>NW_020954600.1:9776849-9860454 GCF_900497805.2 Vombatus ursinus | reverse complement strand
AGAAAGAAAGAAAGAAAGAAAGAAAGAAAGAAAGAAAGAAAGAAAGATTAATAAACATTGTAAAGTAACACTGTTCTGTGTCAGTGAACAAAAAATACATTAGACATGTGAACACAATTCCTTTCTTATCTTCATTCTGGGTGCCTTGCTCAATTTGAGGATTTTCTTCAAAAACTCATCTGATTCCCCTGGCTTGTGGGTGTAAATTGGAAACAGTCTGATTTTTTTTCCTGTGGTTTCCCGTTTGGTAATGATGAATTATACAATATAATAACTGCCATAAACAGACATAAATACACACATACAGAAACACACAGACTTACCCCCAAATGCAATTTTGTTGCATCCAAGCTCAAATGATCTTATGATGCCACTGTTAGACTTATTGTGCCTGGCACTTGAGTGATCATTAAGCAGGGAAAACATCAATCAGCAATATGAACATTGGGCACTTTCATAAATCATCTCATTCAATCTGGAACCAGAGGTGAGCAAAATGAACATTTTAGGAGCATCTATAAAAGTTTAAGACCAGGAGCAGAAATACTCATAGGACTTGGAAGTAATAGAACTCTTATAAGACATATTTTACCAATTTTCTTCCTTATTTTGCATAACAAATGAGATGCAATCATAACAGTCATGGAATTTAATGACAATAGCTGACATTTATATAGTGCATTAAGATTTTCAAAGACTTATATGTGTGTGTATATGTACCTATACACAGACACACACACACATATATGCATAAACATACACATGTGCATATATGCATATATACATGTATATGTGTGTATACATATACATACACATGCCTATACATACATACACATATACATGCATTCATACATGCATACATAGAGAGAGAGAGAGAGAGAGAGTTTCCCTCAAGGCTTACAATAATCCTGTGAGGTATGCAGTGTAGATATTATTATCCCCATTTTACCAATGAGGAAGCTGACCTTTCAGATAAGTTAAGTACCTTACCCATGCTTACACAGATAGTAAGTGTCACGAGCAGGTTTTGAAACCAGGTTTCATGTTACCAGGTCCAGTACTCTATCCATGATACCATATTGCTTTCCAGTAAAACAGGGCTCACATGCTCTCTTCCCTTTCATTTACAGATATGAAAGAAGCAATTTCAAAGAGGCCATGACACCTCCTCAAGCTCACACAACTGGTTAATGTCAGAATTTAGCTATAATCCAAGTTTCTGCATTCTCTTTGAGGGCTCATTTAATTCCATTCACCTGCCTCTCTAAAAAGCTCAAAACAAAACACCTCTATTATCTCTTGAACTAAATAATATTCCTTTTAAGCTAAATGAACCCTTCCTAATAGCAGTGCAGACTGTGATAAAAGAGAAAGGTACTATCTTAGGTAGATTGGATGGCCCCTGGGAAAAATTTGAAAATAGGTTGAACTTCTTCGTAGTGCCAGCCCACACCTTTTGTCCACCCTGAGCCCACCTGATGATACTCCCTTGCTATGTCCAGATGCCATTCTATGTTTGCCTATAGCCCTTCAATGTGGTTTCTCAAACACCCCTGCTCTCTCTCTATCGTATCCCATGTTCTACCATAACCTTTCTCCTTACCAAATACCAAGGAACTCTTCATTCCCTCAGGGAACAGTGATCCCTGCTACTTAAAAGTGAAGTATCTGGCTAAATGAACTCATTAGGAGGTGTGAATGGCTCATAACCATCTCAGTTGGAATGATCCCAGAAGTATCATCGAATCACAAAAGGTTAAAACTAGAAGGGACCTTAGAGAAATGAACATTAAATTCATTTCCATTATTTTTACAGATGAGGAAGTCAATCGTGAGTATATATACTTTAGCCCATGAGTTTGTAACCCGTAATGCAAACAACGTACACTCATTATTGCTTGTACAGGTTTCATCTGGGCAGCTCTCTGTTAAATAGATTCCTTTGTTGTTGTTTAGTAATTTCAGTCTTGTCCAACTCTTCATGATCTTGTTGTTTTTTTTTTTATTACAAAGACACAGGAGTGGTTTTCTATTTCCTCCTCCAGTTCATTTTAGAGATGAAGAAACTGATCCAGAGTTAAGTGACTTGTCCAGGGTCACATAGCTAGTAAGTGTCTAGGGCTGGATTTGAGCTCAGATCCTTCCGACTCCAGGCCCAATACTCTATCCACTGTGCCACTTAACTACCCCCTATTACTTCAGAAGCTTCACTCCTCAGCTACGGAATCACAAGGATACTAAAGTGACTACTGGGTTTGGGGAACCAGTCCATACCACACACCCTCTTAGCACAGCCCCATTGATGGTCTCTCCCATGGGACTCTCTTACCCTTGTATCTCCTGCTATACTCGATGCTCTATTGTAAATATACATATTATAATATTTCATTAAAGGACTTTTTTTAAGTAATTTTGTCCTCTGAGTGACTACTAAAAAAGTAAATATATCCATAAGCATTCATGAGCTATTATTATGAGTGGATCTGGGCCCATAAATTACCTCAAATGTAGCATAGCTATTCCGGAGGTCTTACATGCATGAGAGGGTGAAACATTGATAAAATCAATCCAGACCACAGAAACCAGTCATACAAAGATGAGTTTTATCCCCTTAAGCCTCAAAGAGTAGTAAAGTACTCCAAATCATTGACTAGTATTCTAGCCTTCTCATGCATTTAAAGGGTTTGCTGATCTCTGAAGTTCTTTGCCTGGTTTCTCTTTAGTTTCATCAACATTCCTGTTTGCTTGGGGAATTACAAAGGTTATTGACGCCTATAGTAAATGCTGGGGTTCTAAGTTATATCATAGCAAAAGTAAAGCTGTCTCTTAATTCCTTCCAACCTCCCCTGAACTTACAGACCCCCTCCCTACCATTAGGAAGAGAATGACAGCAAAGATTACTTGGCTTAGCCAAGACACAATTACCAGCAGAGGGCACTGTTATTACACTACCTTTCATGTCATTCCACTCTATTGGCTTCATTAATGGATTGCTCTCCCCATCCTAAGCTACATTTTAAAAGGGTTTTGCTCTTGTTTTTGAACCCACATTAAGATTTGGCTATCAGAATTGCGGAGTCACTTTCATTGGTGTGACCTCTCCATTAAGAAGAAGTTTCATGACCCTTTCTTTTCATCACAATAGGTCTTTCATTTACCCGATCCTCTCCATCATAAAAGTTACAGTTTCCTTCTTGACTAAAACTTGGACTCAGACTCTGGCATTTATTCAGAACTACTTAGAACCTTAATTTAAACCCACAAGAAGTAGAATGACTAATTATAATCTATTTCCATTAAACAATTTGTTCATTTTTTTTTGCTCCTATTCCCCTTATCTATATTCTCTTTCTCCTTATCCCTCATCCCAGTCCCCACACCTTTTCTACTTCTAAGCTTACTAATCTGGAGAAACAAGGATAGCTCTTCCTGTCAGAAATTGTTGGAGAACTGGAATCTTAAGGTTAAAAGGGTCTTTTCCAATTAACACTTCAAATTATGGTTGAGAGGTGTGAACCTTAGCATTATTTTCTGCTGTCAGAACTGCTGGGGGAAAAATTTTGTCAGAAGAGAGTCTTTAGAGAGACAGATGAACTTGGATATCATTGGAGATGTAAATGCATTAAAGGTGTTTAGAAAGAAAGTGACAGAATGCTTCCCTGAGTGGAGCCAAAACCAGCAAATCAAATCCAGGCTTTTACATTATTTTATTCTCTTGTGGCAGTTTTAAACTAGAATGAAAAGATTTCTGGATCCATAGGAACTGCCAGAAAATGCCAACAGTAAATATTACTCAATAAGTAAGTGAATGAATGGGTATAAGAATGGATGAATGATGAATGAAGCAAATTCAGCCCCAATTCAGGTTTAAGGGTAGTATCTGGAATTTCCATTTGTGAATTAAGTGACTTCATTTCAACTAAGCAAAATGGATTATAGAATAATGAAGAAGAGTAAAATTTTTCATAATGCTGGGCTTAGATTAAGTGACTCCAAGGTTTGCTGGTAAAATTTTAACAATCAGCTTTTGGGGAGGGGGAATGGGTAGTGACCAGGATAGACTTTGAAATTCATTCTCCATTAATAACATTTTCTCCATCACTTTCTTAAATCCAGACAATCAATAGGATAATAAGTCAAGCCCTGATTCATTGTGTTTGCTGATTTCTAAAACATAAAGGCTAACTCAATTAGTAATTTGGTCCATCTATACCCCCATGCCTGGATGACTAAGTTGCTTAGAGACTTCTACAATGTAGCCAAGTCTCTTCTATATGACCTTGAAGACAAGAACATCATCGTCCTACTCTTCATTAGAGTTAGGTGGGTAAAGGTATCAATGTACTTTGAAGAATTTAGAAATCTGATCAATACAACGATCAACAACATTTCCAGATGGCTCACAATGAAACATGATGCCCACCTCCTGGCACAGAGGTAATGGACTCACTCAAAATGCAGAAGGAGGCCTTTAAAAACGAATATGGTCAATGGAAAATTTTGTTTTGCTTGACTATACTTATTTGTAACCTGGAGTCTCATTTTTTTTTCTTTTTTGTTTTTAAGGGGTAGAGTAGGAAGGAGAAAAGATCAGTTGAAAAAAAGATTGAGAAAGAATTTAAATGTAAAAATATATCTATATTTACATCTATCTATCTCTAGATCTATATAGTCTAGAACAGGGAACAGAGATGTAGAAACAAATGCTATTACAGTGGCTATTGACTCACTATGGAATTTATTTAGCATTACCTATATGCCAGGCACTAAACCCCTAGAGTACAGATAAATGGAGAAAAACAATAATTGTTTGTACCGATAAGGAACATACATTCTAATGGTGGAGCTAACATATGAACAGAAGTTGAAAAGGGGGAGGAGGAGGAAGACAAAGGTACCCTTCTCAGAGAGAAAAGAGACATGACTGTCCCAGCTGCCCTCTTTAAATGGAGGTTTTTGGAGGAGCCATCCAATCAATGGGAGAGGCTGCTTGGGCTGAAGGTGCAATGTTGTGAATTCCAGGGTAGGGTTGAGCTTCAGAATGGACTGCTACTTCATGGCAGAAGTCTGGAGAGAGAGAGAGAAGGGGATGTAGTGAATAGAGAGCTGACCTTAGGCTCAACATGGTTATTTCAAGTCTTGCTTAAGACTCACGATGTGCAGCCCTGAGTGAGTCATTGCCCAGGAAGAGAGCCTAGAGAACTCTAAATATCAGAACAGTTGATGATATGTAACATCAAGAGGAATTTTCTCAATAAAAACTCCTCAGACTAATGAAATCACCAATCTCTGCTAATCCCTCCATCCTCAAGAAGATTCACTATGGAAGGTTCTTTAGGCAGCACTTCTTAGACTGTGGGTCTCAGCCCCATGTGTGGTCACCAGAAATTGGCAACACTGGCTTCTGAACACAACAACCAAAAATTAATTCAGAATCAAATGTCTAATGCATTCGAGGTGTTTCTGGCAGTGGGTGCCCATGTTGCATCATGCAAGTTTACTGCAGCCTGGGTTCTGAAAAGGAAGCATACACACTTTGCACTGTCAGACTACACAACACCAAGAAGCATTGTAGAAACTTGAAAAGGGGTCATGAGTGGAAAAAGTTTAAGAAACCCTGCAGTAGAGAACCCAGACAAGGACCATTCAGGATAACACAGTAAGGATGGTTTATGACCTGCACCATTGGGGAAAGTCCCCACATCAATGCAGAACCTACTGAAGCACTTAATTTAATAAAATGTAATATTCCTTACTTACATAATACTTACTGAATGCAATATAATGATAATTACCTAATGTAATGATACTTCTTGTTGTTTTTGTTCAGCTAGGAATTCCATTTCCTGCTGGAACTAATGTAACCTTTTCAATGTTTTGTTGCTTTTAAAACAAATTCTGACATATTACAATTTGCATAACTCCTTCAATTTTGTTTGCTACCAGTTGAATAAATGGATCTACTTACTATTCTTTTTTTGTGATAGTCTTTCACTTAACTAGTATATGATAGGAAAGAGCTAAGCTTCTAGTTGTAAGCTTTGTTTTACTTGCTTTTCTTCATTTACCAGGGAAGATAATGGCTTTGTTGCTTTCGAACCTAAAAAAAAAAAAAAAAAGAAAGAAAGAAAAGAAAAATCATGTTCCTAAACCAGAAATATGGAGGAGGGTGAGGCAAATAGCTATAATTCAAATCCAGTAACTCTTCTCAGAGGAGAAAAAAGTAGTGCTTATAGTCCTTACAAACACTCCCCAATAGGGAGGAATCAAAGTCTCCTCATTTGGAGAGGAGAGGAATCTCAAGATTCCAAAAATACATATCAATTCCTACCCAGAAAATAGATTCAGACAATCTAGGTGGACAGCACCCATCTTACACTGTCTTAAGGTATTTGATGGGGTGTCATAGGCAAGAAGGATATGAGTAGAAGAGGAAGAATGGTAAATAGGCTTACTATAAGGTGGGGGGTGGGGATTGTCCTTAGAATTCAAGATATTCAAGATATCCAAAAGAAGAAGGGGGTGGGTTTCTCCTCACTGAAATTCTTCAAGCACATGCTAAGGGCTATTTTTTAGGCATATTGTAGTAAGAATGATTTTTAGGGTAGTACATTGGTACAAGTGGCCACTGAGATCTCTTCCAACTTTGAGATTCTGTGATTCTGTGGCCTATCCTTGAAAAGAGCAGGCTACCCACAATTTTTCTGGCTTGGTAACCTTGTCCCATATGACTTTTCCCCCCAATTGAATCATAGCAGTACATGTAATTTTGATTTATTATTATTTGCATTGTTAGCACAGCATCCACTTTTCTAAAGATATTGGGCAGAGCATTAAAAATAGGTTTTCCTTGCACCTGGATCCAACCAAACAATATAAATCAGGCCTGCAGAACTTGCAGCCCATGGGCCATAAGCTACGATGAGATGAAAAGGTAAACAGAAGAGACTAACATGTGACAAGTATAAAATTAACATTATATAAGTTATTAGCAACCAAAGGTGATTGGACAAAGAATGTTATTTGCAAATGACCTCTGCAAGATATTGCCCAAATCTCCAACAATTGAAGCGATCCTAGAAAAAGAGTCCCTTTAGTCTCTGTCTTTACTTTTTTTTTTAGCTTTGTATAAGAGATGCCCTATATTGCACCAATGCTGCATTTTCCTGAGCCCAAGCTACAGAGTTTTCTATTTTCTGATCAATAATACTTTGCATATATATAACTTTTTTTTATTGAAGTTTCTAAGAGAGGTTTATAAGCAGCAATTTGCCTAAACCCCTGTGAAGTATCACAGAGGATGCTTAGATAATGAAGTACCCAGCAGTGCAGTCAGTGTGAAGGATGGAAACCTGGGGCAAGGGTATTTTAAGAGATTTAGGACTTGGTTTCTTTCCCCCCCCCTTTTTTCCCCCACTGACTTTCCATATAAACCTGGAGAGTTGATAAACTTTCTATTTCTTTCACCTCAACTAATACCAGTTCCTTACAACTTGTTTTTGCTCAGTAACGTCCAACTCTTTGTGACCCCATTTGGGGTTTTCTTGGCAAAGATATTGGATTCCAGCTCATTTCACAGATGAGGAAACTGAGGCAAATAGGGTAAATTGACTTGCTCAGGGTCACATAACTAGTTAGCGTCTGAGGCCAGACTTGAACTCATGTTCATGAGTCTTCCTGACTCCAAGGCCAGCACTCTATCCACTGTGCCACTTAGCTGCCCCAAATACTTGTCACTGCTCTATCTGATGTGTTAAAGGGAGTTTCGTAGTAACAATTGAAAAATTCATTAAAGATTTTCTAAGCATCTACAAATACGGACAAGATTCTGTGCTAGACACCTGGGCAGCAAATCTCATTAGGCAGACTAACAGCCTATTCCATGTCTCCTAACACATGAAAAAGGTGTTTACAAGGTGCCGTACTTACATTAACTCTATGATTACTAAGAGTATTGGAGCCAGATCAAACCAGTTTACAGGATCTGATTATTGAATTTTCATTGTGAGCATTTATTTACACATTGAACATTCACAAAATGTTATAAATCAGAGCTTGTTTCATTATTTCATTGGTTGTCTAGACTTTTTTTTTAAAAAATGGAGAAAAATATAACTAATGCAAATTCATTTTTTTTAAAAGCAATTGGGGTTAAGTGACTTACCTAGGGTCACACAGCTAGTAAGTGTCAAAATGTCTAGTCTGAGGCTGGACTTGAACTCAGATCCTCTTGACTCCAGGGCCAGTGCTCTATATACTTCACCACCCAGCTGTTCCTGCAAATCCAATTTAAAAGAATGTTTTACATACATCCCTCCACTCACCCACCTTATAGCTGGTTATTAAACATTCAACTCACCATTCCTTCCACTGAACCATGTGACTGTTACTCTAATTAAAGTACAGTTCTCCAAAAATAGGTAATGGCCCTGGTGGCCTGGCTGAATTTTAACAGGTCCCTGATTTTGCCCACCTAAGATACCCGCTACTTCCTATTTCTAATAGCTGCCTGTGGGACTTCCTTCTAGGCTCTAATTTTCTGCCTCAGGGACATCTTAAGTTCAAAGCTAATTTGCATAGATGAGATGTTTAGAAACACCCTGAACTGGAAGAAAGAACACATCTTTCTCAAGTCAGTTGACCAGCTCCAAAGGCTTTTCCATGTTCTCTTGGATGACTCTCTCAGGTGCCCCCGTGGTGGGGCTGGTATTTCTTTTTGAGGTCTGTCACTGCTGATTTAAGATCGAAAATGGCTTTGCACCCACAGTGATAATAACAGTCAATTTCCACCAAAAATAAGAGGAAGACTGTTCACTCACAGGCCCCCAGCAGCACAATCAAACAAGGAAAATAGGATAGATGCTTCCCAGAGGGAAGGCAAGATATGGCAGTTAGGAGAGTGGTTTCCTGAATATAACAGTGGGAATGATTTTAGAGAGAACTTTTGGGAAAGAAAATAATTTTGTTGGACATCTCTTTGCCTGAAGGAGAAAGAGCTATGCATGGCATTCCTTGTTTGGAGTTTACTGGGTAGGTTTGTTCACATGTCAAAGGGCTAATGGCAGGGGGTAAAAAAAAAAAAAGTATTATAGCAACCCTGCCTGTGGAAACTTGTGTTTGGGTAAACTTGGACAATGTTTTTTGTAATTTTGCCTTATGCCATTTTTACGCCCTTTAGACTAGGATTTTTTTTTTTTTTTGTAGCAAGGGTCCCAAGCTATGGATCTCTCTAGAGCCTAGAATGGTGGATAAAGTATTAATCTGGGTTCAAATCTTGCATCAAATTTCTATTAGCTGAGTTATTCTAGACAAATCACTTACACAATCTGGGCCTTAATTTTGTTTTAAATTGTAAAATGAGGATAATAATAGTACCTACTTTACAGGGTTCTCATGAGAGTCAAATGAGATAATATTTTAAAAATGCCTTGTAAACCTCAAATAACAATACAAGGTGCTCCAAAAGTTTTAGTAACATTTTAAACTTTATTTATTTCAGAACTATAGATTTTTTTGTCATTTTTTTTTTATTTTTAGTGAGGAAATGAGGGTTAAGTGACTTGCCCAAGGTCACACAGCTGGTACGTGTCAAGTGTTTGGTCTGAGACCAGATTTGAACTCAGGTGCTCCTGACTTCAGGGCCAGTGCTCTATCCACTGCGCCACCTAGCTGCCCCTCAAAACTATAAATGTTACAAACTTAGAGAAAGAAACAGCTGAAAGGTGACTTATTTAAAATTTAAAAACATGGATAAGTTTCTTTTTAATATTCAAGATAGCCACCATTTTGTAGTAACATATCACTATCGTCAAATTTCAAAATTTATAGAAATTTTTATCAGCTAGCATTAGGCGACTGATATTGTGTTTGTAATCCTAGTCTTAGGATCAACCAAAGAATGAGGTTTTTGTGCATAAAGGAAAGAATTGGCATGACTTTACAAGAAAGTCTAATGGAGATAGTTTAGATAACTGAAATGACCAAGCAAAAGAATCTCCTTTATCAGTCAAATGGTCTAAAAATTGTCATCCAGAAAATTCTATTAAAACTAGAATTTATGATTGAAACTTCACAAAGATATAAAGATACATGTATATATCACATACATTATGGAATTTTAAAACACCAAATAAAATAATCATTTCCACAGAAAAAGGAAAAAAAAAAACATTACACGAAATGATGACTATTATACCATAGCTGTTTTTCCATCTAAGTAATAATTTCACGTTATATAATGGATAGCGTATTTTCCATTCCATTAATTTTTTTTTCGTTGAATAATAAGTTCAAAATGTCAAAAATATGTGTCTTGTTCTGCACCTTGCATCTATCACCCCTGTCACGATGTGGGTATAATGGTTCATCATCAGTACTCCAGAATCATGATTAGTTATTACATTGATCAGAATTTATAGCTTTTTCAATGTTGTTTGTTTTTTACAATGTTGTTCTTATTGCATACATTGTTCCCTGGGTTCTCTTCTCTTCCCTCTGTTTCAATTCATGGAATGTTTCCTCTCAGGTTTCACTGAAACCATCTCACTCATCATTTCTTATAGCACAATAACATTATCTTACATTCATATGCCATAATTTATTCTGCTATTCCTCAATTCATGTACAAACCCTTCGTTTCCTATAGTATAAAGCACTGAATGTATATGTATATAGGTGTGTATATATACATACATATATATGTACAAGCACATATAATGTATGTGTATATATATATGTGTATAATGTGTGTATGTATGTATTGTATACATACACGTGCATGCACAAATATGCCAGACTAAATGAGTTCAGTACTGGGCTCCACAATTTTTCTCTCCTTCCCAACTCCTGATCTCGTACTAAGGGACTGAAACATACACATTGACTCTCCCTTAAACACCTTAACCACACATTTCCACAATCCAATGACTTTCCATGAACTCCTCCTCTACCCAACTCAGACAGACACAAAGATGGTAATAACCTTGATCACCCACAGATGTGATGTTCAAGAATTCTGAAATTACTTTATCTGATCCTTCAGTCCCTGCTAACTGTTGTCCTATATCTCTCCTGCCTTTTGTAGCTAAATTCCTTGAAATAGCCATATAAAAGTGGTACGTCCCTTTCTCTGCCTCTACTCTCTTTTTGACCCTTTACCATGCAGTTTCTAACCTTATTATTCCACCAAAACTGCTTTGTCCAAAGTAACTAAAAAGCTTTTAGCTGCCAAATCCAATGTCATTTTCTTCACACTCCTTGATCTCTCCTCAGCCTTTGACATCATTGATCACTCTTTCTTTCTTGACACTATGTTCTGGCTAGATTTTAGGGACATCATCTACTCCTGCTTCTCCTCCCACCTATCTGACTGTTCTTTATCTCCTTCTCTGGGTCCTCTTCTAGATCACACCCTCTAACCATTAGGTGTTACTCGGGTTCTATCCTGGGCCCTCTTCTTTTCTCCCTCCATGTCATTTCACTTGGCAATCCCATCAGCTCCCATGAATTTCATTATCATGTCTGTGCTGATAATGCTGAAATCTAGCTATCCTGCCCCATACTTTCTGCTGATCTCCAATCTTGTATCTCAAACTGCCTTTCGGACAACTTGAACCAGATTTTTTGATAGGCAGCTGTCCAAAATGAAAATATCTTTTCCCCTTGAACTTTGCTCTCCCTCATCTCCACCTTCCCTATTATCATTAAGGACAACAGCATCCTCCCAGCCCCTCAGGCTCATATTCAAGCAGTCATTTTGGAATCCTCACTATTTATGAGATTTTCCTTCTTCTTGTTGTTGTTCAGTTGTTTTTCAGTCATGTCCAACTCTTCTTCACCTCATTTAGGGTTTTATTGGAAGGGATACTGGAGTAGTTTGTCATTTCCTTCTCCAGCTCATTTTATAGATGAGGAAGCTGAGGCAGTGTTAAGTGATTTGTGCAGGGTCACACTGCTAGTAAGTATCTGAGATCTCATTTGAACTCAAGAAGATGAGTCTTTCTGACTCCAGGTCTGACACTCTATCCACCATACCACCTTGCTGGCCCACATTACATTATATTACATTATATTATATTATATTATATTATATTACATTACATTGTATTATATTATATTATATCATATTATATTATATTATATTACATTACATTATATTATATTATATTATATTATATTAATTATATTATATTATATTATATTAATTATATTATATTATATTAATTATATTATATTAATTATATTATATTATATTAATTATATTATATTATATTACATTATATTATATTACATTGTATTATATTATATTATTATAGCATATCATATATCATGTCATATCATATATCATATCATATTATATTATATTATGCTCTAATATAACCTTGGGAGAGGTCTCTAGTATAGCGTCACAGGGATCTGTGCTTGACTCTGTACTGCTTCTCATTTTTCTCCAGTGATTTGGATGAAGACATAGACAGCATGCCTAGTAAACCATAAGGTGACATGCAACTGAGAGAGATTGCTAACATGTTGGATGCTAGTCAGGATCCACAAAAATCTTAACTGTCTAGAGCACTGAGCTTAATCTAACAAAATTACAGCTTTATGCCAAGGTTACAAAAATCAGCTTTAGAAATAGAAGACCAAGAAGGCATGGTTAGACAGCAATTCATCCTGAAAATATGTATCCTGAGTTTTTTTTGTGGACTGCATGCTAAATACAACAAGTGAAAATGTGATGGGACAGTCAAAGAGTGATTGCAAATATAATTTTAGACCACATTAAGAGAGGCATAGAATCCAGAATGAGGGAGATAACAGTCCTTTTTTGTTGCTGTTCAGTCATTTTGGTCATATCTGACTTTCCGTGACCCCATTTGGGGTTCTCTTGGCAAAGATACTGGAGTACTTTGCCATTTGCTTCTCCCCCTCATTTTACAAATGAAGAAACTGAGGCAAACAGGGTTAAGTGACTTGTCAAAGGTCATACAGCTAGTAAGTGAGGCCAGCTTTGAACTCACAAAGATGAATCTTTTTGACTCCAAGACTGACATTCTATCCATTGCTCTACCCAGCTGCCTGGTGACAGTCCCACTTTGCTCTAACTCTTCATCTAACTTTGCTTACCTTCACTTCTACCTCTTGACTTTCCTACTTGCCATTAAGTCTCAACTAATGTCTCACTTTCCTTTCCTATCCTTTTTATTGATTTATTTTGGTGAGGCAATCAGGGTTAAGTGAATTATCCAGGGTCACACAGCTAATAAGTGCCAGATGTGAACTCAGGTTCTCCTGACTCCAGGACCAGTGCTCTATCCACTATACCACCTAGCTATCCTCTTTCCTATTTTTCTTCTTAATCTTAGTGATGTTTTTTTCAGAAATTATCTCTAATTTATCCTATATATCACCTCATTTGTATATAGTTGTCTGTTTGTTGTTTCCCCCATTAGACTGTGAGATCCATGAGCTTATGGACTGTCCTTTGCTTCTTAGCATGTTACCTGGTAAATCGTAGGTGCTTACTAAATGCTTGCTGAACTGCATTTGGGGTGTTGAACAATACCCCAGAATTAATAGGTTCATTTTTGAGCCTCAGATTTTAAATAGAATATTGAGCTAGAGAATATCAGGAAAGTAGAATTAGAGCTGTTTAGTCCAGAGAAGGGAAGACCCAGTTGCAATGAGATAGCTGTCTTAAAATACCTCAAGGGCTTTCACTTGCTTTTTTTTCCTGGTCTCAGAGAACAGAAGGGAGAACAGAGTTAGAAGCTGCAGAGCGGCAAACTTTACCTCAATGTAAAGAAAAGACAAACAAAGCTATTTATGAGCTTCCTCCACAAGCAACTGCTTTCCACTATTTGACATCTTCAAATAGATCCCGATGGCTACTTCATGGTGATCTTAGATTGATATACTTAGAGCTCCAAGGAATGTCTATAGTGATGTCTAGCCCAGTGACTTCAACGGATATCAATGATTTGAGCAATGTCATGTTGAAATCAAATCCTCTGATCTCAGTTTCAACATTTTTTCCATCAGAAGGGATTCTGGGCCAATTAGGCCATTCAGGTACCCTCCTGACCCTGAGATGCTGTTCTTGGAAGCACACAAAGGTCATGTGATCATTTTAGAAAAGCTGTGTGTTTTTAGTATCCATCCATCCTTATTTTTGTTGTTGTTCTTATCCTTTTAAGAATCTAAATCAGGGAAACTACCACTCAATGTATAGGTTATGTCACTCATTCCTTTGTTGTTCTGTTTAGTTGTGTAGGTGACTATCTAAATAGCAGTAAGAAAAAAAAAAGATGTACACACCTGTAGAGGCACATTCTGAATGAAAGATGAAAGGGCAATACATTTATGGAGGATTAGAATCTTTAGAACAGGAAGGAACCTTGGGTGCTCTGTACTCCAAGCCTTGAATTTCCCATGGTAAAAAGTAGGCCGAAAAGAGAGAAAGTAATTGACCATTAATCCCAAACATATTTATTGTCAGAGGTTGAATATGAAAAAATATTTTTTGAATCCCAGTCTGATCAGCTCACCTTCCTCCTCTACAAACTCCATCTACTCCATCTTCCACTGAGCATCAGATATAAAATATAGAAGCTCTTTATTTGGCATTTAATGTGGTTTATAACCTGTCACCTTCCTACCTTTCAGCTTCTTACATTTTACTCATTTCCATGAATTCCATGACCTATCTACAGTTTTCTACTTGTTTCTTCCTGCCCACAATGCAGCTTCTTCTGACTATGTGCCTTTTCCTTGGCTTTCCCTAATCCCTGCGTGCTCTCCCTCCTTACCTCCTCCTCCTGTTTTCCTGGTTTCCTTCAAGGCTCCTCTTCAATCTTTACCTTTTGCACAAAACCTTTTCTAATCTCCTCTGCTACTAGTGTCTTCCTCTTGAGAATGCTTCCATCTACTGTCTGTCTTTAAAGTACTCTGCTCTTTATGTATTGTTTTCACCTCTATTAGAAAGTGAACTCCCCAAGGGAATTGTTTTTGCCTTCTTTGTATCCTCAGCTTTTAGCACAATGCCTAAAAGTTACCAGCATTTATATAGGGCTTTAAGGTTTGCAGAGAAGATAGAAAACACTTAACAAATGCTGATTGGCTGACTGACAGGACTCTCTCCACTATGTTCCATTTCATTCAAGATGTTGTCATTCTTTTATTTCTAATGAATTACTTATCATCTCCTCATCTTAAGAACACGAACTTATGGTTTAAACATAACTTGTTGCTAGGTGAATTCAGTGACATTAATTAGATTTCTTTCAGATGCATATTTTTTGTTTTAAACAGACCCTACAATCAGTAATTCTGAAAGAATAGAAGCCTATTAAAGGATATGGAAATTTGAGTAAACTGAAAACTAAATAAGAGATACGGAATGAAAAAGGATTTATAACTCCAGACATGAAACTGGATAACAGTATTTATAAGCCTATAAATTTTAAAGCTCCAAGCCTAATTTAAAAGCAGTTCAGTGACACTGCTGAATAAGGATTGCACAAACAGAGGGTTCTTTTAATTATCAGAATGTTTGCTTCTGGAAATTAAAACATACTCATTTATCAGGGGGTGACTTGAGGCTATAATCAGGGAAAGTGATTCAAGTACTAGGGCAATTTAGTATACTGAGTGTCAATCAAGGCAGGAGAAAACCTTAAGAATGCAAGATGCACCTAGGCTAGGAGTGATATAGTCTGATTGATTCTTCATATAATTCAGCCACTTTTCTCATGCCAGGGCACATGTATGCCTATGGGTGCCCAGGCGCTTCTGTTAGTATGCATGAAACCAAAGGATCTGGCAAATTACTCTGGGAAGGTAAGTTAATCAAACCCAAGAAGTAATGAAGAAATGTCAACCAAGGAGGTATCATCATAAAAGGAAGAAAGAATAGTTAGGCACATGGTCATGGCCATCCAGTAAGGAACCTTATTTCAGAGGGCCCACTCATGCTTCCTCCCTCCTTTAGTGTTGTGTTAATGCAATTGAAAATGCAAACAATGCTTCCTGGCAGTTCACTGTAACTATGTCTACATTATGTGGCTTAAAGCTCCATGTTTTGAAAATAATTAATTTGGTTTAATGGAATTGGAAGAATTGGGTTCAATAAATCAATTCAGTGACATTAATTAAGGTTCTTTCAGAAGCATATTTGCCTCTGGTTATCATTTGTGCTATACTGGGCCATTCACTTAAACTGCCTGAGGCTAAGCTGCCCTCATCTATCGATAAGATGGCTACCAAGGACCATTCTTGGTCCAGATCTGGGATATATATTTACTTATCCATACATTACCACCACATACTATGAAGTGTGTGGTAATATATAGATAGGACTGTGAAGCAGCATGATGCAATACTTAAAGAGTTGACCTTAAAAGTCCAGAAAACCAG
This sequence comes from Vombatus ursinus, assembly GCF_900497805.2. Classification (NCBI taxonomy): domain Eukaryota; kingdom Metazoa; phylum Chordata; class Mammalia; order Diprotodontia; family Vombatidae; genus Vombatus; species Vombatus ursinus. The sequence continues at coordinate 9,844,041 of NW_020954600.1, read as the reverse complement.
AGCTCAAGTCCTCCTGTGACACATAGCTATGTGGTTAAGGACAATCCACTTAATCTTTCAGTGTCTATAACAAATAGTCACTAAGAAGAAGTTGGGGAGCTACAACAATGGAAGGAGTTTCCATACCAGTGAAATTATGGGTGGGAACCAAACAAATATATTTATTGGACTTGCCACCATGAGCAAGACTCTTCACCTCAGCATTCTCATGCAAAATGAGGATAATAGTACCTATACTTCAGATACTTACCGTGCTGTTCACTATGTAAGTTGCAATGCTATATATAAATATGAATGATTTTTATTACATATGAATCAAATGGAATATGTCTATGTACAATATGCTATGGGTACTGAGGCACTGTAATATGGTAGGAAAGAATATTGGACCAGATTAAAGTTCCAATTCTAATATATATCTAGATCTACATAGATATTGATATAGACATGTCTATGTTAGTATCTGTCTATCTATCTATCTATATTTAATATCTATAAAATATGTCACTGATAGAATATATACACTATATCTATCTCTCTGTATCTATGTCTATATCTACATCAGTATAAACTAGGTATGTGACCTGGAACAAAACACCTCACTTTTGGAGGGCTTAGTTTCCTTCACTATAAAATGATAAAGAATATTTCTTGTATTACTTGCCTTCTAGGATTATTATAAGAAATGCCCTTCTAAACTTCAAAAATGCCTTGGAAATGTAACATTTCTAATACCCTTTCTAGTGCTATTTTTTTTTCTGTAAATGTCTGTCTTGAAATAGTGACATTACAATAACTATACTTGTTATACATGAGAAAGCATGATGTATTGGAAAAAGCACTCACTGGAGTCAGAGGATCTGGGTTCAAATGATGAGTCTTACTCATCTTTCCCCAGGACCTTGAGAAAGTCATTTAACTTACCCAGTCTTTGTTTTCTTCATCAGTAAAAGGAAGGGATCTATCAGCTATAGATTTCTAAGTATTGGGATTCTTTATAAAGAATCACATTTAAAAAAAACTGAAGTAAAAACCAATGTAATTTAAAAAGAAACACTTTCTTTAAATGGTTTGGTGACAGTTACCACATGGAAAATAAAAATCATGAAAGGAAGGGTTTCCTGTGAAGTATAGGACAAAGTATTTCATGCTATTCTTGTGAATAAGATGATAGTATAATCAAATGGAATCAGAATGGTTTTAATGATGAGATAGGAAAAAATAGTCATTAATGAATCAATATTAGTTTAGAAGGAAGTCTCTGGAGGAGTCCTCCTTCCAGTTATATGTGACAGTTTCATTAAGAACTTGACTAAAACCATAGGTAGTAGGCTTATCAAATCTATATGGGACACAAGGTAAAACTAAGGTGTTAAATAATTGAACCAGGATCCCAAAACATTTTAACACATTGGATTGAATTTAATGTTGTGAAGTATAATATTTTTAGCAGCCCTTTTTGTGGTGGTCAAGAATTGGAAATTGAGGGAATACCCATCAGTTGGGGAATGGCTGAACAAGTTGGGGTTTATGAATATAATGGAATATTGCTGTTCCATAAGAAATGATGAACAGATGGATTTCAGAAAAAAAAAATTCTGGAAATAGTTACATGAATTAATGGTTAGTGAAGTGTGCAGAACCAGTAGAACATTGTACACAGTAACAGCCACATTGTGTGATAACTGACTTTGATAGACTTAACTCTTCTCAATAATGCAATGATCTAAGACAATTCCAAAAGACCCATGATGGAAAATACTGTCCACATCCAGAGAAAGAATTATGGAGCCTGAATGCAGACTGAAGCATTTTAGTTTCTCTTTCCCTTTTTTTTTCTGGTTTCTTCTTTCTTGTGGTTTTCCTCTTTGCTTCTAATTCTTCTATACAACATGACTAATATGGAAATATGTTTAAGCTGATTGTACATGTATAGCCTGTATCAGATTACATACCATCTTGAGGAGTCAGAGAAAATTTAGAACTCAAAATGTTATAGAAGTGAACATTGAAAACTAAAACTAAATAAATAAATAAGGCACTCTTTAAAAAAGAAAAAAAAGAAAACTAGAAAAAAAAAGAAATGATGAGGAGAATAGTTTCAGAAAATCCTGGGAAGATTTATATGAACTGATGCAAAGTGAAGTGAGCAAAACCAGGAGAACATACAGTAATAGCAATATTATGATCAATAATTGATAATCAACTGTGAAAGATGTAGCTACTCTGATTAATACAATAATCTAGGATAATTTCAGAGAACCCATGATGAAAACTGCTCTCCATATCCAGAGTGAGAATTGATGGATTAGGAGTACAGACTAAAACATATTTTCATTCACCTGCTTTATCTTTCTTGCTTTTTTTTCTTTCTCAAAGATGGCTAATGTGGAAATATGTTTTACATGACTCCATTTGTATAGTGGGTATTGTACTTCTTGCCTTTTTAATCTCTTCCCCAGGTAGGAAAGAGAGAAAGAACTTGAAACTAAAAATAAACATTAAAAATTATATTTAATTAAACTGGGCAATAATAACAATGAGGTCAGCATTTGAAGTCAGAGAAAATGGATGCTTCTTTTTAACTGTCTCATTTGTACCAGTCACTTCACCTTGATGGACCTGAATTTCCTCCTTTGTAAAATAATATAGTTGGATTCTGTGATCTCCAAGCCCCTTTGAGTTCCAAATCCTATGAATTCTATTTTTGTCTTCACCAGAAGGTGAGCTGATATGACTGGAATGTCAAGCTTCTTGCAAGCTTAGGTCAAATGATCCTTCTTTCATGAGTCCTTTTCTTATCCATCCCTCACCCCCGCCCTGCTAGCTAATCTTCAGGATAATATTTTATATATGCTTTGAATTATTTATCTGCACATCCTTTGTTTCCTCCCAACATAGTATAAGGTCCTTGAAATCAGGGACTTGTTTATTTTTGTCTTTGTAAATACAGGACCTAGCACAGAGACTGATGCATATTAGTTACCTGATAAATGTTCATTGGATGAACAAATGGCTAGAAAGATTAATTCAGGACTATTTGTCCTCTTAAACAAACAAACAAACAAAACTAAGTGTTTACCCCATCGGACCCCATAACCAATACTGGAACTTTCTGCTGATTTTCTTCTGAGTAATTGGTGTGAAGAAAACTCAGTGGGCCAGTTGGTTTAATTTGGACAAATCTCTAACATTTCAAAACCTCATCTGTGTGATGTCCTATCCAAATAGATCCTCCATAGACTGAGAAATTAAGTTGGAAAGCTTTGAAGGTCAGGTTTCTTCCCAGGTATCTTGAGCTTTCAGATTCAAGGGAAAACATAATCTGTGCTTTCAAAGGGAATTCAGATCTTGTTTATTTTATCAGCAGGGGATTATGAGCTTTTAATGGCAATGCATTCTCATGCCATAGTAGACCTGCTCCTAACCACTAAAGTTATTTGCTTGATTTTTATAAAAAAATATTAACCCTAATAAGCATGATTCACAGAAAGGTAATACCATTCAATCAATGCAGTTATGTGCCAAATATGAACTAGCAAGTTAATGAAGATGACAAAAGTTCCTTATCTATGTTTGGAATTCTCCTTAGGCTAGGGGGTCCAACTCTCACTTGTTTGACTTTCACTATGGCCCCACATTCTGTCTATATTCTTCCACAAGGTCAAGTTCAATCAGAATGAGCTCAGCATTGTGTCAATCAGGATGCAGCCAGGGGACTTGAAGCACAGATGCTCTGCCTATCTTTAACAATAAGTTCCTGGATCCGCCCCGCCCCCAAAAAAGGACCTAGGTTAAGGGAGTAATAGATGAGGATAACGAAGAAGAGTAAGAAAAGTTAGAGGAGGAAAAAAAGATGGTGAAGAACAAGAAAAATATCAGTGTGGTCCAAGAAGAGTGCTGCATTTGGAACAAGAAAATCTAGCATTAAATCCTATTTCTGCTTACCGTGACACTGGGCAAAGTCACTTCCCCAGTCTCAGTCTTAGTTTCCTCATCTGTAAAATGGGGACATGATAGAGCAGATGGTTTATGAAGTTCCTTCAAACTCTACATCTAGGATCCAATGAATCTAAGGCTGAATGAAAAGTGGGATGGCAGAGGACAGTTGGGGATGATGTTAAGCAGCAATTACTCAGTCATAGCAGTGTCCATTTTGGGGGAAAAAACATTGCAACTTGGAACTTGAGGCATTCATTCCCTTTCCCCAAGTAAAAGGTAGTCTATTTGATGACAGAGGAGGGAAAGCAGGAGAAATAAAAAAGAGGAAGATAAAGAGGAGTATGTGGATTGAAGGGTGGGAGGTTTTAGCATCTTCAGTTAATTGACTCTGACACCAGTTGTAAAGATTAATTGAACTTTTATCTGAATGCACATGTTGAGAAGGGGGTGTGTGTGTGTATGTGTGTGTGTGTGTGTGTGTTTAATAGCTCTTGCTGTCTCCGAACTATCAACTCTAATATCAATTCTGCTCATCATTTTCAGTTTGTGTCTTTATTATTGGAATGTATCAGAGCTTCATGGATAGTTGGCTGATTGTGTAGTTAGGAAGTTTTGGGGTTGTTATGTATTGTGTGATTTGGGGTGGGCTATTTTACCTCCTAATGCCTCCATGCAATTCACTAAGAATATAAATAATTACACATCTACACATTTGCATTGATATGAAATCTGAGCATTGCACAAGTAATAATAACCTTGGACAAAAAACTGAAGGGAGAGAGGGAAGGAGAGAGAGAGAGAGAGAGAGAGAGAGAGAGAGAGAGAGAGATTATATTGAGTTGAAGTAAAAAAAAAGTATGAAAAAGAGGGATGCCCTGGGACAAAGGGGAAGAAACAAGAAGAATGGGGAAAATTATCTCACATAAAACAGATTCACAAGGAAGAACTTTGATAGTAGAGGAGAAAATTATGGATGGAGGTAACACTTAAACCTCATTCACATTTAAATTGGTTCAAAGTGTATGTGTGTGTGTGTGTACATATATATACATATATATGTACACACACATATGTACACAGAGACTCAATTGGTAATAGAAATCTATCTTATGCAACAGGAAAGTAGAAGGGAAAGGTGATAAGGGAAATGGGGGAGTGATATCAAAGAGGGAAGATAAAAGAAGGCAGTTATCAGAAGCAAAATAGACTTTGAAGGAGAGATAGGATAAATGCAGAGAAAGAAGGACAAAGAGAAGAAAACAGTATAGAGGCAAATGTATGGTTAATAATCATAACTATAAGTATGAATGGGATGAACTCACCCATAAAATGGAAGCAGTTAGCAGAAGGCATTGGAAATCAGAATACAACAATACCTTGTTTTTAAGAAACACACTTGAAACAGAGAGACTCACAAAAAATTAAAATAAAGGACTGGGGCAGAATTTATTATGCTTCAGCTGAAGGCAAAAAGATAGGGATAGCAATCATTATCTCAGATAAAGCAAAAGCAAAAATACACTTAAAAGGGATTAGCAGAGAAACTACATCTTGCTAAAAGAACTCCAGACAATGAAATAATATCACTCTTATGATTACATAATAGAAAAAGCCTTTGGCAACATGTAATACCCATTCTTATTAAAATACACAAGAAAGTATAGGAAAAAAATTGAACCTTTCTTAAAATAAGCAGCATCTGTCTAAAACTAAGAGCAAACATTATCTGTAATGGGAATAAACTTGATGCCTTCCCAATAAGAAAATGGGTAAAGTAAGGATATCCATGAGGATATCCATTTATCACCACTATTATTCAATATTTTACTAGCAAAGTTAGCTATAGCAATAAGAAAAGAAAAATAAACTGAAGGAATAAAAAATGATGAAATAAAACTATCACTCTTTGCAGATGATGTGATGGTATACTTAGAAAACCACAGGGAATCAACTAAAAAAAAACTAGTTGAAACAGTTAACAACTTCACCAAAGTTGCAGGATATAAAATACATCCACAAAAATAATAAGCACTTCTATATATTGCTAACAAACCCCAGAGGTAAGAGATATGAAGAGAAATTCTATTAATGACATACAATATAAAATACTTGGAAGTCCACCTGCCAAAATAAACCCTAAATATGCACAAATTACCAAACAAAACAAAACAACCTTTTCATACATACAAACAAAGATAGATGAACTACTGTTTTCTGAGCAAATTCTGGGGGTTTGGAAGTTTTTGATGTTTCCAAGGTGTTGTGTTCTGGGGCAAGGTGTGAGCACTGCCCTCCTGGTCTGTATCCTGCTCCTTAACAAAGAAGAATTTCCCTGATTTCTTGGGATTGTCACTGATACTGCTCCTAAGTTCCCTTCATCTGTTGGGACAAAAAATGTTACCATTCCTTAAGATCCACAATCCCTTGTGAACAAAACTCATATTTTTCTTCAGGGCTACCACTCTGTCTTGACCTAAAGTGCTCTTCTGTACCCTTGAACTATGACCCAAGAGTATATAGAGGCATTCAATTTGCCTATCAGTATCTGGTCCTGCATCCAGTACTAGCACAGGTGTCCTCTGTAATCTATTTCTATCCAATTGCCAGGTCCCCTCACCAGCTCTGGCTTGAGAGCTCCCAAAGATGCTACTGCTTCTGTCCCTACCAGTAAGTCTCACCACTGGTGTTTCACACACATGGGCTCCAGCTCAGCCTCCACCCCTTTGTCATCAATCTCTCTGACCTCCTAAGTGGTTTTGGGCTGGAAGTATGTCTCACTCTGACTTTTTGTTGGCCCTACTGCTACAGAATTCAATTTGAGGTTTTATTTTAAAGTTCTTTTAGAGGGAAATTTTGGGAGAGCTTGAATGAGTGCTTCTCTACTCTGCCATCTCAACTCTACCCCTGCAAGTCATAATGAAAGTTTTCCAAAAGTGCTCAGCAGCAGATGATATGTGTATGTCATTTAAAAACCAACCTTGACATCTTGGAACAGCTCATCCCTAGACTGGTTGCAAGAGGACAGAGTCTTTAACTTCAGCAACTTTTAGATACTTGTTTATTGAATCAATAAAGGATTTTTCCTCTGTATTAATGGGGCAAGGAGAAGAGGGGGAGGAAAGGATAAAATATTTAAAAAATCAATAAAAATGAAAATTAAAATGAAAAAATAAAAATTGTCTTTTATAATCACAGAGTACTAAAACCTATTTTGAATAACTTTTTTTTAAATAAAAACACTTTCTTGTTCACAATGTTGGTTTCCACCTAATGGCAGTAGAGTGAATAATTACAAATTAGTGTCTCTCCTTCTAATGCATTTTCAAAGAAACTCTTGTTCTCTGTGGAGAAAATGAGAAAATTAACCAGCATGTTCGTTGGATTTCAATTTTTCTCAGTTTCCTCTTTGTGCTAGGTCTTCAAATTGAAATGAGGCCTTTCAGGATCAAAACCATCTATAAGTATACTGAGTGAATCTTTGCTACAACAGGGTCAATGGCAGCAACCTCTTTAAATATTGTTCAATGATTTTTTCCAGGTAAGTTTTAATTAAAATAAAAAATGAGACTCAGCCTAGCAGGAAAGTATTTTTCTAAGGCCTCTTTGGAGATTTTCGTAGGAAATTGATATTCTGTCTGAGACAAATGCTTTTAGTACTAATTGCTAGAACAATCAGAGCTAAGCTAAAGTATAATCAAAATTCTCTGGATAAAAAAAAATCTTGAGTATGTGCTTTGAAAGGAGTTGCAGGAAGGGTATGACTGGTGAAGAAATTTGGGGATTAAAAATTATATCTTTAAAAAATACTGTCTGATGAATTTAGGAAACCCAGACTAAAAATAAAGTTAATATGACTGTTAGCAATTTCTCTAAAATCTGCATACTAAGGTGATTACCTTTCACTAATGGAAAAATGTTTTTTTTTCTCTCCCTCACTAATGGATATACAAATGGCATTACTCAGCCTCCTTAGTAAACTTCTGCTAATAATATCAGTACTCCTAGATGCATTGCATTTCTCTCCCAATAACTTCACTATGAAATGCTAAGTTGATTTCTTGTAAGTGCATTAGGATTATAAGCACATATTATATTCCTAAATATTTCTCTGTGAAAAGACATTGAATCCAGAAATAAAGAACTGATGAGTACTCTGTACTCTGCTCCTATCCACTGATCAATCAGGAAGCATTCATCAAACATCTCCTACTTGATAGGCCCTGGGATAATCACTGGAGTTATAGAGACAATAATCCAACAGTCTCTGCTGAAAACCCATCTAGAGAATTGTGGTTAGTACTCTTATAGATTCATGGTACTCTCTCTATCACTGCAAACTACAGCTAAACCACATCATCTCATCCTAGGCTCTTCCTCATGTACTTAGAGATACAGCACAAAAGACTGATTCAACATACTAGATGCCACCTTCTAGTCTATCCCCGTACTATGATTAGCTATGTTATACTCATGTTGGCCACTCCACTATTATTATAGAAATAAGGAAAGGGGGAGGGGGGAAGAAGGTAGGAAAGAGGAAAAGAAGAAAGGAAGGAAAAGAAGGAGGGAGGGAGGAAGGAAAAGAAGGAGGGAGGGAGGAAGAAAAGAAGGGAAAGAGTAAAGTAAAGAACAAGCATTTATTAGGTACCTAATATGTTCTAGGATCTGTGTTTGGTGCTAGAGGCATAAAGGAGACAAAATGTTTACGTTCAAAAAAGGTTATATTCTAAAAGATGGTCACCATATATTGGGGAGTAGAATTTTAGTCTGAGAGACTGTGAATAGAACAATAAGATACTTGATTATTACACCCTTTCCAAAAGGGAATGGAGAGGTATAAGGGTGTTGATAATGGTAGAAAGGTGGATGACAAGATATTTATCTGGGTGACCCTTGTTCTCCATTGGTTGGCTAGATGGGATAAAAAGCATGATCTGTGGCCATCCAGATGAGAGTCCATGACATTCATTGTTCAATCATAAATTTCGCTATGAAATACCTTATGTTACTTCTTCTGCATAGCTTGCAGTTGTGAGCCATAGCCTGCTTCTGTTGACCATTATCAGACTCTTATTTATCTTGGAGTTTTCCAAGATTTTGCCTCTCCATAGAGTGTATTGTTTGCAGTCAAACTGCATCACCAGGACATTTTTCAATATGTCAGTTCTTCAATTTAACAGTGACAAAAAGAACAACTTCGGTTTTAGAAGTATGGGACATTGCATATAACCATGTTTTCCAATGTTTTAATCATTTTTGCTAATTCTTTTTTCCTCCTCTCTTCTTAAGGGAGAGCTAGAAAGTCATACGGAGAAACCTAGGGGTTGTGACATATGCACCAAAAATCATTTTATTAAGAAAAGAAAAAATATTTCAAAAACTTGTTTTTATGTTAGGGAGCAACTTGGAATTGTTGAAAATGGTGTGTGTGTGTGTGTGTGTGTGTGTGTGTGTATTCCATAACCCTCTGTAGTAGGTGCTATTACTATCCTCATAGTATGGAGAATATAGCTATACTTATGGAAAGGTGAGGGGGAAAAAAAGAAACAAAACAGAACAAAACATAGGAATTCTGATAAGTAAGGGATTTGTAAAACATCATCTGTTTGCCCCTGATGGATGATGGTAATCTGGCCAAGAAAATCTGCATCTTCATGAATTAAAAAAAAAAAAAACAAACAATAAATGGACAGAGGACAGGTGTGACTACTAAGATACCCTCAATGATATCAGAAAGATCATGAAAACACTTAGGACTATAGAAGCCTAAATGTTCTATTTTTTTTTTTCCAAAATAAGGAAGAGACGTGTCTCCAGATTTAAGCCAGTGAGTTTAATTTCAATACCTGGAAAAATTATAGAATATTTCATTTAAAAAATGACTAGTAAACATCTAGGAAAGAAAGCATAGATTACAAAGAATCAGCATGGACTTACACAGGTCATGGCTGACTAACCTTATTTCCTTTTCTGACTGTGTTCCTTAACTAGTGGAATAGAAAAATACTGATTTACTTAGATTGTTAGAAATAAAAATGTACAAAATAGCTCATATCATCCTTGTGGGAAAACATAAAGATCTATAGACTAGATAATTAGAAGAATGAAGAATAATTTGAAGGTTTGGAATGAAAGAGTAGTCAATGATTAGCATAGAATCCATTTGGAGTCCAATAAATGAGTCTGCTGTAGCTGAAGGTATGGAGCCAGTTGAGGAGGAAATTACTTGGGCTTATGCTACAAAAGTGGGAAAAAAGATATGTGCAAAGATGATGTTGTAGGAATCCTCAAAGTTTTAGGGGCCTCTTACATAGCCCCTTTGTTTCAACTTAGTTGTAGCTGTAACTGTGACTAGATAAGTAGACACTTTCCAATTTTTCCATTTACTTTCTGGTTTCTAATGTATTTGGTGTGCTTTGACTCTCCTTGTTGGGAACTGTAAACTTATAGATTGTAAATCCACCACTCTGCCTTTCTACTGTTCTGCTCCTAGTTCCTGTCCTGATCAGCACAATTGCCATTCACATACCAATACAGATTTTTACTACATGAAAATAACATACAAGAAGAGTCAGATTCATATGCAAAGTCCTGTAAATTAGGTTTTTGATAAATATAGATACTTTTTTTTCAGTGCTGATCCTGGCAGCAACTAGAATATTTTTCCCCTCCAAACATAACAATCTACTGTGGCAATGGAAAAGAAATGGCAAATAGTGAGAATTCTGAAATTTTTTTTAATTAGGTAGATTGTTTTATTTTCCACACAAATGAGATTTGTCACTTAGCCAGATCTACTGTGTTTTCTAATGAAAACATGGGCTCTGAGATAGGGTAAAAAGAGGAATTTTTTTTTGGAAGGGAATAGAAATTTATTTTGTACTTACTAAGCATTATCAACCAAAAGAAGTAATATATATAATGCATATATGTGTATATATATATATGTGTGTGTGTGTGTGTGTATATATATATATATATATGAAAGATTTGGACAGTTGGTTTAAATCCTTAAACATCTTGTCACATTACTTATGGAAGAACACAAGTATTTGTTATAATATTAAAATGCTAATAAAATTTGAAATTGAGAACCTACAAGTCATTAGGAGACAATTGCCAACATTTGTTGTTTTTTTCTAATTGCACATAAATTTACATAATGTTTTGTTTTGTAATTCATGGGGGAAATCACTGTAGAAAGCTGATTTCATAAAACTGATGGATCATTGAAGGTAAAGGCTAGGAACTGCTTATTTAAACATATGCTGTCAACCACAACTTAAATTGCCCACGTTTTCTTAGGCAAGTTTGCATGTTTCCAATATGAACACACCATGTTATTATATTAAAATGGAAATAAGACTCGATTGATAAGCAACTCTGCTGGCTTTCTTTTCTAATTGAATACATATTCTTTAGCTAAGTTTTTTTTTCTTTCTCATTAATATGGGTACTGGGTCCTTTTGTTTCATTTGATGATGTCCCTGACTTGTTTTGTGTTTTTTGTTACTTCAGTGACTGTGCAAATGCAGATTCCTTTGATTGGCACTGGAAGTCTTTCATAATCTGATTCCAAACTGCCTTCACAGGCCAGGCATAGCATAACTCCTTTCACACACATTCAAGTCCAGCCACCATAACTTTCTTTCTGTTCCTCACCTATAACATCTCCTTTTCACTTTTCAGCGTTTGAACAAATTGTCCACCATGCTCCCTCCTCACCTCTGCTGTATATACATAGAATTCCTAATTTCCTTCAAAGTTAAGGTCAAACAATACCTTCAAGGTGAGGCCTTTTTTTTGTTCTGATCCTCTGCATGCTATGTTTCTTCCTCCAAAATAATTGTTATTATATATACACATGGATGAAGGAGAGAGACAGAGAGAGACAGAGACAGAGAGACAGAGAGACTGAGCGACAGAGAGACAGAGAAAAGAGAAAGACAGAGACAGAGTGACAGAGAGACAAAGACACAGAGAGACAGACTGACAGAGATAGAGTATAGATTACATATTAATTTGCTCATCAATCGACATATTGTTTCCCTCTACAAAATGTAGAGTGACTGGAACATTGTAGGTACCTAATAAATGATTGTTTAATTACTTTGTTGATGAATAGGGTTACTTAGAAGTCTACTCCCCTATGTTTTATGTAAAGTAGCAAGATGAATATGAGATGTCATATGACTCTGCTACCTTCACGATTGAATTTCTCACCTCGATTCTCTCCCCATTTCATCTCATCATCCATTCAGTTTTCAAATTGTTACTCCTAAAAAAAAAAAATCTCTGACCACATCACCCCGCTGTTCATTCAATAAAATCTAGTGCCTCACTATAACATCTGGATCAAATATAAAATTGTGTCTGCACAACCTGCCCTCCAACTGACTTTCCAGGTTTTTGTTTGTTGCTTTGTTTGTTTTTTAATACCTTACTCACTCCTGAAGAGGGTGGGGGTTTTGGGGTGCTCTTAAATGTGCAGAGGCACTCCAAGATTGTGAGAAAAAGCCCAAATCACGGCGTGGATCTGACTGAATGAATTGACTCAGATCTTCTTCCAGCCAGAGAAAAGTTTATTAAAATAGACCAGGTCAAGTTTGAGGACCAGTGGGCTGAGTCTCTGCCTCTAAGCAGGAGAGGTTCTCAGCATCAGAATAGAGGTAAAGACGAATCTTAAGTACAGAGAGACTGGGGGGAAGGGATTTTAGGAGTGGCCAAGCAATTTGGAGTGACGGGAGGAGGGGTCTAAAGAGATCTGGATGGGGGTGGCCAGCAAGCTGGGGCGAACAAAACACCTGGGTCCCGGTACAACTTGTGGCGCCTAGCTAGGATTAAGGGTAAGAAATGGCCAAAGGCCACAGGAAGATGAAACAATGGGAAAGCCAGTTGACTAGGGAGGCGGACCATTTGGAAAAGGGTCCAGGTGAGAATTTCCGTTTGGAATGTCTGAGTGATTTGAACAGACAATGAGAGTAGATAATGAAGGGAGCTGGAAGGGAAGTTTGCTTTCAAAGGGCTTTCAAAGGGAAATAAGGCAGTTTCTAAAACTTTAAGGGTTTCCTGGGACCTGTAGACAAACGAAGCCTGGTTCCTTTGGAGTCAGGATGGAAAGGTGCATTTGAATTAAACTTCCAAATTGAGAGATAAACTGAGTCGTAAACAAGGAGCCAATTTCCTTTTGGAGAAAAGGGCAAAGATAAATCTCTTCACTCCCACCTACTCTACTGTGACCTCCTTGTTTTTCCTTGCACAAGACATTTCATCTCCAGACTCTGTGTATTTTCACTGGCAATCCCCAGTGCCCAGAACTCTCTCTTTCCTTATCCCCACTTCTGCGCTTCCCTGGTTTTTTTCAAATACCAGGTAAGATTCCACCTACCACAAGAAGACTTTCCTGATCCTCTTCAATGCCAGTAGTGCCTCCTTCTGTTGATTATCTCCAATTTATCCCGTTTATATCTTGTTTGTTTATTGATGTTTGCATGTTTTCTCCCCTACTGTGAATTGTGAAATTTCTGAGAATAAGGTCTTTCTCGGGTCTGTCTTTGTATTCCCAATGGATAGTACGTGGCAGATAGCAGGCACTTAAATGCTTATTAACTCACTGAGTCCATCCAGTATGTTCTGATGAAGAGCAAAGGGAGCAGAAACATGGTCTCCATATTCTTATTGTATCTTTTATATTTTTATTTTCTAGATTTAGGGTAGACTCCTTATTTCTTGGCCTTGATTTCACAAAATCAAGGAATCTTAAGTTTTGGAAAAGACGTTTGAGGCAATGCAGTCTAAGATGTAACTGATCAGAAAGTGTCCTTTTCAAAATCCTGGGAAAACAGTCATTCAGCTTTCACTTGAAAACCTTTTTTTGAGTGGGAATCCATTACCTCTTACCACACGTGTTTCCCAGCTTATAAAATGGAGGTTCCTGATCTCAAATACGAACCCATATTCCAGTATGATCATAACGTTCAGAGTTAGAAGGCATCTCAGAGTCCATTTAGACCAACCCATATAGATAAACTAGAATGCCATCTAGAGCATTCCCATGAAGTACCTATCCAGCCTCTGCTTAAAACTCTACAAATGAGGGGGACACCCATCGCCTCCCACAGAATAACAACATTTGACAGTCAGAACGGGTCTGCAGCAGCTATCAAGTCCAACCCATACACAAAAAGAGTCCTTATTATAACATACCCACTAACTCATCATCCATCCTCTGCTTGAACCCTCCAAGGAAGGAAAATATAACACCTCTACTGGTAGCCTGATATATTTTTGAACAACTCTGGTTGTTAGAAGACATTTCCCAACATCAAATGTAAATTGACCTTCTTACAATTTCTACTCATTGTTCTGGATTCTGGCCTTCAGGCCTAAATAACACAGGTAAAACCATTCTCCCACAAGATAGCCTTTCCGTTATTAGAAGAGAGTTATCATAACCCATCTGATTTTTCTCTAGATAGATATGCCCAGTTCCTTCAATTGGTCCTTAGATATGATAGTCCTGATTCTCTTTACCTCCTGGCTGCCCTCCTCTGTGTACTCTTTAACTCAGAAGTGAATAGAATAATCCAGATATAATGTCATGAGGATAGAGTATAGAGGGGCTATCATTTCCCTATTCCTAGGGATTATTTTTCTCTTAATGTACCCCTATATCATATTAGCTTTTGTTTGACTGCTACAGAATACTGATTCATATTGAATTTAAACTTCACTAAAACCCCAAGACCATGTTTTCCTCAGAACAACTGCTATGTAACCATGTCTTTTCCATATTATAAAGCTAAGGTTTTGTATCCAAGGGAAAAACTTTACATTTATCTCCATTTATCCCATCCTGGATTTAACCCAATGCTCTAGTCTGTGAAGATCCATTTTAAATGACAGCTCTATCTTCCAATCTGTTAACTATCCCTTTCAGCTTTATACCATCTACAAAATTTGTAAACATCCTATCATTTGCTTCATTCAAGTCACTGACAGAAATATTAATAGCACAGATCCAAGGCATACTAGACTGGAGACTTCCTGATGCCTTGACTTTGCTATCTAACTAGTTTATAATGCATCTCCATCTTTTCCACAAGATTAGAATGAAATTATATCAAAAGCTCTACTAATCTAGGTAAACTATGTCCTTAGCAATACCTTCAGACACTTGTTTAATTCTTCCGGAAGATAACTAATTCAATTTTGGAAAAGCTTTAATTATAAGGAAGTCTTTCCTTACTCCCATAATTTCCTACTATATTTGAGAAATACTTAGAATTTTCCAAAATGAAGACTTATAGACTTATAGATCCTGTGAAATAACGACAAAACCATTTTGGGGAATCATTAAAGAGAATTTTTTTTTTCTTAAGGCTATTTTCTTTATGAATATAGCAAGGGCACTTTTTATAAAATTAAAAAAAAAGTAAAGGAAAAGGAAAAGCAAGCAACCGAACATTAATACCGATCAATGTTAAAGCTTTGCCCTGGAGTTCCAAGGCTTCTATCTCAGAATTTAGTTGCAGCTGAGTGCTTTATTCATAACCTCTCAGGTTTATTCTGAATGCCTTCACTCCACTTACCTGATTTGACAAGATGCCCTTTCCATGAATGCCCTGGGCTGTCTTTTATCAGTAATTCTCACACTTCTGAAAACTTCCTTTCTCTCTGTGTGGAACTGAATCTTGAGGAGTAACACACAGTTAGAGGGCAGCCCAGAGTGATGCCCTGGGGTGATTGTCTTTGTGTTCCAGAATGAAGGCTTTCAGGGTTCATTTGCTAGGTGAACCTGGTTCTTGAGACTCTCCATTTGAATTTCAGGGAGGGAAATGAGTGAAATATATGTTTCTATCTATAGGGAAACAAGTCAGTTTGGGCTAGCCAGAATAGAACATACAAAGGATCAGAAATTATGTTCCTTGCATAATTCATAATAAATTCAGGAATGAGGACCCTGAATGTTTCATCCAGGTTTTCATATTGCCTTTAGGTTAATTTATAAGGCAGTCAATGCGGTAGGCCAGTTCATCTCAACTAACACATTTGCTGTGAAGCTTTTCTTTTGTTTTCTTTTTTCTTCTCTTCTCTTTCTATTTCTTTCATTGTATTTCTTTCTCCCCGCCCCCCCCTTTTCTTTGGGAAAGGGGAGGTAGTTTGAAAAATGTGATTGTGGGACATAGTTTACATTTAGAATTAAGTGGGAATATCACAACATTTTCTAACTTTAAATCGGATCTTTTTTTTTTTTGGCGGGGGGGGGAATCAAAGGAAATTGAGTCAGCGTCAGAAGAAAAAAAAATTAAAAATGACAATCTTACCCTGAGACAGTATATTGACTTTGGTTGACTCCCTGACTGGTTATAAGACTTTAAAGTCTCAGTCATGTACTTCAACCTTCCCTTATCATTTAGAGTCTTATATAGCTATAGCAGCACAATTGATATTAATGGAAAATAGAAATTCTGAAGCCCAACGTATGGCAACAAACATTAGAAAACTACTTCCCAGAGGTCCTGTGGCCTTAGGTAGTGTGATCTGACACAGAGAGAGAGAGAGAGAGAGAGAGAGAGAGAGAGCAGAAAGCAGTGAGATGCTATAACCAGGAGATCTTGGCTGTTCTGCCACATCAGAGGTGTGTTTCCCCCAGAAATGAATGTGCCTGATGACACATATCCCTATGTACATGACTGCCATTCATGAATCCAGCTTATAATCGTTCCTCTTAGATAACATTGAATATGTGTTACCTATCTTTGGAGATTTCTGACTTGTGCCATTTATGTGTGTTAACTCATCACATATGTAGCCTACATGCTGGCCCTTCTTTCTATTGCTGGTGTTTTAATCTCTGGGAGAATGTGTACATGAGGAAAGTTTATCTAGCTAATTTATTTGCTAGGCCTTTGATTACACTTCGGGTGTTTTGAACTAATGTGTCCTCCAGCTGGCTGGTAAAATAAATATATTGCCGGGGGTCATATGCTATAGTTTTGAGTGGGTGTTTTATCTATAGAATGAGTTAAATCTGGTCAGCTTGTCTGGTTTACTGCATATGAGAAATTAAAGGTGAAACATTATTAAAATCACACAACTACACACATTTTCAAAGAAACAAAAAATCTATACAAAAATAAGACCACCATGGGGTCTTGTAGGGGAGACCTCAAAAATTCTAAAAGTGTTGTAGGAAATGATGATTTTTCAGGACATTTACCTTCCACTCTCTTTCTTCTCCAATCTATTCTCATCCCTATGAGAAAAATCTATATCTCAATGTCTGTCTGTCTATCTATCTACTGTCTCTCTATTATCTCTCTATCCATCCATCCATCCATCTTTCTCTGTCTCTGTCTCTGTCTCTCTCTCTCTCTTAGTATAAGTCTGACTATGTGCCTCCCTTGCTCAAAATTTTCAGTGATTCCCTATTGCCCCAGGATAAAATACAAATGCCTCAGTCTGATATTTTGAACTTCCTCAATTGTCGCAAACCTGCGTTTCCTGACTTACTTTATTTTACTCCCTTTTAAATGCCCTACATTCCACTCAAAGTAGACTGTTGTTATTTATTATTTTTCTGCCTCAAGCTTGCATTCAACAAGACTCAGTTCAAATGCCACCTTCTGGAGGTGGAAAGTACAGGGTCGAGATTGGGAAAGGAAGTGAGTGGAAGATAACTATCATTCTTATAACATTGTTAACTTTGGTGCTCTCACACTGTGATCTCTTATGCTTTTCTTTGTATGTATCTTCTTTTGTTGGTTTGTTTGGGTGGTTTCCATGGATCTTGGATTTTGATATATAACACCTTCTATCCCTCACGTGTGACTCTAGTTTTGAGGCCCTCAATTTCCTCATCTGTAAAATGATCTGCAGAAGGAAATGGCAAACCATTCTGGTGTCTTTTCCATGAAAACCCCAAATGGGCCATGAAGAGTCAGACATGACTGAAATAACTGAACAAGGACAACTTTATATCTTCAGGTATGTGGTAAGCACATTGAGGGTAGAGACTGTTATTTTGTTTGTTTTTGGTTTTGTATCCCAACAAAGAAAGGCACTAGAGTTTGAGAAGCCTAAGTTAAAGTCCTACCTCTCCCAGTACTAGGTCTGTCACCTGGAGCAAATCCCTAATCCTCTGAGTACCCTTAGGCAACACTCTTAAGCCTTTGTTATAAAATCCTTGCTAATCAGCAGGAATGGAGTTGTTTCACTGGGAATTCCCCATACTAGTGGACTGAAAGAACAGCCAAAGGTTCCCTTGGAAGACTCACGGAGTAGGTGAACAACAAATGAGTGTTGAATAGAATTGAATATCTTAGTAATTTACTATGCAAATGAATCATTCTAGAAAATTAACCAAAACAAAAACCAGGAAGCTTGTGTAGTGGAAGGAAACTTCCTTCTTGTACTTACGCTGAAGACTGAGGAGCTTTTGTTCTAGTCTCAGATTTAACGAAGACTTGACTATACCCAGAACTGAAACTAGGAAGGGTCTCTATAACATCAACATTTGGGGTGAGGCAGCATATACTCATAACAATACTCTCTGCCAGCTATCCCTTCACCTAGCAGTCTTCTCCTGGCCCTGAGCCATGCCTAGTTCCAGAATGCCATATCCAGGTTTGGTCACTATCCTGTTCTTTTCCAAGGGAAGCTGTCTTTTCCCACTGATCTTATATAATCATCTAATTTCACCTATCCTAGAAATTTTGCTGGGGCAGGGAAAGAAAGGTTCAGTGAGAAAAGCCCTGGTGTGGCTATAGGGTAGACTCATTGACTTCCTTCCTATGTTCTGAGCCCAGATTCAAGCAAGCTGCAAAGCCTCAAAAACCATTTCATGGAGTGGTAGGGTGTGCAGAGTTGTGCTTGGTATGATTGTTATTTTAGACATTGGTAGACAGGCTGGAACTCTGAAGTACCCTGGCTGTGACACCCCCATTATGGTTCAGTTCTGCCTTATTCACTGTCCTTTAACTTTAACAATTGTGTCTTTAAGTCTCCATAGGTAGTGGGAGGAATAAAGTCCCAAGTGTTCTTACTTAGAGGGGAGTATCCTTAAATCTCTGTCCAATATGTAAAGGACTAGGGCATAAGATTCTCTAGGGCCATAATGGCTGAATTCGTCACCTGTGCCAAACTTTCTATTTAGAGCTCTGTGTATGTTGCCTTGGATAAGTCACTTAATCACTTCAGACATCAGTTTCTTCATCTGTAAAATTAGGCATTTGTGCATTATGATCTCCAAAGTCCATTTCAGCTCTAAAGTTAATATTATTATATATGATTGAATAATTGACCAAGTTCCTCTGAGGTAGTTAGATGCTGGTGTCGAAAACAGTCCCTACAGAGATGCTGTAGCCAAATTAAATGTTTCTTTGTTCTGCAAGGCTAATTCTCATTGCTCAGGAAATTACTGTTATGGTGGTATTAAAAAGGAAAAGTCTTTCTTTGGGCTTTCACTAGGCAAAACTCAGGAAAAAGAGAATTAGGTGGAGCAGTAGATAGAGCTCAGGCCTTAGAGTCAGGAGGACCTCAGTTCAAATACAGCCTCAGACACTTGACACTTACTAACTGTGTAACCCTGGGCAAGTCACTAACCCCAATTGCCTAAGGGAGGAAAAAGAGAGAGAATTAAAATGAGTTTATTAAAAAATACATGAAGGTAGCAAAACGTTGACTGTCTAATCACTAGAGATCAGCAAGGGATTCAAGATGAAGTGAGCTTTTATTGAAGAGTTTCTTAATGAGATAAGGATAATTAAGATAGGTCCTAGTCAGCAAAACGGGATGAGCCATTGCCTGGGAGGTCCTCCTCAATTACCACATTACAAGGAAATGAGATTTTAGATAAGGGGAATGGTCTTCTGGGTGTTGGCTAATAGATAGGGGACTACTCCCTACTTGTTGGATGGCAGATAACAAAAAAGCTGCAGACTGGCTGATGCTTCTCCAATGCCAATTGACAAGCAGGATTGGGGACAAATGGGGTCATTGAGTCAGCATAACTTTCAGTAGTGGTTGGTGAAATACTAGAAAAAAATATGTGGCAGATGGGGCAAGGATACCCTGGAACAAAGAGATGTCCTTGTTTACAAAATATATCTTTGAAGGGACTATACTTTGGAGGTGTGAGATAAGAGAGGGGGAGACAAGGTTCAGATTTGAGAGACCACATGCTTTAATTTGATGTGGCCTTGAACAACTTCAACTAGAAATAAAGTTTAAATAGCTTAAAACTTAAATGCCCCTCACCAATTACATTTCCTTTATAGTATTTCCATTAATAATGTGATATTTATTAGATGCATCAATCTATCTCTATCTCTATTGGTAGACAGATACACATAAATGAATACACATATACACATATTTGTATTGTATATGTATGTATGTATATATACACACAGGGTAAAGCATATGTGCATGCATATCTATATATGGAGTATAGATAGGGATATCCACTGACAGGACTTAACTAGCAAGTGTTGGCAGGTAAGGTGTTGTCCGTCATTGGGAAGTCCACCATGCATTGGCAGGAATATGTGTGTGTAATGACCTGTTTACAATATCCTATATGGTTATTGCATCATCCAAATTTCAGCGCAGAAAAAAAAATCCACAATTTTACAATAAATTATTAATTTTAAGATGTCATTTTTAAAATATTTTATATATTTTTGGAAATGATGAAAATTTTGAAAAAAAAATTAAAAGGTTACGGATTTCCAGAGGGGCACTGAGGAATTTTTTTAAAGGGGGTAGTAGGCCAAATAAGTTTGGGAACCTCTGATGTAAACCAACCAACACATTTTACGATTGAGAAAACTGAGGCTGTGTTAAGACAATGTGCTAGCACTGATAATATGTGTACATCTGAAGGTCACATGATAATCTTTACAAAGTTTTCACTTTTGGTATTTATATGGTATCTATATCAATATTTATAGATAGATGTTAATACCAATCAATCTTAACATATCTATGTATGTGTCTATCTATCTGTTTCCATTTAGGATCAGGTTCATTCCTTTGCCAAAAGAGGGGGAATAAAGCACTCTGTCCCAGTGGGATCATAAGTTTACAGATTTTAGAGCTGGATAGAACTCAGAAACTATGTGGTCCAAATGGTCATTTTACACATGAGCAAATTGAATCCAGGGCAGGTAAAGTTGCTTGCCTGGGTTCACACAGATAGCAAATGTTGGAGGTGGGTAAAATGAATACCAGATTTGTAGTCATGCACAAGAATTGGAGTGAAGATGATTACATGTCTTCAGTATCTTTACATCTCTGTGAGATAAGTAACAAGTAGACAAGAAACACATATACCCACACCCACCTACCCACCCACACCCACACGCACACTGTCTCTCTCTATCCCTGTCTCTCTGTCCCTTTCTTTGTCACACACACACACACACACACACACATGACATTCCAGGATTAAGTGATCTATCCAAAGCCACATCATGGTTAAACTGTGACTTAATCTCAGACTTAGTATTTAAAAGAATATTACTCTTAGATAAAGAGCACGGTCTGTCTTTAAGGTCAGGTGAGAAACAGCTCTAAAGTTGACATCTCATAGCTATGTGACCCTTCCTTCTCAACATCGGTTTCCACATCTTCAACATAAAAAATAGGAACCAAATGATCTCTAAGCTCACTAAGGGCCCAGAAATTTTAGTATGTTAAGATTTGCCTCTCTTGTTGGAGGAATGGAATATAATAAGGATGTCAACAGATATTTACCAAATACCTATGGTATACAGAGGATTTTGCTATGTTTTGGGGAGAGGTACAAAATTTAGATGAGGCACATCTCTGTCCTCAAGATGATTACAGTTACTTTTGTCTAGAAATAAAGAAAATCAGAAACAAAATAGCATTAAATTAAACACAGTGAGGAATGACGTGTCATCCCCATCCTACACTTGCATAGTCATCTGACTGGAGCCATAACTAGGGTAAGATGACTTAAGCTTTTGCCCAAGGCACTGATTTTTGTAGACCACTGACAACACCAAGTTCTTCCATTTGTTGCTGAGTTGAGTTCCTTCATTTCCCCGACCTACTTCTCCCGTCCCTGGTGTGATCTCTATAGAAACAGCCTCACATATATGTCCCACTGTACCTGTCTCTATCTCCTCGCCCAATACTCATCCTAGTTCACGTCTAGCCTCCCTCCAAATTAACCCATCCCCACAAGTTCCTTTTACAGCCTTTGTGTCATGTTTAAAAATTCTTAGGAACTGAGACTCAATTGTTTCCTTCAGTTGGAAAATAAATAGAACTATACCAGGAAAGTGTGTCATTTCAGACAAGACTGTCTCACAGGTACCTGGGGCAGCATCATAGAATCTGATGACTGCCCACCAGGCAGCATTGATTTCCCTTGCCTAATCAGAGCACTGACTTTTTTTTTCCAATTTGGTCATGGTTGATATGGGTCATTATGATGTCAGAGACTCTGTTTGACTAAAGTGTGTTAGTTAGCTAAAACACCTTCATTACATTCCATTAGGCCAAAGTTCCTCTGAGGATAGACAGCTATTCTGTGGTGCGTGGAAACCTTCACTGCCAACTTGGACTCACAGATTAGAGGAAAGAAAGGTGCCCAACATAGAAAGGACAATGACATTTTGTCCGAGCAGAATGATTTGAATTCTCTATCAAATGTGGGATCACAGAATGTAGTATCAGAAGATTATTGCAAAAAGCTGTGGTTCTGCCATTTGAAGGAGTGGTAGCAACAGAATTTTGGGGAAGGAAGAAGAAAGTAAACATCAAAATGATCTCATAGCATGTTTTTCCCTCAGAATAAAGGAAATTCCATTTTCCCAACTTTAGTGGAGATCTTTGAGGGAGAACATTCATAATATCAGCAAACGCAGTAAATTTCTTAAAGTTGATCAGACCAAATCCCAGAATCTTACATTATGGACAGGCCTGAGAGGCCTTCTAGTACAAATGAAAATTGCTTGAGAATTGTCACTTTTTAGAGCAATGGTTCTTAACTTTTTTGAATCATGGACACATTTGAATGTTGGATAAAACTTGTAACCATCTTCTTAAAATTATACTTTAAAATCCATAAAATAAAATATATAGGATTTCAAAGGAAAATATATTAACTACAGTTACCAAAAATATTTTAAAAATCAAACAATAAACAAACAAACAAACAAAAAAAAAAACAACCCCAGAAACAGAGTTCATAGGTGTCAGGTTAAAACCCCTTCTCTAGAGTAATTGGCATTTGAAATAGGAGTTCCCTCAAAAGACTGTACCCTAAATTAGACCATTTACTCAATTACTTAACAAGCATTTGTAAAGGTCTACTGTGTACCAGGTCCCATGGTAGGCACTGGGCATTCAGAGAAAGAAAATAAAATAGCCTCTGATCCCAAGGAGCTTATTGCCTATGGAAGTACTACTGTTATGTTAAGTTATATAGCCTGGAAACAAGGCTAGCAGGTAGCATAACACAAACCAGTCAAATTTTGTGTCTAACAAATCAATTTCCCTTCAAGTTCTTGTCTCTGTCACTAGTTACGAATGCAACCCTTATTGGTCTCAGTTTCTTCATCTTTAAAATAAGGTCAGTGGATTAGCTCATCTGTATGGTAAAGTTTAGCTATAAAATTCTGAGTTTATTGAGCAGACTTGTCTTACTTCAAGAATATGTTTGTGACCTTGCTCAAGTCATATCCCTTGCCTAGACCTCAATTTTTTCTTATCAAGAAATAGATTTTGATTAGAAAATGTGTAAAATACCTTCCTGTATAGTACCATGAAAAGAGCCTTGAATTTGTAGATATAAGAAGCAGGATTAAAATCCCATCTCTGACTCTTACTTTGGACCTTGGGCAAGTCACTACCCCTCTCTGGGCCTGAGTTTTCCCATAGGTAAAATATGCATAAAAATACCTACACTACTTTCTTCCTTCCTTCTAGAGTTGTTATGAGGATCAAGTGAGATAAAATTTTAAAATACTTTGAAATATAATCAGTTCTGCTATACACTGCTTTTGAAAACTCAAATTTGTTTAATAATGATTGATATATTAGGGAAAATTTTGAACAGAAAACTATTTTGATATTTTCTTCTGTTCAATTTCATCCTCAAGAAACAAAAATAATGAATCACATCACCAGTGTACTGCTTCACAACAACTAACAAGCTACAACATTTCCTATACCCACTTCCACAAACAATCTTCTGGTCTTTTTCAAGGTAAAATGTCATGTTTCTTACATATCTTCTGGTGAATTAGGCTCCTTGGGTGAAGGAGGGCTGGTCTTTAGCCAACCCCTCCACTGCCCTTCTTTCCTCCCCTTCCCCTTAATCTGGAGTTGTAGCCATATCTGTCAGCCTGCACCATGGAAAATGGAAACTGGGGTGTGAAGGTTAATCAGAATCTCAAGGCCAAGAACTCTGTCACTGTTTATTGTAGGATTTATATTTGTTAACCATTTAAAATATATGAAACTACCATTTTTATTAGTTTTATATATATGTGTGTGTGTGTGTGTGTGTGTGTGTGTGTGTATGTCTTTGTGTGTGTTTCTGATGAAGTATTTTATAATTGTGCCCCTAATCCCATTTTTCTCATAAACTCTATGGTTTTTATTGTGTGATTTTACATAGCGTAATGATTTTTAGGAATCATATATTAAATTATGGCAATAACCAAAACCACATGTCACAATGGGTTATTATTATCTAAATTATTTGAAGATTATATTAACATTGTTGATTTGTAAAGGAACAACTGTGAGATCCTAATACAAAGATTGGCCAAAATCAGGATTTGGGGGTTTTTTTAACTGAAAAAAAAAATTTTTTTCATCTGGGCAAAATTTAGGGAAGAAAAGAGGCCAGAGTATAATGAGGTAAGAAGTCCAACTGTGTTGCAGTCACCAAGGGAAGGAAATATACACCGTTGCTATGTCACTCTCTCAGTCTTGGTATACTGGATCAAAGGTCCCTTTTTCCTTGCTTGATTTGTATTTCTGATTTCATATTTTCTGTTCTATTTTGCACAGAAAAGTCTCCCTGCTCCTAAATTCCAGACTTTATCCTTAACCCTTAAAAACCCTAAAATTATCTGTATCATCTTGGAGAGGACATTGGTTCTCAGACTGAATAACCTGTTGTCAAATATACTGAGCTCATTAAACAAAAGGCACTGTCTTCATTATGTATTCATGAGTGCCCCATCATGGTAAAAGCAGCTTTCCTCCCTCAGATGAAAATAAATGCTCTCCTGTATTGCCAGAATGTAATGCCTCTAGCTTTGTTGTAAATAAACTGGCATTACCTGGCACACACCATCCTAAAATATGCATTTCTCCTTCAGCATATCAACCAAAAAAGAATCCTGGTATTCTTGGAAAATCTTTGCAAAAATGTGGCTGATGCTACTGTTGATGGTTCAGGGGTCCTCACCTAGCATTTCATGGTGTATAATGGAGCTTAATTGGAAAGAGATGAATTGCCAGGTTCAAAATCAATCTGGAGCTTTGATGGAATCATAAACCACAAGACTTGGCCATAAATCCTTGACATGGGCTTTCCCTGCTGTGTCATTGATATTAAACAGCTCCTGATATAGCCAAACACTAAAAATACCTATCCAGAGTTCAGAATAGAGACCAAAATATTCCATCATACCCAAAGCTGAAAGGAGACCAAAACAATAAATAAACATATTAGTCACTTGGATTTTTTTTTCCTTTCTCTCTCTCTCTCCTTCCCTCCTTCCTTCCCTCTTTCTCTCTCTTTCTTTTGGATAGGTTGAAAGTTCTTTGACGAAATCTGAAAGCCAAAAGAATCTTCATGAATTATTATACACATGGATTGTCCCAATATTCCCAGTAAGTATGAGAAATATGAGCATTCATCAAAAGTCCAAGTACCTTGCTGAACTAACTGGCACAATATAATGCCCAATCCTACTCAAGGGAATAGCCCCCTTAAGCCTAACCCTAAATCTTATCTACTCACACCAGAAGTGTTGTTAAAAGCTAAAACAGAGGACAGATATTTTTTCTCCTCCAATAAGTATCACACTCTGTGTGTACTATCATATTTTTCCACCTGCCTATTAGAGATCTTAAAATTTTATTCTTTTCACCTGTTCATTCAGCAAGCACTTATTAAGCACCTACTATGTGCAAGACACTGAGAAAACAAAAATAAATAAAGAATCATTGACTGTTAAGGTGCTTACATTCTACTGAGAAGAATGTGGTATATACACAGACAGTGAGATAGAGAGATAGATAAAGATATATGCATATGTCATATATGCATCAGATATATTCACATATATGCTTATATAGCTATATGAAACTCATAAATATAAGTACATAGAGACTGCATATTGTATATATGTGTGTATATATGAACATACACATTATTTTCTATCCTTTCAAGTTTCTAAAAGCTTTACACATGTGATCTCATTTGATCTTCATAACAACCTTGGAAGATAAGAGTTATTATCATCCCTTTTTATCAATAAGGAAACTAAAGCAGAAAGAGGCTAAAGACTTGACATGGA
Organism: Vombatus ursinus; assembly: GCF_900497805.2. Classification (NCBI taxonomy): domain Eukaryota; kingdom Metazoa; phylum Chordata; class Mammalia; order Diprotodontia; family Vombatidae; genus Vombatus; species Vombatus ursinus. The sequence goes on along the minus strand of NW_020954600.1, from coordinate 9,817,522 downwards.
TCCAGGGGAGTGCTGGAACCAGTTTCAAAAGATTCACAAGAGCTGATTGTTAAATTTTCATTGTGAATGTTTACACCTCAGAAATACAAATCTAGGCTTGAATTATTATTTTGTTGATGATGTAGACTTAAAGAAAGTGGTGGAGAAAATGTTAAAGTGCAGATTAAAGTTAAAAGAGGGTCATACATACTTTTATTTTTTCAGGGAGCTAGTTGTTAAATATTTGGCAGTACATCCCAGCCCAGATTACATAGCTAATACATGTTTGAGGTAAGATTTTAATATATATATATATATATATGAATAGACATCCATACATATACGTATATTCACATGTGTGCAAAGACAGATATTCATAGAGCATATGCACATATTCACAAGTATATGTTGTCTCTCTAATTAAATACAAACACCTTGAAGGTGGAGATGTTTTCATTTTATTTTTGTATACCCAACACCTATCCCAATATCTGTCACATAATAACTTCTTAATAAAAATGTTAGTTAATTGATCATTTAATTGAAGGATAGATATACATTAGCAAGTAGTAACACAGAGTGCTATGTGAGATCCAGAGGAAAATGTTTTTATAAATTAGAAGATCAAGAAGAGTCTTATGTAGTTGGTAGCATTTAGACTTTAAAGGCTAGAAAAAAATTCGATAACCAAAGAAGAGTATGGATGACATTCTGTAAGTCAACAACTACATAAAGCAAGACATAGAGGTTAGAGAAAATGAGATGTCTTTGGAAGAAGAGAATAATCTTTTTTTTTTTGTTTATAATGTAGCCTGGATATAGGAGAGTAATAAGGTATAAAGTAAGAAATCTAGTGTCCTATTATGAATGGTTTTCTGGACTAGGACGGAAGTCATTGCAATAGATGTAGTGAAGGTGAGTTATAGAAGTACAACTGACATGCTTGGTTACGAATAGTGAAATAGATGGGAGCAGAGGAAAGAGACCAAAATAAATCCTACGTAAGGAATATGGGAAATAAGATGGCATGATGGCACAACTCATAAAAGAAGTGGGAGAACTATTACCAGCATAAAACCAAAAGAACAATGTATACTACAACATCAACATTATAAATTCAAACAATATTTAAGAATTTTATGAAATAATTAATAAAACAGTAGAACCAGAAGAATAATTTCTGCAATAACAACAGCACAGTGAAGACGTTCAATGTTGGACTCTGTCATAACTATGATCAATGTAATTATTGCCATGATTCCAGAGGGCCAGTGATGAAATGTACAATTCTCCCCTTGACAGAGATAGATTGAGTGTAGAATGTACATATGTGTGTATATAATATATATATATATGTACGTACACATATACACTGCATATATGTACGTATATAAATGTAAACATCTATACATGCGTATATGCATGTGTGTATACACACATACACATATATCTCACATATCCATATATACATACATATATATGAATGGAGATAGATGGAGGATAATTTACCTATCTACATACATATACATGTATATATATGTATAGAGAGAAAGAGAGATTGAGGCTAGAGAATAAACACATACATACATATATACTTACATTTATACATATATGTATATTTGCATGCAATATATATGTGTATATTTATGCTTAATTATGCATACTTTTCCCCTTTTTTAATAGTTTGTGGGGAGAGGGAAAGAAAATAGATTTCTCTTAAATTTCAAAAAAAGCTATTTAAATCAGTGTCTATGATTTTTTTATGGATAAATAGTAGTCAACTTGACTTCTTCTTCCTCTTCAGGAAAACTCATTAGCCATAGAGCACAAATAGAAAAAAAAAAGAAATGATAGTAGGAGTTACTTAAATATGAGAATTTGCACATTGGCAGGGGTCAAAAGTCAGGATCAAGAGTTTCTAGGGCAAAAGCTAGTGACTATTTTAATTGTCTGACCCTTGACATAGAACTAAATGTTGAAGTAGGTAAAGGCAAAGTAGTCTGGTTAGATTAGGACAATTAATATGAGTGCTGCAAGTTGGGGGAATGAGAGAGTAGCATCCACTGGACTGCATTGTAAGGGATGCAGTGTCCATAGGAGAGACCAAGGTTTCTGTTACATTGAGAATATAAAAGAATTATTTCTCAAATGTTCAAGGGTAATATGTTGATATCAGAGTAGAGATTCCTAAGGACACAATCAAATGGATATGCAGAAAGCTGAAGGAACTGTCTTGGGAAGAAAGAGAACCAATTTGACTAGGGATCTATGATCAGCTTAAGTTATTGGGGCATACAGCTTAATTGTGTTTTAGTTCAGGCTTTTATCCCAGACTCTCTACCTCTAGGATTCTTTTTATTTTTTACTTAATAGTATTTTATTTTTCCCCAATTACATGAAAACATAGTATTCAGAATTCATTTTTGTAAGATTTTGAGTTCCAAATTTTTCTCCCTTCCCTCCCCTCTCTCCAAGACAGAAAGCAATCTGATATGGGTTATACTTGTACAATCATGTTAAACATATTTCCACATTAGTCATGTTGTGAAAGAAGAATCAGAACAAAAGGGGAAAAAAAAACACAAGAAAGGAAAACAACAACAAAAAAAGCGAAAATAGTATACTTCGATCTACATTCAAACTATCATTCTTTCTCTGGATGTGGTTAGCATTTTGCATCAAGAGTTTTTTGGTATTATGTTGAATCATTGTATTGCTGAGAAGAGCTACGTCTATCAGAGTTGATCATTGCACAATGTTGCTGTGGCTGTGGAAAATGTTCTCCTGGTTCTGTTCACTCAGCATCAGTTCATGTAAGTCTTTCCAGTTTTTTTTTTTATTTCTGAAATCTGCCTCCTTATCACTTCTTATAGCACAATAGTATTCCAACACATTTATATACCACAACTTGTATATCCATTCCCCAGCTGATGGGAATTTCCTTAATTTTCAATTCTTTGCCATAACAAAAAGACCTGCTATAAGTATTTTTGTACATGTAGGTCCTTTCCCTCTTTTATGATCTTTTTGGAATAAAGACCTAGTAGTGGTATTGCTGGATCAAAGTATATGCAGTTTGGTGGCCCTTTGGGCATAGTTCCAAATTGCTCTCTAGAATGGTTGAATCAGTTCACAACTCCATCAACAATGCATTAGTGTTCCGATTTTCCTACGTCTTCTACAACATTCATCACTTTCCTTTTCTGTCATATTAACCAATCTGATAGGTATGAGGTGGTACTCAGAATCATTTTAATTTGCATTTCTATAAGCAATAGTGATTTAGAGCATTTTTTCATATGATTATAAATAGTTTTAATTTCTTCATCTGAAAACTTTCTATTCATATATTTTGACCATTTATCAATTGGGGAATGACTTATATTCTTATAAATTTGATTAGCTCTCTTTATCGTTTAGAAAAGAGACCTTTATCAGAAACACTGACTGTAAAAAATATTTCCCAGCTTTATGCTTTCCCTGGTTTCATTAGTTTCCTTTGTGCAAAAAAATAATAATTTGATGTAATCAAAATTATCTATTTTGTATTATATAATGTTCTTTATTTCTTGTTTGGTCATAAATTCTTACTTCTCCATAGATCTGACAGATAAACTATTTCTTGCTCTCCTAATTTGCTTATGGTTTCATCCTGTACGTCTAAATCACGTACCCATTTCATGTGCAAAGAATGATAGTTTTGTTTCCTCATTGACTAGTCTAATTCCTTCAATTTCTTTTTTCTTCTATTATTGCAAAAGCTAACATTTCTAGTACAATATTGAATAATAAGTGCTGTTAATGGGCATCTTTGTTTCACTCATGATCTTATTGGGAATCCTTCTAGCTTATCCCCATTACATATAATACTTACCTATGGTATTAGATAGATTCTGCTTACCATTTTAAGGAAAACTCCATTTATTCCTATGCTTTCTAGTGCTTTTTTAAAAATAGGAATGGGTGCTATATTTTCTCAAAAGCTTTTTCTGTATTTATTGATATAATTATATGATTTTTGTTAGTATTGTTATGTATATGGTCAATTGTACTGACAATTTTCCTAATATTGAACTAACCCTGCTTTCCTGATATAAATCCCACCTGATCATAGTGTATTATCCTTGTGATAAGTTGTTGTAATCTCTAAGCATATTTTATTTAAAATTTTTGCATCAATATTTATTTGGAAAATTGACCTATAATTTTCTTTCTCTGTTTTGGTTCTTCCTGGTTAGTTATCTGTGCCATATTTGTTTCATAACAGGAATTTGGGAGGATTAATTCTTCAACTTCTTACAATTAGTTTATATGGTATTGGAATTAATTGTTCTTTATATGTTTGGTGGAATTCACTTGCAAATCCATCTAGCCCTGGAGATTTTTTCTTAAGGAGTTCATTGATGGTTTGTTCAATTTCTTTTTATTAAAATGGGGTTATTTAAGTATTTTATTTCCTCTTCAATTGTCGTAAATGTTCACAGTTGGGCAAAATAGTTCCTAATTATTGCTTCAATTTCTTCTTTGTTGGTGGTGAATTTACCCTTTTCATTTTTGATACTGATAATTTCATTTTCTTCTTTCTTTTTTTAATCAAATTAACCAAAGGTTTACCTATTTTTCTCCTTCACCTCTCTGCATCCTGTTGATCACTGTCATCTTCTTAATATTCTCTTCTCTCTAGGTTTTTGAGACATTACCCTCTTCAGGTTCTCTTATCTGACTGCTTTCACCATCTCCTTTGTGGGATTATCATGCAGATCATGCCCTCTAACTATAGGTGTCCCTTGGGGTTCTGTCTTGAACTCTCTTCTTTTCTTCCTCTATTATACATCACTTGTTGATCTCATCAGCTCACATGGATTTAGGTACCATTTCTATGTTGATGATTTTCAGATCTTTCAATCCAGACTCAACCTCTCTGCTACCTCCATTCTCACATTTTCTTTTGCCTTTCAGCCATCTACAATTGGCTGTCCATTAAACACCTTACATGTCCAAAATCAAATCCATTATATTTTTCCAAAATCCTACTTCCTTCCTCCTAACTTCCCTACTTCTGTAGAGGGCAACATTATCCTCCAAGTCCCTTCGCTTCACAGCCTTATCATTTACTTCCTCTTCATCTCTGCCTACTGACTTCCTGAATTTCTTCTAGTCCTACTAAAATCCTGCATTCTATAGGAAGTTATTCCCCACCCTTGTTTAATTAGAATGCCTTCCATTTTAATTTTTCCCAATTTATCCTGTGTATAGCTTTTTAAAAAACTCATTTATTTGCTTGTTGTCCCCCCATGCCCTTTAGACTGTAAGTTCTTTGAAGGCAGAGACCTTCTTTTCCTCTTTTTGTATCTGCAGTTTTTGGCTCAGTGCCTGGTACATAGTGAATGCTTAATAAATGTTTATAGACTAACTAACCTAGCTACTAAGAATCATCTGGAACTTTCCTAACTAAGTCAGTCAAGCAGTCAAAACACATTGAGTACCTACTATGTGCCAGGAACTGTCAATGTCATTAATTTATATGCCATTTTCCACTTGGCAGAAACTCTAATCTTCATGTCAATTGCTTGTAACTAAGTGACAATACACAAGTCATGTTGCTATTTAAGAACCAAATCTTATAATGCAGTTAATGAATAGTGACCAGGATGTCAGGGGAATGTGGAGGAAAGAGGAGGGAGGAAGAAATGAGCTCGATACAAATGTGTTTAAAGCAAGCCCACATAAGACTGGCCAGCTAACTGATAAACCTATTGTCTGAAAATGTCTTTAAAAAATAAAATTTACCAAAATCAGCCTATTCTCAGACAATTCCAGTTTAAGTAGTACAACATCTTATCTTTGGGAAATAAGAAAGGTATTTCATCTTGGTTCAGCTACTTTCAGAACGGAAGGGTGATGGTCTGGCTGACCTGACCTTAAATCCAAACCTTCCCTCTCTTTCATTTCATGTGCTGCCCACATTACACTCTAGTCTTTTCTTTACAGTATGATTTATTTCTCTGGTAGAGAAATAGTAGGGGGAAAAAAGTCAAGGAAAACAATAATCAAATCCAAAATCTTTTGATCCTAGGAACATGTATTCACCACAGCCTCAGAAACTTTAAGGGTTTCAACATATTAGATTCAGGAGGTCAACTCATGAAATATCAAAGTAACTCTAGGTGTATGTGTGTATTTCTTCTTCCATTTATATAAGACCCCAAAGGGCATTTTTAAAAGATTTTAAGTATTTTGAGGCATGATGAAAGGTAGATAGAAGGTGGCATTTTTTTTTTTATCTGAAGAGATAGTCTTGCCAGAAAGTTGCTTAGACTTTTTGAAAGTCAAGGTTAGAGAACATTTAGTTAACGTTAGAAAAAGCAGCTTTCATTAAGCATGTATTTTTTTTTTTTGCTTCTTATGATCATTTTACAAGTGGGATAGAAAGTTCCATGCCTATTATGTAAGGGAAATGTATGCGTTTAGGAGTGAATTAGTTATCAGAAGACACTAAGCATTTGTTTTATGAGGTAAACATTGGCATTGAGCAAGCATTTAAAAAGAATGGGCTTATAAGTGTTTTTCAGCAATGATGTAAACAATGTCTCATTTCTTTCAACCCAAGGGTCTGATTTATCAGCCAGTTGTCCTCATTAGCACTCCCCTGAGTTTAAAAAGCAAAGTTTCCCAACTACACTTAAAGAACAGAGCCCAGAGTAAAGTTTTATTCATTCATTCTTTCATGCATTTATTTAAGATAAAGCCATGCTTAGGTCATTTCTGCCCTAAGAAAATGGATCCTGGTTTTTGAATTGATGAGTTGCCCTGGGAGAAGTTGGTAGGGGCATCTATTAGAATTCAAGGCCACTTTCCAGAAATATCATGTTGAAATGAAGAGAGAAAGGAGGCCTCCAACTCTAGATGACCTTAGGTCATGCCCCATTTTGACTATATGACCTTGGGTAATCTATGTAACCTCTCAGTGCTCCAAGTAATTCTTTAAGACAAAAAATGGTGGAGCTGGTATAGATTTGAATGAATAAAGGGAGTCTCTACATTGTGAGTTCATTATAACAATTGTTATTAACCAGATCTCTTGCTCTCCCTCCTACACCCCACATTATCAATAAACAAGGTCTTTGTACCAAACCTCTCAGATACAGGACACTGTCTTTTTACCATAAGATCTTAAAATTAGAGCTGGAATAAATCTTAGAGATTTTCTTCTCCAACTCTATGATTTTATAGATGAGGGAACCAAGAATGGAGAATTGTAATGGAATGCTTGGCCTCACATAGATAATAGTAAGTAGAAACTGTTCTTTAACATAAAATTAGTTTTAGAGATAAAGAGGTCCTTACAGGTCATCTAGTCCAACCTCTTCATTTTATAGATAGAGAAAATGAGATCCAAAGAATCTGAGCAGATTAAAATTATATAGGTTACAAGTGACAAAATCAGACTTTGAATCACAGTCCTCTGACCCCAAATCAAGCACTCTTTCTACTGTGCCCTGTTAGGGGAACGTCTCCTTACAAAATTTATCTGCCACATTGACAACAATCCTCTATACATATTTAGGACAATCAAAGAAAAAAAACCTTTAGTGTTCTGTGTTTGAAAAAAAATGCCAATCTAGTCAAAATAACATGAGCCATACTTTTGATGCTTTTTCATTTTGAAATAAATGAAATGATAGAAAAAAAAAGACAGATCCAAGTATTTGTTTTCCCAGTTTGTATAAGTGGTCAGTTTTAATTTTTCTTATTTGCTCTTCTTCAGGCACAACTGGGAAATTATTTTACCTCCTTCAATTCTTCCTGGGAACATCAATCTTTACAAACATATTTATTTTACTTTCTACTTATGGAAGCAAAGCATAAGCTACAAAAAGCAATGGTTATGATAGGATCATGATGGGCTTAAAAAAAAGAAAAAAGTAGAAACATTTCTTTGGAAGAATAAAGAATTAAATGTGATCAAAATAGCTTCAAGCTAATGTGAATTCCTTTTTATTCCTCCCAGGATTGCTATATGAAGTTTCTGTTCAAGTTTGGATGAAGATATTTGCATTTTAGGAAAAACACCACTTAAAAAAATGGATAACAAGAAAAACAAAGTTGAATAAGAAGGATTGGTACACTCCCTATGCCTGAAACAAACAAACAAAAAGAATTCATAGATGAATTAATATAAATCTTTTTGATTCCTCCCTCATTTTTGTCCCACTTTTCTGAATGGAAGAAAGGAACCAAATTGATAGTCTCATTGTGATGCACTCTCTGGATAGTGTAGTTTTTTATCAACTGTCTATGTCTAGGAAAAATAAAATTATAGAAATGCAATTAGATGGTTTCTTTTCTTCTAGAAATATAAAAAAAAATGAATGCAAAATATTTTCCAATGAGTTTTGCAAAGGGATTAGAAGATTTCAAACACTAAATTCCTACTGGAGCAGAGACCTGACCTCTTACTAAACTTTCCCCACTGAAGGATTATGTCTATCTGTTTATTCTGATTTGATTTCACTCACCACATTACACATAAAGAGCAAGGAGGAAAGTATTGATGGAATTAGAAACTGTTGGACACTAAGAATGTTGACCACTGCCAAGGGTAAACAAAAATCTCTGTTCCATTCTCTTTTGGAAAGAGACAACAGTAGTACATTGTAAAGTTGTCCTGAGATTCATTTCAAGGATGGAAATTGAATCTATTCAGTCATGTCTCTAAAAGAAAAGGAGATTCCTTTAAGAGCTAACCTGTAAACCAGAGGGAGAAAACCATTACTCTTAGGCAACCAATACCTTTTAAGTCAAAGGGTTAGCATGAGAAGCTTTCAGATTACAGAGGGCCCTGAACAGAATTTGGTATCAATCAACCTTGATGTGAGTCTCAGTTTTCTCATTTAGTAGCTCTTTGATTTTGAATATTCACATCAGCTCTTTGGCTGTTTGTTTGGAAACACAATAGTTGGACTCCCTACTTCGCATTTGTAGGGATCAAATTTTATAATGAACAGTGATTATAAACAGCTATGTCCATATGAGTTCAAGTATGAGGACTAGCCAATATAGAAATGAGAGGAAGATGTAGTAGTTGACTGTGTATTTAAAGTGCAGTCATATGAAACAGTCATTAGTCTTTTTTTTTTTCTATTTGTCCCTTGAGACTTTTGCTTCCAGGAGCCAAGGTGGCAGAGTAAGAAGTAAGTTGCTCTTACCTTCCCTTATTAATCTCTGAAAGCCCAGAAAATATCACTCCAGGAGAAACCCTGGAACAGCTGAACTAGAAGAAAGATGGGGTGCAGCAATCCAGTAGCCCAGTTAGCTTGAGGGATTAATGGAAAAAGCCCCTCTTGCCCTGGGGGAAATGGAGCAGTACAGAATGATTGCAGCAAGCTAGCAGAAAGCCTGACCTCAGCATACCAGGAGGAGATCTTGAAACCCAGGTAGTGGAGCAAACAAACACCAACATCTGGACCCCTGAGTGCCTCAGTGAGGGTGGGGCAACTGGTGGAAACCAGCTTGGAAAACCACCAGGTGCCTTGGCATTCTACAGCAACCTTCTCTCCCAGTGCCTCAGCAAAACTAAGGGAAGTAATGATCTAAGGGGCCCCAGGTAGATAAACATCCTGCAACATCCATCTGAAAGGAGCTGAAGAAAGTGAAAGGAAGGAAAGGCCCAGGTGAGCAGGAAATCTCCAGGAACCACACTACCCAATCCTATCCCTAAAGTTCCAGTGTTGCTGATTCCAGCCCACAATACCAGGTAAGCTGCCAGAACCCTGCAGTCTCCAACTGCGAACATTGAAGGACCCAGCACACAAAGGCAGTGACCGGGCCCTAGACTCCCAACACAAGAAGCTTGGGTCAGTGCCCTCTGCTCCCCTGCAGGAGAGCTCAATCTCATTAAAGGCCAGGAAATAAGTAAACACCATGAGCAAAAAGAAACGTATGATAGATTCTTATTACAGGAATAGTGAACATCAAGGCAGAAATTCTGAAGAGAACAACATTGTCAACAAACCCCCATCTGGAACCTCAAAAGGAAATATGAACTGGTCTTAAAGAGGTCTAGAGGTTTGGGGTGCTGGAACCCCAAGATTGCAGCATGGGACCTGCCTGAATGGATTCAACTCAAATCTTCCAGCCAGAGAAAAAGTTTATTAGAGATAAAACATATAAGCCAGACTCTTAAGGAATCTGAACATTAGTAGTGCCCACAGGGACAAGTGAGCCTGAGAGAGTCTCAGCCTTTTGGGCATGAGAAAGTCTCAGCTTTTGAATGGGGGCCAGGGTGGATCTTATATACACTAAAGTAACTTTGGGTGGCCAGAGGAGGGGGGTGGTTGGGAAAAGGGTCTAGGTGAGAATTCAGATTGGAAGGTCTGAGAGATTGAATAAACAATGGGAATAGATAACGAAGAGCAAAAGGTGGGGCTAGGGCTTTCAAAGGGAGATAAGGAGAGTTGATAAGGAACCTAAAAGTTTAAGGGTTTTCTGGGACCCATAGACAAATGGAGCCAAATTCTTTTTTGGCGAAAAGAGGCAAAGGTCTCAGCTTCTGAAACTGAATGATGGACCCATACCCCATCAGTCTGAAGTCCAAAAAACCTTCTTAGAAGAGCTCAAGAAGGATTTTAAAGATCAAATGATAGAGGTAGAAGAAAAAATGGGAAAAGAAATGAGAGGTATGCAAGAGAGAGTCAATAGCTTGGAAAAGGAAGGACAAAAATTAACTGTAGAAAACAAGTCCTTAAAAAATACAATTGGTCAAATGGGGAAGAAGGTACAAAATCTATTTGTCCCTTGAGGGCAGAGCTAGGAAAAATGAGAGGCATTAGAAGTATTGTGATGGAGGCTGGATAGTCACTTGGCAAAAATATCATAAGGTAGATATTTATTAATTTATATTTTGGAATATATGGACTTTGAGGTCCTTCTCATTCTGAAATTCTGGTATATACTTGATAGCACATACCCAGCCTTTGCAATCAGATGATCTTCACTTTATTGGGATCCATGAAAACAAAATTCTTTTCAGGTAGAACTATTTTATTGTAGAATTCCTTTGCTGTTTAAATCATTTAGAGTGAGGGACAAATCTCCTGTTGCTGTTTGCTTCTGTTTGTAAAGTTTCAAAATGGTGTAGGAGGTAGGGAATAGGTCTTGAAGCCAGAAAACTCTGATCTACAATGGCTGAGTAACTTCAGACAAGTTGGTTAACCTCTCATTTCTTTAGACGGATCTTTAAGACTAGAAGTTGTGAAGAAAATGTTGACCTCAATCAGTAGAGGGAGTCTCCTCACCTGGAAAGTGATTGTAGCAAGGAAATAACAGGTCAAGGTTCTTTAAAAATTAAAAAAAAAATACTACATTCTGCTCTGTAGTTATTGCAGTTTGATTTTTTTTTAAAGAAAGTTTCAATATAGCTAAGCCCCTTTATTCTTTGTATGTAGATTGTATTTTAAAAGAAATGCTAATCCCAAGATAGCCATCTTTAAGTATCTGAATGACTGCTGTTTAGAACAGGGATTAAACTTGTCAGCTTTGCCCCAGAATATGGAACAAGGAGAAATGGGTCAAAGTTGGAGAGGAATGTATTGTAGCTCAATATAGAGAATTTTTATTTTTTCCTTATGATTAGTGCAATCACTAAGTGGAATGCATTTCCTCAAAAAGTAATGAGATCCCACTAAATGGCAGTCTTCATGATAAAGCTGGAGAAGCATTTTGAGTCTGAAGAGGTGGGATTCCTATTCAGAAATGGGTTGAACTAGAAAGCATGTGAGTTCCCTTCCAACTCTGAGAACATGACTGATTAACAAAAAAAAAATGGGATCTACATAGCAATTTGCATATTGTACATTATGCCATTTTTTCATCGTAACACAGCCTAGGCAGCAAGGATCATAAGTAATACTGCCTCTAATTTTTAGATAAAGAAACCAAAGATTGGAGAGGAAAGGAAAATAGTTTTATAAAGGTAATAAATTCAAAAATTTCTAAAGTCAGGTCCTGAATTCTGTTCTCCTGATTCCACTTCATAACATCACCACACAAAAGTATAATATGTTTTATTCTTGCTTCCCCAAACAGAAAACAAAACAAAATAAAACAAAACAGTTGGGAGGGGGAGTTGGGGAGGAGTATGTAGAAAGTTTGGCATGAGATCCAACTAAGGCAGGTTGCATGAGCATTGATAAGTGAAACTGGAAAGAGGAAAATCTACCACCTCAATCCCTGACATGGTTTGCAAAAGAAGAGCACGGCAATGGGGAGAAAAATAGATAGACTCAGTCAATGTTATGTAGAAGAAATGTATGTAGGAGGTGGCACAATTTTGAAAGGATTTTGAGATCAGTTATCTAGATATTTGGAAAAGAGTACCTGCAAAATGTTGGTGGGGGGAGACATTTTGAATGACATTCTTCCTAAAAATAATGATTGATGACTTTAATAACTAAAAAAAAGTATTTTCTTCATTTCTCTAAATAGCAGCATGCTATGTAGCAGAGGTTTGGATTTGGGGTTAGGGTGACATGGATTCAAATCTTGCCTCTTACTCTTACTAGCTTTGTGACCATGGGCAAATTGCCTCATCTCTGGGACACTCAATTTTCTCTTCTGGAAAATGGCTACGATAATGGTTGTAGCATTTACCTCCCAGCCTCAAATAAAATAATGTAAAAAAAAAAACACTTTGCGTACATTTGAGTGGAACATAAATGTTTCTTAATTGTATCATAAAATAATTATGAGAATAATCTATCAATATATCAAGGGTTCCCCTGGCGACAATGTGAAAAAGGTAAGATGGAAGAGTTTACAAGCACTATTTTTGGTGGACCACATCTCCACAGTCACATAATTTTTTGAAACATAATGAGAAAAAAAAGAAGAAAAGAAAAGAAAAAGAAAAAGAAGGAAAAAAGAAAAGAGAAAAAAGGAAAAAAGAAGAAAAGAAGAAAGAAAGAAAAAAGAAATGTAATGAGAATACAAACATGCTGTGTTTAATGTTAGTTGACTATTAGGAAATATTTACCTCTTAAAGAAAAGTACAGCCTCAAGGTCTCTCTGCATTTTCTCTGCATAGGTCAGGATCATACAAGGTATACTGATAAATACAAATACAGACATAACTTGTTTAATTCCCTTATTTCCAACCTCAAGCAGGGAATAAAATCAGGACTCAGACAAATGCCCCCTAATGGCATTTACCACTATCATGAAAGAGGTTTGAACAAATCATGAATGGAAGTGGGATTTTATAAAGAGTTACTTCCATTGGTTGTGTTTGTAGACAATTTTCTGTTGATTGCACCAGAAACCTCCTTAATGAGATCTTAATCATTCACAAGAATATGCAGTGCAGCTGCATGGTTCTAAGTTGGATGTACAGCACATTGGGTCACTTCAGTCATACATATTCCTGTACTTGTGATGGACAATTACGTAGAATGTGACCTTGGAACTTAGCATACCTATGCCTTTGTTTTTGTTTGTTTGTTTGTTTGTTTTGTTTTTTTTTTTTTTCCATACAGGAAATGAACAGATGAGGCTTATATGACCTCAGAGTTCCCTTCTTGCTGCAGATCCATGAATGAACTGGGTCCCACATTGAATAAAAGGAAGAATGTGATATAGATTGCATTTGTGAAATTGAATATTGCAAGCTATTCTCAAAGGGAAAAAAGTCATGTCAAAAAACAAAAAAGAAAGAAAACAACGATAAACTTCAAATGATGTCATGTGGCTAAGAATCTTGTAACAGCAGAATTTCTAAAGAACCAAAATTACAGGTGAAGAGAATGGACACATAAAAGATGGACATTTTTTAGATGGCATGATACTATCAGTGATGATTTGTGCGCATAATGGGCGGACTGACCAATGGAAGCCCATTGACATAGGTCCTCATTGTGTGCATGAAAAATAGAGTGTGAGAAGGGATTCAGACTAGGGGTGATTGGAAAAGGAAACCACCTAGTTACAAAATAAGAGTAAATGAGTACAAATAGGCAGCTCAAAGGATAGATTAGTAGCTATGGAATGTTTAAAAACAGCAAAAGAGGGGCAGCTAGGTGGTACAGTGGATAGAACACTGTCCCTGAAGTCAGGAGGACCTGAGTTCAAATCCGGACTCAGACCAAACTCTTGATACTTACTAGCTGTGTGACCCTGGGCAAGTCACTTAACCACAATTGCCTAAAAATAAAAATAGCAAAAGACCTCTAGCTTTTTGGGTATTTTCTTTGAAGCATTTATGTAAGGATACAGATGAAAATTGCATACGATAAATGAAATGTTTTAATGTGCATGGAAGGTTTTCATTGATAAGATCACAGATTCATTGAAATATTGACTTATGTATGGAAACTTTCCCACCAAGGATGAGGGGGTTACTTCTAAGGCATTTGGTAAGTAGTGAAATACCTGTATCCAAAGTGGACATAGGTTATTCAAATTGTCAACAATAAATTTCCTAAAGGAATGTCCTTGTGTACCCTTAGCAATTAGCGTCTGTGGTGACTGGTACACTGAGTCATTGCTTAATAAAACTTTGTTTAATTATATTCTTTTGTATTAGTGTAGAATTTTAGAGTTAAAATGTAGACCAGCTGGGTGTATCCACAGTTGTCATTTGAAAACACTAATATAACCCACATTTTGGTATTACTTTAAAACTTATATCTTCATTATTATGTGAATTATATATTGCAAACAAGGTTCCCATTTTACAGAGGTCACAACTGAGGTTCTGAGAAGTTAACTGATTTGCCCAGCATCATATATCATGTTACTTAACTCCTAAGTTCCTTTCATTATAGCACCCTGCCCCCAAAGTAATGACAGTAGTAGTAATGGTTGTTAATATTCTTTTTCTCGTTGTTATCTAATTGATTCAATATTCCAAATGAAATTTGCTATATTTGTTCTTTATCTATTCCCAAGATTATAATGAAATAGAGGCATTTTCTTGTGTCAATAGGAAAAGAAATGTTTTCCCCTAGAAATGAATTTCAATGCTTGAGTCCTCTGGAGTATTTCTGTAGTGCAAGTTGCATTAGCCTTTATAATTTGGCAGATATTAACTTCAAAATATTGCCTGGTTATGTGATAAATTTGGCAACCCCATCTGTAATCAGAGAAGTTGTGTCAAAAGGGAACTTCAATAGGAAAGACAGGTGGCAAAAAAAAAAATAGAGCTACTCAGGGATGAAGAATGATTGTACTGGGAAATTTCTATACTTCTTTTTCATGAGATCAAATGAAGTGCATGCATTACTGTGCTGGAGATATTCAAGGTCAGAAGGAAAGGCAGAAATGTCATATTTTCTACCATAGTGCAGTTCATCAGCCCAGAGGGATTGAAAATAACCAAGAAAAGACAATCTTCAATTCTTGGATCCTTATAAGAAAAATTCTTTGGCCATTTGCCAAAACCACATAGTCTCAACAGAATGGTAGGTTATAAAATGGATGTTACCATGACAATGAAATAAAGTGGTCAAAGTTATGATCAGTGATAGTTACCATTAAAAGGTTTCTTAGGCAACAACCATGCATGGAAGAGCTGAATGATTGACTGTTTATTATTATTATTATCATTATTATTATTAATCAGGTTGCTTGGAGCTCAGGCAAAACTGGGATGTGAATTAAGATTGCATCTGTACTGGCAAAGGAACTTAGAGGTAATTTAGATCCAAAGTTCCAGATATTAGAGAGAAAAGACATATTTTCCACCTTAATGAACCACATGAGTGGTTGAATTCATTCAATGAATGAAAATTAAGAGTTAGTGCTATGTCCAAAAGTATCTGATTTATAACTTGAGAGATTTTTGATACTGTGAGAAGATGGGTCAAAAATTGAAAAGCCATTAATGGTCCTGAAGAATAATGATGAAATAGTAGATAGTCGAGAGATTTCTGGGAGGAAAATGCCATATGCCTAGTGAGATTTGGTCACTGTATCTGTTTTTTTTTTCCTGGTAATTTTCTTTCTTATAAATGAGGGTTCAATTTTGAGGGGTGTGTGTGTGTGTGTGTGTGTATGTGTGTGTATGTGTGTGTATGTGTGTGTAATCTTTCCTGAACAACTGTGATCTAAAATAAAAGACATCAATAAAAACTATTTTAAAAAACAATGATAAAATAGTTTCTCAAGATAGGTAAAAAGTACATATGATTTAAAAATTCTCCAACTAGTGGAATGAATAGTAACTACTGGAGTAGAGGAAGGTAAGGAAATGTCTACAGGATACAGGATAAATGATCATTCCAGTAAGCTTTAGGAAAGATAGTTTTGAAAAAAGCTGCAAACTTTGGCAAGCATTTGTAGTTCAGTCCCTCATATCACCACTTGCTTAGACTAGTCAATACGTTTGTAGTTACTCACCCTACTTAAGTCTCTCCCAACTCTAATCCCACCATAACTCAGCTGCCAAAGCAATTTTCATAAAACTGACCACCTCTACTCAACAAACGCCAATATTTTCCTACTACCTCCAAGATCCAATATGAAGCCTCAAGTTTGGCTTTTGAAACTCTGCAGATCTACCCCCTCCCTATCTTTCTTATTTCCCTACACATATTCTGGAATGCAGATACACTGGGCTACTTTCTGCCCTTGCCTATGACACTATTTCCCCTTTGCTCCTCTCCAGGATTTTGTAGTCTGTCACCCATTCTTGGCATGGCCTTCTTCCTAATTTCCAACTTAAGGTTTCTCTGGTTTCCTTCAAGTGTCAGCTTACATATCACCTTCTGTTTATAGCTTTTCCAGGTCACCCCTCCCCCCACTCATCAGTTGCATGTGTCTTCCCTCTGTCATGACTTTCCATGTACTCCAGTCCCTTGACCCTGTGCCGGTCAGGCCATGCACTCTCCTTCTAACAGGAGCAGGCTGCCAGGGTCATACTCACCAGTCTTCGGAGCCCACTCGGATAAACATAGAGGAGAGCCGATCGGGAGGTGCAAGCACTCAAACTTTATTCAGAGGCCATCACAGCAAGGCCAAGCAGGAAAGCAAGAGCAAGAGAGCAGGAGCAAGAGAGAGCTAGCTCCGACCCCTACCGCCCCTATATACCTTCCTAGCCCCTCCTCCTCAGCCCGCCTACTAGTGATTGGTTGTAGGATCAGATACCGGAAGGGGATGTCTGGGGTTAGTGCTGCACAAAGGGAGAGTACGTGACACAGGAAGCTAGGTCCAGATGCCAGAAGGAGACATCTGGGGTTAGCGCTGCACCTAGGGAGAGGACTAGACAAAGGGAGCTCGTTCTCTGCCGTCCCACTCCCACGTGGCACAGCCCCCTGCCTCAGGAGCATGTGCTCCGGCTACTTCCCCATATCCAGTTCCTATCCCAGTTCCACAACTCCACATGGCACAGCCCCCTGCCTCAGGTGCGTAAGCTCTGTTTACTTCCTAATATCTTGTCCCTGCCCCATCTTGCCACAACTCCGACGTGGCAGTAGTCAACATCAGACAATCCCTCACGTGACCCCACCTCCCAGTTTTCTCCCAAGACATGTATACACCAACCATTCTCTTTTTTTCCCCTTATTTTTACCCTATGGTGAAACAGTTCACTTATATACTGTCTTCTATTCATGACTCCTTCACCCCCAGTCAAGCCTCAGCCTTGGTTCACTCCCATCATCCACTGCCTTGGTGCCTATATATGTTGCTGAATGTAAGTGGAAAAATCACACCACCATTCTGGCTGGGTCCCCTAAAATTTATTTTATGGAACTTCAACAGGATCCTCATTGCCACTAGGCAATTCTTTCATACCTCTCTTATCAATTCCCTCTTCCACTTTCCACACTGGCTCTTCCAAACTTTCTCATCCTTTCTCACATCTCTCATGGTTCTCTTTCCCTTCATCCTCTCCACTATGAACCTTGCCTCATATTTTACAGAAACAAATGAGGCCATTTGATTTGAGCTTCATCTTCTCTCCTCTTCCTCATCTCATATAATTCAGATGCCTTCTGCCACTGTCTCTTCTTTAACACCTGTCTCAAATAAAGACATTGTCTTACTTTTTATTAAAACCAACCTTTCCACCTGCACAAACTATCCCATTCCATCCTATTTTCTGTAACAGATTTCCCCCATGCTATCACTTATCTTTACTCTCTCTATGTCTATTGACTTCTTCCCTACTGGCTACAAACCTGCCCATATCTCCCCTATCCTCAAAAAACAACCAAACAAACACCTCCCTTGATTCTTCATTAACTGCTAACTATTATCTCATTTCTCTTCTTTTTTTGTAGTCAAACTCTTTGAGAAGACTGTATGTAATAGGTGCCTCCACCTCCTCTCTTTTCACTCATTTTTAATCCCTTATAATCTGACTCCGAACTTCATCATTCCACTAAAGCTGCTCTGTTACCAATGACCTCTGAATTACCAAATCAAAGGTCTTTCCTCAATCCTAGTTGTTCTTGCCCTCTCTGAAGCCTTTAATAGTGTTGATCAACCTCTTCTCTTTTATTCTCTTTTCTTTCTAGGATTTTGGGGCATCATTCTTTCCTGAGTTTCTTCCTACCTGTCAATCACTTCTGTCTTCTTTGATAAATTCTCATCTAAATAATGTGTTCTAACTGTAGATGAATCATAGAGTTCTGTCCTGGGTCGTCTTCCCTTCTTTCTCTACATTAATTCACTTGGTGATCTCATCAATTCCTATGGATTTAATTTAATTACCATCTCTATGCTGATGATTCTCAAATCTACCTATTCTGCCCCACCCTCTTTGCTACCATCATTCTTACATTTCCAGCTACCTTTCAGACATCTCCAACTGTCATCGTATCTGAAATACAACTCATTATCTTTCCCCTCATCTTTTCCCCACCTCCTAATTTCCCTATTACTATAGAAGGCAACAATGTCCTAATCACTCAGGATCACAACCTCTGTGTCATCCTTAACTCCTCAGTATCTCTGCCCTCCCCCACCCCATCCCCATATACAATTTACTGCCAAGGCTTGTTGACTTTATCTTTGCAACTTCTCTCAAATATACTTCCTTCTCTCTGACACTGCCACCATTGTGATGCAGGCCCTCATCACTTCATGCCTTGACTTTGCAATAGACTCCTGGTTGATCTGCTTGTGTGAAGTCTTTCCTTACTCCAATCCATTTTCCATTCAGGCACCAAAGTGATTGTCATAAACCACAGATCTGACCTCATCATTCCACTACTTAATAAACTCTAGTGCTTCCTTCTTGCCTCCCGAATCAAATACAAAATTCTGTATTTGGCGTTCAAAGTCTTTAATACACCCCAACCCATCAACTACCTTCTAATTTTTTTATACCTTACTCCCTTATCACCACACATAAGCTTCAATCCAGTGACTCTGTCCTCTTTACTATTCTTGAACAAACTCTTCATCTCTCAGTCCCATGCATTTTCTTGGGCTATTCCCTATGCATTGAATGTTTTGCCTTCTTATCTTTGCCTCCTGGTTCCTGGGATTCATTCAAATCCCATCTAAAACCCCATCTTTTGGAGAAATCTTTGTCCAATACTTATACACACATATCTGTATATATTGACATATATATTTATATGAGTATATACACATATATACACATATATATACACCTATATATACATACATACATATATAAATAGAAAGGGGAGAGAGAAAGAGAGAGAGAGAGAGAGAGAGAGAGAGAGAAAGATTGTGTTTGTGCACATTCACTTTCTTGTCATCTCTTTCACTAGATTTTGAGCTCAAAAGAGGTTACATTTTACCTCTTTTTTGCATCCTTAACACTTGGCACAGTGCCATGACATAAACTTAGTAAGCGTTTATTGACTGACTGACTAAATATCTTGTATGTAGTTGTTTATATCATTTCCCATAATTAAAATGTATGCTCTCTGATAGTAGGGAATATTTTTGCCTTCCTTTCTTTCCTCATCTATCAGCATGGTGCCTGAATAAATGCTCAAAATGAGTGATTAATAAGTGTTTTTTATTGGTTAATTGATAAAATGATGAGAAAATCTCTATTTTAGGAGTGCTTCTATCCCAAATGTCCCCTATTTTCCCTTGAGCTTGAAAATTCCTTCTCAAGCAATGGTGGCAAGTTTAAAGGGGGGAAAAGTGTTTATAATGTTGACAGATTAAACTGTGACCTATAATGAAAACAAAATGGCAATCCTACCCCCTGCCACCTCCACTAAGCTCTTTCACCTTCACATTTCAGATTAATACCCCCTCCACCATCTATACTCTTCTATCAATGTCATTTACTAACCATATGCTGTGCTACTCACAGATTAATTTACCAGGCCATCTGTCTGTTTCCTCCCATCTAAGTATTTCTGCATTGTGTGATACTGCAGTAAACCAAGTTGACTCTGACAGAAGTATTAGTCCAATCTGAGAAAGAAGCAGCGATTTGCTTGAAAATTCCAGCTAGCAGAATGCAAACATCAGCACCATGCATATGACTTTTGAGCCACCCAGAAGAGTGTAATCCTCTTTTTATTATACTTATTTATGCTTTTGCTCTACATTTTATTGTTTTATCACTAACTGTGCTTTGTCTTTAGTCCTTTTGATAATGCCAGACCACAGCAAAACACCCAGTGCCTTCTGAAATGGGCAGCTCTTTCTTTTGGATGGATGTTTGTAATTTGGACGTACTAAAATGGGGTGGCAATCGACTCTAATTTTGATACCCAGTAAACACAATTCTGCAGAAGGATAGAAAGTGGGTATGGTGGAGCCACAGGAAAGAGTGATATAGGAAATATCATGAAAGAGATTGAGTTCTTAAAAACATGTCATCCTTAGCATAGTCCTAAGGTTAGATTATCTGTCTCTTGTCTGAGAACCAGCCAACTAAGTTCAGTGAGGCTCAGCACAAGGTTGGCCAAGCACAAGTATGTTTTGGGGTCAAAAAGACTTCTGGAACACCAGATATGAACTCATAGAAGAGTTGTGATCTTACATATGTATGCGGATGGGTGCATTGAGGAAGTCCTGTGGAAGTTCCCATTCCTAGGTTTACCACGTCCATGCTCTAGCCTTGTGGGGATAGGGAAGAGAGGAGGAAGTCATGCTGCAATGTTGTGGCAATTCTTTCAGAAAGCCAAGGCCAAAGCTTAATTGATTGATAAAGATTAGATTCATTTCTCTGTAGCTCTGTCCATTTTCTGCAATACATTGTCTTACTGATTCATATTTAGTAATCAGGGAAAACTACTGACTTGACTTTTCTGTTTTAATTCAGTCTTTTGAACAAGTAATTCCTTCAAATCGATGTCATTGAGTACAATTTTTATATGACTTTTCATCTTCTATTATATATTCTCTCTCTCTGACATCAACTCCATTTTATACAAATCAAATTGATACCAATGAAATTCAAGGCTTTAGGAATTTGTTCATATACTTTCACATGTTGAGCTTTGTGAGGTTTGAATCTCTGTTTGATTCCCATTGAATTTATATTTCTCTTTATTCATGTGAGTATGAGAGGATCATTGATTTGGAATTGGAATTGATCTTACAGTCCCTATAATCCAGGGGTTCTTAATCTTATTTTTCACATATCATGGACCTCTTTGGCAGTCTAGTGAAGCCTGTGGATGCCTCCTCAGAACGAGGTTTTTAAATGTTTGAAGGAAATGATAAATATCAGTTAGATGTTGGTAAAACAAAATATATACATATATACATACACATACATACACACATACATATGTACACATACATAAACCTACACACATATAAGTCCATATATACATATACATGCATACACATGCATACACATATATACATGCACATGTATGTATACACATACACAACTACACCTACATCTACACATACACATATACATATACATACACATATACATATGCATATACATACATAAACACATATATGTCACATCCAGGTTCACAGACCCCATGAAACTCATCCATCCCTGAATATCTGGCTAAAAAATATTTTTCTAATCCCAGACTTTAAGTTTACGAATGAGTGTCCTGAGGCCCACCAAAGTTAAATAAGTTGTCCAAGATCCAACAGGTAATAAGCATCAGAAGAAGAATTTGAGCCCAATGTCTGCTGAATCCAAACTATTACACTTTGCATTGGACTGCAGAGGTATCTGGCCATAGAGTCAACCAATCAATAAACATTTATTAAGAGATTTATTGGTCTAGTGCCAGGCATTATGTTAAGTAATAGGAATATAAAAAGAAGTGAAAAATAGTCTTTGCCTTCAAGGATCTTATAATGCAATGGGGAGAAAGATGCACACAAACATATACAAACTATGTATAGGATATATAAAGAATATTTAAGAGAAGGGAGGCACTAGAATTAACAAGGGTTGAGAAGGCTTGCTGTAAAAGATGAGATTTTAGTTGGGACTTAAAGGAAGCCAGGAAAGTCAGTAGTCTGAGTTAAGGAAAGAGAACATTCCAGTCATGTAGGATAGACAGAGAAAATGCCCAGAGCCAACAGATGGAATGTCTTGTTTGTGAAACTGCTAGGAGACCAGTGTCCCTGGATTGAACGTTACATGTTTGGTCAGGGAGTAAGGTGTAAAAAAAAACAATTAGAAAGGTAAGAGTGGCTTAAGTTATGAAGGGCTTTGAATGTAAAACAGATCATTTTGTATTTCATCCAGCTCCCTGAAATAAGTTACAAAAAAAATGTTGATCTGCATCAGAAGAGAGATTTTACACACTGTGAACTTTCAATACCAGTAGATTTAAGAGTATTGAACCCTACCTCTAAAACATTCAAATACCCAAGGTTTTCGTGCAATTCAATCATTTGTCTCAAGAGAAATCACGTAACTCCCTGTTTGTGTGTGTGTGTGTGTGTGTGTGTGTGTGTGTGTGTGTGTGTGTGTGTATGGACAAGAGGAAAGAAAAAATGGGGGGAGGGCTGAGGCCATATTACATAAAATAAAATATGACCCTAATATAAACACATTTCATCCTGACCATGGGAACTCAATGAGAAGAAAGTTGAAATTAATTTCCTGTCTCTTTCTGATATCCCTGAGGACTCTTACTTTGGTATTAATGGCATTCAGTAGGGGATCAATTAATATTGTGTGGGGGTGGAGGTGGAGGAGTGAGATTCAATAGCTCAGAAATAAACTTCATTGTCATTTTTTTGGAGGGATGGGAAAAGGGACACGCATCCAGAGCCCCTGAATGAGTTCTAAACATTTGAATTGTTGCATTTCCAACTGACTCTTCCTGTACTATCTGAAGTAAGGCTTAAGTGTTGAGCCTAAATCTGTTATGAGTGTAACTCACCTTCTGCTCCACAAGGATAATGCGTCTCACCTTCATATTTTCAGAAACATAGTTTCTCAGATGTTATAGCTTGCCCTGACTACAATGTAGAATTTTTTATGCTTTCAAGTTTCTTTTCTTACTTAATAAAAAAGAAAATGAGCCATAAAGCCAGAGAACTACTTAGTTGGCTAGTCATCAGAAAACAGTCAGGATGCAAAAAAAAAAAAAAAAAAGGTCTGTAGTAGAGTAAGAAAAAAATGGCTAAATCTAATAAGCAAAAAACTAATGGAGGTAAGTGTAAATCTCCTTATTGAGATTTAAAATAAATCAACTTGAAAAATACTTGTTGGTGTGGTGGAGACTTGGATGGAGACATGTTTGTGTGAAAAAAGTTTGAGGGTTTTATTAGTTAGCAAATTCAATAAGAGTAAACAGTATGAAGTTGCTAAACATGTTGTCAGACTCTATTAAGAGAGTAAAATTTTTTAGAACAAGGGAAGGGATGATTCCTCTTCACTCTTAATAGGAGGAGAGAGAGAGACAGAGAGAGAGAGAGAGAGAGATTGAGAATCTATAGTACTGTGGTTGTCTTTGAGCGCCAAAGATTCTAAAGAACTTTGAGAGCATCCAGAGAAGAGTGCCTTGCATCATTTGGGGATTAAAAATCATGCCATATTAATGCCAATTAAAGAAATTGATAAAGAGGAAATTTAAGGGAGATCAAGATGTTTTTTTAAAAGAATACTTTGTTTCCCTTTAATTCAATTATTTAATCCAATCCAACAAGTATTTATTTAGCACGTTATGCCAAGGCTTATGCTAAGAGTTGAGAATATCCATTTAAAAATGAGAGTCTATGCTCAGGGAGTTTATAACTTACTGAAGGCATCAGTAAGATTAAAAAAAAATGTTATTGCTTTTACCTTTTCTTTTGAATCTTAATGGAGAAAGCTTTCCTGTTTGACTCTGAAATAATGCTGGAAATATTAAAAATATAGTTGTAATATAATAAATAAAGTTGGAAAAAGACTAGATTTGGAAGAAGAAAACCCGTTTTGCTTTTTTTTTTGTTTTTTTCTCCCAGTTTTATGACCTTTCCACTAAATCAGCAGTGTGGTGAAAATAGAAACAGCTTGGGCCTGAAATCAAGCATTGGCCTGACTCTCAAGCTTGGTTTTGACACTCACTGCCTCTCTTTGGCCCTAGCCAAGTTAGGCCACCTTTTTGCCTCATGTTCCTTACATAGAAAATAAGAGATTTGGACTAAGTCACCTCTTAGCTCCCTTCCAGTTCAAAATTCTATTATGCTATTCCCTTCAGGCAAGTGTGACCACTAAGGCCTGCCTGTTTTTCTGCATTAGCCTGCAATTATTGTCAAAGCTAAGAAGAGGAAATGGTATTATAATAACTTAGTTATTCATAAGTTTATATTCAGTTTAAATGCTTACACTACATATGGTATTTTTTTCTGCCTGAAGCAATATATTATTTGTGTTCATTTTTTATCTGTTTTCTTGGTTATATATTCATTATACAGTCAGGGACTGTGTTTTGTTCGAGGCCTTTTCCACAGTAAACCTTGAATCTAAAGGTTAGGTGAATGAATGGGTGATACATCTTCATATCAATGAGTCCCATTGTCCTCGTATCACAATTGCTACATTTTGAAAGTTGCCATTTCCCCCCTCCGACATACTGTATTTGCCACTGTGTAGTCATGTATTTAAAATTTACTAGAAACATTCCTCTCTCTCTCTCTCTCTCTCTCTCATGCTTTTATATATCAACCTATTTCCTTCTCTTCTCTACTTAGCTGTATTGATCACTCCATCTCTATCTACAGATTATCTTTCTATTCATCTATCTGTCTGTCTGTCTGTGTGTCTATCTTTTCTGAAAATAATCAGGAGATCCATACAGCAACCATAGTCTATGTATTTGCATTCAAACCAATAATGAAACTTTTAATATTTAGACTGTTTAAGGGTTATCTCTCTCTTATGGACTCCCCTCCCCCCCCCAAGAATGCTCAGCATCCTAAATTCTTCTACTATAGAAGGGCAAATTAGCCTATAGAAAATCAGGGATTTACTCAGTGTAATCCTGAATCTTTACTTGATCATTTCAAATGAGAACTTGATTTTAAGATTCCACACTTTTATTTGTGCTTTGAAACTTTTCCTTTTCTTTGACTTGCTTATCTCTAACTTACGCAGGATACTCTATATTTTCTCTGTGAATTGTCCTAATCCATGCCATGGTACATCCAAGAGTTTATTTGTAATATCCCTGTCATCTATGATATTTGGTTGTAACTCTGCTTGATGGACAGTGTTGAACAGCAAAAACAACATTAGATTAGAGTTCAGAGGACCTGGATTCTTATCTGGGCTCAGTTTTCCTATCTGAAAAGTGAGAGGTTTGGGCTAGAAGGCTTCTGCTGTCTCTTCCAGTTCTGGCTATATCAGCCTATGATCTTTCTTACCACCTTGTGACATTAGAAAGTTATTTAACTTCACTTGGTATCACTATACCCATTTGTAAAAGAGCCAGCTGGACAAGATGACCCCTTTAAATTCACTTCTAGATCTAAATTTATAATCCTGTCCAAGGGCACATCAGAAAAACATTGACTTTTGAGACAGAGACTGAGTTAAAATTCTATCCATTACTTACTACTCCCTTTGTGACTCTGGATAAGTCAGTTAAACTCAAGGCCTTAGTTTCTTCATGTGTAAATTGAGGGGGTTAGACGATATGACCGTTGCCATCCCTTTCATCTCTAGAGCTATGATTTCATGAACTAAATCTAGTGAGTAACAAATACTAGTTGGAAAAAAAAAAGATTTCTTCTAGCTAATCCAATGTCCTCATGCTATACTGTAACTTAAATCTATTTCCCCAGTCATCACCATTTGAATAATGTCTCTATGTACTTGAATATTATCATTCAAGTCAATCAACCAGGTGAAATGCCTAGATTGGTTGTTTCTTCTTACTGAATTTACTGATTTCATTACTGATTTGACTAAACTTCTGTTTATTCTGTTGTACAAACACAAGCTAATTTAGGCTGCTCTGTTGATCTAAGACAAAACAAAACAAAACAAACTCCTAAGTGACTGGAATAAAGTGACAGCTCTCTTCAAAGAGATTATTCAACATTCTACTATTGTCCATCTTTTGGCTTCACAAATACATAATGAGAGAGGCATGGTTAGACAAGAGGATCATGAAGGTCAAAAGTATGGATTTAGATCTCTAGGGCATCTCAGAGATGACCTAGTACAACCCTCAAAGTTTTATAGATGAAATGACTTATCCACACTCAAATTGATAGTAAGTAGAAAATCCAGAATTTGAATTCAAGCCTTCTGATTCCAAATGTAAAGCTTCTTTTTGAAAAGCTTTGGCAGAATGTTAGGAGATTAAAATCAATTGAGTATATAACAACCAAACAAAACAAAAACCTAATGTGATCCTAGGATGGATTGTCCAAATATACTCGGGACAGTTGGGTTTATATCCCGATTTCCACTCACACTGATTTTTAAGTACTCAAAGGGAAGTTATCTATAAACTCTAGGGGTATTTATCATGGCACTGACTCTCACTGGCAAGATGAGTCTCCAGAGTAATACCACATCTCCTTATCAGGGTTTCTGGGGTTCTTCTGAGAGGCTGGTGTAAATTTCTAATGTTATCAGCTTGAGTCTCAATTAGTGTATGTTGTCTAATAGCCACAGTCAGATACAATTAGTATCTACACCATAATAATTGATTATCCAGCAATTAGTCCACCAATAAAATAAAACCAATTCACATAAATTAGTATTTATAAAGGACCTTAACTCCGAAGGTATAGCAAGAATTAACCTCCAGGTTCCTCATCTTATTCATTTCCCATCACCTCCTTCTCCATCCCACCTCAGTTTCACATAGAGATAGTTGATCTTTCCATAAAACACAAATCCAGCCATTTCACGTTCATAAATTCTGAGATTCTTTTTTCTGTCAATGATCTGTTGTCATTCCACCCCTCCTGCTGCTTTTCAACACCAAAACATTTTCTGAGTCTTTACCAAGACCTTCACTCTATCTACCCCCTCAATTCTTCCCCAGGTCATCACCCCTGCACTGGCTATACTCTCCTTTACTATCTTGATAATGTGACGAACCAGTTAAGCTCCATACTGTTCTATTTTTAGTTCCTTTTTCCCTTATCCTGTCAAAGGTCTTACACTGCCAAGCTAAAGCCTTGGAATTAATTCCAACACCCCATATTTTTATTCTACTAATATGGTGGTGTATTTAGAGAAAACCATGAAACCATGCTTACTGGGCCCAATACAAATTTATGTTACACAATGCTTCCTGGGTCTTCATTGTCCACTCACCCCAGTGGTGGTGAGTTTTCCAAACATTTTCAGTTTTCCTCAATCCTCCCTTTATTCCTCCTTCTCCCCCCTCTCTGGGCAAAGGCCAACCCATTTACATACACAAGTAATCCCATTATAATTCTGTCTTCATCAGACTGTGCCCTCTTTTATCCCCACTCCCTCACTAATCTTCAATCTCTCCCTGTCTACTGGCTCTTTTCCTCCTGTTTAAAACCACTCTTATATTTCCCCTATCCTCAAAATACTCTCATTTAATCAATGTATCTCTGCTAGTTACCACACTGTACATCTCTCCTCCCTTTTGTGTCTAAACTCTTTGAGAAAGTCTTCTAAAATTGATGCCTCTACTTCCTTTTCTCTCGCTCTCTTCTTAACTCTCTTCAGAACTGCTGCTAACCTCAACATTTAACTGAAACCACTCCCTTCAAAGTCACCAATGACCCCTTAATTGTCAAACATGGTAGATTTTTCTTAATCCTCTATCCTTCTTGACCTCTCTGCAGCCCTTGTCATTGTTGATTCTTATTCTCCTTGACATTCTCTTCTCTCTAAATTTTCCTGACACCACTCACTCCTCATTCTCCTAGTGTATCTCTGTACTCGGCTATTTTTCAGATTATTTCACTGGATCACCATGCAGGTCATGTCTAATGATCACAGGTGTTCCCCAAGACTTTCTCTTGGTCTGCCTTCTCTTATTCTTCTAGATTATTTTACTTGGTTATGTCATCAGCAATTCTGGATTCGGTCACCTTGTCTATTTGCCTAGCCCAAGGATAAGGAACCTAGGGCCTTGAGGCTACATGTAACCTTCTAAGTCCTCAAGTACAGGCCATAGTATATTTACACATGATCTGAAGGAGGGATAAGGGCTCTCCATTACATATGCATGGCCAGAAACAGGCTTGTAAAACATTTGTATGAGGGATTGCATCTAGGAGAATATGCTGCATATGTTCTTGAGGTCTGGGTTCTCATTGCTCAGTCCCTGTTGCAGCAGTCTTCATGAGAGACCTATTTTATGAGAATAAGGATATCCTCTGCCCTGATCAGATGACATCTAGAGTAAATGTTCAATTCTGTTGTTTTGGAAAGAGATTGCTGACCTGGAGATTACCTGGATCAGCAATCTTAAACTTTTTAATGCCATAGTTCCCTTGAACGTTTCAAAGCCTGTGGACTGTTCGAAATAATATATATCTATTTTAATAATTGAAAGAAATGGTAAAAAATCCAAATTTCTTCCCTGTTACCACTTTCACAGACTGCCTGAAATCTGTCTATGGACCTTGGTGGTCTGTGGACTTCAGGTGAAGAGCTTTTGATCCAGACTTATGCAGGCAGTATGGTGGTAGTGGGGTTATTGGCTGGGGAATATGAGGATTGGTTATAGAAGCATTAGTTTATGAAAGTATCAGTGTGGAAATTAGAAGGCCTGCCATACAGGAAAAAAAAAGTATTCAAATTGTTCTATTTGACCCCAAAGGACAGAACAGTGAACGATGAGTGGGAGTTTCAAAGAGATACATTTTTTACATGCTTTTAGTGGAGAAAAATTCCCAATTAGAGATTCCCTGCAATGAAATGGGCTGACTTAGGAAGGAGAGGTTTCCTCTTTATTGATTATAGGCTTTTATGTGGAAATGAGATCACTGCTTAAAGGGGATATTACAATGAAGCTTCCTTTCCCAATATGGCTTGAACCAGATAGCTACTGAGCCCCCTTTCTACTCAAAATCATATGAGTTTGTGATTTAGGCATATTATGTAATCCTGCCTTTTATATATCTTATTGTGCTGTTTTTCATAGTAGATTTCCATGTGCATATGCTATCTGACTCCTTGATCAATTTTTATGTATATATCATAAACTCCTGAAACATCATTTTATTACACCCCATTGGTTACATTTCTTATGCATACCTCCTTTATTTTGTAATCAAAAATGTGTTTCATGCTCCTTTCTCCATATGAATATCATTACATCCTTCTTATTTACGTATCTTATTAAAACCTATGTCATTAAATATCAATGTAGTCCATTAAATTGGTAGATTTCATTACAACATTCTATTTGCTCACTTCTCTCTACCATCCCATTCATGATTATGGATTTATTACTTCATGTCTTTAAGACTCTCCCTTTCTTCATATTATTTCATACTTCTGTTCATGCATTGTGTGGCACCCTTTTAAAAATACATACCTAGACAGACTTCTAGAGACATGGATTCTAGTTTTATATATATATATATACATATACACATATATATGTATGTGTGTGTATATATATATATATATATATATATATATTTAATTTGAAACAAGTCATAACCTCTTCCAGGTCTCAGTTCCCTCCCCTATGAGAAGGAAGTTTCGGGATATATTATTTCCAACTTTCTTTCTAGCTCTACCATTGCCTGGTTCTTGAATTTTTGTTCCCAATAGAGCCCATGTCAACCAATTGCAGATTGTATTCTGAAAGTAACAGCTATTTAAAATGTGTTCTTTGAATGAATGAATAGGTTGTGAAGATGTAAACAAGGCATTTTACATCATGTGAATATGTGTTGAATTTATTATATATTTAAAAATAAAAGCAAGACACACAATAGCATTTCAGTTTTATGTAAAATATATTTTATGCTGTGTATATGGAAATGCTAATTTTATATGATATTTATTAAGTTCATAATAAAAATATATAAAAATAAGTGAATTAACATATAATAAAAATGGAGGGAATGATAATGGTGATTATTAACACATAGTGTTGGAATGAAATTGGATGGGAAAGGATTTATCAAGCATTTATATTACATCTTAAACTCTATATTAACTCCAGAAATACAAACAGAAAAGAGATACTGTTACTTCTCTCAAGCAGGCTATATTCTAAGCTAGAGAGGCCAAGTACTTCAGCTATTTTTGTTTTTGTTTTGTTTTTTAGATAAAGGTATTTGATTCCCCAGAATTATTTGTGTACTATAATTATCTGTCATATGTTGGCAAAAGCATCACAGAAAACAGGTCTATAACACTTTACAAAATCTACTATATTTCATTAGGATAATAAAATTTAAAGCTGGAGAGCCTTTGGAGACAATTTAGTCCAACTCCTCACTTTACAGATGAGGAAAGTGAGGCACTTGTCCAATGCCCTATAACTATTAAGCAAAAGATCTGGAATATAAACCCTGATCATCTGACTGTGAATACAGTAATCTTTCCACCCTACCACACTTAATGAAAAAGAAAAGAGTTGTAAAGTGATACTGCTTCAGATATTAGTTGTGTGAACCTGGGCAAGTCATTTACCTTCTCTCTCTCAGTTCCTCACATATAAAATGAAGGGGCAAGACTAGACTGTCTCTAAGGTCCCTTCTAACTCTAAATCTATGATGTTGTGATGGAATAGAAGAGGTTTTTAAAAAGATATTGGATATAAAGCTTCTAAAGTGATTGTTTAAAAGGTTTTTAGTTAAAGAAGTAATTGAGTCACCAACCATCATTGATAAATATTATGCCACAATCTCAAGGTTTTAAAGGAAAGTACAGAGAGAATGAGGAGATAGAGAGTGGAACAAAAAGACAGAAAAGCATGATGAAGACAGTCGAGAGAGACAAAGAGAGATTTTAAAAAGAGGTGAAGAGGATAAGGAAAGAAAGAAGGAAAATATTTTCCCCCACCTAGACCCTGTTCAGTTATGGTACCATCCTAACTGTTAGATCTCCTTTACAAGAGTATCTTCTGTGCCCTGACCTCAGGACTATCCAGAATCTCTCTCTCTCTGTCTCTCTTTCCTCGCATCATTTCAACTCACAATATGCAGATGACTCTCATACTCCCACGTATGCATACCCTTCCCTCATCTCTCTCCTATTCTCCAGTCCTTCATTTCCACAACTGCCTCCTAGGAATATCTAACTCTGTATGTTATGCAGACATCTTAAACTAAAAAAGTCCAAACCAGAACTGATTTCCCTTTCTATTCATCCTCTTAGCTTCCCTATTTCTGTCCAGAGCAAAACCAATCTTTCAGTGTTGCTGGTTTGCAACCTCACAGTCATTTTTTATTCTTCTCCTCATGTTCTATATCTACTCTGTCACCAAACTTTGTTGATTCCATATTTTCTGCATCTCGTAAATTTGTTCCCTTCTCTCTGTTCATACTGAAACCGTGTTAGTTGATGCTCTCATTCCTTCTTAACTGGGATATTGCAGTGCCCTCCTAACTGATCTCTCTCAATTCAGTCTATCTCCCTAATAATCCTTCTACATAGCAGCCAAATTGATATTCTTTAAGTATGGGTCTTATTATATCAGTTTCTGCTCAATAATGATGTTCTGTGTATATGGCATTCCACCTCTACTCTCTTGATATTACCATAGTCTGTTCCCTATGCCTGGAATTTTCTTCCTCTTCTTCTTTGTCATTTGAAATCCCTTCTTCCTTATATGTGTTACCTCCTTCAAGAAATCTTTTCTGATTTCTTTAATTATTTTTATTTAATTCTTTAATTACCCTGCCCTTAAATTAATCTGTATTATTTAAAATCTATAAAAGGAAAGAAAGGGAAAGGAAGGGAAGTAAAGGGAAGGGAAGAGAAGTAGGGGAAGGGAGGGGAAAGGAAGAGAAGGGACAGGAGAGAAAGGAAAAAGAAGAGAAGGGAAAAGAAAGGTAGAGAAGGGATGGGAAAGGAAGAGAAGAGAATGGAAGGGAAGGTATCCTAATAATAAAAAAAGTTGAATTAGTTTATCCCTATATTCTTGTATAGACTATATTTTTTTAAAAGTTCAGGAAACAGCTGCTATAGCAGGCAATTTCTGACCCAGATTTATTTCAACACAGAATTCTTAGTTTGCCACTCTTTTGATTATTAACATTGACAAAGTAATGTTTAATCAAAGAATGATTTTCATTGTGTGATTAAAAATGGTTTTCTGTCTTCTTAAAGTGATCTTTTAAAAATGTCTTCTTAGAGTTGACATTTTAATGAGAATACATCTGTAATTTCATACTGCAAGTGTAGCCTGTGCAGCAGAATACCACCTTCTGGGTTCATATTCACCAGGATCAATGTGGGAGCTTTTCAGAAACCACTCTTTGGCTCATACTATCACACATAATTTCCCCTAGAAACCACAGAAATTAGCTCATGATTAAATCTTTATAGAAGATGGAGAATGGTCTTGAAGTCCTTCCTCATGCTGTGAAGGAATTCACTCACTTGGAGCTGTACAAGAAATTATCAATCATCTCCCTTCTCTGCAACTCACTCCCTCACAGCCTACAAGGTTTGACTAGTTCACAGCAGTAGTAGAAGGCAACACAATCTCTTTTTTTCTTTCATTTCATGACCCTCTTCTTGCTTTTTCTCCAACACTTGTGTCATGTGTTCACTCTTCTAGTATCCAGGAGACTTGTTTCAGAAACTCAAGTGGGATTTGCCCTTTTCTCTATAGGATACTAGGACCAGGAAATACTCTTTTGAGCCATTCCTTGTCAGATCTATCTGCACCCATTTAAAGACCAAGTTCAAGGGTACAGTTCACAACTATAATGGCTATGATGCAATCCTACATCTCCAATGTAATGCCAATAAGGACAAGAATAGGCAATAGGCCCCAATAAGTATGTGTGATCAATCATCCCAAGTGTGGCATCAATGGGGAGTTTCACTTCTCCCATTGACAGAGATCTTCAAGAGAATACCAATGATCTTATCCTTTAACCTCATTACAGTGACCATGATATCTCTATGCACATTTTATACATAAGCCATTCAGAAGATATAGCTTTATGAATAAAAATATATTTTCTTAGCCACTCAACATTTAAAAACAATACTATGTTATTAAGGGAATGACCCTATAGAATTATGGAATCAAGAGTTAGAAAAGACTGGAGATAACCTGGCCCAAATCAGTGGACTCCATTATTTTATAGATCATACTGTAATAGTTGTGGGGAAAAAAAGTAATTAGCACAGTGACTATCATATTCTAGGCACTATATTAATGCTTATTCCCTTACTGTTATTTGTAGATGGAGTAACTGAAGACAACAGAGGTTAATGACTTGCCCAAGGTCACACATCTAATACACGAAAAAAAAAAAGCCAGAACTACATCTTAGATTTTCTGATCCTATTCCACTGCTTATTCCACTACCAGACCAGATACGGTTTAGAAAAATTCAGGGCCTATGGATGACTGAAGAGCATTTATTCAATAATGAATGTGTACTGTGTTATTAAGCAGTGTCATGTAAGTTCTCTTTTCCTTTTAGAAAGAATCATGCATACATGAAAAAATAAGTAATACAGAGACAGTGCTTTGATACAGAACATAGATATTCTATGTGAAGGAACAAAGGAAAAAACACCACACAGTGGATAGTGATTATTAGGAGAAAATGGCTAGAAATGGTCATTCCCTGGATACTATCTTCTTTAAAACACTAATGGTAAAGGATTCCCTTTAAGTGCTCCTCTTTGAAGAGGAAATAAAAAGTTTGACAAGAATGAGGAAGGGTAACCAAGGAAGAAAGCTATGTCTCTTGACAGTAGATTTGGGAGATAAGTTGGTTATGGGAGTGATAAGTCAGAGGAAAAGTCTCAGATCAAACTCAAGATTTCAGACAGAATTTTCTTGCTAATTAAGACATGAACTTTCTTCATCCTTCATCCTCAAGTGTGTTTTTTTTTCTTTTCTTTCTCTTTTTTTTAATGAGAGTCTAGTACTTAAAGCTTCCCCCCCATACCAGAATAACTATCTCATTAGTACAGAGGTGGAGATTTTGGCTGTAACAGAAAGTTGATTGATTTTCATTTACTAAAAATATTAAGCAAATGTAGTAAAATATGTCTTGGATAATTGGAAAGAAATGCATGCTATTCTCAGTTTTTTTATCCTCTTGAACTTGACACTTTGTCCTATGGTACAAAGTGACTTTGGATGTTAACTTAATTACCTGTCATAAAAATTGGAAAGGTCTATTTCAACACCATCAGCCTTCCACCAACACTGTTGAGGGAAACCTGACTTTCATGTTTCCATGAAAGTAGGTAAAACTTTTCTATTCCTTTAATACCTAGGCTTAATTTTCTATGAATCAAATGAGAAGCCATGGTACAGTTTCAATAATTCAGTTTCATCAAGAAGAATTTACTGTGAACCAAACACAGAAATTGCTATGAATTCCAAGAAGCTACTTCTTGGTCATTCAACAAGCATTTATTAATGTCTACTTGAGCTACGCACTGTTAGGTGTTGGGAAAGTAAGTAAAATATATGTGTGTGTGAGTGTATGTGTGAGTGTGTGTGTGTGTGTGTGTGTGTGTGTGTGTATACATATAATCTGTCCTCAAGGAGCTTGCATTCTAGTTGATGAGTTTACTACAGGGGCAAAGATGGGTGGGCAAGTGGAAGCTATGAAGGGAACTAGGATTCAAAGGTATAAAAACCACTGTGAGCTGGAATGAGTCAAATAAAACTTCTTGGAACAGATAAGACTTTTCAGCCTCCAGCCTCTCATTTTTCTAATTCATCCTCTAAACAATTGCCTTGTGATACCCAAAAAACTCCAGTATATTTCCATTGCTCTTACAATTAAATACAAACTCCCAGACTTGGTGATAAAATAGAACTTGCTAAGGGCAGAGTTATTTCAATTTTTTTTCTTACAATCCTCAGTGCTTAGGACAATGCTTGTAACATATTAGGCACTTAATAAATTGACTGATATTTCATTAATTTGACCTGGACTTTTAAAAAGAAACACAAGATTCATTTGACCCAGCAATACCACTTTTAGCGCTATATCCCAAAGAGATCATACAGATGGGAAAAGGACCCACATGTACAAAAAATATTTATAGCAGCTTTTTTTGTGGTGTCAAAGAATTGGGAATTGAGGGGATGCCCATCAATTGAGAATTGGCTAAACAAGTTGTGGTATATGAATGGAATGGAATACTATTGTGCTATAAGAAATGATGAGCAAGTTGACTTCAGAAAAAACCTGGAAAGATGTGAATGGACTGATGCCGAATGAAATGAGCACAACCAGGAAAACATTGTACACAGTAACAGCCATGCTGTTTGAGTACTAACATTGGTAGATTTAGCCCTTCTCAGCAATGAAGAGATCCAAGACATCTCCAAAGGTCTCACGATGGAAAATGCAATCTACATCCAAAGAAAGAACTATGGAGTTTGAATGCAGATTGAAGCATACTATTTGCTATTTTTTCTTCTGTTGTGTTTTGTTTCCTCTTTCTGGTGGTTCCTCCTATTGCTTCTAATTCTTCCTTACAACATGACTAATGTGAAAATATGTTTAATAGGAATATATATGTATAGCCTGTATCAGATTGTGTGCCATCTTGGGAAAGGAGGGCAGGAGAGAGGGGGAGAAAAATTTAAAACTCAAAAGCTTATGGAAGTGATTGTTGATAAATCAAAATAAATTAATAAAAAAGAAACACAAGATTTGTGTCAATTTGTAATACACAATAATTGTACAGTACACACTTACAGCCAATTTGCCATTATAATCTAACTAGTGATGAAAACACTAATTCGACTTATTTTCCATACCTTCAGTTGAACTTTATAAATCAATATGTGCAACAATACATACATCAGCCCCTTCTAAGAACAAACTATCAACTTGAGTCTTATAAGTGTTGGTAAACTGAATAGTTCATATTGGTACTTAAGACAGAGTTCTCTCTGCCCCACCAGGAGACATACGTCTCTCTTCCATGGATTTATCTGGCAAGTCTTCATCAATTAGAACTACTCTCAAGCAAACACAGGTCGCTTGAATCTGAAGTGTGAAGGGGTGAGTGTGGGTCAGGAGTGCAAAGCAGGAGTCCCTCCTACTCATGACCAGATACAGGCTGAAGGCTGAGACAGAGAGAGAACCCTGTCATGAGTTTCAGAATGAAAACCATGGTGGAAACAAGGTGAAGAGAGAAAAGCAACCACAACAACAATCTCTAAGATTCAGTTTGGAAGTTTATTCTTATAGGGTACTGATTTTGTATTGGTCGTGATACTGATAAATAAAATCTGATTTTCAAATGCATTAAGAAGTTTCAGTCTAATTAATTTTTTGTCACTAGTTAGTATATGTAACAGTAAATCATCATAGACTATGTGTTATGTGGGAACCAGGAGTTGACTGGAATGTGAGTTTCTTATAGTTCAGCCATGGACATTCTCAATTTGTTTACAATATGATTTGATTGATATTTCATTACATAGGCTAATAATAAAATTATTACTATTATTTTTCATTGGTCCTATCAGAGGGCTCACATATGCTCATTAGCTGATTAAGAATATTCATGTGCTGTTTACTCCATCATAGCACTCAAGTGCTTATCTTATTGAAAAACAACTTTTCGAAAAACAATTCACTCAAAACAACTCAATCACAAAACGGAAGTTTAAAACAAAATGGAATTATTTATGCTCAGTTGAACATATGTTACTTATTGAGCTAATAACACTTATTCTCACTATATGAGATCAAGGTGAATATCAAAAGGAAAGATGCAGAAGCCAGTGTTCTATTCATTCCAAACAACATTTGTTTAAGATCACCTGGTTCATGATCTTGGGTGAGGCTCTTAACTCATTTTCGGCTCAGTTTTGTCATGTAAGATGAGGATGATATGTAGTACGTGCTTCCCAAGGTCAGTGTAAACATTTGTAATTGTTAAAGCACCACATTAATCTTAGCTGCTTTTTATTGTTGTTATTGTTGTTGTCACTGTTATTATTATTTAAGGGCCTGCAATGTGCAAAACTGTGGGTCACCCACTGGACATTCAGAGATGGAAAGAAACCAAACAAAAATTTTCTTGCCCTGAGGAACACATGCATTCTCTATTTTTGTTACCCGTGTGTTTCTGATTTAGGTGAATATCTATAGATAGACTTTATCACATTCTCAACCATCAGAGGTCCCACTGACAATCAGAGCTGGTAGCATAGACCAGTGAAGCCAGCAGCAGTAGCAGCAGCAGTAACAGCAGCAGTAGTAGCAGCAGAGTCTGGCAAAAAGCCAACCCAACAGCCAAGCAACCTTCATGACTCAGTGCAACAGTGGATTTATCTTTTAGTGGAGATATCTCATCCTATACGAATCCATCCTTAATTAGCAAAAAAGTAATTCATCCATTGAGACTTCAACTTGATGGGAACAAGGCAAAGCTAGAAAAACAACTACAATAATGACTACAATAACAAATATTCTTATAAGGAATTGCAAATTACACCATAACATGTACTTTCTATCTATGTGCCTTTGTACTTTGATTTTGAGTCCAGTCTCCTCAACAATCAATAATGAGAGAAGCACACTGAATAAGGACTTTCAAACCATTGCATTCATAGCTATAATCCCTGGTTTACCTCTAGATCCCTGAGAAAAGAAGTAGTCAGTTGCCTCTGGTGTTCTAACCTGCTCATTTGTATGGGTTGGGAGAGTGAGCTGTGAGGGGAGTACTAAGTAATACTTAGAAATAAACCTGGAAAGGTAGGCTACAGTCTGGTTTTGGAGTGATTTGACTACCAAGCTGGAGTCTGAACTTTATCTTTCGGAAATAGAGAGACATTGAAGGCTTTTGCTCAAGTTAGTGGCCTGACAGACCCATGACTCAGGAAGATTATCTTGGTACCTGTGTGAGAGATGGATTGAAGACATTAGAGTTTGGAGACAGGGACAGACATAAGGATTCTGTTCTACTTCTCCAAGTGAAAGGTGATGAAAGCCTCAGCTTAGTGGTAGTCATGGAAATGGAGAGAAAGGAACATAATATTTAACTCGTCTGGGTATCAAGGAATATAGGTTGGTAAACATAAGAGTTTTCTTTAAAATCATTAGTTTGGGAGTGGAAGATGTTTCATTTTAATGTAAGATTTTCTATTGGCAACAGGGTACCCAGGATTGCTAGTCACCCAGAAAACAGGGTATCTGTATCCGTAGAAAAGTGATTAAGTGTGGTTGAAATTCATCAAATAGAACTGTGTAAACATCAGGCTGGAAGAGTGTTTCATTTGCTTTTAGCTAACAAAGAAATCCTGAGAAATACATGCAAATGAGTCCCAGCCTCACCTTTGATCTTAATAAAGACACCAAAGAAGGATCAAAACTATAAGGCGTGATCTTGCTTATTAGATTTTATAGAACACAGATGATTATCAGAGCATTAGGAAATTAAAGACAAATTGAATTAAGGAAAACAGATGGAGTTACTGACTATAGATATGCTGACAGTTAAGACTCTTTATGAGGCAGTAACAGATTTGCAGTTTCTTTTATAAATGTCACCTGAGGGAACAGATTCCAGGAAGATCAGCAGGACCAAATGGTGGTGAAGACATTTTTTTTCCCTTTCCCTTAACCCATATTACCATCCTACCACCAGAATTATTAATTAGGGAAGGAGAGAGTGAGAGTGGAAGAGAGACGGAAGAGAAATGAAATATGGAGGGGGGAAAGGGGAAGATGAGAAACAGAGAGAGATGGAGAGACAGAGAGCAACAGAGACAGAGATACAGAAACTGACAGACTGCAAGAAAGAGACAAAGAGAGGGGACCGAGAGGTCAAGAGAGACACAGAAAGACAGCAAGAGAAATAGAGAAGGCAGAGAGACAGTGAGACAGACATAGAGAGAGACAGAAATGAAGAGAGAAAGAGACGGGGCTAGAGATACTTAATGAGATCTACAATGCTCATAACCTAGAGTGCTGGGCTTGGAACTAGAGGATCTGAGTTCAAATTCTTATTTTGCCACTTACTTTGATTTTGGGCCACCCATGTCCCTTCTTTGAAACTCCAGTTTCCTCATCTGTAAAATGAAGAGTACTGGGTGCACTAGATTGCCTCTAAAGTTCTCTCTAGCTTTAAAACAGATGTCATGCTCATTCTCATAATTCATTTGGAGTTTCAGGTTTCTAAGTGAAGTATAGATCTCTCAAAGAAAATATCAATATTTATTGCTATGGTTAAAAATAAAAAAAAAATAAACTGAAGTAGGTGAGAAATATGGTGTGAGAGGAGGGAACCCCAAATCTTGAGTCAATGACCATGGTTTCAAATCCTACATAGGCTACTTACTATCTGGATTTCTGCATGTCTTGGGCTGATCTCCGAACCCCATCTCCCTTAACTGAAAAATGTGTGTGTTGGATTAGATAATCTCTACAATCTATTTCCGCTCTAAAATCCAAGGTTCTTAGCCAAGTGTTTCAAAACCCAGAGTCTTTTTTTTTCTCTGCTTCTAAAGATGAGAAGAAAGGGGCAAGGGGGATGGTCCCCATGTACTTCCCCTCAGAAACACCACCTTGGTTTGATTTAATTTTCCTCATGAAATTATAATCAGAAGAAAATGCAGTTAGCTCTATAAGGTGTTAGTAATCGTCAATAGGTACCGAGGAAGGGAAGGCAATATTTGCTTGGAGGGGAAATAAACATCATTTTTTTCCTGTGGGTTGGTTAATGCAAAATAAGTCACAGCCACCTATTTCCTTCCAGCCTTTCAGTGAGGGATTAGGCAACGAAGGGAATGAGCCTCTGCTCATTAAATCAGCAGGATGGAAATTCAACCTGAGTTTTAAGTAGCAAGGAGTAGAGGAAAGAAAGCCAACCAATGGATCAGAGATGCCATGATGAGAAAGGCTCCAGGATCAATCATCTTTTAGTGAAATATTAAATTGCCTTTTTAGAGGCATTGCAGAATAAAAGATAAAAGAATTGACCCAGGAATCAGAAAAGCCTGGGTTCAAGTTACATCTTTAGCACATATTTGCTTCCTGACTTTGGATAATTCACTTAACTTGTCTCTTCCCTCAGGTAACCCCTAAGGCCAAAATTTGCAGAAGTGGGTATTGATATGCATTGATAAACAGAGTTTCCTTACCAGGAATTCCTATCTTCCTTCCTTCCTTCCTTCCTTCCTTCCTTCCTTCCTTCCTTCCTT
>NW_020954600.1:9661867-9776839 GCF_900497805.2 Vombatus ursinus | reverse complement strand
CTTCCTTCCTTCCTTCCTTCCTTCCTTCCTTCCTTCCTTCCTTCCTTCCTTCCTTCCTTCCTTCCTTCCTTCCTTCCTGCATAAAGATACCATATATAAAGGTATCAGGAGGTAAACTGGGTATTTTTAGGATTTTCTGTTTTCTGGGAGATTATGCCATTTGAATAGCATCTCTTCCACTGACTCCAAGTAATCTGAGAGCAGATACTGATTTTGTTTTGTATTTATAGCCCCATCACCTAGTGTTATGCCTTACACTTAGGGTAGAGAGAGCATTTCATTTGGAGTCAGGAAGATTTGAGGTCAAGTCCTGCCTTGACATTTATTGGATAGCTGCATGATTCTCAGCATATAATCTACCTTGGCTTCAATTTCCTCAACTGAGAAATAAGGATCATAATAGGGTCTTCCTCAAAGGATAGTTGTGATCTTCAAATGTTATAATATAGCAAAAATCAACAAATATTTACTAAATATTTACTACGTGACTTATCTAGAGGCAGCAAGATGGCTCAGTAGAAAGAACATCAGGCCTGGAGTCAAGAAGACTTGATTCAAATATGGGTTCAGACATTTACTAGCTGTATGACCTTGGGCAAGTGACTTAACCCCTGTTTGCCTTAATCCACTGGAAAAAGAAATGGCAAACCCCTCTACTATCTTTACCAAGAAAACCCCATGAACAGTATGGTCCATGGAGTCATGAAGAGTCAGACATGACTGAACTATAAAAACAATCGTGCTTATCCATTGTACTACCTGGCTGAGACATTTGATACCATGTTTTAGGTCAGGTCTGATCAAGTGAGTTAGGAACCTGGAAATGGGAATTTTAATGAGATGAGAAATTTAATCTAGCTTCCAGTTAGCAAAAGGGGAGGTTTCAGAACCTGGGAGAGATGTTCATAAAGGAGATAGCCTTGAGTCAGTTGAACACAGTAACTTTCTGGGTCCAGTGCTGGTCATGCTGCTAGTCTGGGATCAGACACTTGAGTATCATTAGTATCCTGCTATTTATTTGCTGTTGTTTTTAATCTTGCTACCAGGTAGCTATATGAACGACACAAGTCTTAATCTCTTAAACCACTTAAACCACAAATTTACCCTAATTTACATGGAATGGTGACATAAAA
Source organism: Vombatus ursinus (assembly GCF_900497805.2). Lineage (NCBI taxonomy): Eukaryota > Metazoa > Chordata > Mammalia > Diprotodontia > Vombatidae > Vombatus > Vombatus ursinus. The sequence continues at coordinate 9,775,706 of NW_020954600.1, read as the reverse complement.
TAGTGCTCACACTGCAGGTTCCAAGAGATTTAGTTACTTGTCTAGGTCACATAGCTAGTAAGTGGCTGAGGCAGGATTCTCAGCCAGATTGAACTACCTGTTATTCTATCCTCCCCTCTCATTCTCTCCCCCTTCTCCCCCTTCTCTTTCCTCACCTTTTTCCCTCCCTCCTCTTCCCTCCTTCTCTCTCTCTGTCTCTGTATGTATATGTATATATATATATATTTATGCATGTATATGTCTTAAAGTATTCTTTTTAATATATATGCATACACACATGCATATGCTTCTGTATATAAAACATTTTAAATTTGTTTGTGCCTTAGTTATTAATGAAAATTATACCATGTTTCCTAATTTCTACTCTCATTTCCACAGTGCTTTGAGACTTATGAAGCACTTTCTATCAACAAGACATAGAGGGAGTTAGGCAAGTGCGATTACATCCATTTTACACATAAGGAAATCGAAGCTCAGAAAAGTGAAATCACTCACTTATAGTCAATGTTAGAACTAGGATTCAAAGCCAGTTTTCCTCGACAGCAAGTCTAGCTCATGAACCTTCTAGTTCTAGCATAGACTGCTGCCCACTGGGATTTCAGATCACAACAAAATGAAGTAATAGATGTAGAGTACTTCGAAAACAGCAAATCACTGAATAAATATCAGCTATTGCTATTGTTATTGTTGGGAATATTATTTATATGGGGAAAATTGCTCCCCTAGAACGAGCTTCTTGCATTGGGTTTATAGAGATAGATTTGATAAAGTGTGTGAAGGGATGGGGGGAGAGGGAGGTAGAGAGGGGAGTAAGAACATCTAATATAAGAATGATATGTAGAGACAGAAATATTCTAAATAAAGACAATATTTGGTATGTATAAAAAATTTAACATTCATAGCCCACAAATTCCTTCTGTCTTTGAGTTTTCTATTATGGAAGGTCATGTTGATCTACTACCTGAAATGTCATTTCAGGTTTTACTACTTACTTGTATTAAGGCCAGAGCATTACTTCAAATTACTTTCCTAACCACATTTGGTATCTCATAAATTCTACAGACAGGGAAAATAGAAAAGTTTTATAAAGCGTAAGCTCAGCTGTCATTGATAATGAAATTATTTCCTTTGAAGTTCCTGCTTATAAAGTTGACTAGGAAAAGAAAGAAAAATAACAGTGAATGGAGATAGCTCAAGATTATTTTCATTTCCACATTCACTAAGTGTTCCAAGGGACCTGGGCAAGAGAGCAAGGTGGGAGACAGGTCCTGCTGAATGAGGCTTACAGTTTGGGGGAAGTAAAAAGAAGCTTAAGCAGGAGGTGCATGTGTGTGTGTGTGTGTGTGACTGTAGGTGATTATGCATGTGTGTCTGTCTGTGCTACATTGACAGTGGGATCTAGAAGAAAACACAGTGAAGTCCTTTCTGTTTTTAATAGAATTTGGCACAATCTGCCATTTGTTTTGTTGATAAATGCATTTTAAGGGTTTCTCTGATGTAATCAAGTAGAAATAAACTTATGTAAAAGGACAGTCTTTGCCATATTGTCATGCTGGGTAACAGTGTGGTGCAGTGGAAAGAACACTGATCCTACAGGCAAAGGATTTGTGTTCAAACTATCCTCTGATTCTCATACACCTTATGCCCTTATACAATTACTTAACCTCCCTGGGTTTCAGTTTCCTCATCCATTAAATGATGAGGGGTGAAGTGGAATTGGACCATCTGACCCTTGAAGTTCCTTTCTTCCTTTCTTCCTTCCTTTCTTCTTTCCTTCCTTCTTCCCTCCTTTCCTCCCTCCCTTTCCTCCTTCCTTTCTGCATTCCTACATTCCTTCCTTACTTCCATCTATCCATCTATTTATCCATCTGTATCTATCATATAGTTATCATCTTTCAATATTATGACATATCACAACAATCTTATGACATATCACATATGATTATTTCTATGTCTAGCTACATCTAAATCTACTTATAGACATCTATATAATTTATCTACCTCTATATATCTGTGGATAGATCTTTTTATCTCAATATATTTATATTTCTGCTCATTTTGCTCTTCATTATGTCATACTAGTCTTATCATAAGATCAATGAGCTCATCATTTCTTATAGCACAGTAGTATTCCATCACAATCACATACTGAAACTTGTTCAGCCGTTCCCCAATTTATGGGTGTCTCTGAAATTTCCAGTTTTTTGCCACCACAAGGAGAGTTGCTACAAACATTTTAGAACTTATAGGTTCTTTTCATTTTTCCCTAATCCTCTTTGAAAATAGAACTAGTAGAAGTATTTGTGGTTCAAAGAGTACAGATAATTGGCAGTTTAATAACTCTTTGTACATAATTCCAGATTGCTCCCCAAAATGGTTAGACCAGTTCAAAATTCTGCCAACAAAATACTGTCCCAATTTTTTTACATCCCTTCCAACATTTGCCACTTTCCCCTTTAATTATTGCATCCAGAGAAAGAACTGATGAATAGAAGTATGTATAAAATAATTTTACATAGATGCATACACATATATACACATACATATACATACACATAAACACATATGTGTGTATACACCTATTTGTGTGTAATGGTAGCCATCTGTGTGGCAGGAGAAAGAAGAAAAAAATGGGAAAAAACAAATTTACATGATCACTTTATTATATATTTCAAAAGAATATCAAGTTATATATAATAAATTTGTAGTTTCACACGCCATCATCTTTTTATTATACTATGTTATGGAAATGCTTTTTATTCCATAAAATTATGGAATAAATAAATTTATGGAAAATACTTTTTCCATATACATTTCCAAATAAATTTATGAAAAAATAAATGAAATAAAAATTTAAAAATATGTCTATATTTCTATATTGTTAGATGTAGTTATATAGATATAGATATTTATAACTACTTTTTCATCAGAATGTCTATAGATATAGCTATATATCTATTTATCTAACTGTTGAAAGACAGACAGATAGTATCATGGTCCAAAGTGAATGCTTTTTTTTTAAAAGAAATATTTATTTATTTTAAACTTTTTTTTGAATTGAGTTCCACATTTTCTCTTTCCTTTTTAATCCTTCCCCATCCATTGAGAAGGTAAGCAATATGATATCATTTATATGTAAGGAATCATGCAAGACCTGTTTCCATATTAACCATGTTAAAAAAAATAAAATTAAAAATTACACTTCAGTTGGCACTCAGAGTTCATAAGTTCCATCTGTGAAGGTTGAAAGTGTCTTTTGGAGCTGGTGTAGATTATTGTATTAATCAGAGTAGAGCCTTTCAGAGCTGATCATTATTACAGTATTGCTGTTGCTACATACAATGATCTCTTGATTCTACTCACTTCACTGTGCAACAGTTCATATAAATCTTCCCAGGATTTTTTTCTGAAACCATCCTTCTCATAATTTTTATAACATAATAGTATTCCATAATATTTATGTACCACAACTTGTTCAACCACTCCCCAATTGATAAGTATCCCCTCAATGTCCAGTTCTTTGCCACCATAAAAAGAGCTGCTATGAGTATTTTGTATGTAGGCCCTTTTCCTTTTTGTTTTAACTCTTGGGGATACAGATCTAGTAGTGGCATTGCTGGGTCAAAGGATATGACCAGTTTTATATACTTTTGGGCATAGTTCTAAATTTTTCTGCCTGTGATATGCTATAGGACTGGAACTTGATACAGGTACAGAAGATGGAGATTCTAAAACATGTCCTTGTGCAGATAGAACTCACAGTAAGCAAGAACAAGAAACACCCTCTTCAGTGAAATAACATTGTCATTCATACTACTGTGAAACTTCTATTGATGTTGAAAGTTAATTTATTAATAATGAATAACAAGTCATAAACTCATGGGTAGTTAGGTGGTGTAGTGAATAAAAGGTCAGTACTGGAGTCAGGAAGACTCATCTTCCTAAGTTCAAATCCAGCCTCAGACACTTCCTAGTTATGTAACACTGGGCAAGTCACATAACTCTCTTTGCTCAGTTTCTTCATCAATAAAATGAGCTGGAGAAAGAAATGGCAAACAACTCTAATATGTTTGCCAAGAAAATCCCAAATATGGTCATGAGGAGTTGGACATGGCTTAAAACGATTGAACAATGAGAACAACAGTAAGCTCATGACCAAAGAAAATATTTGATAGTTCAGCTGAGAGAAACTCTGAGTAAAAACATGCCATATGCTGAAACTTGCACTCAGTTCACTGGAGCAAAAGCCTGAGGATCTTTGAGATTCCACCATAAAACCACCTGGATCCAGAAACAGCAAAAGACAGAGGTGATGTTGGAGTAATGAGGAATTTCTGGTCTTAGCTTGGGCAGGGAGTGAGGGAGGTGAGGAATACAAGCTAGCCAAAGGAGGGTGGAAATATTAGTGACAGGCCAGTACCTGGATTCAGGGGATGCGTTCCTGTATATCTTTGAGATCTTGGACAAAATGGAAGACATAACCATAATGTGGAGGAACAAACTCAGATACTGTCTCTTTAATGGCACTGAGGGTTATGTGGACTGGGCAGTGTTGGGAGAGGGGTCAGTGTTCTACTTAAAATCAGTGCTTTTCCCCATTAAAGAAGATAAACCCAGAGTAATATTTTAAATTACTGTGACTGTATAGTACCCAGGGAATTGGTGCTTATAGAAGGAAATAGCATCATTTGGAGCCTGGTGTGATTGGAATACCAGATATTCCTGGAGATCCTTAAAGACCACAATAATCATAATCAAAATTATTAATTCAACCACTAATATCCTCTAGAAGAGTGCATATGACTGGTCATACTGCATCTTGAGAATGAAAAATTATCTCAAGTACTGGATGAAGGTTTGGGGGGTGGTGCTAAAATTTAAACCCTATCACGATGCAGCACTTTATATGCAATGGACGGCATGCTTATGGGATGGATGATTTATTGTGAAAGAAATACTAAGAGAGTTGGCATATTTTTATATAACGGGTGGTATAAAGGAAAAAGGACTGAACCTTTAAAATCCAAATTCTTGGATATGTGTTTTTTGTTTTTAGTACTTCATAGGCCATGCTGCCAGAAGCCAGTCTCTCAACTCCTCTGAATTCCACTTTGCATGTTTGAAAATAGAACTAAGTAACTGAAGGAATGAATGTACCATAAGGCTTGTGCTACCTACTTCATAAGGCTGTTGGAAGGAAAGCACTTTTAATCTTAATGTAGGTACCTCTACCACTGCAGCAATCAGATTATTTGTCCATTTCTAACATATAATGAGAACCAGAAATAATCATTGAATAGTCCATATGACCTATTTACACTTATATATGCCAAGGGATTCAGAAGGAGGCCTCTAGCTTGTCAAGTGTAGATTTTTTGGAAAATCCATTGAAAGATATGCTGAAATTACTTGGATAGGTCCTACTCTACACTTACTGAATGACTCCCTATGTTGATGAGTTCATAAATTCATGGAAGTTCTGCATTATTCATCATAATAAACATCCTTAACTTTCTTACAAACCCATTTTGATACAAATATTTTTTCTTTCAACAATTAAAAAAATGTACACAAAGACATGACTGGTTGTGGTCTATGACAAAAAGACTAAATCAAAAGAATTCATTCTCATGGGCAAACATTCTTCATCTTTGAACATACAGTTGTAATTCACATTCCTTCTTTTCCTTTCCAAAGAGAAAACTAATAGAAGTGGAAACAATGTTCATATAGAATAAGGAGAGAATAGGATATCTAATAAAAAGTATTTAGATTTCTATGTCATGGCTTAAGGTCCAAGAATGATAGACACTTGATCAGAGATGAAGTATTTCTCATGAATGCCAAGAAGAATGTCTTTTCTTGGAGCTTTTCAGGTTTGATCTCTATCTCTGTAATCTATCTATAATGGCTAGAATATATTCAATCTTTAAAATTTGCAAAATACTTTACAAATATTATCTCGTTTCACTCTCACAACATCCCTGGAGTGTAGGTACAATTATTACCCTAATTTTACATATGAAGAAATATATATTCATTACATTCTGATCAAATCCTCAGTGGAAATTCTTGACAAACTTAAATGGTGGGTGAAATCTAATCAGGTATACCTACATGACAATTCTTATAGAAAGGAAATAGGGTTTTAATAGGCAAGACATATGAAAACACAGTAAGTCATTGTTCCACCTTCCCACCACAAACAAATAATACAACTTCAGAGTGAATTTAGAGAAATAGAATGGCCAGAACCAAAGACATTTACTTTGTACTTTACTGAACTGTACTTTTATTTCTGCAATGGACATGTAGGGTACTATAGTCTATTTTATGCACCACATTTCAGGAAATATTTTGACAGAAGTATAACCATAAGGATAAGAGTGATGATGAGCTGGAATATGTAGGAATCAGTTGAAAGAACTGGGTAAGTTTGTATTTTAAATAAAGATGACCATGATGATGATGATGATGATGATAGTATAACAATAAAGAGGTGGTGTAGTTTGGTGGAAAAAAAACACTGGGTCTGGAGTCTGAGGCCCTCATTTCAAATTCTGCTTTCAATTCTCACATATTCCTTGTATAACCTTGGACAAGTCACTTATCTTCCCTGGACATTAGGAAAGGAGGTGATGGACTAGATGACCTCTGACCATAGCTCTCAGTTCGTAATTCTATGATCCTATGAATGACAACTGACATTTATATAAATTTATAAAGTTTGCAAAAACTAAATTAAGTATATGATCTCAGTTGATGCCCAGAGAAGACAAGACTTGTGGTTGTCTGAAGGGCTATCAGATGAAAGGAGGTCTGACTGTCTTATTTGGCCCCCAAAGGAACAACTAGAATTTGTGAGTAGATGATACATAAATACAGATTTAAGATCAATATAAAGAAATTCTTCTTTACAATGAGAGTTGTTGAATATTAGAATTAGCTGCCTCAGAAGAAGGCCACTGTTGTCCCAGTAGCTCTTAATGTAGAGGACAGATGACCATGTCAGGGATGTTATAGCAGCAATTACTGCTTTAGGTAATGGTTAGACTGAATGATCTTTGAAGACATTTATAGGTATTATATTTTATGAATTTAGGGCTAAAAAGCAAGATTTCCCCCAGGGCTATTTTTAGATTTTTAGACTCCAGTATGTGAGACCATGTTCCTTATTTTAACATTTTAACATGACATCAGATGTACAGTTAAAATTACTTTGTGCATACTCAAATGAAAAAAAAAAGAAAAGAAAAGAATGGGTTAATCTGTCCATGCTCCAGACCATAAATTTACAATGTATAATTTTATTATAACTTTGGAATGGAAAGACTATAAATTGAATATAAAATCCTAATTAATTAGATACTAAATGATGACACAGGACACTGAGATTGAAAATAGAAGAATAATAATCCCTGAAGATTAATTGGTGTGAAATTAACTAAGTGTACTAGGGGAAAAAACAGAATATAGAACAGTGTAAAATGAAATTTGAAAGATCTCATGGAATTAAAAAATAGGCTTTCTAATGATATTAAAATAATCTAAGCTGAACCAAGAAATAAGGATTTACTTTCAAGTCGCTGAAATAAATATGTAAAAAGAAAAGATTAAATTTCTAAAATATATACTCAATAGAAACATTGCTTCATGAGAGTCCTGAAGACATAAAGTTCTGTGATTAAGATCTCCCCAAAAGGACAGGTTAATGTAAACTTGGAATAATGAGAACTGAACAAATAACAGTAAAGGGAAATAGAATTGAACATGAAAACAAGGAGCAAAATCAGTATTCTGAATCAATATTAGCTGATCCTGGGATATAGAAATGGAAGAGAAGCAGCATAAGAGGAGGGAAATATGTAATGAAGGTTTTTGAATCCAAGATAACAAGAAATAAACTAAAGCAATGAAAACTGGACACACAATCATGTGTGCCAAATTCAAAATTCCATGAATTGGATTAGTGATGAGAGGCATGGAGTCTATAATGACTGAAAGAGAATTGGAGATAATGAAAGTGGATATAATAGTATCATAAGTGAAACAAGTATGATACACCCTAATCCTGTGGGACAGAAATGGAGTGAATTGTATCACGGTTGATATTAGCAGCTTCATCAAAAAGGAGGCCAGAATTGAATGAGCATGGAAATAGATGTCAAGAAAAAAAGCAGGAAATGATACTCTAATCCGAAGGCTTATAGTCATACCTTTGGCATGGAATCTAAACAAAGAAAAACGATTTGAATTGAGAGAAGAATCTCATTGCAATGAACCAATAGGGCAATGACATGATATGGATGACACAAGTTCTTTTAGAAATACTGTTTTTGAATATAGAATGGGATTCAATGAATCAAGACAGCCTGATAAATTCATCTGTATTTACAAGAGGCAAACAGCCACGGGAAAACCTGAATTAAGTAACGGGCAACAGACAAAAAAAAAGTGAATTATTGAATTGAATTATGTACTCATGAAATAACTCCACCTAAATTTTCAGTCACTTTATGACAAAAGAACCAAATCATACTTCCATATTCTAAATGTGCAAGTGTTTGTAGAGCTGTTATCAGATATAATATGCCAATTGCATATTTGTTGTATTTTATTTAAATATTTCATCCCTTTAAATTACAAAAAAGAAAAAAAAAGAGGGGGAGATTGTTCCCTGAAGCAGATTTTCTTGACCTTGGCTTTGTGAACTTCTCTTGTTAATACTATAATTGTTTTTTATATAATTGGTTTTCTTTGTATGCCTATGTACTTTATTTTATGCTATCAAAAACAGTATTTTTCAAAATGTTATCATTGGTTAAGTCAATGTGGTATAAAAACTTGCAGTGTCCTCCATTATGGAAAGGTTTCAAGAGTGGTCCCACCAGGAGGAAAGTCTGCTTTCCTATATCCAAACAAACCAAACATGTGAAGCCTCATGGCTATAGACTGACCACTTTGTAATGAATTTAATGGCTATTGCAATCCAAGAAACATCGGAAAAAATGTAAAAGATCTATCAGGCCTATATGGCCCCCTAAATCTTCTTCAGTAACGTGGCAAGGACTGAAAAAAGATCGATGTTGCTATGAATTTCATTTATTTTATACTATCAATAAACTTTGATCAGGCTTTTGCTCATCTTAATGTCACATCCTTGAGCAATGACCAAGGAGGAAATGGAAGTGAATCACACAAATCTGGATATTTTCATTATATCTGAAATCAAAGCAAAAGCAATATTATTTCTAAATAACACAATAGTTCATTGGTATTCCTTTAAGAAACACATGAAAGAATTGTGGATTTGGTTTTACCATATGTCAAAAAGGTTGCAAAAAGGACAAGAAATATTATATATAGGTTACATATATATATATATGTGTGTGTGTGTGTGTATGTGTGTGTGTTTATGTATGTATATATATCTATATCTATGTGTATATATAGATATATATATAGATATTTATATATATCATGACAAGTATATGTAATAAGATCACCATGAGTGAATCTGTAAATTGGTCCAGGAATTGTGGAAAACAATTTGGAATTATACCATAACAAATCATGAAACTGTGCATATCCTTTGATCTAGTAATATTGCTAGTAAGCTCATAGCCCAAAGAAATCAAAGAAAGAAAAGGAAAAGTATATGTACATATGTCAATATCTATGTGTTATTATAAAATATGCAATATATAAAATAAAAATAGAATATATTGAAATATAATATTTAGAAGAAATATATTCAGTTATACAAAATAGAAATATGCTATTATATGTATGTATAACAGAAACTATTTTTCAGCAACTAAGAAGTGGAAACTAAGGGGAAATCTTGTTAATTGGGTAAGGGCTGAACAAATTATGGCCCATGAATATAATGGAACATTACTGTGCAATAGAAAATAATAGAAATCTATGAAGACTTGTAAGAGTTCGCAAAGAATGGAGTGAGCAGGAGAAAGAGAAAGATTTACATGATAACAAAAGAATTGTAAAAACAAGAATCTCAATATGCCTAAGAACGTTCATCAACACAGCTAATCATGATTCTAGAAGACCAGTGATGAAGTGTGCTAGCTACTTCTTGTTATTGCTATCATGGGCTCAAGGCGCAGAATTTAGACCTAAGCAATGCGGGGATTTGTTTTGCTTGACTGTGAATATTTTTCATAAGTTTATTGTCACTGTTGTTTTCTTTTCAATGATTGAAGAGGCATAGTGGAAAAAATTACTAATTAAACAAATAATTCATTTTAAGAATACCATTAAAATGACTGTAGCTTATAAGTTACAAAATTTATAAGATAAATTATATAAAAAATATGAAGAATTTCACATGACCATTCAAATTAATTTAACATAAGTTTTGCTCTCTAGTGACTTCAACATAAAAGTAGAAGTAGATGAAAATGGTGGGGAAAAAATATAGGTAAGCACGCATTAGGAATAAGAATCAGACGTGCCAAAGACTTGTAGACAACACAGAAGCCACACACATCTATTTAATGAATAGATTGACATCAAAGATAGATGATGGACAAAGAAAGCATTAAATTACATCACAAAAATAAAAGTAAATACATTTCAGTAGATAAGAAAAGATTCATTGAACATTGTTCCCTGAATCAGCTATCTGCATACACTAACTTGCTCTAGGTTAATGCCTCCTGTTCTAAGATCACACTTTGTACAAGAATAATAGAGGGTGAAAAAAGATAAGATATGCTGTACCGGCCACGCCGACCTTATGCCGGCAGCGCCGAACACTCCTCCTATAAGGAGCAGGCTGCCAGAGTCATACTCACTCATCAGTCTTCGGTCCTCAACCGCGTAAACACACAGAGACGAGCCATCGGGAGGCGCCAACACCAGAGCTTTATTCAGAGGCCATCACAGCAAGGCCAAGCAGGAAGGCCAGAGCAACAGAGCAGGAGCCAGGAGAGAGCGGGTGATCTGACCATGCTCGTTCCTAAGTACCTACTTAGCCCCTCCTCCCCAGCCCGCTTACTAGCCAATGATTGTAGGGCCAGATACCGGAAGGGGCTGTCTGAGTTTAGCACACCAAGGGGGAGGGAGTGACGCAGGAGGCTAGGACTGGATACAGGAAGGAGGCATCTGGGATTAGTGCATAGACAGAGTACGTGACCTAGGAAGTCAGGAAGGACACAGGAAGGAAGCGTCTGGGGTCAGTGCTACACAAAGGGACCCAGGAAGTCAGGAAGGTCACAGGAAGGAGGCGTCTAGGGTTGACGTTGCAAATAGGGAGGGGACTAAGCAAAGGGAACTCGTCCTCTGCCGTCCCACTCCCACGTGGCACCACCCCTTGCCTCAGGAGCACAAGCTCTGACTACTTCCTTGCACCCAGCTTATCTCACATAGCACTGCCCACTGCCTCAGGACTTCTCCATATCCAGCCCATCCCAGTTCACCACGACTCCGCCTACCACAGCCCCTGCCTCGACTTCCAAATACCCAGATTCTTACCCTAATCTTGCCACAGCGCCCACCTGGTAGTTGCCAACATAGACAGTCCCTCACAATATGCAATTGAAATGACCAATGATAATTTAAATTATTGATATTAAAAAGTGGATATTGGACCTTAGAGATGACGTGCATGCCAATTATAATTAGTTTATACAGGAGTTTACCTGATTCTAATCAACCTAACAAGGATTGCAAAGAAGGAGCCTTGGGAGAGTGGCTAAAAATGCCTTGTTCTGAAAACATTTAACTTAAACACAGGAAATAGATGTCAGTCAAAAGGAAGACTAATTTAAACATATACTCATTTCTAAATTATTCTATAGGAATAGGGACTGGACCTAGAATTTCATTTGTATAGGAAGCCTCTGTGTGAGGAAATGCTCCTGTTGTGTAACTTAGGATACTATAGAGATACCTAAAACACTGAGGCATTGAAAGATAACTAAGAGCATTTCTTTTCTGAGGAGACTTGGAAAGTTACCTGTCATCTATGAGGGAGTCTAATGAGATGTTCCTGTTCCTTTTCCAGCAGACTACACTCATCTAAACTTCAACATCGTGACCCAGAACATACTTCATCCTGAAAGATTATTTCAGATCTGGGATTCAAAAACTCTCATGCATTAGATATTCCCTCAACCCCTGGGCCCATCCTCTGATTAGAGGGTGGAGATCACCTCCAAGAACCTTCATTTAAAGAATGCACTCAGTAGAGCCATCTCTTAATTTCCTACCAGACTGCACTCCCTTGGACTTTTTCATCATCACCATGCTCTTTTTCCAGCTTCCTTTTATAGGTTCTCAACTCCCTGAGGACAGAGTCTGTTTTTCTTTTTGATTTTCTTTGGATTCCCAATATTTAGCACTGTGCCTGGCATATAGTAAGTGCTTCATAAATGTTTGTTGACTAATATCATTTGACAACTGAGTGTAACTTTTTCTTGGAGAAGACATTCTGTAGAGAAGATGTGCTGAGGAGAATTCTTCAGAGAACTTAACAGTTATTTTGAAAGAATTGAAAGTGAGATTGTGGGTCCAAGTTTTTGAGGAGTCAAACAGTTACAGCCATTCATGATGATTTTCTGCTTAACAACTTCTTTCCCTGCTTCCAAATAACACAGAAGGGACACTTGCTGAGACATTTCTCACAGGTGATTCACTGGGGAAAACAACGACAACAACAAACTCATGTATGTCTTTGTACTGTTTACTGTTCTTAACAAATCAACTAGACAATAGCATTGCTGCTTGTCTAAGCTCATGAGTCCAGGGTATGAAAGTGAGGGAGAAGACAAAGCTTATGGGAAAAGATATTTATTCCGTTATTTTAAACTGGGAAAAGGATTGGAGCTAACTAATTCATTCATTAGGGATTTTATATTTTTAATAATTTATGAGGAAATAAATGCCCCTTGATTGCTTTTGAACCAGGTGAGATAATTAATAAGGTATCGAAGGGCAGGATTGCCTTCAAGAAATTATAAAGCTCCTTTAATGACCCCAAACTTCACCAAGAAATAAAGACCCATATTTTAATAGCAGCATTCCACTAGTGCTATTATATGCATGTAAGACTTGAAACCATGATCTCTAAAGAAGTGAAAATGTACCATGTTATCAAAAGAGATAACATATGTCAAGTATTTTACAATTTGAAAGTGCTATAAAAATGCGGGCTATTATTATCACTTATCATAATATTAACATATAATTATATATTATATTGCATTATAAATCAATAATTATAACAATAAATAATTTTAATGTTAATCTATATATACACATATTTATAAATAAAATAATGATAAACCATTTTAAGAAGACAATGGAGAGGCTTATACTGAGTTTTATTAAGGTTGCTAAATATTACAAATGAGGAACTTCAAAAAAGAATAGTAGTAAAGGATTGTTCAAAATGTATGCTAGAACAAAAGAAACAGATTGGTCATGAGGGGAAAGGTGAAAGGTGAAAAAGGTGAACAGTCCAAGTGCTAGATATATCCTTGTGTTGTCAGGAAAAAGTGAGAAATGTCTCCAGTAGGTTCTATGGATACCCTGTGTTGAATTTATGGGTAGGTGTGAATAGCTTGCAATGGATATCATTGTAGGGGACATCAAATTAATGATCGATTTGATTATTTGCAAACAAAACTAAATATTTCCTAAATATTCCTCAGGTTAAAAAAAAGTTGATAAATCATTGAAATTTGAACTATCAAAAAAAAATTGGAAAAACAGGAACCATGGGAGGTAATGAATTCCTTTTCCCAAAGTGTTCAAGATGCTTGTGGACAATTTTTTTTTTTTTGTTTGTGAGGCAATTGCCCAGAGTCACACAGCTAGTAAGTATCTGAAGACAGATTTAAACTCAGGTCCTCCTGACTCCAGGTTGGGTACTCTAGCTACTACACCCCCTAGCTGCTCCTTATGGACAACTTCTTAACCAGGATGTTATGAAAGGAAATTTTTACCTCTGGTGAAATTTGAACTAGATAAGCTCAATTCAATTCAACAAACATTCATTAAGTGCTTGTAATCTTCAAGTTACTGTTTTAGGCTCTAGTGATACAAATACACACACCCAAAACAAACAAACAAACAAACAAACAAACTAACAACAACAAGAAGCCCCCAAAGAGTTTATCTTCTACCGGGTAGATACAAGAAGTCTACAAATAAACAAATACACACTTTTTATGAAGTAAATATAAAGTCATGATGGAGAGAAAACATCAAGCTGAAGTCATTGGAAGTGCCTCCTATGGAATGAATGAAGGCAGAAGATTGAACTTTCTTTATAGGTCACAGCAAGTCAGCCACTTTGGCTGAATAGGGTCAGAATAATGCAATCAATAAACAATCAATAACCAGTAAGTGTCTCTATTATGTTCAGATATTATGCTAAGTGCTGTGTTGAGAGGAAACTAGATATGGAGTCAAAGAACCTGGAGGTAATGTCCATTTCTACCATTTTCTACAAGTAGGACTTTGGGCAAGTAACTTAACCTTTGTGGCCCTTTGTTGCCCACATATAAAAAAAGGGAATTGGGCTAGATGACCTATATGGTGCCTTTGGACTCTAAATCCATGATCTTATAAATCGTCAGATACTCTCCTGGACATCATCATGGTTTCCACAATCTCATCATCCTTAAAGTTAACATCAGCTGTGAAATTTACACCTCCTCAGTGCCCCCTGCCCCTGAGGCCTCTTCCTCACTTTGGTTGGTGAAGGTGGAAGGTAGATATTGGAGAGCTCCTCCCAGGTTCTCCATTTAAGGCAGGTACCCAAGACACCTTATCACAGCGCCTGGCACACAGTAGGTCCGTAACAAATTTATTAACTTACTACAGAGCAAGGTTTTTAACTTTTTTGTTTTTTTATAATGGACCTTTATGGTGGTCTGGTGAAACCTATGAACCCCTTCTCAAAATAATGTTTTTAAATGTATAAAAGAAAATATATTGAATTACATAGAAAGACAAACATTAGTGAAAATAAAGATATATCTTTTTCCCCCATCCAAGCTCACAGGACCTCTGGAATATAATTACTCCATCAGCTAAGAATTGTCCTGCACCACCAGCCATAGAAATGAGATGGAAATATCAATTTGTCAATACATTCTGTGACTGAGTTGGGTGAGGTTTCCTCTGTTGAGTCAACATAGGCCACACATTCTACTCTCAATGATTCCTTTCCAGCATTCAAGTTTAAACTTGATAAACGCATTGACCTAGAAGAAAAAGACTTTGGTTTCCTAGGTGGTATTTATTCAGTGATACATGGGAATAATATCAACTAGATCTCTAATCTTCATGCTTGACAGTTAAAATTATGACATTATCTGATCATCTTCAAACTCATGACTTTCAATCTTGGTAAATAAAATAGGGAGGTACAGGTGGGATAGTCAAGAAAAAGTTTACCTTAGAGCCAGGAGGACCTAAGTTCAAATCTGATCTTTGACACTACTGGTTATGTGATCTTAGGTAAGTCTTCTAACCTCTTTGCTTCTCTCCCCACTTCTTCATGTGCAAAATGAAGTGTTTGTCTAACTTTCTAACTTTAAATTCAAGATACTAACACCCTCTTTATAGATGAGGAAAATTTTCAATATTTTATGATTTGACTAAGCTCACATAGGTAGGAAATGTCAAAATCAGGACTTGGACATAGGTCCTCTAATTCCAAATTTGGAGTTCTCACCCCTACAGAGTTGTTTGAACTATCAAATTAAATGCTCATTTTTTTTCACTAAGGAAATACTGAATGAATTGGCAGTTTAGTTAATGAGAGGATTCAAACATTGAGAAAAGTGTTGAACTAATGACCCCTAATAATGACCCCATCTAGACATAGAAAAGTTAATGATCCTTATTAAAGCAATAAGTCAATAAACAATAGTCTTGGTATTGGAAATCTCATGTCATGTCTTTCAGAGTCTAGGAAATCCCAAAGAACAATTCAACTGCTGGAAAAAAAAATTGGCATACTACTTACAGTAGAGTGTCATTAAAATCTTTTCAATGGCTGCTTGAAGGTGAAACATGGAAACAGTGGCCAGTTCTGTTATTCTTCCTTCTGGGATTGCCATTACTTCTTAGCTTACCTAGTTTTGCTCTGGTCCTCATTAATGGATGAGAGAGGGAACATTTTTCCCTGTGAAGAGGCAGTTGGAAGCTATCCAAGACCACTGATTTCTACTGAATGTAGCAGGGAGGTCAATTCCTATTTTTTTTTCAATATTGGTGCAGGGTTGACTATATATTTTAGCCAAACTGAACAACTACATGTTCCCCAAACTTGATTTGTTATCTCTTTCCTCTGAGCACTGAGTACTCAAGATGACCCCTCCTGCCTCACCAGTGTTTCAAAAGGATCAACCTGCCAGTGGTTCTAGTGGTTTCAGATTCAAAGATAAAAGAAGTTTGAATTCATTGGTGCTTATTAGAGATGGCACAAGCCTGATTCTTCTGGTTCAAAACATCATCTGTTTACTTTCCTTTCTTCCAATAGGATAATGGGGCCCTTCTCAGGCCCCATGTGGAATTTGTGTTCAATTCTGTGAACCACAATTTAGGAAAGGTATTGGTAAGGTTGAAAATAACTGGAGAATTGTGACCAGGGTGGTAAAAACCCTTGAAATTATATTTTATAAAGATAAGTTGATGATAGTAGGGATGCTTAGCATAGATAACAGAACTGAAGACTCATTGATGTATTGGGGAGAAGGGGTTGGAATAGGTGATAGCTGTTGTCAGTTTTTGAAAAACTGCCATTTACATAAGCCAGGATTCAGTATGAGATCAAAGCTTAATAGCTGGAAGGAACCTTAGAGATTTTAGTCCAACTCCCTCATTTTACAGATGAAGAAGCTCAAAGAAGGTTACCTGATTTTCCCAATATCCTATAGGCAGGAAGGAACAGAGATCGATTTTGACCTTAGGTTTTCTGATATCAAAAGCAGCACTTGTTACAGAGGAGCTACTTTGTTCAATTGGTCCTAGAAGGCAGAAATGAGATTACAGTAGTTCCTTTGTAATAGCTGCTGGATTCAGAAGCTGCAAAGAGGTAAATTTGGGCTTGATGTAAAGACACACACACACACACACACACACACACACACACACACACACACACACGCAATACAAGTCCCTACAGCTATCTGAAAGAATAGACTATTGAGGGAAGTAGAAGAGTTCTCTCATTGGAGATAGAAAAACAGAAGCTGAATATAAACTTGCTAGATGTGTTGTAGGGGGGAATCTTCTTCTCCTTTTCCTTCTCTTTCTCCTTCTCCTCCTCCTCTTCCTCCTCCTCCTACTCATCCCCTTCCTCACCCTCATCCTCCTCCCATTTCTTCTTCTTCTTCTTCTTCTTCTTCTTCCTCTTCTTCTTCTTCTTCTTCTTCTTCATCTCCTTTTCCTTCTTCTTCTTTTCCTCCTCCTCCTCCTTTTTTTTTTAATATATTCAAAGACTTGGCCATTGAACTCCCTTCTAACTTTGAGATCCTGAGATTTTATGGATCCTATACTTTTTTATTTTCCTGCAACTAACGTGGCAGGTAAATGTTGCATTAAAGGGATAGATATCTTCTTGACTCTGTTTCTGTAATGTAGCATAGAGTTTCTTTATTCAATTTATTTTATTCATTCATCATTTATTAAACTCTTATTATGTGCCTAGAACTAGACTACAACCTAGACCAAAAGTACTGAGTTGTTCAACTTATCCTTTGAATTTAATTAAATTAAACAAATACTTATTAAGTGCCCTTTATATGAAAAGAACTGTACTAAATACTAGGGTTACAAAGGCAAGAATAGAGACAAAAAGAAGAAAGTCCCTCCCCTCAAAGAGTTTACATTCTACTGGAAGAAATAATATGAATAAAATGGATGAAGGAAAAAAAAATAAAGGCTTATAGTGACTACCACTGTTTTAGGTGCTAGGATACACAAACGCAAAAATCTAGATAGTCCCGATGTTCGATGATATTGAATTCTAATACAGTCATAAAACACAAGAAGAGAAAAAGTGGCCAGGAGGAAGACAAGGTTCAGAAAGTTACAAAGATGGCAAATGAGTGATCTACTGGCATGTCCTTTGCAAAGTCGTTGGTAGTGAGGATTGGAAATGGTGTATGGGGGGGTGGTGAGTGGGAGAGGGAAGAACAGGAGCCCAGCAGTAGAGCAGAAAGTGGCCTAGTAAAGGTGAAGTTTCAAGGCCCCAAGTGCCCAGCTAAGTGGTTTAGCATCTCCCAAGCATGACAAATATAAAATTCACACAAAGGAACATCCTCCCCCAGTTTATTTATTTAGTTTAATATTCATTAAAAATTGAATCCTAAACTTTCTGCCTCCGTTTTGCCCCTCACAAACCAATGAAAAGGCAAATGATATGATGTCAATTACACATGTAAAGTAATGCAAAAACATATTTCCATATTAGCCATGTTAAAAAACAAAACAAAACAAAAGCAACATAAAGTGAAAAAATTATGCTTCACAATACACTCAGAGTTCCTTAGTTCTTTGTCTTTCTGGATATGGACAGCATTTTTCATCATGGATTTTTTATAGATTATTTTATTAGTAAGAGAAGTTAAGATTTTTAAAGTTGATGATTGTTACAATGTTATTATATATACAATGTTCTTCTGGTTCTGCTGCCTTCAGTTTGCATCAATTCATATAAGTCTTCCCAGTTTTTCTAAAACCATTCGGTTTGTTATTTCTTACATAAAAATAATATTCCATCAAAATCATACATCACAACTTGTTCAGCCATTCCACAATTGAAGCATATCCTCTCAATTTGCAATTCTTTGCCACCACAGAAAGAGCTATTATAAATATTTTTGCACATATAAGCCTTCTGCTTTTTCCTTGATCTCTTTGGAATATAGACCACTCAGTAGTCCTGCTGCATTAAGGAGTATACCCTTTCTTTGGGTGTAGTTACAACATGTTCTCCAGATGGTTAAGACAATTCACAGCTTCCCCAGCAATGCATTAGTGTCCCATTTTTTTCCATATCTTCTCCAGCATTTGTCATTTTTCTTTTCTGTCTTGTTAACCAATCTGATAGGTGTGAGGTGGTACTTCAGAGTTGTTTTAATTTACATTTTTCTAATCAATAGTGATATAGAACTTTTTTTTATGTGACTATAGATAGCTTGGAGTGGGGTGGAGGCAGCCAGGTGGTACAGTAGGTAGAACACTGGGCTTGGAATCAGGGAAACTCATCTTTGCCAAAAACAAAAGACAAAACAAAAAACAAATAAACAAACGGACTCAGACACAACTGAAAAATGATTGAAATACAGAATAGGTAGCTTTGATTTCTTCTGAAAACTTCCTGTTCATATCCTATGATCATTTATCAATTATTTATCAGTTGACTCCTATAAATTTGGCTCAGTTCCCTATATATTTGTAAAATAAGACCTTTATCAGAGAAACTTGCTTTAAATTCTCCCCTTCTCCTACTCGGTTTCCCTCTTTCCTTCTAATTTTGGCTGTATTGGTTTTGTTAGTGCAAAACCTTCTTAATTTCATGTAAACAAAATAATCCATTTAAATTTTAGTGATCTTCTTTTTTTGGTCATAAACTCTTCCCTTATCCATAAATCTAACAGGTAAAATCTTTCATGATTCCTTAATTTATTTATGTCACCTTTCATGTCTAAACCATATATCCATTTTGATCTTATTTTGGTATAGAGTGTGAGATGTTGGTCTATGCCTCAATTCTGCAAAACCTCTTTTTGGTTTTTGTAGATATTTTGTCAAATAATGAGTTCTTGCCCCCAAAACTTAAATCTTTCTGCATATCAAACATTAGTTTACTATGGTCATTTGCTATTATGTATCATGTACCTGACCTTTGCACCAATACATCACTCTATTTGTTAAGTCAGTACCAGATTATTTTGATGCTTACTCTTTGTAGTATAGTTGGCTATCTAGTATTGCTCAGCTGTCTTCCTTCATTTTTTTTCATTGCTTACCTTAATATTGTTGACCTTTTATTGTTCCAGATGATTTTTTCTTCTAGCATTGTAAAATAATTCTTTGGTACTTGGATTGGTGAAAGCTCTTTCTTGCATATCTCTTTTTTTGCTTTTTTCCCCCAATTAATTAATTAATTAATTATATATTTTTACTGTCTCCCTCCTTTCCTCCCTATCCCACATTAAAGAAAACTACCGTATGACAAAGATTTATTAATATATGTAAAGCCATACTATGAATACTTCTGTTATATTTGATTTGAGTATTTATAATACTCAGGATAATTTATCACAATCATATACTACAACTTGTTTAGCCATTCCCCAACTGATGGGCATCACCTCAATTTCCAGTTCTTTGCCATCACAAAAAAAACCTGCTATAAATATTTTAGAACATATAGTATTTTTTCCTTTTTCCTTGATCACCTTAGGAAACAGACTTAATGGTGGTATTGCTGGGTCAATGGGTATAATCAGTTTTATAACTCTTTGGGCATAATTCTACATTGCTCTCCAAAATTGTTGGATCAGTTCACAGTTCCACCAACAGTGTTAATGTCCCAATTTTCTACACTCCCTCCACCATCTGTCATTTTCCTTTTCCAGCATTTTAGTCAATTTGATATATGAAAAGATATCTCAAAGTTGTTTTATTTTGCATTTCTCTAATCAATAACTGTTCTTATCCTTTCACCATTTATCAATTGGGAATGACATGTTATAAATTTGACAAAATTTTCTGTGTATTTAAAATATGTTACCTTTACCTGAAAAATTGCCTATAAATATCCCCCCACCCCGATTTTCTGCTTTCCTTTGAATTTTGGCTGCATTGGTTTTATTTGAGCAAAACTTTAATTTAATGGAATCAAGATTCCCATTTTACATCTTAAAATGCTCTCTATTTCTTGTTTATTCACAAATCTGTGGAACACATCACCAATCACATATCTTTTTGTGAGATAATTTTCACCATTCTTCCTCTCTTCCCACCCCTTCTTCCAGTACATCTCTTCATTTTTTGTGAGATCATCCTTATATAATCAATTCAGTCCTATGCCCCCTATGTAGAGTCCTTCTCACTGCTCTAATAACAATACATCTCTAAGGAGTTAAATGTATCATCTTCCCACATAGGAATGTAAGCTGTTTAATCTTATTGAATTCCTTATGATTTCTTTTTTTGTGTTTATCTTTTGATTCTTCTCTTGAATCCTGCATTTGTAAGTCAACTTTTCTATTCAGCTCTGGCCTTTTCTTCAGGAATGCTTGAAAATCCTCTCTTTGCATAAATGTTTATTTTTCCATGGAGGATTATAATCAGTTTTACTGGGTTGGTTATTCTTGATTGTAATCCTTGCTTTATTGCTTTCTAGAATATCATATTCCAAGTCCTCATCTCCGTTAGCGTGGTATCTATCAAATCTTGGGTGACCCTTCCTGTAGCTCCATGGTATTTTATAGTTAAATTATTTCCTGTTGACCTGGGAGTTCTGAAATTTGGGAATAATATTCCTGGGAGTATTCATTTTGGGATCCATTTCAGGTGATGATCTATGGATTCTTTAAATTTCTATTTTACCCTCATGTGCTAGGATAGCAGGGCAGTATTCTTTTATAAGTTCTTGAAATACAACACCTAGGTTCTTCTTTTGAAAATTACAGCTTTTAGGTAATTCAATATGTCTTAAATTATCTCTCTTTAATTTATTTTCCAAATCAGTTATTTTTCAGATGAAACATTTATCTTTTCTTCTAGTTTTTTTAATTCTTTTCACTTTGCTTTACCATTTCTCAATGAGTTATAGAGTCATTAGCTTCTGATTGCTCAATTCTAATTTTTAAGGAATTATTTCCTTCCGTGAATGTTTGTACCTTTTTTTCCATTTGACCAATTCTGCTTTTTGGGGGCAGTTATATGTTGCCCATGGCTAGGGTGCTGGACCTGGAGTCAGAAATATTTATCTCCCTGCGCTCAAATCTGGACTCAGATACTTACTAGCTATGTGATCCGGGGAAAGTCACTTAACCCTGTTTGCCTCAGTTTCTTCATCTGTAAAATAAGCTGGAGAAGGAAATGGCAAACCATGCCAGTATCTTTGCCAAGAAAATCCCAAATGGGTCACCAAGGGTAGGACATAGCTGAAACAACTGAATAACAGCTTCTTAAGGAATTATTTTCAACAGTGAGCTTTTGTTTCTCCTTTATCATTTGGCTAATTCTCTTTTGTAAGGTGTTATTTTCTTCATTTTTGTGCCTCTTTTGCCAACCTGTTAATTGCCTTTTCGTAATTTTCTCACATTGTTCTCATTTCTTTTCCAATTTTTTTCTCTACCACTCTTATTTTATTTTCAAAATCTTTTTTTTTAGACCTTCCATGAATTTTTGTTTGGGCTTATGTTCAACTTGTGTTTCTTTTTTATATGAAGCTTTGTTTTTAGCTGTTTAGACCTTATTGACCTTTTCTGAGTTTGTGTCTCATACTTCTCTGTCACCATAGTATCTTTTTTTTTTTTTAGGGTTAAGTGACTTGCTTAGGGTCACACAGCTAGTAAGTGTCAAATGTTTGGTCTGAGGCTGGATTTGAACTCAGGTTCTCCTGATTTCAGGGCCAATACTCTATCCCCTGTGCCACCTAGCTGTCCCCCGATAGTAGCTTTCAATGGTTGGGTTATTTTATTGTTCTTTCCTCATTTTTCCAGCATATATCTTGAGTTTGAATTTTATGTTGAAGTTGGTCTCTGGTCCTTGAGTTGGATTTAGGGGGTCACTGTCAGGCTTTTTTGCACTGATGATTTCAGTGCTGATTCTGGGGATTTGGAAGTTTTCAGTGCTTCCAGCTGTTGTGATCCAGGAAAAAAAATGTGGCCACTGCTCTCTTGGTGTATGTTCTGGTCCTTATTCAAGAAGGGCCTCTGATCCCTTACAGCTGAAATGATACTGCTTCTCAAAACCTCATGCTTCCTTGGGACAGCAAGAGTTCCTATCTGCCTCGGAACTGTGACCCGGAAGTAGCTATAAGCAATGGAGTTGCTAAACAATATCTAGTCTTGCACCGAGGTCTAGCACACCTGGACCCTGTAATTTCTTTCTGGCTGCTTGCCAGATCCTCTTAGCATCTCTAGCTTGAGAGCTCCTAAAGCTGCTGCTCCTCTTGTCACCTCTAAGACCCACAAGGGTTGTGGGCAAGTCCCTGTTCCATTTTCTTTGACCTTCTAAGTTGTCTTGGGGTAGAAAAAACTGTATCTCCTTGAACTTTTCTTTTTCTTTGATTTTTTTTGACTCTTCCATTCCAGAATTCTTTTTGAGGAGTCATTTTAAAGTTATTTGGAAGAGAATATTAGGGGAGTTTGGCTGATTCATCTACTCTACCATCTTGGTTCTACCCCTGAAGTTTTTGCTCCCTCTACCTGGTTGCTGTCCTTTGTTCTCCAAGAGGATCAAAATGACATCACTATGTTGGAGTCGAGATACAGTGTGTCTGACTGGCTGATCAGACCAATATAAGCCAAGAAGGCTCTACCACATGTCAGATACAAATAGTTCACATGAACATTTTGAACATTTGGAGAGGTGTTTCTAAATTTGGGCATCTCATGTTTTTGTTTATATGTTTTGTTTTGTTTGTTTTTGCTTTGTTTTGTTTTGTTTTTTCTTTTTTGCTCCTACAATTCTGCTTCTCTCATAGAGCATAGCAACTTCTTTGATATGGGAACACCATGCCAATATCCCATATCATGCAATGAATTCAAAGTTAAATAAAGTCCTTTAACCTCCTGCACCTCAGTTTCTTCATTCATAAAATGAAAGGAGTTCTACTAGATGTCTTCTGAGGTCTATTGTAGCTTATGCTTCTTAGAACACATGATCATCTGTAATATTAATGTAGATTAAAATATTTTACATCAGCAAGTCAAACATCCCCTAGATCAACTGCTTCACTTTTAAAATGAGGCAACTGAAATATGGAGATGTCATGGTATTTGCCAGGGATTACAGAGCTAATTTTTTAGAAAAAGAAGACCCTAACCTAGGCCTCTTGAGTCCTCCCTCGCCCTTTCTCCTGACTTGGAAAAAAATGGTTTGATTTTTCTTGCTGACATATTTTTTTTCCCTAAAATCCAGTATGTGCCAACCATAGAGGGCAATCCAGAATAGTAAAACACCCACAAAAGGGGTTGATTCATCTATCAGTGAGCCGGTGAACTGTTTACTTTTGAATCTTATTCTTTTCCTATATTCCCTATGGTGCCGTCAAGTAGTTGAACCAAATTTAAGCTGCAAACCTGAGCTGGGAATGTAAAATAAACTTTGATGAAGTCATTGGCATGAATGTCTCTTTTCGCCACTCTTTTTCAAATCATTTCACCTGCTGCTGGTTGCAGTTAAAATGAAATCCCTAGTCTTCATCTTTACTGAAACTTCCAGCCAGTCATAGATGGAGAATATCTAAGCCAGACAACACTTTTGACTGATTACATCTATTGTTACCTGGGCTTTGCTAATTATTGCTATTATTATTATCATCATCATCATCATTAGCAATAGCAGAAGCAACAACAAAATAACATATATTTAAGCATCACTTTGTGGTTTACAAATTACTTTCTATATATTATTGTACTTCTGTTCTTTAAATTTATACACCTCCTCATATTCTGTTATCCAATTTCATTGGCTTCTTTTCTTTTAGAAAACAGATACTCCACCTCCGTATTTTGTGACTTTTTCACTGATTTTTCCCCATGCCTGGAATGCTCTCCCTCCTGATTTCCTCCTTGTGGTTTCCTTACTTCCTTCAAGACTCAACTCAAATCCTGCCATCTTACAAGAAGCTTTTCCCAGTCCTTTTCACTGTTAGTTCCTTCCTTCTGAGATTTCCTTCAATTTGTCCTGCATATATCTTGTAAAACATTGCAATCATTCTTCCTATCCAGACAATTCCATTTTGTATCATCCAGGATAATTTAGGGTAGGTCCCTTCCATTTTTACTATTGTACTGCTAATGTCCTTTCAAAGACCACAGTGTCATTAAGCTAGAGTTGGAAGGCATTCCATGGATTATATAACTCCAAATTCTCACCTTACCAGTGAAAGAAACTTAAGTCCAGTGTGGTTAAATGATTTGACCAGGGTCACAGAGGTAATAAATGGCAGATCTCTGATCTTAAGACTCTGAGTTCCTTGTTCTTTTTGCTGAATCACAGTGCAATGCACACTTAGACTCAAGGGTAATGCCAGAAAGGAACGGAAAATAATAAGCCCTGACATATTGAGGCACTAAAGACCAACATTGGTAAAGACAAGACTACAAAAAGTAAGACCTAAATAAATATACCACTTTTCTTACCTGAGATTTTTTCAATGTTGGCAATTCTCATTGAAGGAACTCCTCCCACCAATGCAGGTCAGTGACACCTCTGTAATGTAGTTTAACGCTGTTGTGAAAGTGGAGGCTCTAAGAGGTTTGTTGCCCTACCCATGGTGACACATTTAGAATCAGAGACATGAGGCCTTCAAGGCAAGAGTTATTTACCTTAAGATTAGCACTCTATGCACTATGACAGGTGACCCTCAAAATACATGATATTGGACTAAACCTAAGCTATCCATAAATCTAAGCTGAACCCTTAAAATGATATGCCTTTGAATGGGAAAGATAATAGAAGCTCACATTGAAAAATAGTCAGACAAAAGGGTTTAATGGCAAGAATTCTGGAAACTGAATCAAAATATATGGGTTTGAATCTAGACATGGAAATGTAATACCTGTAAAATTGGGGGAAAATTAATTCCACTCTCTTGGTCTCAGTTTCTTTACCTGTAAAATGGGGGAGTTGGATTTGATGACCTTCAAGGCTTCTTCTAGTTCCAAAATGAAGATCCTTTGATCCCAAGCACATTTAAGCATTGCCAAGCAACTTGCTATAAGAGGTCTTAAGGCAAGATCATCATAGAGTAGGTGGTATTTGAGTTAGGTTTTAAAAGGTGGGTAGGAAATCAATGGAGAACCTAGGGGGTAAGGTGGCTAGAGTACTAGGCTTGGAGTCAAGAAGACCCATTTTCCTGAGTTCAAATCTGGCTTCAGATATTTACTCGCTGTGTTACTGTAGGAAAGTCACTTGACCCTGTTTGCCTCAGATTCCTCATCTGTAAAATGAGCTGGAGAAGGAAATGTCAGACCACTCTAAGAAATCCCAAATGGGATCATGAAGAGTTAAACATGACTCAAAATAACTCAACAAGGAGAATTCAATAGATAATGAAAGAGAAGCAAGGTACTCTGAAGTAATTTATTCAGAAGGATGTATGGTAAGGGACCTTGGTGAAAATCAAACAAATTCCTTAATTTCATAGATTTGAGGCACAAAGAGATTAATTAAAATGCTCAGGGTCAGACTTATAACTATCGAGCACAGGATTTGAATTCAGGTCTTCCTGACTTCAAATTTCATTGTTCTCTATCCACTATTGCATGCTGCTTCTTACTTTTTCAGCAGGTTTTGTATAGTAGAGGAAATAAGACAAAGGTGTGTCTGGACAAAACAATAGTTATTCTGGCCTTATGCCTCTTATCTTGCCTTATGCCTCTCTCTTGTCCCATGTAAGGGGTCAACACTTGTAGCTTCAAAGAAAAGAACTGTTGATTGGGAATGTAACTCACATTTCCTCATTGGTTCCTTTTTGTCAGTTCCAATTAGACATGTAATTCCTTTGGCACTTGCTAAATTGGGAGAAAGGGTTTGACAGTGCACACAAGAGGTAGTGGAAAGTAAGTGGCTGGCAGGGATTCCTTTATTTCAGAGCTTATAAAACCAATGTTGAATGCCAGAATAATTTAGATTATCAAACAGACGAAATCTCTCTGGGTAGATCCAGATTAACAGACCACATCGCAGGATCCTACTACGTCCAAAGGAAACAAAACCCCAGCTTTAATTAATGATCAGGCTGACATGGTCAGGGCCATTGCCCAGTGAAGGGAGATTCCGTGCTAAACCATTGGGCCTGGGTATAAAAGCCAGCCACTGTAAACAGTCTGGGGGTGAGAGCTAACAGCAGGCAGTCCCTGGAGACTTGACAATTTCCCTGCCTGTTTCTGAACTTTCATTTCCCCTGCCTTGTTATCAAGGGTGCCAGGAGCCTTGGATGTGTTCCCGCTGCCTTCCCACAGGGAAACATGTTCCCTTCTCCTGTCCTTAAATGAGAACCAGAGTGGAACTGAGCAGCATCAGAAGCAGCAGCTGCCCAGAAAGAAAGGGTAAGAGGCTTTCTCAGCATCTTAAGTGCCTCCCCTGGGGGCCCTGAATTCCAAAGGAGAGAGGGACCAGCCTAATGCATTCCTTGAAAGGATGGCAAGACTTCAGGGAGTGGAAATGTGGTCTCCTAAAAGGGAACCCAGATATCTACAACCCCTGTTTATTTTCCCTTGTACCACACTTAGTTTCCAGGGCATTTGGTAGACTTGGAGCTACAGATACAGCCCAGAGAAGTTAAATGATTTGAATAGGGTCATATTGGGTGTCAGTGACAGAATTGGGATTTAAACTCAGGTTTTCTGATTCTAAATCTACCATCTTTCCCACTGCACCACACTACCTCTTAAATATTTCTGTGCCTTATTGTTTGATTAGACATATCAAATCTAACTAATATGGACTATGAAGGAAGAGGGAAAAGGGCAAGAGATGGGGATAAGTATGGGAAAATGGTAATGACATCAGTAAGTTCCCAAGGCCAGGAAATTATTATTTTCCCCTAATTATTCAAGTGAAGCATGATGATAAAGACAGAGCTGCTCTTCTGACCTGACATTTCTGACTGGTTCAACATGATTCTATAAAATCATATGAGTTCAGACCTTGACAAAAGTTCAGATATCATTGGGAAAATAATGGTGTCATGGGACCCATGTTTGATTTGGCAACAAATCAAACCCCAGGTTAGAATCGTGGCATTAGTGCCTTCTATGTGTGGCACCATGAAGAAACCACTTGGCATCCTTGACCTATGCTGTCATCATATTTAAAATGAGGATCATAGTAATTACTAGACTGACTTCCCAGGAATGCTGTGAAGAAATGACTTTGAAAGCCTTCAAGCTTTTCGAGATGTGTGTGTGTGTGTGTTTTTTTTCCCCTTGTAATCTAGAGGAAGGAAATAAACACTTATTGGTGCCTACTATATGCCATCTACTGTGCTAAGTGCTTTACAAATATTTTCTCATTTGGTTCTCACAACAATTCTGGGAGGTAGGTGCAATAATGATCCCCATTTTATAGTTGGTGAAACTGAGGCAAACATAGGTTAAATGACTTGCCCAGGGTCACACAGCTAAGAAATATCTGGATTTAAATACAAGTCTTCCTGACTGTAGGCCCAGGACTCTATCCTCTTTGGTACCTAGATGCCAAACATCCACTCAGGTGTTCTACTAGAAACCTTTATTGTATAGTTGATAATAATGAGTTCAAAGTGTTGAAATGAATTGAGCAAAGTCTCAGAAATAATAATGTAATCAATCAACAACAATAAAGACAATGAAACAACAATGAGTCCATGAGAGCTCAGTTATGTGGATGTTCCATAGACCAATGTATATCCCCACCAATGCATATCCCAGTCAATTCCTGGCCATCCTCTTTGACCCTTGTCCTTTGCCTCCCTTACATTCTCTGCAGAAGGAACCATCAAAAGTGCTGAGGTCCTTTCTTAAGATTTCTTGACATCTTAAGGATGCCAGTAGAGCAGAAGGGCTGTCTATCAGTTGTGCTTTGCACTCACTGTGTGCCAAGCTCATCTTTTCTTTTTTTCAATCATGCACTTCTTTCTTGAACTTCTTTATGTGTGAGGTAATGATAAATGGCATTTATACAGTACTTTGAAGTATATTATGTATGTTTGGGGATTGGGAGGGCAACATGATACATCAGAAAGAACACTGGCTTTGGAGTCAGAGGATCTGGGTTCCTATCCTACCTCTGACTTTGATTTCCTGTATGACCTTAGGCAAATAGGTTAACCACCACTGGCATGATTTCTCATCCACAAAATGAAGCATTTGGATTATGTAGCTTCTAAGGTCCCTTTCAGAAGTATCTCTGTTATTCTATAATCTCATCTGAACTCTAAAAATGCAATCATTTTAGGTAGATATGTGTATTATTATCCTCATTTTACAGATGAAGAAACTAAGACACAGGTGGTTAAATGTCTTGTTCATAGACACACAGTAAGCACCAAAGGAAAGAGTTAACAATTTATCTTTATTTATTTAATTAATTTATTTAATTTATTATTATATTATATTATTTCATTTTTGGATGGAGATGGGGAGCTATGACAATTTAAGTGATTTGCCCAATTTTCAAATGAGAACCTAGAAAAAAGTTAATGCACATAGGATAATAAATTTAGACCAAGTTACCCAATAGAATGTCGTCCAAATATATTAAATAATTCTCAAAAGAATGTTAATGGAATGCAACCATTTATCATGGATGCATACATGCATGCATGTATGTTCACATGTATGCGAACTCATGCATGCATTTGTATATAGGCATAAATCTATGCATTATATGCCTCCCTGTATATGCATGCATACACATATGTATACATATACAAACATACACACAGAGACGTATATATACTGTGTGTGTGTATAATTGTGGTGTAGGAATTGCTGAGCTATGAAGAATGATGACTATAAAGAACATGGGAAACTTACATGAATTAGTACTAGTGAAGGAAGGAGAATCAGAAAAAAATAGATATGTATGTATGTATGTATATATATGTATATGTATATGTGTATGTATGTATATATTTATGTGTATATATATTTATATGCAATATGACTGCAATATGGTAAATGGAAAAAAAAATAAAACACCACCAGAGCCACCATACCCTCTTCCCCCTCCCAAAAAAAATGAGTGTAGTAAAATTATAATTACCAAGCTTGATCCTATAAAAAAAGATGATAAAATGCCTGTGTAATCTTCAGAGGTGAGGGCTTATGGCTATGCAGCAAAGTATACACAGTGTTGGACTTTGCCGAACAGTCTCTCTCTCTCTCTCCCTCTCTCTTTCTGTCTCTCATTTTCTTTCTTTCTTTCTTTCTTTCTTTCTTTGTTTCTTTCTTTCTTTCTTTTTTTCTTTTTTCAGGCAACTGGGATTAAGTTACTTGCCCAAGGTCACACAGCTAGGAAGTGTCAAGTGTCTGGTCTGAGACCAGATTTGAACTCAGGTCCTCCTGACTTCAGGGCCGGTGCTCTATCCACTGTGCCACCTAGCTGCCCCTCTGTCTCTCATTTTCATAAAGGAATGAAAAGCATGGATATAATGGGAAAATAAAGTAATGAAAAAATAAAATAAATAAATGAGAATTTATTTTTTTTAAAAGGAAACTGGAACCCAGGTCTTTGACCTTAAGGATGGAATTATTTCCACTATGTAATACTACTTTTGATCTAGGACCTCAATCTGTCTTTCCCAGTTCACTGATCTTTTTACTAGACTCTTTTCCCCTCATTTGTAGTATGCAAGCCACCTGGAAGAAAAAGGTCTTATTTTTCCCATTATTTATACTAAAAACAAAACACACAAATATAATATAGTCTGTCTAAGATAAAATCTCACATGACTAATTTTTATGTAAACACTGCTTCTAAATGGCAACTACTTATTCATTAGATTTGCATAATATATGGTTCCCAAGTCTGTTAATCTTGAAGGAATTTTAAAATACTTTGAAAACATTTATCATGACTCAATAAGGTCTTCCTTGGGTTTTCCTTGGTATAAAGAGGTCATCTCTAGCCTCTTTGACTGATGTGAATCAGCTGCCTCCCTGGTTATTCTGGTGATGGGGTGGGGAGTGTTTAGTTTTTTGTGTATCTATGTGTTGTCTCTGATTTAACACTGACAGAACCTCTGGGCTAATGTCAGAGAGAACTAGGGATCAAAGTCATATATTAGGATCTACAACAATGAGTGTTTCAACTGATCTCTCAGGCCTTCATTGGAAGCATGAGACTGGGAAAGGGGAACATTTAAATTTCTGAAATAAGTGTCAATTTTACAGGTCAGTCTTCTTCTTCAGGTAGCAGAGATCCAGCAATAGTCTTCATTTTTTCAGTTGTATGGATGAGAATGAAGCCCTGGTATCTTAATTGTTAATACATTTTTATCCTTCTAATGAAGGAGAGGGTAGCTCAATGAATAAATCAAAAGTTGTTTACATGTAAGATTGGCTTTGTTTTTAGTTAATATGCAATGTTACGATCTTCAAAAATAGCATTTTCTACCCTTGCCAACACACAGCATTGTTCTGATGACTGTTTAATCCCACTTTTGTGCTATAAGAAATTGTCTAATATTTGCTTTTAGTGTGGAGACTTCTGGCATGAGTGCCTTGCTGTTCCATATATTACCACTGACTGAGAATTAAATTTTACTATCATTATCATTATTCAGCATTTCAGTGGCTCTTCTGTTTAAATGAGCTTTGATCTCAGCTCATCCTACTTAGTCATGGGGCCTAGGAAGGCTCAATAAATATGATTTCATTCTGAGGAACAGAAGGCCGCTATTACTGACTTTGTCATGCATAGAAATGGGCTGAAATTTCATCCATCATAAAGATCAATAGCAGAGGTAAAATGAACTGATCAAAATACTTTATTCTATGGCTCTTTCATTAACATAAGCATCACTTCATTTTTCTCCCATGTCAGGAATGAGTGTTGAAATTCAGATAGTTCCTGTAGTTTGTTTTTCAACAATTGTATTATTGTTTTTGTTCAATTAATGGCACTTTGGATAAGCAGTTCATCTGTAAAAAGGTCTGGGGTTGTGAGTGGACGGCAAGAGAATTAAATTAGCAATTTGCATAACTCAACAATAGAATAGGACAGCCAATGCAATGATTAGGCCAAATTAAAAGAGGCATATTTTATAGGAATAAGGAAGTGAGTGTGCTGTTATACTCTTCCTTAGTTGTACATCTAGAATATTGTTGTTTTTTTTTTCTGGGTGCCACATTTTAGTAAGGACACTGATAAGATGGGAACAATTTAGAAGAGAGGAAGAAAGACTAAAAAAAAATTAAAACAAGTTCATAGATGACAAGTTAAGTACTCCCTGAAAATCCTAATATCTGAATATTACCTGAAAAGAACGATACATAATACATTAGCACTTATTAACGACTAACATAGATTTACTTCTCAGATCAGCTAACTGTCACCTCTCGGAGCACACCGACATTAGGGAACAAGTCTTATGCTATATTTGTTGAAGAAGAAATTGTTTAATTAGAGACGTTGAGCCTATGAGGACCCTAGCAATGTTCTAGTAGAAACAGAAAGAACAACATAAACCAATCCTTCCAAAAAAGAGGTTGAAATACTACTTTTTGATAGACCCAAATTGGACAATACTATTTTGGAGGGAGTGGGGTATTTGTTGTCACTCAGGAGATGACAGCAGAACATTGTACACATGGTAGGGAAGGGGGAAATAAGAGAGATGAGACCCTGAAAGGAGCCATGTATAGGTGCCGGTTATTGACTTCACGTACTCCCATAACTCTCAGTAATGTGAGAGTATCCTGTCTGAATCATGTTTCTGCAAGTTTGTACCTATGTGATATTGGGAAAGTCACTTACCTGAGTCTCCTTTTATGCCATTTGTAAAATGAAGGAGTTGGGCTGGAGGACCTCCCTAGTACCTTTTTGGCCTTAAAGTCTGTGGACCCTGAACAGATGAAGGAACATGTCTGAAGTGGCTCAGGAATAGATTATCTTAAAACTCTACTGATATACCACATATGTGAATGATGAAAACATGAATTGTTCAGCTTGCTTTCATGATTCACTTTCTGTGGAGGCAAAAGATGCAATCACATTGTTTCTCTCCTGGAGTCCTACTTGAAGTGTTTAAATGGTTTGAAGTAGTTGTATATCAATGATGGTACCTTATGTCATTTATACATTTACTTCATTTTTTGAGATTAGTCACCTAGGGCAAAATGTCCCCTTTGCCAGACATCTGAGCTTGATCAAAGGTAAATGCTGCCTGCTTTACAGTATGGATGCCCAGAAAAAATTTTGTGAGTTCTATATCTAGTTGAGAAAACCAATTGACATGTTTTGTAATAAGATCAAAACCATAAGAAAGGTGAGGTCACTGAGGTGTTTTCCTAGTTTACCAACATCTGTGATCATTTACTTCCTTACCTCGGTAATCCAAAGACAACTAACTACCCACTGTATGGTCTTCCACTGTCCTGTACCCAATGGCATGAATTTACTACCATATCCTAGAGCTAGACCTTTAGGTTCCCATTGCCAAAGCAGCCTTTTCACGTCTCACTTTCCCTCTCAAACCTTATGGTACTGCAGACCCAGTTTTGTGTGACATGATGCCTCTCCTGGAATGTTTGTACCTATTGGACTGTTCTCTGAACCAATATCTCTCCTGTCTTTAACGGTCCCCTCTTCCCATAAGTCAACAATGCTTATACAATGTCTGCTCAAGATTGTAATAGCATGCAAATTCCTAGTTCTAGATAAGATTAATTATGAGCTAAAAACTCATTTTCAGGAGGAGTAATGATTTAGACATGCAATAGGAAAGTTAATAGGTTGGAACATACCACAGAGAAGGTTCTAGAAATTTGTACTTCAAGTAATTAAAGGAATGATATAGGAGGATTTTTTTTCTTTCTCATCTTCCCCCGAATATTGTGGCCTTGTAATTACTTACTCTTCCTGTATTTTCTCTGATACCTTTTCTCATTATGGTGGGGTAGAAAAAGGGTAGGACTCAGAGTTGAGGGATATGAATGGTGTCTCTGATCCATAATGGCATATACTAAGGCTGAGCCATACTTTCCAGTTAAGGTCACAAGTGGTAAGAAGTTTGATAACAGTAAGAGCTTGGGACAAATGGTTAGGAGAGACCTGGACATTGATACTTAACAGCTGTGGGATCATAGGCAAGTCACAAAATCTCTGAGTCTCAGATGAAAATGGGGATAAGATTTGCTTGTAACCCTTTCCCCATAGGGCTGTTATAAGGATCAACATGTGAAGTGCTTTGCAAACCTTAAGGTGCAATGAATGTTAGTGGTTTTTAATTTGCAGCACATCCTCTGTCATGTGCACATGCACGTGTATGCGTGTGCGTGTATGTGTGCGGTAACTATGAGGCAAACCTGTTTTAGTGCAGTATTGGAGAACAAAGTATAAGCAGATAATTCACTTTCAGTAACTAAAATTAATCATGGAATCCAGGCTGTCTCTATTATAATACAGTTCCAGTCCTGGAGTCAGGAATACTTATCTTCCTAAGTTCAAATTTGGCCTAAGACATTTACTACTTGTCTGAACCTAAGTAAGTCACTTAACCCTGTTTGTCTCAGTTTCCTCATCTGTAAAATGAGCTTGAGAAGGAAATGGCAAATCACTCCAGTACTTTTCTCAAGAAAACCAAAATGGGCTCATGAAGAACTGGACGTTATTGAAAAGACCGAATGACGTTAACAAGATCATCTCTACCTCCTTCTCTTTGGACTCAGGGACACTGTTCTTTCTTACGAGGTTACTGTAACCCCTCAGTGTCAGATCAAAGTCACCCTCTGTATAGCCCTCTGAACCCTGATAAGTCAGTGCTCTCCTTTCCTTGATTTCCCCCAGCATCTTTTTAGCTAATCTTCCTTGGAATCTTTTTTGGCTTTCTAGAGAACTTTGCTCTACCTGCTGCTTCTCACCGCTGAGTCTTTTCTAATTGACGGGACAAGCTCCTTGCCTATATTCTCTTCTGGCTGTCTCCTAAAGTTGCTCCAACCTGGATCAAATCATCATTTCTGCTGCCTCCGTATATACTCTGAACAGCTTCATTTTTTCTCCATATCTGACTCTATTCCCTGGTCACCAGTTCACAGTGATGCCCTGTACAGGACTGTCAATCAATCAGGGAATTAGCATTTCTGAAATCCATTTTTATATTTGAGAATCTTTTCATTTATAAGAGAGTATACATTAGATTTCAATATATCATATGTGAATCTTTGAAAAAGGATAATAAAAATAGAACCTTGTCATCTAGCACAGTTTTGGGTACTGTCCTAACTTTATTATTTATTTTTAAAGGAGCACATTTTTATTTTATTTTACTTTATTCTTCTAAGTTATCTGCAAATTTTGTAATACTTTTTTTTTAATTTTCAGTTTAAAATCATTTCCACCATTTTCTTCTCTACCCCCATCCTGGAAAAAGGAAAATGATTTTTAGATGGCTTAGTGGATAGAGTGCTGGTCCTGGAGCCAGGAAGATATGAATTCAAATCTGGTTTCAGACATTTACTCGTTGTGTGACCCTGGACAAGTCTACCTTAATGTACTGGAGAAGGAAATGGCAGACAACCCCAGTAGCTTTTGGTGTTGGTGGGGGAAGCAGCTAGGTGGCACAGTTGATGGAGGGCCAGGCCTAGAATCAGGAAGACTCCTCTTCCTGTGTTCAAATCCAGTTTCAGACTCTTACTAGCTTTATGACCTTGGCCAAGTCACTTAATCCTATTTGCTTCAGTTTCTTCATCTGTAAAATGAGCCAGAGAATTAAAAAGGCAAATCGCTCCAATATCTTTGCTAAGAAGTCCCGAAAGGGTCACAACTCCACCTGAAAAATGACTGAACAACAACAACAAAAACAAAATACTGTGAAGTCATGAAAAACCTACTTCCACATTAGCCACATTGTGAAAGAAAACACAGACAAAAAATTTTAAAAAGAAAGTAAAAAAAAAAACTGCAGTTTCATAGTCAATTAGACACTATCAGTTCTTTCTCTGGAGGTGGATAGCATTTTTCTTCCTAAGTCCCTCAGAATTGTCTTGGATCATTGCATTGCTCAGAATAGCTATGTTATTTACGGTTGATAATAATACAATATTGCTGTTAGTGTGTGGAATATACTCTTGGTTCTGTACAGAACACTTTCATCAATTCATAAAAGTCTTCCTAGAATTATCTGAAACCATCCTGCTCATCATATTTTATAGCAAAATAGAATTCCAACACAATTATATCCCATAACTTATTCAACCATTCTCCAATTGTTGGGCATCCCCTCAATTTCCAATTCTTTGCCACCGCATAAAGAGTTGCTATAAATGTTTTTGTACATATCTGTCCTTTTCCCTTTGATCTCTTCTGAATACAGAACTAGTAGTGGTATTGCTTGGTCAAAGGGTATGCACAGTTTTATAGCCTTTGAAATACATTTCCAAATTACTCTGCAGAATGGTTGGATTACTTCAAAACTCCACCAAAAATGCATTAATGTCCCATTTTTTTCCAAACTGATCCGAGATTAGTTATTTTCCTTTTCTGTCAAATTAGCCAATCTTATTTAAGTGTGAGGTAATAGCTCAAAGTTGTTTTAATTTGCATTTCTCTAATTAATAGTTACTAAGAGCATTTTTATATGACTATAGATAGTTTTGATTTCTTCTGAAAACTTCCTGTTTATAACCTTTGATCATTTTTCTTTCAGGGAATTGCTCCCATTTATATAAATTTGAATCAGTTCCTTATATATTTGAAAAATGAGGCCTTTCTGAAAGAAAGCAGTTTCCTGCTTTCCTTCCAATCTTGGATGTATTGATTGTGTTTGTTCAAAAACTTTCAAAATTTGTTCTACCAAATTAATTTTGTTATGATTTTTCTAGCTGTATGATTTTTTTGTATTTTGATTGGTATGATATAAAATTAAAAAATAATTTAGGTAGAATTGTCATTTTTAATATGTTGGTTCAGCCTACCTATGAGCAATTAATATTTCTCCAACTGTTTAGATCTGATTTTATTTGTGTGGAAGTATTTTGTAATTGTATTCATATACATTCTGGATTTATCTTGGCACATAGACTCCCAAGTATTTTATATTGTCTGAAGTATTTTGAAATGAAATTTCACTTCCTATCTCTTGCTACTTGACTTTGTTGGAAATACGTAGAAATGCTGATGATTTATGTAGGTTTAGTTTATATCTTGCAACTTTGCTAATGTTGTTAATTATTTCATCTAATTTTTTAGTTGATTCTCTAAGATTCTCTAAGCATACCATCATATCAGCTGCAAAGAGGTTTTTTTTCATTATTGACTATTCTAATTTCTTCAATTTATTTTTTCTTATTTTATTGCTGTGGCTAGCACTTTTAGTACAATGGTGAATAATAGTAGTGATAATGGGGCATGCTTGTTTCACCCTGATCTTATTGGGAAGGATTCTTAGCCTATCCTCATTACAGATAATGTTTGCGGATAGTTTAAAACAGATATCACTTATTGTTTTAAGAAAAGATGCATATCAAAGCGAATAATTTTGATTACATTAAATTAAAATGTTTTTGTGCAAAACCAATGCACCCAAAATTAAGAGGGAAGCAGAAAGCTAGGAAACAATTTTTGTAGCCAATGTTTCTGATAAAGGCCTCATTTCTAAATATATATAGAGAACTGAATCAGATTTTTAAGAATATAAGCCATTCCCATATTGATAGTCAAAAAATTTGAACAGTCAGTGTTCAGATGAAGAAACTAAAGTTATCTATAATCATATGAAAAAATGCTCTAAATCACTATGGATTAGAAAAATGCAAATTATAACAACTCTGAGGTGCCACCTCATACCTATCAGATCAGTAAATGTGTCAGAAAAGAAAAATGATAAATTTTGGAGAAGATATTAGAAAATTGGAACAATAATGTGTTGTTGGTGTTGTGAACTGATCCAGCCATTCTGGAGAGTAATTTGGAACTATGCCCAAGGGGCAACCAAACTGTGCATACCCTTTGATCCAACAATACTACTACTAGTTCTGTATCCCAAAAAGATCACAAAAAAGAGAAAAGGAACCACACGTATAAAAAATACTTTAGCAGCCCTTTTTGGGGGGGGCAAAACATTGGAAATTGAGGTGATGCCCATCAGTTGGGGAATGGCTGAACAAATTGTGATATATGAATGTAATGGAATACTATTGTTCCATAAGAAATGATGAGCAGGTGGACTTCAGAAAAACCTGGAAGGACTTATGTGAACTGATGTTGAGTGAAGTGAGAGAACCAGGAGAACATCATACACAGTAACAGCAACACTGTGTGATGATCAACAATGATATACTTAGTTCTTCTCAACCATACAATAATCCAAGACAATTCCTAAAGACACATGATGGTGAATGCTATTCATGTCCAGAGAAAAAAACTATGGAGTCTGAATGCAGATGTATTTTCACTTTTATTTTTTTTTAATTTTTTTCTTTCTCATGTTTTTTTTTCTTTTGTTCTAATTCTTCTTTCACAACATGACCAATGTGGAAATACATTTAACATGGTTGTACATACGTAACCTGTATCAGATTGCTTGCTGTTTTAGGTGGGGGGGGTGGGAAGGAAGGAAGGAAGGGAGAAAAAATTGGAACTCAAAATGTTACAAAAGTGAATGTTGTAGCTCTTGGAATGCTATGTCTTGAAGAGCAAAGAAGTTGGTGCTGCATTGAAGAATAACTTATCCAACAAAGTTGAGCATAATACTTTTTATGCTTCTTTTGAAGCTGGCAACTACTATGTACCTGCTAAACCCAAGTTAACTTTTGTGGTCAGAATCAGTAGTATCAATGGTGTTAGCTCAAAGGTCCAAAAAGTTTTGCAGCTTCTTTGCCTTTGCCAAATCTTCAATGGCACTTTTCTTAAGCTTAATAAGGCTTCAATTAACATGCTGAGGATTGTGGAAACATACATTGCATGGGCTTACCCAAAACTGAAGTCTATGAATGACTTGATTTACAAATGTGGTTATGGCAAGATCAAGAAACAGAGAATTGCCCTGATGGGTAATGCCCTTATTGCAAAATTTCTTGGTAAATATGGAATTATCTTCATGGAGGACTTGATCCATGAGATCTACACTGTCGGCCAGCACTTCAAAGCTGCCAACAGCTTCCTGTGACCCCTCAAATTATTTACTCCATGAGATGGAATGAAGAAAAAGACTACACATTTTGTGGGAGGTGGAGATGCTGGCAACAGGGAAGACCAGATCAACAGGCTTATTAGAAGAATAAATTAAAGGTCTCTACCATGATTATTTTTCTAATGATCTGTTAATAAAAATGCTTGTCAGAAAAAAAAAAAGAAAGACCATCTTTTCCCCTTAAAGATTATGCTCAATTTTGCTGGGTATTTGATTCTTGGTTGCAAGTCAACTCCCCTACCTTCTGAAATATCATATTCCAAGCCCTCTGATCCATTAATGTAGAAGCTTCTAAGTCCTGTAATACTGACTGTAGTGCTTGGATGTTTGAATTTTTTTCTTTCTGGCTGCTTGCAGTATTTTCTTCTTGACCTGATAATTCTGGAATTTGTCTATAATATTCCTTAGAGTTTTCCTTTTGAGATCTCTTTCATGAGATAGTCAGTGGATTCTTTCAATTTCAATTTCACCCCCTCATTCTAGTATATAAAGACAGTTTTCCTTGATAATTTCTTGAAAGATGATGCACAGGCTCTTTTTTTTAATTATGACTTTCAGATAGTCCAATAATTCTTAAATTATCTCTCCTGGATCTATTTTCCAGATAAGGTGTTTTTCCAATGTATGTTATTCCCTCTTTGAACCACATCCTATGAGAGTAAGGAGTCTGAACGGTGACTGAAGATACTTCTTAAACTTTATTATTTTGGTGATATTTATCTGCATTCTCTTTTGCAAAATGGATAACATTGAGTTATTTTGCATACCTTCACATGTATAATCTCTTTTAAATTAATTGCCTTTTCAGAGAAGAGGAATGAAAGGGAGTGAGCAAGAGAATTTGGAACTGATTTTCTTAAATGAACATTAAAAACATTGTTTAGGTGTAATTGAGAAAAAAAAACTTAAAAATGTGTCAAAAAAGTTACCTTTACTTGATCTATTTTCAAGATCAGTTGATTTGCCAAATCAGACATTTCTTCCTTCCATTTTTTTCATTCTTTTGTGTAATGTGGAGTCAGTGAGAAATTGTAGGATGGTCACACAGGAGTAAGGGGAGAAATTCAAAATTTAGAGAAAGGAAAGATGTGGAAACTATCAAAAATTATCACTGGTAATTTTTCATTTGAATACATTAGCATAGGTTTCTAAATTCATTCTAACTGAATTCCATTCTTGAATTGACATCACCACACCTCATGTCCATTAATGACTTTCATTGGTAATTGCTAATTCCCTTTCTAAGACTTTGATATTCCATTTTGTCTCAGATCTTCTGGTCAATCCAAATAGTGAAACTTAATGAGTAAAGATGAGAAAAAAATTCTATACTACCCACATCCTTACCTCATTTTAAAATTACCTGGTTAGATCAGTTTCTCTTTATTAAGATGTCTTTGTGTTATAAAACCTAAATAGCTAACCTAGTCGATAATATTATGAAGGAAAAATTTCCTGTCCAATTTTAATGACTGACCATCTTTATATTTAAGCAACTGAGGCTAGGCTTGAGGTAGACAAATAGGGTTTCTATGTGATGTCCAATTTCATAAATTAAGAAAAACATAATCTTTTGGGAGAATGAAGATCAAGCACAATACAATAGATTTTTCCCTATAAAATAGCTTTTTTCTGATATCATTACTCAATGCAAATCACTCAGATTTATTCAAAGAAATAAGGGAAATCATATATTCACAAAGACACTTCCAAGTTGCCCAGAAAATAGAGTCATTTGGGTACTGATAACTGAGCTGGATCTCATTTATGGGTCCCAGTAAGATACCCAGATGGCTTTTATGCCCTTTAAATTTTCATTGGACAGGAAGGGAAAAAAATAAAATGAATTCCTTAAGTTTAGCATAAAGGTTTTATAGAAAGCAGTTTTGAATTGTTTTAGATGGTAACTCTACTATAGTTTTTTTTTCTTTAACTTCATCATATGTAATGCTAAGGTGTTTTCATTATTGGTTCTTTAGAATCATGAATGTTTGTTGGCTCCCTTTTTAAGCTTAATTAAACAGGACAAGAATGTATTTCATTCTTCATTGCTCCCAATTTGTGTTTCTCTTTAAGGTTCACTTAAGTATCTAAGAGTCTTTACATAAACCTATACAAAGAATCATGCATACTCTTTCCAAAATGAGGTCAACAAATCTTGAATTATTGGGAGTGTAGTAAAGTGGGTTGTACCATTACAATGCCACTCTAGCTTCATTTGCTTCTTCTTCCTGGGATGAAAATTCCTAGAAGATGTGGACTAAGTTGATTGTTTGGATTGAGCATGGATGATGGAAGAGAGATGTGGAGAAAGAATGAGACACAAAGGCTGTCACGGCTAAGGTTTTCCATGTGTCACATTCTACTTGCTTAGGGTAAGTAGAAATGTCCCATTCTTGTTAACTTCTGGAACATCTTGAGCTAGGGGATGGGGACTTCATCCCTCTCCTGCCATGCTAAGGTGATCAGTACAGAAAATGAGATAAGCAATTTTTAATGAACATTTGAGTTATATGACATATCAACATAGACCAAAGTCTTCCTCAAACTTTATGATCAAATCAATCCCAGGAGTAACTGCCTTGTTTTCTCTTCTACATTGCAGAAGTGGCATGGAGAATAGAGAGAAATTAAATTTCAGCCTTGAAATGTGAAAGGAAAGTGTGGAGAGAGATGAGAAACTCCATCATGGAACGGGGCAATTGAGTAGAGAGTATATTGAGTTGAAATGGAAGTAATAATTATTTTTTAGTTATCTGTGTCATGATGCTGTTTGATATTACCATGCTTTTCCTACCTTAAATTCATATTTCTTATGGGTTATGGTAAAAGGGCTAAGTGATTTCTGAAAATTTCTTAGAAGCAATTGTCCAAAAATAGCTACTGCTAACCATATCAACCAATTTTATAATACCTAACAACTTTAATTTTTCCATAGTTCAAATCTCCAGTCCATAAAAATTCATGTATTTCTTCTTCTCTTCCTTTCTGGAAAGATATTATGGAGCTGAGTAGTTAAGATACTACAGTTGAATGTCTCTCATATGCCAGCAAAGACATGCAATTCAACAAATCTTAAATTGAGAAGCAAAGTGGTTCAGGGGATAGGGAGCTGGATGTGGAATCTAGAAGACCTGGATTCAAATAATGCCTCAGATTCTTACTATCTATGTGATCTTGAGCAAATAATTTCCCAAATGAATGGGTTGGACTAGGGGACATCTGAAGTCCTTTCTAGCTCTAAATCTATAATCCTAGGTACCTGCATTGTTCTATGATTTAGTGATGCAAAGACAGAATAAAAATACTGCTAGTCTTCAGATATCTTTAATCTGATAAGAGCTAGAGCCCATACACATGTAAGTACCTAAAATATATGTTGAGGTAGGAGAGAGCACTTACATCTAGGCACATCAGGAAAGGCTTCTTTTAATACAATTTGTTTAAATGGTACTTTAAAAATTGTAAAGCACGTACATTATATTGTACACATTTAGAACTTACTCCATCCCTCCTAGTAGGTTTTTTTAACAAAGAAAGAAATTTTTTTTT
This sequence comes from Vombatus ursinus, assembly GCF_900497805.2. Classification (NCBI taxonomy): domain Eukaryota; kingdom Metazoa; phylum Chordata; class Mammalia; order Diprotodontia; family Vombatidae; genus Vombatus; species Vombatus ursinus. The sequence continues at coordinate 9,733,084 of NW_020954600.1, read as the reverse complement.
TACATTTTTTTTACATTTTACATTTTACAAAGAAAGAAATAAAATTCAGAGGGGTCAAGGAAGTTGAACTAGAATCCCACAGCTAATGAGTGTGAGAGGAAAGATTTAAACCTAGGTTTCCTTAAGTTCAAGTCCGACACACCAGCAACTCTCCTTGGCTTCCTTAACTAGATGAACCTTGGAGATGATCTTGTTTATAAAGACATTTAGCAAATAATCAGTTCGTGTGTGTGTGTGTGTATTTGAAATTTCCAGTAGGATATGAAATTCATGAGAACAGGGATTGTTTCTTTTTTTCTTTATTTCCATGTTCTTAGTACTGTGTCTGGCAATAGTAGGCGCTTAATAAATGCATGTGAAATTGAATTGACATCTTCTTGCAAAGAGTCCTGATTGTATTTGTAACCCAAACTAGGTCTTTAAAGCATAGGATAGAATATGGCTTTCTCAGAGAAATATATAGTATTTAGAGTCTTACAGGAGTAAGTTAATTAATTACATATTTTCCTACAGAGCCCAGTGATACTACAATTAAAAACATGGTAACTCAGGAATTTGTTAAACTCACCTTCAATGGCAAGAAGCTTTTCCTAGTGTTCATGCCCATTCTTTCTGCTTCTGATTATAATAACAAAAATAATGATTGTAATTAGTAGCAGTCATAACAATAAATTTTCATTTGGGGTGTCTATGACTCAAGGTCAGTAAGTGCATTCTATTAAGAAAAAAAGCTACTTAATCATCACTGGGAAATTTGTTTAATAAGGCTAAGAGAAAGTAGGAAAAAGTGAATAATCGGATAGCCAAACAAATAAATGAACTGTAACTAAAAACTAAATAAAGAAAGTAGAGAAAAGTAGAGTGAGATGTAAGAGTGAGAGAGAAAATGAGAATGAAAATCATTACAATTGCATTCAAGTCTGAACTCTTCTATACACCTGGTGTGTAACCTCAGGCAAATCCTCTCACTGGGACAGGTAACCCACTAAGATTAAACATTGCAAAGGAGATTTAGAATTATCTCTCTCCCTTACCCCCACACCTGCCCTGGCCAGGCATTCCTTAAAGAGAATAAAAAAAAGGAAAAAAAATAAGGGACATTCCCACCTTCTAGTGCCATAGATAAGATAGTAAGATAGGTTTCCTACTGGTCTTCTCCCTATTTCCCCAAGGACTGGTGGACCCTTTAATCATGATCAAACTTTAACTTTAACCATAAACTTTAGTTCAGTTGATAATTATAACAGAGTTGAAGGGCATCTGGCCACAGTTCTTTGAATTTGACTGGAATTTATGTGTTCACTCCAAAGACATTAGAACTGTCCCTGTAGAAATACTCTGTAACTAGTAAATTAAAATGATATTTTAAAGAGCTCCCCAAAACAGCTGCATATACAGCTAAATTCCTTTCTTCTCACTTTCCATTTTTTTATAACTCTTCAAATTCCTTCATTTTATTTATTTTTAAAAGAAATCTGTGAGTAGGGACGTAGTACCCAAGGCACAGACAGACTAAGGTATAAGTCTTCTTTAATAAAATGTTTTGTTTTGTTTTTTAATTCATATCATTGACAATGAAAAGAGCTTTGGATTTGTTGTCAAAGGACCTTGGTTCAAATTAATATTCTGCTGATCCTAAGCAAGGCAATTTCACTTCTCTAGGCCTCAGTAATTTAGTCTGCAAAATGGAGTTGGGCTAGGTCATCTCCAATGGTCTGTCTAGCTTTAAGTATGAATAAACTCTCAAGCTTATGGATACCAAAGTTCCTATTTTCTCTTTTCCTTTTCCCTTAAAAGTAATCTATTGTAATATCCTTTAGTAAGTCTTTTAAGTACCTTCTCTTTGCCAGGCAATGTACAAAGTTACAGGAATACAAAAGCAAAAGTGAAAATGTTATCTGCCCTCAAGGAGTTAAAATTCTACTGGGAAGAAACAATATACACTGAAATAATTCAATGGAAAATACATATCTATATATGCTGCACCTATGGTTTGATTGGAATAAGGAATTCAAAGGGAGAAAACTCCTATCAGTGTAAATTTGCACCTGCTCAGCAATTTACAGTCTTAAAGAATTGAAAGGTTCATTGACTTGTTCATGATCCCACCAGGGTGGATCAGAGGTCTGAGACAAGTTCAGGTGTTCCTGATTGTGAGGTCACTTCTGTATTTAGCAGACAATGATGGCTTCAATGTAAAAATACAGGAAGAGTAGATTCAGAAAGAAGTTCCATGTGTTCTGCTTTCTGGCCATCATCCCCACCTTTTCCCCAGTGAAAATTCAGCTGAGCCTCTGGAACTGCCCTGTTGTCTCACAGGTAAGTTTTCAACAGATGTTGCCCAGGAGTAGGGCTCCACCTCCCTTCCAGGCTACATTCAAAGGAAGATGCATCAACACAACCCCTCCTCCTCACCTCCCTCATGTTTGTGTGTCTGTGTGTGCATGTGTCTGTGTGTGCATGTGTATGTGTGTGTCTGTGTGTTTGTGCTGGCTTTACCAATTAGAATAAAAGCTCCTTAAGAACAGGGACTGTCTTGCTTGCTTGTATTTATATCCTCAGTACTTAGCTCCTGCACATTGTTGTTTTTCAGTGATGCATGACTTTCCATTACTCTATTTGAGGTTTTCTTGGCAAAGATACTGGAGTAGTTTGCAATTATTTCCTTCTCCAGTTCATTTTACATGTGGGAAACTGAGGCAAATAGGATTAAGTGACTTGTCCAAGGTCACATAAATAGCAAGGGTGTGAGGTCAAATTTGAATTTAGGAAGATTCCAGGCCTGGCACTCTATCCACTGCACCATCTAGCTACCCCATGTCACATTGTGAACACTTAATAAATGTTCTATCTGTCTACCTATCTAGATATCTGTCTATCTATCTATCTATCTATCTATCTATCTATCTATCTACCTATCTATCATTTATCTAAAAATTAACTAGTCTTCCCTGGGGTTCTGACTGGAGTAAAGCCATAAAATACAGTAATAAGTGAAAAGACATAAAAACTTAAACTCTGTGAAAGGTAGAAGCCCAAACGTGGTGACCTGTTTACAATCATAGCTTAGATACCAAATCATAACTTAGACACTGAGTCAAAACTTAAGATACTATGACCTATGAAAGCCAAAACAAGATTATTGCGATTCATATGTGACCAGTACATGATCCATACATAAACTTACCTTTAGGTGTAGCATTGACTTAACTCCCAAACTCATTACTAAGTAGATAACCAAAAATATCCACCAATCAGTAGCAATGTGCTCTCTAGCTCCTCCTGCTTTTGTCCGTGTTCTATAATAACCACAGGAATTTTTGGGGTTCTTAGCAAGGATCCACTGAACTGCCTGGTAGCCGTCCCAGATTGCCCGTTTGTAGGTATTCATAATGATTGATTAAACTAATACTTGTAATTAATCTAGAGCTTCTTGGCCTCTTCCTTTGGTATTACAAGAACACCCCACAGTTATGGGGGTGATCCATGGTTCCCCAGCCAGAGGAATTCCAGACCTTACACTTCTCCACTGTCTGAAAGCTAGTTATATTACATTTGACCCTTCTCCCAAGGTTCACTGGTGTGCATCAATTCTATTGCTTCAATTTTATGAGTCCCAAGCATCCCAATTTCATTTAAATATTTAATAGATTAGCTATTTAAAAAAAGTAATACTTACTTCAAAGGTATAGCAAGAACAAATATACAAATGTTTTCCTGGGGGACATAATATCTCCTTACACCCTTTCAGTCATGGGGGAGGGGAGTGGGAGAATAGGTTCATAGCTTAACTCAGTTCATATGGAGGATAGTTCCACCAAGTTTCAATTCTGAAGCCCCCTGGGCTCACAACTCAGCACATTAGTTTCTCTGGATTTCTCTGCTGGGTTGACAGTAACATCCAGGCTGGAATCCTGGCTTCAAGATTGTGAAGGCTCAATCTTCCAGGTACGGGGACCCTACTACCTGCACTTAAAACTGAAAAGAACAAATTAAAATAGACTGAAACCTTAAAGCCATTTCTCAGGGACACAGTGCCTAAAAGGAGAGGAGGAAGATGGCTTTGCTTCTCTTCACATCCACATCCAGCTTAATGTATGGTACCCATACTGTGGGTGAATAAGACCTTCACTATGAAAAGAGACAGAAAATAGAGAGAGATGGATGGAGAGAGAGAGATGGAGAGAGAGAGAAAAAGAGAGAGAGAGAGAGAGAGAGAGAGAGAGAGAGAGAGAGAGATCATCCCAGTCTGTTAGTTTAAAGTTGTTGTCTATTAGGATGATCCATCCCCCACTTCCTCATATAGGAAAGAAGTTTGTCTTCTTGTAGCATGTGCTTGGAATTTCCTGCATGGGTACCTCTGTCTTTAGTTATCTGGGCATACTTAAAGACCATTACATCTCTCTTTCTGTCACTCTGTCTCTCTCTCTGTCCCTCTCTCTGTCCCTCTGTCTCTCTGCCTACCATTCATCTCTTTTATCTCTCTCTTTACCTCTATGTATCTATTTCTCTTTTAAAGTACTATGTAGGGGAAGCATTAACAACTGAGAGAGTAGGGAAAGACTTCTGAATGCACCTGTTGGTACTTAGGTTTGTCTTGAAGGAAGTTAGTGATTCCAAGCCATGGAAGTAAAAGGCAAATAGATTCTTGGTTAGCCTTGGGGCCAGCCTGTGCAAAGTCAGGAAGTGGAAGAGAGTATTATTTATTGGGAGATGCAAATGGTCCATTTTTCTGGAATGTAGATCATATGAAAAAGATACATATGGGGGAAAAAAAAACTTGGACAGATTTGCTGCAACATGTTTATGAAGGGTTTTATAAACCAGAGAAATTTACGTTTTATGAAATGGGGCCGTAATAGTGAGCTGTTTATTAGAGAATCTTAAAAAGGGATTTGTCATGGTCATTACTGGTCTTCAGGCATAGGGATTTGGTAACTATATGGAAATACATTTAAGAGAAAAATGACCAGATATAAGAAGATCACTTCATTCCCCAGATGTTTCCAGACAATCTCTTTACTGCTTTGGGACATACTGATCTCTTATTCCACTAAATTCTTTCTGTTGTTGTTCAGTCTTTTCAGTTGTGTCTGACACTTTGGGACCCTATTTGGGGTTCTCTTGGAAAAGATAGTGGAGTGGTTTAATATTTTCTCCTCCAGTTCATTTCACATATGAGGAAACTGAGGCAAATAGCATTAAGTGACTTTCTCAGAGTCACACAGCTAATAAGTGCTGAGGTCAGATTTGTACTCATGTCTTTCTGACTCCTGGCCTGACATTCCATCCAGGGTGCCACCTAACTTTCCAAATAAGTTCCTATTGCCCCTTTAAAGATTTATCCCTGGTTAGGATCTTTTTCCCTTTTTTTCCTTGTAGCTCAGAATAGGCAGACCTTGTTTCTTACATTTTTTCCCACTCCCTCCAATTCTTCATAGTGCTATATATATATATAAAGCAATTTTGTTGATTGATATAAATCCCTTTAATGCCAGGAGTTCTTAGTGTTTTTTTGTGTCCTGGACCCTTTGGCAATCCAGTTATGTCTGTGTAACTCTTATCACAACAATGTTTTTAAGTGCAACAACAAAAATAAATAATTAAAAGCATAGAATTACATATGAAACCATTTATATTGAAATACAGGTATTAAAAAAAGTAAAAAGACTCAACATTAAGAACTCCTGCTCTAGGCAATTTTCTAATCATTAACTTTCCCAGGAACACATTATGGTTCAAAGACATTCATTCATAAACTGGACTAGACTCCATTAGAAAATATCAATTCAGAGAGTTTTACTGAATAACAATCATATATCTTATATGTAGTTTCCAAAGCATTATGCATGTATTATCTTAGTTAAGTCCTCAAAGTACTCAGTGAGGCCAAAGCTATAGGCCTCACTAAACTGAGAAACTGAGGCTATGGCAGATTAAGGGACTTGCGCTGGTAACATAGCTACAAAGGGTTTGAGACCAGACTTGAACCATTCCTTTCTTACTGGAAGTCTAGCACACTAACTACAATATTATGCAGCTATCGCTTTCCCCTTGGCACTCCCCACCCACCCCAATTATGTGGATCCCACATATGAAGGTTGCTTTCCTTGAAGGCACACTCGAAACAATGAAATGGGATTCACTACAAAACTACAGACAGAAAACATACTGCCTTTATTGCCTTGAGTTTCCTTTCCTATTTAGACTCTGCTGAAGATGAAAGCTCTATTGACAAGGAAAATTTGTCTTGGCTTCTTCAAGAGTTTCAGTGGTCAATCATACTTGAAACTTTCCCCAAAGCTTCTCAAGAAAGGGACTGTCCCTTTGAGACTTACTTTTTTTTTCCCTTTGGTGAGAAAATTGGAGTTAAGTGACTTGCCCAGAGTCACACAGTTAGTGAGTGTTATGTATGTGAGGCCATATTTGAACTCAGGTCCTCCTGACTTCAGGGCTGATGCTCTATCCACTGTGCCACCTAGCTGCACCCCGCACTTTGAGAGTTTTGCAAGTGTACCTTTTAGTTTAAAAACAGAGGATGAATAATTAGTTCTGTAATCCCTTTTCTGATTTTCTGGTGTGGTGATTAAAAAAACATTCAAAAGACATAGTTTCTGAGTAATTTAATCATTTTATTAATAAGGTCAGCATATTTATTAATAAAAGGATGGTCATTTATCTCTCTCTCTTAGACCAAAGACAATTATGGCAGCAGGCTTGATAATCATTTTTCTCATTCCCCCATTTGAATCTATTGAGAGGTGAAATCTCCTCAGTGAATCACTAACTAATATGACAAACATTTCATCAAGACCAGGGAATTTACAATTTTAGGTTGGCCAATTGCCATGTTGAAACACATACACACACATATTTCTAAGTATGGGACTTATTGAGGGAAGACAACGTGAGAGGAAAAGGGCAAGATGGACAGAAGCTTTGACAATATCAGAGGGGGCAATCCCCTTTGATAACACTTTGACAAAATTAAAGGAGGCAATCTCTTTTGATAAGTAGACGTTGCAGATGAAAGGTTCAAAGGGAAAAAGTACACAGCAAAAATAAAATTGTCCATTTAAAGCTTAGAAGTCTCATCTCATACAGCTGTCTGGTTCTCAGGACACCATCTGATGGAGCTCTCTGACTTAGGTGTGATCTCAGAGCAGTTTCCAGCTGACTATCTTCTTAGACTCAAATCACTTGTAGAGATCCTTTTCTATAGTAAAAAAATCTACAAAATTGGTCTTAATGCAAATTTAAATTTACCGTAGTAATAATCAGGTCAGATAATGAAAGTTAACTCAAACCTTATATATTTATTATTAGAAAGTCAAATTTGGAAACTTTTAGACCAGAGAATTTACAACTTTTGGTCAACCAATTGTCATGTTGATACACATACACTCATATATGTTTATATACACATATGTGTGTATATATTTTTGTACTTAACATTTTATTTTTATACTTAGCATTATTCACCAGTCACTCATCCATGGATTATTTCATCTAAATTCATTTTCCTTTCAGTTGTGCTCCAAAAGTTTGATGGATTGGAAGGCTAGAAAATGATATTTGTGTTATTTTGTTGTTTATGTAGAGAAAAAAACAGTGAATAACTCAGCTCTGAGGCCCATTCTATGGACACTGTCTATGATACCACTAAAAATATCTGTTTAGATGCAACAAGATAGAGCAGAACAAACACTGTCTCTCAAATGCTGCCTTTGGTGCTTCCTACATTGAGGCCTTTGGATAAGGCCCTTATTTTTCTGGAGACTCAGTTTCTGCCACTGTAAAAATGATTTTGTTGGGTTACACGATTTCCAAGGGCTCATCCAACTTTGGATCTATTAACCTATATTCCTCCTAGGGCCCCTGGGAGATAAATAGATAATATTAATTCCATTATACAGGGCTAAAAAGAGGCAGAGTTGATGTTTTCTGTCTACAGTGTTATACAAAATTGCCTTTCTAATATATGATATAACAAAATGGTCAATGTTAAATGTTGTGCTTCCTTTGCAAATAAGGTGAGGGAGTAGGTGGGGGGTGGCATTTTAATTCACAGACCTATTCATTTTAAGGAGTGATATGGTTGTTTATTATGTGACTTTAGTATTTCATGACTTATAGATATGAAAAAGTAATGGAAAGATTTTGGTTTTTTTTTTTTAAACTGATTTCACTGGTATAAGGACCTCCCAAAGAGCGAGCATCCTTTTTCATAATGAAGGTCAGTTTCTGCTCTGAACCTTCTACTCTCAAATAAAATAGATTTTTTTTAAATTAAAAATAATTAGAAATGATCCTCATCACTTCAGAGTTTACTAGGGTACTGAGAACATAAATGACTTTCTTAGCCCTACACAACTAGTATGTGTTTGAGATACTATGTGAACACAGATATTCCTAATTTCCAAAAAATCTTTATATCCAATGTGCACCTCTGCTTTTCACTGAAATAATTTGGGTATTTAAAAAAATGGTTCTTGGAGTCATTATAAAAACTGTGTAATTTTCCTCAAATAATCTAACAGTTTCTCCTCTTGTAAAATCCTAAACCCAGTTAATCATCCAACTTTCTGTGTTTCTCCCAGATATAAGTATCGATGGTAGAGCTTGATAGATTCTATGTCCAAGAAAGGATCATAGTTTATAGTCTGAATATTAGGCATTGTTCATGCATTTGGTTTTTCTTGTATGGATGGTCACATCAAATTATTTTATGTGAATATGGATCTAATTTTGGAATTTCTTCAGCATCCCAGAATTTGGTACCATGAGCATAACATTTTTTTGTTAACATGATGACCTAGATATCCTCTTCAACTATAGAGTGTATATTTTACAATTTGGCAGATATTTTAGACTTCCTCCATGACAGTGACTGAAAACTTTGTTGGATATTCACCTCCCTGTTTTGTGAATAATCAGGGGAAATAACATTACTCATTTTTTACCTTTCAAAATATTTTGTATGATTTTGACATATGTGCACCAAACACCTTGTTTGATTGAAAAATGAAGTTGAGGATTATTCAAATGCCAACCAACCTGTGTAAGCAGAAGTTATATGAGGGATTTCAACACTGAACTTTATGACTGGGAGGAGTGAGTAGGCAGAAGTTGGTTGCAAAGAGAAAATGAGTCACTGGGAAAGGCCCTGTGTTCCACTGTTATTCACACAATAGAAAGATAATACAGAAAAGGAGTCCAGTGCATTGTTCTACTGCCTATATTGAATTTGCTATAGGGGTGGGAAGGGAGGAAATAATGAGAATCTTGCAGGATAAGCAAACATGGGTGGATTGAAAGTTCTATCTCTGCAGAGAACACTGAAATTGATTAGATTATAGATCTACTGGAATAGTGGCTTATTTCTCTTACGTGAGTAATTGTTCTATTGGATATAATCATCTTTGAGTGAACTGGAACAGTTGTGTGTTGTGCGGTTCCTGGGAAAGATTTTCTATTGAAAAAAAAAAGTCATCACGATTATTTTCCTCATTTCCACTGATTGCTATTGAAAGATTATTTAGAATTTACAGATAATTTATGACAACTATTATTTGAGCTATTACTAAAATGATAGAATTTTGATGCCCTTAAAGGATATATCTGGACATGAAGCACAGGTTAGGGGAAAAGGGTAATTTATGATGTAGACCCTAAGTCATCTAAAAACTATTCCTGGAATTCAGTGATGCATAATTTTGCACCAATCTCCTCTTATAGCAAATGGTTTTCCAACCTTTACTTAAAGACCACCAGTGATGAGAACTCCAACACATCCTAAAACAGCTCCTTCCACAATATTGTTTTTTTTTTCATTTTTCTTTTGTTTTTGTGAGGTGTGTTATTTGTTTTGTTTTTCTTCTTTCAATTCAGACTTTCCAAGTACATATTAAATTGTTAAGTATCACTCTAATTCATAGATTTGAGAAAAAAAAAGCTCTTCTACTATGAAAAACAGGTCATTATCATCTTTGGATAATTCATCAATCTATTTCCTTTTCATTTCTATCTGTTTGTTGCTCTTACCTGTCTTTTAAATATGCTGCTCATACTCCAAAATTTCAAACTCACTATTGTTCTAAAATATTGATTGAGGGGAGACCACTTGAATGATTTAGAAAGGATTTGAGTGGGCACTTATTACAGTCCACATCTGAACAAAAATCTGTTCTACAGTAAAAGAGCTAAAGAGCTAATCAATATTATTAAGGAATTTTAATGAAAGGAAACCCAATTCTTAGAGAGGATGTCCAATCCATTTCTGAACAGTTCCATCACTGGGTACTTTTCCCTTATATCAAGCTTGAGTCCGTCTCTTTTCATTTATAACTAATAGATGTTAATTTCACCATTTGGGGTCTATCTGAACAAGCTGAATGCCTATTCAGCATAGCAGGTATTCAAATATTTATATGCAGCTGTCATATCCGAACTAAATCTTCTCCCTTGGCTAAGTACCCTGAGATTTTTCTATGTAACTCATAAGGGATGCTGTCCTGATCCTTTATCATGGCCACCTTCCTCTGCATGCTCTTTAACTTGTCCATATTATTCCTAAAATGTGTCATTCACAGCTGAATTCAACAAATTATATGTGCAATATACGTGGACCGTGAAATTTAAAATTATATTGAGCATTGATCTTTCATAATCATTAAAAAACAAACAAAAAAAAAAACCTCTTGATAGATGCATTTTCCTTCTAGTTACTGGACACCGTGTCTTTCTTAAGAGAATCTGACTGTATGTGCTTTTTTGCTTATTCAACAATGTTACAGCTAGGTCCCAACTAATACAAATAATAAATCCTCTGACATGGTCCCTGTGAGGACTGGCCTCCTGCTGGGCCCTAGCTGTACAGAAATGACTCTGAGTTTGACCATTGATTGAACCACCCGTATATCAAGAAGTTCCTATTCGTCCCCAAAACTGGGTTGGTCATATACATTTAGGGCTAAAGAAGTAAGGTTAGTAAATTAACAGCCTAGTAAACTTTATTTAATAATAATAGCTAATAATTAACACTTATTATATGCCATGCTAAATGCTTAGTATTTTACAATTGTACTGTGCTAAGTGCTTTAAAATTATCATTTCATCTGATCTTTGCAACAATCCTAGGAGATAGGTACTATTAATATCATTGTTTCACAGATGAGGAAACTGAGGTAAACAGAGGTTGAGGGACTTGCCCAGGGTCACTCAGCCAGCAAGTGACTAAGACTAGATTTGAACTCATGCCGTCCTGACGCCAGGCCCAGAACTCTATACACTCTGGTGCTACCTAACTGTCTCCCTAATTTAATTCAGGTAACATTAGCAAACTTTCCTAATCAGTGTCCTTGTGGCTGATAAGTGAGTTTGCAATCTAGAATGCTCACTGATTACTTGGTCCTAAATTACCCCTCTCACTCAGTCCCTTTGAATCTTCCTAGGAGCAACAATCAGATATAATGGAAGAGACTCAGGAACTCTGGGTTCTTGATTGGGGAAAAATAAACAAACAAACAAACAAAAACCTTCTTTTATGCCCAAGGTACTCTCAATATCTGCCTGTGATTGTGAAAGGGAAAGGAGTCATACATGTTTGCATGTTGGTGAGAATCAACTGTCTGATTCATCTTTTTAGTATATATGTTCCATTTTATTTCCTCACCCACAATTCTCTCACAGTTTGCATGTATTTCAATTTTGAATTTTCAAAATTATAATTATGTGAAATCCAGTAAAATGTTCAAGCTCATTGGAAATATGATGTTTGAATGTAAATAATATGACCACTTTATGTGCTTATTATTCATTCTAATTGAGACCTAGCTATATCTATCTGGTCATATCCCTTTTACCACTACCACATGAATACACAAATACCCATATGCATGCACACATATATTTGGATATACTCATATGCATATATGTACATGTGAATTCACATTATCATACATATATGTAGCTAAGTACCTGCACACATGTACCAATGCATGTGTATGCATATTTATGCACATGCATCATCAATAGATAATATAAGATTATGTGTAACATCACACACAATTAAAAACTACACTCTAATCATTGTGAATAGAGTTTCTAAAGAAATGAATTGCCACAAATAATCTGTTACCTCTGATTCATATACTAACTGACTTTGTCATGGCCTCAGGCTAGCCAATGGGGGATTTATAGCTGAAATGAAAAGCTGCCTAAATCTCAGTTAGAAAAAGTTGTAACACCACAAAGAAGGAGACTTTCAATCTGTTACAGTCCTCTGGCTATAGAGAGTCCATCCTACATGTAGAAATTTAGTATTTTGCAATCAGCTCACACATTTGTTAAAAAAGGGAAAAAAAATCTTTTTATGGTCTCTAGAGCCACTTGCATAGAGAAAACCAAAAGCTTCAGTAAAATATGTATAGACTTTGAAATGGAATAGGGAAAGACTGGATTTGTGGTACATATGTATGACTGAGACATCCCTGGGCTCTATAAAATATTGTAAAAACTTATGAAATAAAAAAATAAAAAGAATGGTCTCTCACATTGAGTTTTAAAGTGTCTTGATAGATTTGTTATTGCCAACTTAAGTTTCCAATGGTATCGGAACACTTAAAAATATCATTATTATGAGAAAAAAAGATTTCAAGTTTATGAACAATAGCAATTCTAAGAGTCTAAAAGAAGATTCAAATGTTTTTATCAACTGCTAAACTTGACCTTACCACAGAAACTCTAGATTCTCCAAATTCTAACATTATGCAATTCTACATAAAATGTGGATTCGACCTGAAAAGAGGAATGTCATTTTTTATTCTCACATATTTTAACAGAAAAAAGCACATTTGAATTTTTAGTTGGCCTACTGCAGGAAAAGGAAATAGCATTTTACAATTATCCAGTGGGTTTGGGGCAGTCTTGACAGGCAGCCTAGAGAATGTATGAAAATGAGAAGACTTTAGGCTGTATCAATATAGACATAATGTCAACAAGATATAATACACTCAATCTGATCAAATTGTGAATTCCAAGGTGAGAAAACTAAATTCTAAATAAAAGTGGAATTATTGAGACTGGAATACAGTTTAAGGTTATTATTTTTCTATAGTACAATGATGCTATATCATTTTCATTGCATTAGATCTGCACAAAACTATATCAAATTTTGGCCATTCATTTGGGACATGCAGGTATTATGGGTTTTTATTATTATTCCAATTCAGATCTTATTTATTAAAAAAAAAGCCTGAGTTTGATGTGTTTAACAAGCAATGCTTAAGTGTTCCTGCTTAAACATAATGTTTCCACATTGTTTCTTCTGAGCTATTTCTTTTAAAAATCATACTATGAAATATTTTTAGAACAATTATTCAGAGGTCTTAAAGAACCCTAGTACAAAGACCTTATCCTTCCTTGTCTTGAGAGGTATTACCCTTCTCATCCTGGTCCTCTGAAAGATAACAAAATATATATTTATTTTCCTACTGTAATAACTACTTACCACCTCTGATTTCAGAAGGAAATCTCATTTGAAAAATACAGATGGGGGCAGCGGGGTGGCACAGTGGATAGAGCACCAGCCCTGAAGTCAGGAGGACCTGAGTTCAAAACCAGCCTCAGACCAAACACTTGACACTAACTAGTTGTGTGACCCTGGGCAAGTCACTTAACCCCAATTGCCTAAAAAAAAATATGGCTGAACTCAAAAGTAAATGGTCAGAAATAAGTACATATACATATGTATGTTCATAGACACACATATACACAAACATATGTGTGTGATATAGGTCTTTGTACATATATATTTGTGTGTGTACGTATATACATACATATGTATATGTGTCTGTGTGTATATGAAAGAGAAAGAAAGGGAGGGAGAGAGAGAAAGAGAGAGGGAGAGAGAGCTATAGATCATGGAGTATGAGAAAGAAATTAAAAAAAATTGCTAGGCTGAATTTGGGATGTCTGAAATGATGCTCAATGAGTAACACTCAGTGAGAGTAGTAGAAACCAAAGAGAATTGCGTGATGCTCCAGATGGGATTAAAGTAGTTTGCAAAAGCATAAATATTTTCTATAGAAAAAACATGTGAAATCTTGATTTCACATTTGATGTGAAATCTTTATGATATCTTTATGATAAAATAAATCTCCATTTGTCTCTCTATGTCTCTTTCTCTGTATGTATCTCTCTCTTTATCTCTGTCTTTGTTGGTTTCTGTCTCTGTTGTTTCTGTGCTCTTTCTCTCTGTCTTTCTGTCTCTGTGTTTGTCTCTCTCCATGTCTGTGTCTGAGTCTGTCTGTCTGTCTGTCTGTTTGTCTGTCTCTCTCTCTAGACTTCAGTTTCCCTGTACATCCCCATATAACTGTCAAGTTCTGACAGGATCTTCACAGGCTACTTAGTCTATCCAAGTGCATCAAAAAGCTTTCATAGAATAAAACAAAATATTTAGAGCCAATGAGGTGTACTATCGCCACCATATTAGGGTAAAAATCAGTTACTATAAACTAGACTGGTTTACAAATAACTGCAATAATTTGTGGTCTTGCTGATATGAAGAACTCCTCCAATGGTATTTAAACTATAGCTAATCTATCCCAGATAATCCTATTTATTTTTTCCCTTTGATTTGCATTATTTGGGACATGGTATTTTTTTAAAATACCTTTTTTGTTGTTGTTTTATATTATTTATTCACTCAATTATGTCTTCTTGTGCATCTCAGAGAGCCATTACAATAAAACAAAAAGGACCTCATCACCCTCCCCCACATAGACACATGCAACCAACATTTTAAAAAATGTTATATTGACATTTATGATCCTGTGTCTCTTTCAAAAACAGGAGAAGATATTTTCATTTCTTTTTTGGTACCAAATTTGATCATTATAATTTTGTAGCACTTAACTATTAAGACTATACTTACATATGCTCATTTCTTCCCAGTGGAATGCAAGTGCCTTGAGAATAGGGCTTGGTATACATATCTGATTTATATCCCCAGTGCCTAGCACAGTTTTTTTTTTCACAGACTCATACTCCAAAATTTCCAAGGGGGGCAGGGATGAAACCATATCCAAGATGGACATTGAGAGTTAGCAGCCAACCTGAAATCTCTCAACATTCCCCTCCAAATAACTTTAAAATGACACCTCAAATCAAATTTTGGAGTGTCTGAGTCAACGAAAGGTCAAAGTGAGTCATTTTTCTCACCTAAGACTACTTAGAAATTTTACAGGAGAGCTCTGTGACACCAGGGTGGGAGCCAGCTTGGAATAGGGCAGGAACAACAGCTGTGGGCCCTGGAGGAACTTTAGACAGTGCCAGCAGTAGCATCAGCTTTGAGAGCTCCTAGCCCAGAGACAGTAAAGGGGTCAGACAATAGGTCAAAAAGAGATTACAGGGAACCTCTAAGTTTTCAATGACGTGGGAATATGTCCTGTTTGGTGATTCTATTTCCCATAAGTAGTTCTGTGTTGTAGTTCCAGGATGGGGAATACCACTGTTGGCCAGTCAGAAGGGAACAGATACCCTAATCATAGTTACAAGGCCAAGAGGAAAACTAATTCCTTAAATTAGAAAAGGGGAAATGAACACTAATGACTCTATAAGACTTCAAGAAACAATAAAACAAAGTCAAACAAATGAAAAAAATGGAAGAAAATGTGAAATATCACATTGGAAAAACAACTGGCCTGGAAAATAGATCAAGGAGAGATAATTTAAGAATTATTGGACTACCTGAAAGCCATTATGAAAAACAAAACAAAACAAAACAAAATAAAAAACAAAGAAAAAAAAAACAAGGCATCTCATTTCAAGAAATTATCAAAGAAAACTATTCCAATATCTTAGATCCAGAGGGTAAAATAGAAACGGAAAGAATCTACTGATCACCTCCAGAAAGAGATCCCAGAATGAAAACTCCCCAAATGTTCAAGCCAAATTCCAAAGCTCCTAGGTCAAAGAGAAATTCCTTCAAGTAGCCAGAAAGAAACAATTCCAATATTGGGGAACCACAGTCAGATTCTCACAAGATTTAGTGACTTCCATGTTAAAAGAGTGGAGGGACTTGTAATATGGTATTCTGGAAGGCAAAGGAGCTAGGATTATAACCAAGAAAAACCTACCCACCAAAATTGAGTATAATCCTTCAGGGGAAAAATGGATGTTTAATGAAATAGTATACTTTCAAGTATTCCCAGTGAAAAGACCAGAACTGAATTAAAAAAATGACATTCAAGAACAAGACTCAAGAAAAGCATAAAAAAAAAACATAAGTGACACAATAAAGTTAACTTAAGAACTTTATCATCATTAGGCAGTTAAAAAGGATTTTTCATAGACAGAGAGCAGTGATGCAAGATGATTATGTTGCAATGATCTCAAAAAAATAGAGTCAGAAAGAGGAATATACTGGGAGAAAGGGGAAGGTAGAGGTCAAATAGGGAAATTTTTCTCATATAAAAGAGGCATTCAGAAAAAGAGCTTTTACAGTAATGGGCAATGTTTGAACCTCACTCTCATTGGAACTGGTTAAAAAGGGGAAGAATATACACACATATATACACACACATGTATATGTGCATTATGCATGTATATACACATATACCTATACATATACACATACGTATACATATATGTATATATACATGTGTATATATTATATACACATATGTGTGTATACACAAACACTCAGTTTTGTACAGAAATATAGCTTAACTCAATAAGAAAACATGAGGGGAAATGGATAAGAGAAAGAGGGGAGGGGATGATAAAAGGGAGGGCAGATTAAGGGACACTGTGGTCAGTAACAAAACAAACTTTTGAGGAGTGACAGGATAAAAAAAAGAGAGAAAGGCAGAAATAAAAGAAAATGGGATGGATAGAAATACAGTTAGTAATCATAACTGTGATTGTGAATTGAATGAGCTCAACCATACAATGGAATCAGATAGCAGAATGGATTAGAAACAAGAATGCAATAATATGTTGTTTTTTTTTTTTTTTACAAGAGATACACTTTAAACAGGAAAAAAAAAACAGTGTTAAAATAAAGGCTGGAACAGAATCTAGCATACTTCCACTGAAGTAAAAAAGACAAGCGTAGCAATCGTGTTCTTAGACAAAGCAAAAATGAAAATAGACCAAATTCAAAGAGATAATAAGAGAAGTTACATTTGCTAAATAAAAGGTGCCATAGACATTACAGTAATATCAAACATTTTTTACAAGTGTCCCTAATAAAGGCCTCGTTTCTGAAATATTATGAGTATAGAAGTAAGTGAAATTTATAAAAAGAAAAGCCATTCTCCAGTTGATAAATGATCAAAGGATAGAAACAGGAAATTTTTGGAAGAAGAAATTGAAGGTATTATATAAAAATACTTTAAATCACTATTGATTAGAGAAATAAATAAAACAGGTCTGGCATGCCACCTCATACCTATTAGAAATTACAAATGGTGGAGTGGAAAAGGGGGAAATAGTTACACTAAAGACCTGTTGGTGGAGTTGTGAACTGGTTGAACCATTGGAGAGAACAATTTGGAACTATGCCCAAAGGTCTTTAAAACTGTCCATAATCTTTGAATCAGTAATGCTATTATTAAGTAGGCACCTTGAAGTGATTAAATAAAAATGGAAAATTACCTACATGTACAAAAATACTTACAAAAGCACTTTTTGTAATGCAAAGAATTAGAAATCAAGGAATACTCATCATTTGAGGAATGGATAAACAAGTTGTGACATATGATTGTGATGCAGTATTATTTTACTATAAAAATAAAGAGGGAGTGGTTTCAAAAACAAGGCAAGACATAAAGGAACTAATGCAAAATGAAGTGAGAAGAACTGGGGGATCTTTGTTCATAGTAATGGCAATGTCATAATGATGATCAACTGTGAAAGATTCGACTATTTGATTAATACAATGATCCAAGACAATTCCAGAAAATTCATGATGAAAAAAATATGCTCTCTTCCTCCACAGACAGAACACAGACAGAACTGAGTGACAATTGAAGTACAATTTTCTCACTTTATTTTTCTTTCCTTTAAAAAAAAACAATATGGCTGATATGGAAATATGTTGCACATTATTTCCCCTGTATAATTTATATTACATTTCTTGCCGTCTTAGTAATTGGGGGATGGGATAGGAGAGAGGGAGAGAATTTGGACCTCAAAATTAAAAAAGAAAAGAATATTAAAAATAAATAAATTATACATTTTAACAAATAAAATTACAATCCCACTATGGTTGTGTCTATGTGTGAAAAGAAATGCAGATGAAAAATGGACTTCCATGTGTCACAAGAACAATTCTGTTTGGTTGGACCATGGGGTATATGAGAGAGAATAATTTCTTAAAAGGATTGGAAAGCTTAACTCCTCTCCAACTTGACTGCCTTTCAGATAGTTGAAAAGCATCCTTATCCTCCTCAATTTTCCCTTTTGTAGGCTAGAAATCCCCAGTACCTCCATAAGACTTTTCTATGGTATGGTTTTAAAATCACTTAAACCTTGAGCTCCCTCTTATGAACTCTGCCTTTTTTTTAATTTGTTTTTTTAAAATATCTCATCCATAAATGGGCACAAAATTCCTTATGTGGTCTGACCATAAAAGAATATAGTAAGATTATCATCTCAATTGTTACATATTCCAATTTTATATTCTAGCATATTATTCATGTTTTTGCTGCATCACATTTTTTAAAACTTATTTCGAGACTTTAGTCCATCAAAAATCTAGGTGATTTTTTTTATATGCACTGATTTCTAAGCCTATCTCCTTGATCTTACCCTTGCTTATGTAATAAACTCTTTGAACCTTTCATTTGAACCAATTAAATTTTGTTTCATATGCGTTAGTTCAACATTGTTAACAGTTGAGTTCCTCTTGGGTCCTGAGTCTGTCAGGTAATGCATTAATACATCTATGTTAGCTTATTAGTAATAGGCATACCAGTCCAATCTGTGATTTCATTATTTTAGTGTTATCCATCTACCAATATAAGTTGGCACCTTCTCTGCAGCACATAGTTCTAGAGAGTGGTCCAGATCAGAAAGAGATTAAATAACTTACCCAAAATCATGCATTCAATGTGTGGCAAAGGTGTGACTTTGACCTATGTCTTTTTTGCCTTTGAGGCCTACTCTCTGTATGTTAGCATTTCTATAGAAAGCAAGCTCAGTTTATTGTGATCTAAAATTTTGCTAAATATGCTCTCTATATCATAATCAAATCATTGATAAAACACCAACATTGAACAGAGCAGAAGCAATGACAGAGCCCTACCAAATAAGTACCTTTTTCCATGTTGACATTGTTCAATTCTCTTTGTATCTTACTGGTCAATCAGATACAAAGCAACCAGAATAATACAATTACATAATAGGATATCATGCAGACCTTTGTCAAATGCCTTGTTGAAATCTGGCTATACTCTGTCCAAAGCATTTACCTGATCCCACCCTGCCAGTAATCCTGTCAAAAGAAGAAATAAGGTTAGTCAGACAAGTTTGTCTGGCATGCCTTATTCTTAATAAAGTCGTACTAGCTCATAGTGATAACATCTCCCATTTGTAAGTGTTCCCAAGCCCTCCCTTTATAATCTGTGATAGAATTTTTCCTGGAATCAATGTCTAGCTCACCAGCTTTTAAAATAAAGTAACCATTTTCTTTCCTTTCCCTTCACCCAACTGGGATCATTGCTTATCTCCTGTCCTATGGGAGCTCTCTGGTTCAACATACTACATCAGAGATAACCAAAATTAGTTTATATATTTCATCAAGACATTCCTTCTTTAGTATGGGATGAATTCATAAAGATCAGGAGACTTTAATTCATTCAAGGCAGCTAGCAAGGTGTTCTCTTCCTGTTGGACATGTCTTGGCTTTCAATTCCCTATTGAATTTTTTTTTCCTCCTTTCTTCCTCATTATGAAAATAATTGCCTTGCTATGGTAGCATAATGGGACTTTAGAAGGTCTGAAATCTTTGCTATCCATCATAATCAGAGGTCTTACCAATTCATTTTTTTAATCACTCTTTGGCTTCCACCATAGATAGAAGAGGTCTATTTGTTGTTGCTAACCTTGACAGAAACCTTACCTTCTATGCATAAGCCCTTATAACAGTATTATTATTTTTTCTGTTGATGTTTAGTCATTTTTAAGTTGTATCTGACTCTTCAAGACCCTTTTGGGGGTTTCCTTGGCAAAGATACTGGAATGATTTTCCATTTTCTTTAGCTCATTTTACAGATGATAAAACTGAGGCAAACAAGATTAAATGACTTGCAAAGGTCATACAGCTTGTAAGTTTCTGAGGCCAGATTGGAACTCAGGAAGATATATCTTCCTAATTCCAGGCCTAACTCTATATCTCCTGTGCCACCTAGCTGCTGTACTATTGCTACATCACAATGGATAGATAGGTAGATAGATAAACACACACATATGTGTCTCTCTACACACACACACACACACACACACACACACACACATATATGTGTCTATACCTATATCTATATCTATATCTCTATATACAGACAGACATAAACATGTGTACCTATATGTGTATACACACACATACACACATTTATCCTCAGCATTGTCCTTGTTTCCATTTCATGCATTTTTGAAAAACTGAATTTTTCAGGAAACTTGCTATCTAGCTGCAGTATTCCATTTTCATTTTCTCTCTCTCTCTTTTTTCTTTTGGCTTTTTAGGCAATTGGGGTTAAGTGACTTGCCCAGGGTCATACAGTAAGTGTCAAGTGTTTGGTCTGAGGCTGGATTTGGACTCAGGTCCTCCTGACTTCAGGGCTGGTGCTGTATCCACTGCACCACCTAGCTGCCCCTCCATTTTCTCTTGAAGCATTTTCAACTATGTTATAGAAATATTCTCCTTTTAGAGCTTCCAATGATCTTTGAGCAGACCTCCTTTTTATAGTCTTAGGCAGAGGTCACTATCTTTCTAGTGTCTGACCTCTTTGAAATTTACTGTACAAGATGCACATTAACCTATGCCTAGGATTTTCATCTTTTTTTTTTTTGGTCACAAACTTTAAGATTTATCAGATATGACAGAAAACCTTCAGCCCCACGACTATACTGGATGATTAAATAATCCCTTGTGTTTTCCTGTTTCTAATAATAATGATGATTATAATGCTTATATCTAGCATTTATATAGTACTTTAAAGTTTACAAAGTACTTTACAAATATCACTTCATTTCATTCTTGCCACTATCCAGGGTACTAAGTGCTATTATTAGCCTCACTTTACAGATGAGAAATTTGAAGCAGATAGAGCTTATGTGATGTACTCAGGATTATACAGCTATGGAGTGCCAGGAGAATTTGAACTTGGATCTTACTAATGCCAGTAAGGTCCAGTATTCTATCCATTGCAACAGCTAGATGCCTTACTTTTACTCATGCCTACACATGCTCTTGGAATGTACTCTTTGCATCTTCCTCAACACTTCAAGAATCCATGATTTCATCAGTATGCACACAGACCTTGTAAAACTGTGTAGATTGTCTTTGCATGTGACTGAGGCCAAAAAATTATGTTAACCTAGGGTTGAAACTGAAATAAACTAGGTTGGTCATCAAGTTACATATATGAAGTTTATTCTAATGATGATATGCAAAATTTTTCCAACTTGGTAGGACCTGCGAAATATTATCATTCCTTTCTTCCTTCCTTCCTTCCTTCCTTCCTTCCTTCCTTCCTTCCTTCCTTCCTTCCTTCCTTCCTTCCTTCCTTCCTTCCTTTCTTCCTTCCTTCCTTTCTTCCTTCCTCCCTACCTCTTTTTTCTTTCATTCTTTCTTTTTCTTTCTTTCCTTCCTCCTCTAGTTCTTCCTCCTCTTCTTCCTCCTCCTCCTCCTCCTCCTGCTCCTCCTCTTTTTTCTTCCCTCTTCCTTATATCTAATAAATTTCTGATGATCTCTGCAAGTGCCCCAGGACAAATTATTATCATGCTATTAATTTTTTTCTGTTTAATGTAAGTAAAACACTTGATGTTGTCAATTGGATAAAAAAATTGAGATTTTAGGTCCATCTTCTTTAAACTCACTGAGAGAATCTATGTGACAATTTTAGTAATAGATGAGATTATAACAATGACTTTTACTTTTCTCAAGTTTTGACTTATTCTATTAGTTCTCTACATTTGTAGAGCATTTTATTTCAAGTAGTTTGGAATTTATGAGTATTTGAGATGATGACATCTATTTAAAAAATTGTTCTGAACTTTTAGTGGACCTAGTTTCATATATAGGAGATCATGAGTGATAATTTTATCTGTGAAAATGCTCCATTTCCTTTACAATTTGTGTGTTCAATTCTTAAGGATATGTTGAGTTCTGTGTTTATTCTATGGGATCTCTTGTCTTTTGATTTATAAAGAATAGTCATCCCCTCCTGTCTAATTCTGACCACTTAAACCCATTATTCTAGATATTTGGTAGATGCTAAACTTTTGTAACCTGTGATTTTACTAGTATGGGGAGCTACCAATTTAGAAACAACTTCCACTGATGCAAAATGAACATGTATTTAAAACTTTTAATATTAGGAAGTGAGCTGCCTGAGGCATAGAGGTTCTGCCCATGGTCACATAGTCAGAGATAGGACTTTGGTCTATGTCTTCTCGACTTCCAGTCTAGTTCTCTATTCACTAAATTACCCATCCTTTCCATTGTCTGTATCTAGTAAGTTCACTAAGTATCTGATTAATGAATGATTAAATGAATACATAAACCAGACAGGTAGGAGAGATATTATAGGCCGGAGAACCATAAGGACTGAGCTTTAAGTTTACAAAGGATGGAGTTGTTTACAAGGCTATAAGCTGAAAAACAGAGTACCTTAGTCAAATAAATTGCAACTAGTGACTTCATCAAATTGACTTGGAATGGGAGAGAGAAAAGGTGAACATGTATTAAAATGGAGTAGAACTTTTCTGTGATGCACCATGGACTAGTATCATATTTTGCAAGCTGATGGTTTTAAAATTGTTTTCCCAAAATAAAGCAGAAGGCACAGAGTAATAACAGGGAAAAGCACATCAGTTTACTCATCAGTATAAGCAGACTAGAATTATTTACTGTTTGTAGTGTCAGAGCAAATTTCCTCTTAAGATCGCATTTACACATTTTTACTGACAGCAGAACAATATCAGCATTATTTCGACCAAGAGAGGAAAATGAAAGTGGATATTAGACACACAAGGCATTGGAAATGTAGAAAATAGACTTACTAGACCAAATGATGGCTATCAACAGTTCACACGCCCTGTGGAGAGGATTCAATCTATGAAAAGAAGCTTATCTAGATTGCCAAATCTTTTATAATGTTCCCTGGAAATGAAAGTATCTGACCAGCCCCCTCCCTGAAACCTCTGCTCCTGCCTCCCCTCAATGTCTTTCTAGTCCCTGAGAATAGAAAGATTCCAGGATGTGATTTTATGATTTAAAGACTTTTATGCCATGCCTGCAGATTGTGGAATGCTTTAAATGCTAACCGAGTTCTCTGTGCATCTGGTTTTGGCTCTGACCTGCTCATTGATTATTGCTCGAAACCTACACACTTTAACCTTTATTGCTGGGAGCTGAACATTGGCCCATTTCCATTGAGGAAAAGTCTTCTTTAGCTTCTCTGTTCCTACAATGGAATAAGAAAGAACTTAAAATGTACTTTTATCACGTAAGATGTTTTATTTGCAAAATTTAAAGATTTATTTTAATGGCCGGCTACTTCTACAAGCACACAAACAAATATATGTAGATGTGTGTATGCATGTATATGTATACACATATTTTAACATAACCACATACATATATAGAGAAATTCTTGGAGCACTTAGAAGTTAAGTATTTTTCCCCCAGATCCCATAGTGAACATATGTTAGAGACTAGATCTGAACCCAGATCCTCCTGACTCTGAGGCCAGTTCTTTCTCCATTATGCCATATTCACTTTATCATCATCATCACCACCATTGTCATGATGTTTTGCATGTTTATTTCGAGTTCATGCAGACAGAAGAGTGAGAAATTAAAATTACAGGGGGGAAAACACATTGGATTCAGTCAAGAAACCCAGGTTTGAATTATTTATTTACTAACTGTGTCACCTTTGCTTGACTTTCCTGAGACTCAGTTCTCATATGTAAAATGAGAATAATCATATTTATCCTACATCCATCTCATGGCTTTCATGAAGAAAGGGCTTAGTAATGCCTAAAGCACTAAAAAAACAAATCAAGTACTATTGTTGGATGACTGGCCATCATCTTATAATTAGATCTATATCCATCTAGCTATTTAAATTTTACACATATATGCATGTACATATGCATATATACAAACATATGTGTGTAAGGAATACATATATTCAAGTGTGTGTGTGTGTGTGTGTGTGTGTAGCATGTGGGATATTCTGGTATACCTAGAATTATAAGTCCATCAAAATCATTTCATAATGATATCAATACTACATTAGAACTAAATCCTACTGTAACATAAGAAAACTCCTCTCCAATATCCTTGAGAAACAGCCATATACAGTGGGAAAGGGTATATATGGAGGCAGAGAGATTCTGTTCAAATTCCATTTCTGTTATTTACTACCTGTGTGACCTTGGACTTCTCAGAAAACTTCTTGGGACCAGTTTAGTTATCTCTAAAATGAGGAAACTGGCTCAGATCATCTCTGAGGTGTCATCTAGCTCAAAATCGACAAACCTCTGAACTCAGTGCCAATCCAAGTGTCAGCTGATTAAGTGAGTGATCACACAAGCCCCAGTGGCATTAAATGACCATAGTGCTGGTCAGTCTGCATAGTGTCCATTTGATTCTGTTGCTCCTGAGGAAATAACTGCTCTATTTTATTGGTTTTATCAAAGTGTACTTTTGTAGAAGAAAATAATGATCATAGAAAGTGAATGCCTGTATATAATGTATATACTAATGATATAAGTGCATATATCAGAAACATAAACTTATAATCCTGTGCTAGAAATTCTTATACAATAAAAGGGGATCAGGGATATTGGGAGGGGGTGTTCTCATTCTTTTGGCTTGTAAGAAACATGGGAAAATATGTATAGCTCTAGTTCCTACTATTCTGAGACAGAATTACCTCCTTTTCTAACCACACAGTTCACAATATCATATAAGAAAGTTTTATAAACATTAGAGAAATTAAAAAAAAATAAATCATACAACTAGCAAACATTAATCCCAAAGACTTATTTGAATCCTCAAAATCACTTACAATCTTATACATGAAATCTCATTTCTAGAGTGTTCCCCACCAACCCCAAGCCTGTTTGGCCCTTCAATTCTTCATTCATTACTGTTTTAAGGTGAAGAGCACTGATGATATTTTCCCCTCTGTCCAACTTTCTGCCAATCTCCATGGCTACACAGCACATGATCTGCCAAATTTTTAAGGAAGTATAGAAAATCATTATGACATTCCAGTCTTTCAGCATCATTTTCCCTATGTAAGATTTCCCATATTTTTTTTCAGTTTTTTTCATTGACTCCCCATTTTCTCACAACGTATGTGTTTCCTCATTGGCCTCTTATCCTTGTTCTATTTTTCCCCATCATGCTACATTTACCTTCGAATAGAGCCTTTGGTTTCCTCTGCTACTTAAATGGGGAAGGGATTGATTGGACAAATACTTTAGCATTCATTATCTCATGCATAAGTATATATTGCAACTTGGCAGGGCGTGGGATGTGGTTACTGGACTCAAATCTCAATATAAGCCAGCATCTTGATAGATTTGTCAGAAAGATCAATTCTATTTTGACTATATCAAGAGAGGCATGACTTCAAAGAATGAGGAAGAGGTAGTCATGACACATTCTCTGTTGTTCACTTCCTAACTGGCAGAATGTGGACACAAGGAATTAAGAAAATTAATAAAATAAAGAACATCCAAGGAAGGCAATTGCGGTAGTTAAGGAAATTGAGTTGATGCTACATGAATATCACCTAAAGGAACTGGGGACATATAACCCACAGAGCCAAAGATCCCAGATAATATGATTGCTGCCTTCAAGTATTTGAAGAACTGTCACATGGATAAAATTGTGGTTTTTATGTTAGAACATTAATATATTCTATTTTGCCCCAGAAGACATAATTAGAGCAATGGGTGGGACAATTTTATTTGATGTCATGGAGGAGGAATTCTTTTCACTAAATATATTGCTGAATGTGTAGCTTTTGGAGGCAGTGGGTTCCTCATCATTGGAGTTTTTTAAGCAGAGGCTAGATACCACTTGTCTGATGGATTATAATTAGGGGGCCTAGTGGTAAATGTTTAACACCTGGGTCTTTGAAAAGGCATGACACTTTTAAGTTTAATATGTATAAATAACATTTCCACAAACACTTTTTTAGGTCCATAAATCCACAAGACCATAAATAAAGCCCTGATTTCTATTACTGGCCAATTTCCAAGGTGCAAATGTTCACACTGAAATTTTTAATAATTGACTTCAAATCAGGTTCAAGCCGACTGAAACACATCCTGATTGTTTTTGTTTGTTTGTTTATTTGTTTTTGTTGTGGAGTTAACTAAGTAGCTGGTGAGGTCTCTTCCAACTCTGAATTTCTGTGATACAAGCATTCTTATCAAAGAATTATATTGCATAAATTCAATCATAAGATAATTTCTTTGGAACTCAGAACACATTTTCCTGAAATCCTCAATCATTGTGATAGGCTCTGCATTTCTAAAGTGTTTTTCAGTCTTCAAAGTGCTTCTGAATCCTTTAACATGAAATGCTCTTAGAATATATTTCTTTTTCCTTGGGGGAAAAATTCCCACTTGCTTTTGGCAAACTAAATTTAAAGTTCCATTTAGCAGAGGGTAATTATTCATCTTTACTCCCTTTTATAAGTCTAAGGGGCACCCACTCATGAATATGGCTACATTGCATTCACAATGATGGCCTTGGCTTATAACCTCATTGCATAAGACTCCTGAGTCACAGGGATGAATTTGCTAATCAAATAATACAGACCCAACTTGAGGAGTCAAGATAAGAGCTACACATAAAAAAAAGATTGTCTGCAGTCTAAATCAGTACATGTTTGCCATTTTATTCTTGAAGAAATAGACAATGTAAGAGACACTTTAAATAGCATTTTCTATTCCCAATTTAATTAAGGTTCTGATTTTTATTCATTTAGGTAACAGTCCTCATGTTAATGAATATCATTACCATTCTTCTTCAGGCAAATAGGCAGAGGGAAGGAAGGATACCATTTTTCTTTCATACTGGAATTTGGAAATGCAATGACTGTTCAATGTTTAAACACTGTGTCAAATATTGACTGTTTAGTACTGGGAGCAATTTCAGATTTTGAAGATGTTTTGGGCTTTACCGTGGGAACAGCTGATAATAATGATAGATTCCAGTTGATAATTCAACAAGCACCTACTAAGTGCCAGGTAATGCATTAAGAGCTATGGATAAAAAAAATGCAATCCTCACCCCCAAGAATGAGGATAAATAGTAAAGGGAAGATTATCTGTGGGGATGGGAATTAGGGTGAGGATCCCCAGAGTTTTATGTACTCTGCACTCTGAATTAGCAAAAACAATGGGGAGAACCAGGAAAAACTCTTTTTTAAAAAGATCTTATTATCAAAGAGTATATATTCATAGTTTCTAAAGATTTCTAGAGGAAGAATCCTTTTGTTTCAGCCACCATCTGATGTGTAGTCATTAAGCATAATTCTTGCAATTTAAACAACAGAAACAACAATAACAATAATGGCAATGTGACACATACATAAAGCATTTTCAGTTTTGTTGAGTCTTTTGAATATTCAACCTCATCTAAGCCTCATAAGAACCTTGTGAAACAGGTAACTACAAATACCACCATCATCATTTTACACACAACAAAAGAGAAACTCAGGAATGTTGCATGGCTTGTTTGAAGTAATGCAGTTAGTAAATGTTAAAGAAATAGGTGAAACCTTTCCCCCTCTGGCAAAGTGCCTCCCAATTTGTTTCAATCAGTTGTTTAACTGATCATCCTGTTTCATTGTCAAATGAAAGAATGACTTTGCAAAGTCCATCAGCAACCTTGATATATAAGCGTTCTATTATAGCTGCATAATGGCACCACCTTAATATTGACTCTTTCTTTTTTCTTGGTTGCCTAACTTAGATGTCGCTTTCCTGTAGTGACCAGAAGAAGACAGAAAGTCCCTGGAGACTGAGGTTCTAGGTCTAATTCTACCATTAACCATATATGACTTGGAACAAGTCCTTTTTACCTCTATGGGGCACAGTTTCCCTATCTTTCAAAAGAGAAGGTGGATTAGTTGATCTCTAAGTTCCCTTCTGGGTAACATGGCTAGTCCATATCATGGGTCTCAGCTTCTTTGAGTGGATAATGAAGCAAAGATTTACCATATGAAATGATGTAGACCACTTCAAGTTGGAAAGCATATTTTAAATTCTCATTTTTAATAATAATGTTTCTACCTATGTTTAAATGTTTGAACCTACACCTTCTATACTCTATTTACAGATAAGCCTACAGTGGCAAAAGATGCAGAAGTAGATAAATTTGAGGAAGAATTTGATAATCTAAACTAAGTCAGTATCTTCCTTAATATTCAGTGACTTCAATTCATAAAAAGATGGGGAAAATATGTTGAAAATTATGGTCTCCTATTAAGAAGAGGATGAATTAAATGTGTTATAAGTACTGAAGAACATGGCCTCTTAGGGAGATATTGTGTCTCTTTTTTTTTTTTCAGCAATTATCTGTTAAACATACTGCCTGCTTTTCTCTTCCAGGAATCCCTAAAGAAATCAGAGTACACAAAGTCTGTTGAAATCTATAGGTCTTACACCCTAGAAATCTTTAAAGGAGCAGATAATACAATGTTTTAAATGTTCCAAATAACTAAGAAAATGAGAGAGAGAGAGAGAGAGAGAGAGAGAGAGAGAGGGAGAGAGAGAGAGAACAAGAGACCTACTGAGTACCAAACTCTGTTGGACTATTGAAGAGACTACTAGGTCAATAACAAAATAACAAATATCTTTTAAAAATCTAAATGATTTCTATAGGAACTGAATTTTACTCACAAATTTAATATTAAAGATATTACACACTCATTTCTGAATGGAGAATGACAATGCCTCATTTTTCTTTTTCCAGTTGTGCTGAACTTGACACATATACTTCCCAATTGCTAGGAAAATGTGGGGGGTTGGGTGCAGAGATAAGAAGTGGTACTGAAGCAGATCATTGAAAGGGACCTTAAAAAGTAGAGGTGAAATAAGTGAAGTACATATATGAGGACGGTCTATGTAAAAGCATTTAGATATTAGATGCAATATTATGAATGAGGAATAGCATGTAGGATGGTTTAGCAAGAACCCAGAGGGTTCGAACATCATGTGCAATAAAACCGAAAAGGTAATCTGGCCTCAGATCTCAAAGTTTTTGTTCATTTGTTTTTTAAGCCTTGTATATCATCTATTTTTTTTTCTTGAAAGTAATCCATGTTTTGCTTTTATTTTTGTTTTTGTTTTTTAAATTTGGGAGCTGGGGACTAACATGGTAAGACCTATGTTCTAAGAATATAACTTTGGAAGCTAGGCAAAGGATGGATTGAGGAGGAGAGGGTAGAATTAAGGAAAATGAATTAGGAAGTATTAGAAGAGTCTGGATATTTGGTGGAAGCTTGAGCTAACGTAATAGTCATGGAGTGAGAGAATAAGGACATGGATAAAAGAAATGTTGTTGAGGTAAAATTGACAAGAGCTGACCATCAATTGAATACGTAGAGTGAGGAAGAGGGAAGAATAAAAGATAGCTCTATACCACATTGCCTTGTTGAAATATTAATGGTGTTCAAAGACAAACAAATCCCCAAATTAAAAAGAATCCTTGGGCAAATTCCTAATCATAAAAGTAATTAGTCCTTTTGATTCCCATAGGTTTAATTTAAAATTCTGGAAATGTATGAAGTTCAACTTCAAGGCTATGAGACCATATCTGGAATCCTCAGTTTCTCTTCCTTTAAAATGCCAGGGTTAGACCCAATGATTTCTAATGTTCCTTTCAACTCTAAATCCTGTGACCTCTGGCATCTCTGGTGATCCATTCTGTCATAATATTGACAAAGTGCCTTAAAGATTTTAGTTTGTTCCATTTTATTTATTTATTTGTTTGTCTATTTATTTATAACTCTTTTATTTCTCCCACACCCAAAATGTAGCTAAACTGGGTTAGTTTTCTCTTTTCTTTGAATTGCTCATTCATACTTCTGAAAGTTGAGTTTTTTTTTCTATCAGTCCTTTGAATCAGTGAGAAATATACACAAACAAAAAACTACTGAAAGGGAGAGGACACAAAATGGTTGTTGCTGTTTTTTTTCAAGTCCAAAGAATGAATTAAAATCGATGAGACACACAGCAGATAGAAAAGTATATTATGATAGCCCAAAAAAGGATTCAATATTGTTCCACTGGATATTATGCCGTAGTGTTTTCACTATTGTGTTGAGCTTCAAGATGACACTGCCATGTAGTAAGCCTGCTCCATAGTTTCTTGGCAGAAACTGATAGAAAGCAAACAGTAAAAGCATTTTCTGAATTGTAATGCTGTTTGCTAAGCATCCTCTGACCCATCTCAGGGCATTTTTCTTTTCTGTATCCTGTGCGGTGCTGGGCTGAATCACCAGCTAGAATATGAGAAAGGAATAGATAACATTTGGCTACAGCTGCTGTCATCAATGGGGAAATTTTCCATTAAGGGGACGACATAAGTAGAATCTGGACAGCGATGCTTTTATACATATGCAAGGAAGAAAGATCTAAATATAAGAGCCTGTTGACAGTTGGACCCTAAGCTATGGGGAATTAACTTTATCTTGTAACATCTCTAATGCCATTTTTTAAAAATATTTTTATCTTAACTGGTCTTTTTTCTCCTCACAGTCATTACACACACACACACACACACACACACACACACACACACATATATACATATACATAACATGTATATGTACATTTACATATGTCTTTCATATTGAACCATCCTTTGTAACAACAAAAATTTACCAAAAATAATTGAAATAAAAATATCTAATACAGTTATCACATCTATTAATCAATGTATTCAACCTTCTACACCTCTAGTCTCCCACCTTCCCAAGGAAAGGAGGTAGACTAATGTATTTTGTTTGCATTTGAGGTTTCTTTATTCTGTCTTACTTTTTAGCTCAAAGAAATACTCCAGAAATCATGGATTGCATTAAACAATTATTTGGGAACTTGTGACCTTTGGCTAAGATAGGAAACTTGACTGAAAACAACATCAGGCCTGTTCTTAGAAATATTTCATAAATTTCCTGCGGTACATCAGGCTACATTTACACTGATTAACTTCAGAGAAGAGGTGTGGTGAGGGACCTCAAGTTTATGTCAAATGACTGTAAGGCGAAGGAACTGGGGATGTTTACTTGAAACAAGGAAAGATGTAAAAGACACTGTTTTCAAGTATTTGAAGAGTCCTTGCCAGGAAGACTGATTACCTTTGTTCTGCTTTGCTCCAGAAGGGAGTACCAGGAAGAATGGATATAAGTTTGACAAGAGCAAATCTCAGTTTGATGCAAGGAAAACTTCTTAATAGTTAAGAGTTTTCCAAAAGTTGAATGGGTTACCTTGAGATATTATGGATATCCCCTCCGTGGAAGTCCTCAAAAAGAGGCAGATGACAACAGCAGGTATATTTTAGAGAGAATTTGGGTTGTGGTTTAAGTTGGGCAAGGCAACCTCTCAGGTTCCTTCTAGCTCTTGATATAGGATCCTATATTCACTTAATATATTAAAATATATAGTGACTGAGATGAAGGACATTACCAACTTGGGAAATAAGGAAAAGCCCCTTGAAGGAGGAAACAACAAAACCGAGCCTTGAAGGAAACAATGGATTCCAAGGGGCAGAGATGAAAAGGGAGAGCATCCTAGTCATGGAAGACAATTTCTACAGAGATGTGGAGGTGGGAGACGAAATGTTATCTATGGGGAGTAGGAAGGAGGCCAATGTGACAGTAGTAAAGAGGGAAAAATACAGACTGGGGCCAAATGGTGAAAGATTTCAATGTTTCAAACAGAAATTTATATTTACGCTAAAGCAGAAGGTCTTAAAATGGAGTTTGTGATTAAAGATAGACAGATAGATTGATAAATAGATGGATAGATAGATAGATAGACAGATAGATGGATGGATGATAGCTAGATGGATAAATGGATAGATTGGTAGATAGACTGTTTCAATTTAATTGATTTCTTTCGTAAACTTATGCATTTATTGTATGCATTTGTTTATTTTTTTTCAAAGGGATCCACAAGCTTCACCAGACTGTCACAAGGGTACAGCACACAGGCATGTCTTATGCACTGGCACACATGCACACACTTGCACACACACACACACACACACACACACACACACACACACAGAGTTAAGAACCCCTGACGTAAAGACTGTGAGGAACCACCAAAACTTCTAGAGAAGAAGATTGATAAGATAAATTCTGTTCTACCCAAGCCCCACTTTCCCCAACACAAGGCCACTTGAGTTATAAAGCTACCATCTTTGCCTTTTTTTGCCTAACCAATATGACACTGCACATGATTTAGTGGAATCCTCAGTACATGCTATTATGATATATATATATATATATATATATATATTTCTTTCTTTTTTTAATTAAACTTCTTTTGCATCTGATCATAATTTAAAGATGACCCAGAGTCCTCAAAATGCTTCATTTATAGAATTCAATCTCTGACAGTTTTTAGAAAGGTGGAAAGTTACTCGGCTTTCCATCTTGTACCCAGTTTCAACTCCAGGGCACAAGATGCCAAGTCAAGGATAAGCTCATCGCTTCTAAACTCACCTACATGTTGCTAATTCAAGCCTTATTGAAACACCTTTCTCACCCTCCCCTCTCCTCCTTGCAGGGTGGAATACCCAACTCCTCCCAATACCTCCCTTTATAGATGATAGAAACTGGATTCTGAGTTTCTCATTCCACCTTCCATCTGCTGCCCTTCCTGGTATGAAGTCCACAGAATAAGATTCTTCTTGGTGGTTTAGGTTCAAACTCTGCCTCTGACATACTGGCTGTGTATCAAAACTCATCACTTTTTAAAGATCCAGGTCAATCTTTCAGATCTTCTGATTCAGAAATTGTCTGTCTTAAAATGCTCCTTACTAGGAACTCTCTATAATAACAAAATCACAGGTATGATTCATAAAATAATCCACTTCCCTACATAAGACATATTCTCTCTGAATGTTTCCTTTAATTTTTTTCTTGATAATTAAAGATCTATGACAAGAATACATTTCACAGTGAATTTACCTACTCTATTTTAAGCCTTTCTTGATTCTTGTCCACTGGTATAATTTTTGAGTTTCTAAAGCTATCTTACTCATACTCCAATCCAAAGTTAGTGAGATCACCAGTCTTTCAGCAAGCCGTTACATACTCACCCAAAACATATCGAAAACCTGAGGAGGAGGCATGATAGGATAATGCAAAGAACACTAGCTCTGAAGTCAGAGAAACTGGATTCAAATCCTGCCTCTTTTTCCTCATCCCTACCTGACCTTGAACAAGTCAGAAGTAATGTTCTGGTCCTCAGTTTCCTCATCTGTAAGATGATGGAGTTATACTGGATGATTCCTGAGGTACCACTTAGCTCTAGAATTGTTTTATTCATGGTCTAGTCTTAATAAAATAATGTATAAAATATTAATGAATATTAAATGTAAAAAGTTTATTGTGCATATTTAGAGAGCTGATTGTTTAACATTTTTCCAGGTACCCTGATTACTACTATGTCAGAAAAACCCTGAAATAGAAAAAAAAATAGAAAATTTTTAACTAAACAAAAATCCTCTTTACAGTAAAGTGGGAGAATGTTCTTATCTTTTTTTTTAAAGTTCTCTAGAGAGAAAATCTCCATTCCAAGATAGTCCATTCCACTTTTGGAAAACTTTAATTTTTAGGAAATATTCTCCTCAAGTCAAGCCTAAATTTGCCTGTTTTTTTTTTTTGTTTGTTTGTTTTTTGTAACTTCTGCCCTTTGTTCCTTCTTCTGTCCTCTGGAACAAACCAGAAAAAGTGGAAACTTCATTTAACATAATGCCCCTGGGGACAGAAATCAAACACAGTGATCAAGCTTCTCCACAAGTCTTCTTTCTTCAAGGCTAAATTCCTTAGTACTTAAAACAGATTCTTATAATGGATGATCTGAAGACCCTTCCCAATATTGGTCATTTTCCACTTGATACTATCTTTATATTCAAAACTTTTTTAACATCTTTCATGAAATGTGGCACGTATAACTGAGCACAATACTTTGGATATGAACTAAGATAGAATACTGTGTCTACTACTTCTAGTATTACACAAGATGTCTAATACCCCCTAAGTCCATGTTACCTTTTTCAACTGCTCTATCTTACTGTTGATATATGTCAGGCTTATAGTCCACCTAAAACTCTATATCATTTTTAGACAAAATTTTAACTCATCACATCTCCCCCATCTTGTATTAATCAAGAAGAGAATTTGAACCAAAGTTTTATTTATTTTTTTACCTAAATCGTATACCTGAGTCTCAGTTGGGTCTGAAATCAGACCCAGCTGAACTTCTGAAATGAAGGGATCATAAAATTTGCCTTTTGCTCCTGACCTTTCTTAATCCTTAGGATTTTTAGAAACATTGCCAATTTTAGGAGGAATTTTTTGAACCATCCATTCACCTGCCATGATATGTAGTCTCTCTCACCTGCTATCACACAGGGAGTAGATTTTTCAGCTCCAGTGGTTTTCATTTAAAAAGCTGACATTTCCCCACTGTAATATTTATCTTCCTGTGCCAAGTTGTCTCCTTGTTCCTTCAGCGGGATATTGTGTCAAGACAGAATTATGGGGGAGAAAATAAATGTTACTTTTTAAATTAAAACACTCCAAAAATGATGAATTTTTGTAAAACACTAAATCCTTTACAAAACACCTCTACCAACCCTGAAGTATTTATGAGTCAGAGAAGCTTCATATTTTAGAGAAGTCACT
The DNA here is from genome assembly GCF_900497805.2 of Vombatus ursinus. Classification (NCBI taxonomy): domain Eukaryota; kingdom Metazoa; phylum Chordata; class Mammalia; order Diprotodontia; family Vombatidae; genus Vombatus; species Vombatus ursinus. The sequence goes on along the minus strand of NW_020954600.1, from coordinate 9,697,902 downwards.
AACATCAAGTCTAATACTTACTTTCCTGGTGAAAAGTTTATTGAAAACCACAATGAAAATTAAAAGAAACATCTTGCCATTGTCTAGGGAATTTCCAGGTAACATGAAATGATGATAATACAACCCAAAGTTCAGCTAGATCTCATCAGCCTGTACCATGTATGAGGGACTATTTCATTGCCAAATGGACAAACTCTACTTGGCATCTATTTGGCAGATACAGGAAACATGGAAGAGAAACAGACATAAAGGGACAGATGTCCAATTAATGTGACATCTGCAACGATAAGATTTTGTCATCTTTATCATCTTGCAAAACACAGTGTGTACCACTTTCAAGCTGTGCCTATGTGATCCCATGGTGACTGGTTGAAAAGTAAGAAATTAATTCAGCTATCCAGATGTTGGGTATATGTATATGTATGTGCCTATGTATAGATAGATAGATATACATACTCTTCATGATCTCATTTTCTTGGCAGTGGTTTGCCATTTTCTTCTCCTATTCATTTTGCAGATGAGGAACTGAGAGAAACATGGTTAAATGAGTTGCCCAGAGTCACGCAGCTGTAAATGTCTGAGATCAGGTTTGAACTCAAGAAGGTGAGTCTTCCTGACTTCAGGCCTGGTTCTCAATCCATTGTGCCACCTAGCTACTCAATAGAAACTTGTCAGGAGGGGCATCAGGTGTATAGTGGATAGAGTACCGGGCCTTAAGTCAAGAAGAATCATCTTCCTGAGTTCAAATCTGGTCTCAGACACTTACCAGCTGTGTGACCCTGGACAAATCACTTAACCTTGTTTGCCTCAGTTTCCTCATCTGTAAAATGAGCTGGAGAAGGAAATGGCAAACTACTTCAGTATCTCTGCTAAGAAAACCTCAAGTAGGGTCATAAAGAGTTAGACATGACTGAAAAATGACTTAACAACAACTATATATGTATGTGTGTATACATACATACACATACACACATATACATACATATACATGATACACACACATACACAAATAATAAACACACATATATATGTATATATGTGTGTATACATATATATATATATACATAAATCAGTTGTCAAATTTCATAGGGGTAACATTCCTAGAAAAATGGTGAAAAAGTAAAAAAAAATTGATATGGATACATTGAACCTACAGGAAATAGAGGGTTAGGTTACTAAGACCATCAAAAACTATAACCTTTTTCTAGAGATTGCTATACTACTAGTAAGGAAAAAAAAGTTGGGGCAGCTAGGGGGCACAGTGGACAGAGCACCAACCCTGGAGTCAGGAGGAATTGAGTTCAAATCTGACCTTAAACACTGATTAGTAGCTGTATGACTCTGGGTAAATCACTTAACCCCATTGCCCAGCAAAAAAAAAGAAAGTTTTGCACATTACCAATTTTATTTTGTGTACTTAACTTTATGGTTTATTTCATGTTACTACATTAGGAAAAGTGAATATTATTAGAATTAATGTTTTGTTATGAAGAATTGTATGTAGAAAAGTATAGCTGCTCATGTGTGTCAGTGTGTCTTCTCCACTGACTTCCTAAATAAAGGTTTCTAGGTATGAAGGGACAAACTAGAGCATAGAGAAGACCTTGGGAGATGTCCATCTCCTCTTCTGGTTCCTAGAAAAGCTGTGTCTCTCCCCATTGCACCCCCATCCTTGTTCTATATCTGTCTCCCTCCTTGGGAAGGAAGAAGGAAGCCAGACTAGTATATCCAGCAATGAGCATCTTGCCTCAGATGTTCACTGAAATAGCCCAGGAGTAGTTGCTGGGTGACCCTGCTTTGACACAAAACTTGAATTTTGAAGGCAAATAATGAAATATGCTAAGATTACACAGGGAACTCTTTATTCTACAACAGTAAGGTGAACAAGGGCAATGACATTCTTAGTAGGATACCAGCTGTTTCACAAACTTACAGGCACCGAGTCTGTCTGTGTGTCTGTGTGTCTGTGTGTCTGTGTGTCTGTCTCTCTCTCTCTCTTTTTCTACTATGCATAGCCAGGAATTGCTGTGCTGCCAACATGAAGATAGAAATGAGGTTAATAATAAAATCATGAGAATGCTTGACATTTTGAACATTAACTATAGGAATGTTGAGGATTGATGTATATGCATGTGTGTGTGCGGGGGGAGGGAATACTTTCCATGATAGTTTAAATGTTAATCACTTGTCTGAGAAACAACTTCATGATTGCATTTTCCAATTTTAATTCATTTTCTGGCACCTTGCAGACTCAAACTTTGCCACCTTAAGAGTGAGATGACAATTAAAAATTTAGCTTTCTAGATTCAGACTTCCATTGCTGTAAAGCCTGTAATTTCCCTCCTTAATTATCTCTATTGCTTTGGTAGAAGATGCAGAAGTCATTCACTCAGATGGAATTTTAGATAGGTTTCCTCTTTGGTGATGTAATATATGGAGAATATGAATCAGGAAGACCTTGGTTGTATTTCTGCCTCAGACATTTTCTACCATTGTGAACTGGGGATCTCACTTTAACTTCATTTAGCCTCAGTTTATTCATGTGTAAAATGTACATAACAATATTACATACACAATTGTTTTGAGGATCAAATGTAATAACATTTATAAAGTGTTTTTCAAAGTGTTATATAAATGTCAGCAATAAAAACCATATGATTATTATCAACAACGTAATTATGATCATTATCACCATCACCACCACTACCACCACCACCACCACCTTCTCATTCCTGAGAAGGATTCTGATAGAAATGTTTCTGGGAAAAAAGTCACAACCTCTCTATGATCTATGTTTAGTGGTCTACAAACGCTTGCAAAGGTAGATGAAATAAGTTCTTTTGCAGTTATATTAAAGTACTTGGACCTTGTCTCATTCTCTCTAGGCTCCCTGGAATGAGTAGACATGATATTTATGGGATCCTGTATAGACATTATTTTAGTCACCTCTTCTAGGTCTCTTTATTTTTACAGGGTTTTACAGTTTGTTTGTTTGTTTGTTTTTTTGCTGTTGCATTTAGCTTGAAGATTATGAGTATTTGTAGTAACCGTATCTATTAAAATGGTATTCTTTACTATAAGTTCAATTGGTTTAATCTAGTTATAAACTACTTTGTACAAGAAGTTCATTAGATTAAGCCCTTAAGGACTTGAAGATGTACTAGAAATTATCTAATTCAAACTAGTCATTTTATTTTCTTGTTTTTAAAGTTTCTATAGTTTTGATCTCTTTTGTTTTTGACATAATTATTTTCAAATTTATTGCAATGTTTTCCACCCCCTATTTCCACCTAAATAAGGCTTTGCCTGTTAGCTGAGAGAAATTAAGCTCAACCAACCAAGTGACTACATCCCAGTGTCTCACCCTGTTTCTATGGGGAAGTGGGGAGTCCTTCCTTATCTCCGCACAGCCAAGAGTGATTATTACACATTATTACATATTACATATTATGCTTGGGGCCACTAGGTGGCAGGCTTGATAGAGGGCTAAACCCTGGATTTAGGAAACCTCATTTTCCTGAGTTCAAATCTTGGCCTCAGACACTTCCTGGGTAAGTCACTTAACCCTGTTTGCCTCAGTTTCCTCATCTATAAAATAAGCTGGAGAAAGAAACGACAAACCACTCCAGTACCTCTGCCAGGAAAACCCAAAATGGGGTCATGAAGAGTTGGACATGACTAAAACAACTGAACAACAATGAATAGGTATGTAGCATAGTGGATAGAGTGCTGGACCTGGAGTTGGGAATATTTGTGTTCAGATGTGACCTCAGACACTTATCCCAGGCAAGTCAGTTAACTTCACGTTCCTCAACTGTAAAATGTAATAATAGCACCTACCTCCTCAATATCAAATGAGATAATAATTGCACAGCACTTAGCGGAGTGCCTAACACATAGTGGATGCTATATAAATGTTATCCATAATAATGATTATTACAAGGTGTTCATACATTTATGTAGGAAAAAAAAAACTATGAAAATACCTTCACTCAAGGGTCATGTTAGCACACAAGGTCCTTCAGAGTCGAATGCTTCTGGAGATCACAGGAAGAAATAAATAGAACATTGGAGAGGGAGTCAGCCAAGCTGGCTTTGATTGCAAGCTCAGTTTCTTGATCCTTATTTGACCCATGCAAGTCACTTCATTTTTTCTTTTCCTCATTTTTAAAATGAAGGGTTTTATAAATAACCTTTAAATACCTTTCTGGTTCTAAGTCTATGATCCTACGATGTTTGTTACATATCAAAATACTCACCATATTTTATCTTAGTTGTTTATTCCCCAGAGAAATGGATATAAAATTACTTAGGCTTCCCTATTTGGGATGATGAGGAGGAGGAGGATGATGGTGGTGGTGATGGTGATAGTTATTGTTACATTAAAAAAAATATAATCAAACTGCAAATATATAGGCATGTCTACTTTAGGCATATAGGTATCCCAGAAAAGAATCAATAGCAGCATATAGGGACATGTGTAAGCTCCTTAGTGTGGCAATGTGATCCATCAAATAAAATATCATGTCAGAATATATGTTTGAAACTGGCATGCTCTGCAAGAAAGAGTGAACTTTCTAGACAAATGTGGCATAACTGGTTTTTATTAGATCATGTGAAAATGGTGGTGAGGGGTGGTGGAAGGTGGTCTGGCACTCTTGCTTAGGAATTGTTGCCCAAATAAGGGTATTTTTAAATATACTTAATAAAATGTATTAAAGGGTTTCCCCCTACCTAATATTTAACTTCAAGATAAATGGTGTGCTGGAAAGAATACTGAACTGGGAATCAGGAGACTTGGATTCCAGAAGACAGCACGGTACATGAGAAAGAGAATTGGTTCTAGAAACTGAGGTTCAAATCTCATCTCAAATAGTGATGACCCAGGTAACCTTGTGTAAGTCACTTTGCCTAAGTCCCACTTTGTTTATTGGTAAAATGGGAGATTTAGACTAGCTACCTCTGAAATGATTTCTAGTTCTAAATATATAATATTAATCCCAGCTCATTACTTCTAAGATGAATGATATTCAGGCCTTTATGTACATTATTTTCCCCATCTATAAAATCAGATTGACTAAATGATTCCTGAAATCTCACCCACCTTAAAAACTTGGGGACCCTAAGAACATACCTCCTTTTGCTTCTTTATATTTCTGCAAAGCAATCACAATGTTTGAACCTTAATACATCTCTCTGAAGCAGATTGTGTCAATATTATTATTGTACTCTCCTTAAGAAAAAGAAACAGAGGTTTTCATTCATTTGTCTGTGTTCACACAAATAATAAAGGAGGAGCCAGATCTCAAACATACACTCTCTGACATCAATCTCATGACTCTTAGAAATACACCATACTGAACTGGACCCACAAATGAAGTACAGTGTATTAGAAATGGCAAATGTGGTTGCACTCAGCCAATCTGTAGAACATCCTTCTTCATGTTTTGTTTATCAATGACTGAAGAGAAACTAATTCAAGATGGTAATAGAAGAATTTATCTAGTTGTCAGTATCTACTAGACATGTGGTCATGGCTGAGTTGTTTAACCAATCTGATTGTCAGTTTCTTCATCCACAAAATGAAAATAATTTCTATCCCGTCCTCACAGTATATTCAAATGACTATAGCACATATTCATATATATATATATATAACTATGCATACCTACATGTGTGTATATGAAGGAATGGTATCGAGTATCTTTGCCAAGAAAACCCCAAATGGGATCACAAAAAAGTCAGACATGACTGAAATGACTGAACAATCTATAACTATATCTATACCCACAGATGTATAGATATAGCTACATAAATATCTAAATATATAATACTTTGAAATCAAAGTACTGTATTTATTAGTTGCTAGTATAGCATTTGGTTAACTGAGTAGTCTTTTTTGTTAAAAATAGAATAAGGTTATTATTGTCATATTTCATACTTTCAACCTTTAGAAGGAATTATTTTGGTAACCTCATATGTAATACACAGACACATCTATATACACATATATACGTATATACACATATATACATGTGTGTGTGTGTGTGTGTGTGTGTGTGCTCTCTCTAGTATTTCTTCCTAGGAAAATAAATTGTATATTTATCTTTCCTTCAAGTACTAAATTCCAAGCTTCTAAATTGACTTTCTTTAGCATCTTTAATTATGAAGAATGTATTTCCTATTTCTTAAATCCTCCCCTTTGTCATTATAGATGTGGTCTTAATTTATTGATAGCATTGAGTATATAGTTATTCATTCTTTCCATGTCAGAATCAGAATCATTATAGGTATTGGACATGCAATTTCATTGTGTATGTGTAGGAAGCAACCTCTGCCAATTCAGGTCTGTGCTTTCTCCATAAGTTACTAAATTAGAGTGGTCTGGAGAATGAAGAAGTTGTGACTTCTCTGGGGTAACACAAAGGATATGGACCAAGGGCTTGAATCCACATCTCCCTGGCTTTGAGTTCAGCTCTATCCATTCCATGATCCTACCCATTTACCCAAGTTCCTAAGTGAATGTTGAAGCTTTTCTTCCTGGTTTCCTGCTTTTTTTTCACTTTTCTTGATCACTGGAAAGGCCTACTTATTAATGAGGGAACAGAATGAGCAGGGCATCATGTGGAAGGAAAATTACACTTGCTTTGTCTGGCCCCCAAAACAAAATTAGAAGCAATGGATAACAAGTAGCCAAGTGGCTACTTTTGAGTGCAGGCTTGGAATCAGGAAGACTCATATTCAGATCTGGTCATTGTCATCTACTAACTTTGGTACCCTGGGCAAATCACAGAACCACTGTCTGCCTCTATTTCTTCATCTTTAAAAAAGGGAATAAAAGAGCACCTATCTCCCATGGTTGTTGTGAGTGTAAAATGAGATAATAATTATAGAATGCCTTAAAGACCTTAAAGTACCATATGAACTATTAATAAAATTTGTAGAAAGTTGGGTTTTGGTCCAATGTAAGTAAAATTATCTTAACAATTACCAAGGGAGATAGTAGATCTTTCCTCACTAACATTCTTGAAGGAGAATCAGTGTGACAACTTTTTATTTTTCCTTGAGGGGTGGGGTGTTGTAGAAAAGATTCTGATCAGTAAAGGGCTGCTTGGACAAGATGATTTCTGAAGGCCATATTTGGTATTCTCTAACTCTGTGCTGTCTAGTGGTGAACCACTAGGGTAATATCATTTTTATGCTGAGTATACCATGAAAAGAGGATTTCTCTAACCATTATGAGTGTACAAACACAGGAAGCTGTCCTTTAGTACATCCTAGGATGTTGCTGCTGCAATAGACAAATTGTGCTCTGGGAAGAGGGGATTTTCAGAGACAAAGGAAGAGAAGAGAACAAAGAATTTTCTGCCTTATTTTGCCTCTCTGTTTCTCTGTATCTGTTTCTTTTACTATCTCTCGTCTCTATCTTTCCATATCTATTTCTCTGTCTGTCTTCTAAGAAGATGTAACAACAGAAGTACTTGACTATCATACTTCAAAATGAAAGCCCACACTTTGCAACCTCTTCAAATCATGTTTCAAAATCAAATTTTGTGAATTGGACAAATTACTTCATGCTTCACAGACTCAGTTTTCCTTATCTATTAAATGGGGATAATAATGATCATCCTGTATTATACACATCATAGAGTTGTTTTGAGAGTCAAATGAGATCATGTACTTAAAATGCTTTGCAAACCTAAAGCCACTATAGAAATGACTTTTCATTGCCAATATCTATATACCTCATTCACATTTTCAAAGCATTTTATATGCATCTTTAAGCGTCAGAAGTATTATTAATTCTGTTTTACAGAAATGGAAACTGATCATCTGAGATATGAAAAGAATAGCCTACGGCATGCATCTAGTCTATTATTGCCAGTTACATTTTTTTTACAGAAATGTAATTTCATCCATAACTTATAGTTTTATAGAGTTGCCTGGGGCACTCAGAGTTAAAGTGTCAGGTCACATAGCCAATATATGTTAGCAGTGAGACTTAAGTCTCTATTCACTATGCTTCTTGATCTTGAATATGTAAAGACATTAATTCACACGGTATACTAATATTGAAATCCATATAACTATCTATGGGTGTTTGATAATTATAGTTTATTCTATCTCCTACCATAGAATGTTAATTCTTTGAGGGATTTTTCATGTTATTGCCTGTGTTCCTAGTGGCTACTATAGTGGTTAACAAATAATAGGTACTTCATCCATTATTGATTATTTGATGGATAGCCAATACTACTTACCTCTTTAAAGCATATACAAAGCACTTTGAAAACACACAAATGTGTTAGGCAATTGCTATTATATCCATTTTTTGATTTAAATAAATAATAAAAATAAGAAGATCTGAAGTTTAGAGAAATTAAATGATGTTCCCATGTTCCCACAGCTAACTAACTTAGATGTTTTACTCCTGATTTTATCTCGGGGTTTTGAACCTAGCCATTTCTCATTCTAAGTCCAGTATTAGAATGAGTAAACCACCTGGTTTTTCATACTAAGCAGATAATTCCATCTGAAATGTCAGAGTGTAGCTAGACACAGTCACAATTCCTTCTTGAATAGTACTTTTTTTTTTTTCAGAATGAACATTATCTTTGTGAAAATGCATGGAAAACATCCCTAAATTCATTCCAAGAAAAAGTCAGGTAACCAAAGAGTCACCAAGGTCACATGGAAAAGATATGCTCTGAATACCAATCTATCTCTAGTGAGGGCCCAAGGATTGTTTTTACCTCATCCTGTGTTGTGGAAGACTAACTTGGATTATTTGTCCAAATTGACCCCATTGACCATTAAGATGATATCATATTTTCATGTTGGGTATGGAACTTCAAGGATTATACATAAAGGAAACCTCTTGAAGTCACAGGACTTCCCTTTCAGTAGTAAGAGGCCCCTCCAAGTCTTCCAAATGTTTACCTTATAAACTACCTTCAGCCTGTCACTTACAATTTCTGTTTTCATTATAAATCAGCAGCAAAATGTGCCAACTGTCTGTGCTGCAGTAAAACACAGCTGTTTCCATTTGCTCTCCCATCAGATTCATTCTCTCATTGTTCTGTGGGGGAATTGAATTGAGCCATTTTGTATCTCAGTTATGAGGAATATTTCTGCTTCTTAGTGGCAAGCAGACCTTAATCCATCCTTAATCTCACTTCTCTTTGTGGTTCCCAACAGCCCAATACTGGATTACTTTGTTATCTCTCTCTCTCTCTCTCTCTCTCTCTCTCTCTCTCTCTCTCTCTCCCTCCCCTTATCCTGCCCCCATATGTATGTATATGCATATATATGTCTAACCTACCTTCCTTCCTTCTTTCCTTCCCTTCCTTTCTTCATTTAAAAATAAAAACAAATTTATTTAATCAAGATTTAATTAAAAGGAAGGAAAAATCTTAGAAATATGTACTTCTATAGCTACAATAATGTTTAGAGATCATCCTGTACACAATATACCCTAAACCTTTGACCTAACTAGAAAGAATTGTGGACAAGAGCTGCTTTATTGAAGGGTTTCAATTGCAATACACACACGCTCTATATGTATACAAATACATATATATTCAAGTATATATAAACATGTATAGTTTGATTTAATTTTATTCTATTTAAATGTGTTATTCAAGTAATTTTAAAAATCATATTCAGAGACAGGGAGAATTACTTTCTATAAATTTGAGCATCTCTCTTTTAAGTAGCTTTCAAAATACAAGATAATCATTTGTTATTAGCATGTTCACCTGCATGTAAATTCTTGAAAGTAGTTTATTGGATTTTACTCTTGTCAGATTAAACATTCCCATTATTTACTTAGCACAACACACACACACACACACACACACACACACATACACACACACACATACACACACACACATTTTTTTTTAAGCTGAAAAAGTCTAGGACCTGATAATTGTCAATACACAATTATATAGTTGATGCTTTTTGTCCTTCATTCTCAAAGAGGACCAATGACTTCAGGAAGGTGATGTCTTAACTTGCCGGTGAATTGGATTTAAGTGGCAGGGCTGGGCAAAGCCCACCATCACACTCTCCTCCAGAGCCATCTGGGTCCATTGGCAAGATACAAATCCGGACCACAGGAGATGGTCCTAGAGGCACTGGGAGACCTTGGTCTTTTTAAGCTAATGTCTTTCCCTGGTCTCAGTTGACTGAGGCAAATTCCATTCACTGATTAAGGCTAGGTAAGAAATGAGGTAAAGAATGGCCTCTTTTATCTAGTAAAAAAAAAAAACAATCCAGGAGGGGAAGACCCTCAGGCTTTCTGGCCAAAACAGAAACAATTGCTGTTTACACTTATTCTGAGCCATCAAAACCCAAACAACGACCAAGTGAAGCTTGGGCTGGGACCTACTATTGGCCAATCAGTGAGAGCCAGGGTGATTTGGGTTTAAGGCATGATTTTTAAAAAAATGATAGCATAAGTAGAGAAGAGGGAAAAAAAAAAGAAATCTAGCCCAGAAACCCCACGATATCTTACAAGGTTTCAGCAATCAAAATCACAATTACATACATTTGTATCAGATAGTGTGACATAGATATTGTCCCATATTACAGTCAAGAAAACATGGATTCTAATCCTAATATTACTAATTACTAACAAAACTACCTTGAGTAAGTCATTTAATTTCTCTCTGAATCAAGTACATAGGACTTATTATCTATACCATATATTTGCATCCATAGAAGGCAGTTCGACATACACCATTTTGTCCTCATGCTTCCAAAACCACAAGACCTTCTGGGGTTTTGGGTACAACTATTCTGGGGGCTAGCCCATTTTAATTTGCATATGTCTGCATATTTAAGGAAGAAACTGAGACTCCTGAGACAGTATATGGTACTACAGATTCAGATATCTTAAGTAGTTGTCTGATCCAAAGTCCTCCCTTTCCTCATGTAAAATATGAATACTGTCATTTGCAGATTATGTTTTGAAGGCCTGAGACCTTAAGGGGCCTCACCATGGACAGAAAGGTAGTTATTCATAAAGCCAGGATCAGAAATCTTGTCTTTCTGCTCTGATTCCCAGTGCAGTCTTTTCAATCTCTTCCCTCACCACATACAAACATATATACCCTACCCCTCCCAAATACTGGCATAAATGATTAGATACCTTTGGCAAAATTCCTTAAAACTCCAGTCTCAAAGAAATTCAAATGCAGAAAAGAAGAGAGACAAATTAAGCAAGAGAACAGGGATTGTTAATAGTGAAAAAAGGACATTGCTCAAAAGTCAATGCTTTTACACTTGATGTGTTTTTAAAAGTGCTCAATGTATATCCTGTCATCAGGAATGCTACTTGACAGATGAATCTGTCACTAAGATAAAAAATAATCATGTTTGGTTTTTTTTTTAAAGTATCCTCAGAGAAACCGCCAAAGCCCCAGGCGAGTAATAGGAATTTATCTGAAATAAGATCTGGTAGAGCCCCATTAATATTTTGGAGATAAAGTTCTTTATTTCCTTATCCCAAATTGCAACAGCAATAGAGGTTTAAAGGACATGCTATTTATTTGCAAATAGTATTTTCCCACTGTGATAGGAGGCTAAGGAAAAAGATGAGATGACTTTAACTGTTTAGAAAAAAAAAATCAAAGTGGTAAGCTGACGACATTATTCAGATCATCTTATGTACTTGGAGGCTGGAATGATTGCAGAGAAATTAAAGTATTTTAATAATCATCTAATTGGACATTCCTTGATTTTCTTCTGTAGCAAATACTGAAATTAACTCCCCCCCTGTGCTATCTACAGCCCCATTTAGGTACATTCATGCACATTAAAACTATATTGAAGGCTAAATGCATCCAAATAAAAAGTGATTTTTGACTACTGAGTCTGCATGGAATATTAATGAATCTTAATTCAAGTGCTTTACTTTCCCCCTATTTTTATGCTCTTTAAAGTGTGGTTATGGTTTGAAAAGTGACTGTAAAAATGACATAATGGAATTCTGCAGTCATTCTCTCAAGTGTCTTCCAGATCAAATTTATTTAGTTGTCAAATTAAAGGATAATTTCTTTCATAAATGCCTGTGATGGAACTCATAATCACAAATTCTCAGAGCCAGAAGGGAAGTTGGCATCTAACTTAGAACAGCATCAAAATCATCTATGTTAGCTACCCAACATGACCATTTAGCTTTGACTTGAAGGTATTAAATCATGGAGGGTTCCACTACGTATAAGGCAGCTCATTTTGCTCGTGGATACCTCTGATTGTTCAGAATTTTTTTAAATTTGTTTTTGCTTATATGGAGTCAAAATTTGTCTCTCTGCAACTTTCAAGCTTGGCTTCCAAGTCTACCCTATTGGGCCAAGCCGAACAAGTCTAATCTGTTTTCTATAAGACAGTTGTTTGAACATAAGAACAAATCATGTATCTAGATCTCTTACATAAATGGTAAAAGAATTTTCACCTCCATGAAAGCACTTATCCTAACAACACGTAGACTTAAGTAGGATTTTATTTCTGACAAGAGGCAGAACCAAAGATAGAGATGGAGAAATGGAACCAATTATGCCCAAAGAGAATGTATAAATTTATAAACTATGAAAGCAACTTTCTTTTCTGGTGAGTCCTACCTCACTCAAGGATTGATGATTGAAGCCCTGATCCTTCTCCCCAAAACTGTGAATTACTGGGGAAGGGCAAGGTACATGTTTGTTCCTCTTCACCATTGCTGTTGCTCCTTGTTTCTCAACTCCAACTCTTGTCAGTTGTTAGAACTTCTCTTCTGTTCCACAGATTTGTTTAGAGAATTCTTCCAGCTGCAAAAGAATTCTTTCATTATTCTGTCATTGCCAGTTTGGTGACTAATTAGTTCCTCTCCTGAAGGGGCTACTTGATTTACTAGAACATATTGTTTCCTTGAAAGTTTGTGAAACTGATGGGGTTGTGGGACTGGACCCCTAAAGAAAAGACTATGTCTTTAGAATTAAGCCAGTCCCTGAATTTTCCCATACATTTCAACAGCCCAGATCACTGGTGCCACTATCCAAGGCAACTGGCCCAACTCAGCCCACCTAGATTACTTAATTAGTTTACTTGATACTCCTTAATCTTATCTAGATCTTCACTGGTGCCTCTACCCAAGGCAACTGACCCACCTCAGCCCACCTAGATTACTTAATTAGTTTACTTGATACTCCTTAATCTTATGCAGATCTTTTCACCTTTGTACCTAACCCCCACCCCCAGGCTATTTACCATTCCTTAATCCCATTCAAATATTCTCACAGTCTTTTTAATTTTTTTTTGGTATAAAAGTATCAGTTTCACCCCCATTAAGTTGTGTATTTACTAGAAATCTGCCCACCAAGCTGGTGTTACAATAAACTTTGACTAGAAGGTTTGAGTGGTAAAATTCTTTCAAGGCAGACCTCCCTGTAACCTTACTTCTCAGGGTTCCCAGTACCCCAAACCATATCAAAGCTACATGAGTTTTCCAGCAGGGAACTGAAATTTGTGTGAGTCCAACTGACTTTTTTCTGATCATGTGAACTACCTCAGCAATAAACTTGAATGGCTCTCTATTACATCCAGGATTAAATATAAAATCTTCTATTTGGTTTTATTTAAAGTTCTTTAAGAGTGGGATGTTACTATTATTATAATAGCATAGTGTCTAACACATCACATAGTAAGTGCTCAAGAAATTTTTAATTTTGAATAGGACTGAACTTGTCTTTCTTAAATATCATTACTCTTTGGGTTTGAGACCAATTCATATTCCCTAAAAGAAAAAAAAAATCATGACTTAGTGAATCATCTTCAAAGTGGTGGCAATAAATAAAGAACCATATCATGTCTAAACTTTCTCTCAATGATAAATTCTAAGATGGAATGATCGGATTACCCCATATTTCCTATTTCTAACACAACAAATAGACCTTCTTTATTGGTGAGAATCAGGTCCAAAACAGCTGTTTCCACCTTTTCATTTCTCAAATTTTGAAGTTATGATTATGATTATGATTATTATCTTTATTAGTTAATGAATATAATAAATTAGTGGACTTTTGCTTTTGGCTAAGAAGAAGCTCCAGCAAATTCACAGGTAATTGAAGATTTTGATCAATATCATGCTTTTTCTTCTTTCCTTCTTTCTATTTCCCATATTCTTTAATTTATCTGTTTCATCCTTCTGTTCCAATGGTCTATAATACCCACTAATGACAACAGTGTTTCTATTTTCTTTATTTGCCACCAAACATTACCCACTCTGGACTTCATCCTGTTCCAGAAATTCCTCTTCTATGATTACTTAAACCCTGGACCTCACACTTTATCAGCACCCTCTGACCCTGTTGCTCCTCTCTTTTCAGAGTATTGATAGCTTCTCCCATATCCTCCATTTAAGGAGAGCCTACAGACCAGCCATCTCTTTTTTTTTTCTCACCAGGATGTACTCCTCTTTACTTCATCAGTCTATACCATACCGGGTACTCCCCTGCCCCCCATGTTCAACTTTGTTTTATATTTTTGTCTTCTTCATTCAAATGTAAGCTCCTTGAGGGTGGGGATTGTCTTTCTTTTCTCTATTTTGCTTTCATTTGAATATCCAGGGATTAACACTATGGTTGGTACATAGTAAATACTTAATAAATGCTTATTGACTGACTGACTTTCTGCTTCTATTGAGCTTTACCAAATTAATTTTCTCATATCATGAAGTTTATCTCCTTCATGTGCAATCCTACTTCATCATTGAACATAACTGCCTCTATGTATTTCTACACTTTTAAATAATGTATGCCCTTCCACAGTCTTGTTATACCCATGTTCCCTACAACATCAAGTCTTAGAGATACTATCAACATTCCAAATGCGTCCCTCATCTCATGATTTTTATCATCTTCTCTCACGATTTTTTCTCAGGGCAAGGGTGCAGGATGCAGGAGGACAAGTGTCTTCTTAATATCACAGAAGGTGGTTTTCATAATCTTTCTTCTCATGTAAATATCAACTGAACATAAAAGCTATTCACTTTTTTTCTTTTATTTCTTCCTTACTCTCTCTAAGTTTAAACATACATCTTTCTCTTAGAAACTCTACTTCAATTTTGTTTTACTGTGTACATTTGTTTAAAGACATCTGAGACCATGCATTTTATTGTTAACTCTTTTCCTTTTTGTTTTTCTTCATGAAATTTGGACCATTTTGTGATTAAATTCTTACTATTTCTATGTTTGTTGTCTTTAATTTTATAGATATAAAGTTTTCTCCCTCCCCATTCCATTTCGATTTAATCTCATTTTAGTTAGATTTAAAAGAGTTCAGGTAAATGCAGTTTAAAAGTACCCTTGTAGGTACATCTCATCCTTGACCTAGAGTGCACCATTCCTATATTTTGTTCTATGTTCCAATAAGTTTAAAATTTTTTTTCACTCAGTATCCTCTTAATCATCTTAAAAGCAAAACAGACAGCATAAGTAAAGTGTTTTTCAAATCTTATAGCACTATGTAACTTTTATTATTATTAGCAATGTTATTGGTATTAACAGGTGACATATTGGATAGAGCTCTGGGCCTGAAGTTAGGAAGATTTGAGTTCAAATGCAGCCTCAGACACTTTACTAGCTGTGGGATCCCTGGGCAAGTCACTTAAACTCCATTTGCCTCAGTTTCTTAATCTGTATAATAATGATAATAATAGCACCTACCTCCCAGCTTGGTTGTGAGGATAAAATGAGATAAAAATTTGTAACACAAGCAACAACATTGGAGGTACCACTGGAGGTTTTGGGCTCTAGCCTCTGACAGGTTCACTATTTATCTGGGCAGCCAGAAGGACAAATAGACAACTTCAGAGGGTTTAAATAATAATTTATTCTTCTCTATCTCAATGGGTTCCTGATAATGGGAGCACCAACTCCTATAGGATCCCCTAATCACCGTTCGCACAGGGGCATGTGAGAAGGGGAGACAACAACCCTTATGTCTCAATGGGGGCCAATTGAGACAGGCACAGCATTCCAGCTCGTGAACTTCCCTAAATTCCTCCAAGCCTCAATGGGGGGCCAGTTGAGGCAGACATAGCATTACATTGTCATATTCCCCAAATCCCCACTCACTGACCAGTGCTCTCTTGATTCATAGAAAAGTACACAAGAAGGCAATTTGCAAACAATAAGCTCACTGGTTAACTTTAGCAATATCATTATAACTTAGCACAGCACAAACTTAGTAAATATTACATTATGTCATCTCTATATCTCACTGCACCGTCACAATAGAAATTATTTTGGCCATGGGCCTGGGAACTGTTATCTGAAAAAAAAAGAATAACAAAACCCTCCTTACTTACACAATTGTAAAGTGATTAGCAGGGTGCCTGGCACATAGTAAGCACTATATAAACGTTAGTTATTATTATTGTTGTTGGTATTTTATTTTAATTCCTCTTCATAAAACTATTCTCCTTCATTTCACTCACCTTTTTGGGAATCTGACTATTTCAAACTTCTAACTCTATACCCTTGAAGAGCCCTTCCCCCTTTTTTGGAATACTTGTTTTCCATACCTCCACCCCTTAGCACTCCTGATTCCTTCAATGCTCAGCTCAAGTACTACCTTCTCCATGAGATCTTTCCTGCCCCTACATAGATACTTTCCTTTGAAAATTACCTTCTCTTCACTGTGTATATGACTGAAATTCACTTGAACATGTGTTTGCTTCCAACCATGATATGACATAATATTTTTAAATGGCAAGGGCCTTTTCTTACTTTGCTTTACACTGGGAAATATGGAATCTGTAACACAGGGGTAGAAATTGTATTCATAGACATTCAATTCAAAAAAGCCCTACCTGGATTCATTGGATTACACTGACCATGGAGAAAAAAAAAAAAAAAAAACCTCTATGGGGGGGTAGAGACACAATGAAGGAGAAAAGGCAATGACTCCCCTGAGCTCCTGCCCCAAACCCCTCCAAACACATTTAAATAATGCCTTAAAACAGTTCCTGGAGCAGCAGAACCCACAAAAGGACATGGTGAAATAATCGTCCAGCCAAAGAACTACTTAGAAGTCCACAAGAAAAGATCTGTCATACCTGGGTGAGAGTGGAGCACAGTCTAATACAAGCCATGCCAGTGTAGACCACGCCTCAGCAAATCAAGAGCAGGCCTTGAAAACCACTGAATCATTAACAATGATGCTTCTCAGTCCACAGACAGTAAGGGGGTAGAACAAATCTTTGACAGGAGATCACAGGGGACTGTAGTAGCACTGAGACAGGTCTCTGTTGCTTTGCCCATACTTGGATCTGGGTGGCAATCCTAGGTGGCAGTCTCAGGGCAAGGAGGAGTCCTAGAACACCAGAGCATATGGCTGCAGTGGAGCAGTGACCCTCCTCACAGCTCCAGGGCAGAAAAGAGGCCTTGTGGTCACTCACAGACCAGAAAACAGACCAGGAGAGTAGGAAATATACCTCTCCTTATATCATACCACCTTGGAAAAACTGAAAACTTACAGGTCCCTAGAAGTATTTCTGAAAATGGCTGCATAAAACCCTAAAGCTTGAGACAGTGTGCCCTCCACACTGGAAGCACAGCCCTACTTAAAAAAAAAAAAAAAAAAAAAGAGTGCAAAGTCAAGAAATAGGCTGAGAAAATGAGCAAAACAAAAAAACAGAAAAAAAAATTCTGACTCTGAAAAGTTACTACAGTTACAAGGAAGATCAAAACACACTTAGAAGAAGATTAACAAAGTCAAAGCTATATCCCAAAAGAGATAAAAAAGAAGAAAGGAAAAAGGACCTATGTGTATAAAAACATTTATAGCAGCTCTTTTCTGGTGTTAAAAAATTGGATATTTAGGGGATGCCCAGCAATTAGGGAATGACTGAACAAATTATGGTATGTGATCATGATGGGATGCTATTGTGGTATAAGAAATGATGAGTGGGATGCTCTCAGAAAAACCTGGAAAGACTTACATGAGCTGATGCAAAGTGAAATGTACACGTATGAAGTAACAGCAACATTGTAGGATGATCAGCTGTGAATGACTTAGCTATTCTCAGCAATAAAATTATGTAGGACAACTCTGAAGCACTGATGATAAAAAATGCTATCCATTCTTGGGGAGGGGAGAGGGGACTGATGGTGACTCAATACAGATTGAAGCAATTTTTTTTTACTTTATTTTTCTTAAGGCTTTTTTTTTTGCTTGTTTATGTTTTCTTTCACAACATGACTAATATGGAAATGTTTTCAAGGAGAACACATGTTTAACCTATGTTGAACTTCTTGCTTTCTCAATGAGGTGGGGTTGAGAGGGGAGAAGGGAGAGAATTTGGAACTCAAAGTTGTAAAATGAATGTTAAAAATTGTTTTGCATGCAAACTGGGAAAAATATAATACTAAATAGTTTTTAAAGAGTTAAAAAAAAAAAGGAAAGGAACACTGTGACTTATATTGGCTTCCGTCTGCTCTAGATACCTCACATGTACACAATATCTGAGGAATATTACCACAATGTTAATACTGGAAAGAGGCAATTAGATCCTTATTGAGATTGTCTCATCAAAGGATGATTCTTACAAAATTCACAACTTCATTTTAACTTCAGCAACTATTTGTTACCATTTACTATTCACCTGCTGAATTAATTTACTGTTCAATTCCTTTGGACTCCATTGATTAATCTATCCCTACTTAAAACAAATGATGACACCGTACACTGATATATTTAATAGATGAGAAAAAATTAGCAATTAAAGACTTTTGATTGTAAGCAAAAAGTCCTTCTATGAATTGAAGTCTTGCTTGGAAGAATTTTTCAGAGTGAATAAAGAAACTTGATCATGCTTCTTGGGTCATTTTTAAAATTGAAGACCAGGACCTGAGTGATTCCAGTACTTAGTGGAGAGATATTTTCAGAGACTGGCCATAGAGAGGAAGAAATGAACTGTCAGCACAAGGCCTATGATCTAAAGGAAAAAGAAAAGGGCAAGGTTGACCTGTGACCAGAGATTTCAATGTGGGGCAATGTCCGCATAGTTGTCTCCGAGCAGTAAATATCACCAGTTTTATAGACCTTCTTAAAAATTAATGGAAGTTCCAAGAGAAGGTTTGCTCTTTCCCCAACTTTTGCTCCTAATGCCTGTCTATCAAAAGACATAGAAAACAGTACTCCACTGCCTCTTTACTCACATGTTTCTATTAACTTAATTATTCCCTTAAATACAAGGCCAATGGTCAATGAGAAATAAGTATAAATTAAAACTGGGTGCTAAACCTATGTGTAATGGTAGAATTTTTTCTGAGGACTCAGAATAAAGGTTATCATACACCTACCATTTGATCTACTATAAACTCACTAAAACAATGTGAAAGAGTCGTGTGGACCATAAGGGCAATAGTAGTGCCACTAGGATTAACAAACTCATTATTGGGGAAGAATGTTACTTTTTTTTTAATCAATCTACCAGCAACATTTAGTTTCTATTATGTGTTAGACACTATACTAGATATAGGAGATACAAACAAAAAAGAAACAATTTTTTCCCTTATGAAACTTTCCATCAGTGGACATATGTAAATAAATGTATATGTTGAAAATATAAACTAAATAAAAACATTTTTGGAAGAGAGAGCACTGGGTTCTGAGAAAACCCAAAAAAAAGGCTTCATGTAGAAGGGTGTATATGAAATGAGCCTTGTAGAAAACAAAGGATTCTATGTGCCAGAAGTGAGGGGGGAGTGAATTATATGTAGGAGGAACAACCAGCAAAAATAAATAGAAACAGGAAACAAAATGTGGAGTGTCATGTGTGGAATGGAAAAGGAAAGCCCATTTGCTGATCCATGGAGTATGGGAGGGAAAGTAACCTGTACAAAGACTGGAAAGACAGATTTCAAATAACTGCACAATAGAAGTGAAAAAAAAAGCTTATTAAACATGATTGGGACTGGGAAGGGTAGTAGGTTATTCATACTCAGGGATCAAGTATATGTTTGTATCCTTTGGTCTACAGGTATTAACCTATTTCTCAAGTATAAAGTAATGTTGAATCCCAACTCTCCTACTTAGAGACTTTGTTGGGACTTTATTCAAGTACTTTTTTTTTTTTCTGGACCTCTGTTTATTTAAATTTGAGATGATATTTTTCAGAAGAAATCAATTCCATTTTATGCAGCAAAAACTATTAAGTAGCATATGTAAAAAAAAAAAACTTCTGGTAGATGTGAAGGTGGTTACAAAGAGAAATAAAGTGTGAAGAACTCTTGATTGAATCAATCAATCAATCATAACTGAGTATGAAGAAGGCCGGAATGCCTCTTTGCTTCAATCAGGGACACTACTTAGAGATTCGGTCACTCTTCTAAAGAACAAGTGTAAAAGACAGAAACTTTCTCAGAACCAGAAAATCAGAGCAAGAATAAGACAAGAGTCTAGAAGTGGAAAGAAAGAACACAAGTCACACAGGGCTGACTTAGAAATAACCATCAGCCTAGGGTCAGCAAGCAAAAGAAGAGAGAGAAGGCAGAACTGGGCTGTGACAAAGAGTGAAATTATGGGCTTTTGTCAGCTGATTCCACCTTTGTAGTCACTACTCAATGATCAAGGGAATTTCCAAGAAAAGTTCTAAACCATTCCCAACTTCCTAATTTCTACTTGCAGACACAATATTTATTATTGTTTTTTACACAAATATTTTCAATAATCTTAATTTTGCCTCAATCACAAGGACTCCAAGGGTAATTTAGAAATAGATATAAACATATGTTTAGGCAAAGAGCCCAACCACTGACTAATGTTGAGAATTTTCTTTACTGGGACCTCAAAATTATTTTGATTTAACTCATAATGTCTTCTTAAAATAAATCCCCTAAAGCCACCCAAAAGAGAATCATGTGTACTTTAAGGGCCATTATATTCCTAGGATGCTTAAAATGAACTGATTATTATGAGGGGCTGCAAAAACATTCTTTGGACCCCAAAATCTTATAATTTAGTAGGAAAAATGAAACATTCACATAAATAACTACTACAAAGTAGAATAGTCATTTTGGGCTCTGCTTTGTCTTCCACAAATCCTATGCTTATTCACTTGCCAATTCTTATTGACTTTACCTCCACAATATATCCCCATTCATGCTCTTTACTTAAACAGAAAACAACTTAGTTCAAATCTTCATCAGCTCTTACCTAGATTATTGTAATAGTTCCTAATTGTTCTTCTTAATTCTAGTATTTTCCTTTTTAATTCATTCTCCACATACCTAAAAAAGTTAATATTCCAACAGCATAGATCTAATAGTGTTGCTCCCTCAGTAAAAAATCTTCAGTGATTTTTCATTGCTTCTAAGATAAAATATAACATTATCAGTGTGGTTTTTGAAGTCTTCTACTACTGGGTTCCTACATATATATGCACATTTATTTTATATCACTCTCCTCCATGTACTATTTGCTCTTTTTGAAGTGGAGTACTAGCTATTTCCCAAATTCTACATTCCATCTCCTCTCTCCTAACTACAAAGCCTTCTTTGCAGCAGTAGTTCCCTCCACTAGACTGAATTTTACTAGATTCTATATCCTTTTATTATCCCTACCTTCTTTCAAGAGTTTCCTCAGGTGCTACCTCCTACAAAATATATTTTTGATGTCTCCTAGATGTTATTGTTCTCTCCTTCCTGAAATTACCTTGTATTTTTTTTTTTTTTTGCTTTTTAGCTAGGCAATAGGGTTAAGTGACTTGCCCAGGGTCACACAGCTAGCAAGTGTCAAGTGTCTGAAGCTGGATTTGACTCCAAGGCCAGAGCTCTATCCATATGATGAGATCTAGAGGTTTGGGGTGCTGGAACTCCGAGATTAGAACACACAGTTGGTCCTGACTGAAAAAACTTGACCCAAGACAGAAAGAGAGTTTTATTAGAGATAAACCATACAGGCCAGACTCTGAGGGAATCTGAACATTAGTGACACCTGTAAGGACAAGCATGAGGAAGTCTCAGCATTTAAATGGGGGCCAGGATGGATCTTATATGTACTCAAATAGTTTTGGGTGTTTGGGGGAGGGGCTGGGAGAAAGATCCTGAAGCTATGGTGAGTTTAGGGAGAATTCCAATTGGAATGTCTGGGAGATTGAATAGACAATGGGAATAGATAAAGCTGGAGTGAGTTTAGGGAGAACTCTGATGGGAATGTCTAGGAGGTTGAATAGACAATAGGGATACATAATGAAAGGAACTGGAAGGAAGAGGTTTGAATGGGGTCTGGTTAAGATCAAAGGTGGGAAATATCTTCATTAGAATTTCAAAGGGAGATAGGGAGAGTGGATAAGGAAAAGCCATTGGGTGGAATAAAATATCAGGTAACCATGAGTAAGACAAGAGTAAGTTTAAGGGTTTCCTGGGGCCATAAACAAATGGTACCCAAATTCTTTTTGGGGCAAGGGGCAAAGGTTTCAGCTTGGGCCCATACCCCATCACATTTGTATTTTCTTTTCTGAGAGTTCCTTGAATACACCTAGAAAAATATATACTCTGAGTACAACCAACTCATATTCTTATCTTTTTTTTTAATTGCCTGTGCCTATTACAGAACCTTGCACATAGCAGTTGCTCCAAATGTGATTTTTCTCCCCATTTAATAAACATGTATTTAAGTATGTATTATGTGTCAAACACTGTGGTAACTTCTGGGGATATACAGTATGAAAAAATAAAACGAACAAACAAATAAATAAACCAAAAAAATCTCTAAATCTAGATCAAACTATTAAAGTGATTAATATATGTTTGCACATATTACTAGTATTATAAAAGAAAATAATAGTTTAGAATGGAACTATGCAACATAAATGCCCATATATAATTACTGGATTGAATGCAATAAGTGAATAGAAGAAAGTAAAAAGAAAGTGACATAAGAGTTTTAATGAAAAAAAATACCCAATCCACTTCCTTCTTTCTTTCCTTCCTTCCTTTCTTCCTTCTTTCCTTCCTTCCCTCCTTCCTTCTTTCCTTCCTTCCTTCCTGCCATCAAATACTACTTTCTATTTAAGTTTCAAGTGGAGGCACATCTATGAGAAATTTTTTTTTTGAATAATTCCACAATACAATGACTTTTCTCTTGCTTTCCATTTCCATTATATTTATAAGATCAATGGAATATACTATTTGGAGTAAGATTTAAATAAAACTGAGCATGTAGGTTTAATCTGATAAATAGTTCAATTTAAAACATTATTGTAATAAGCAAATGTTTACTTAACCTTTCTATTGTATTCCTTTAAATAAGGAAATAATTCTCTCTGACATTCAAAAAACCTTGGATCAGGTGTTTATCTGCAACCTGGAGAAAAACCACTGACAGCCTTGCGTATAAAGTGTCCATTGTGTATGTGTATATATAGGTGACTCAGTGTGTGTGAGTGTGTCAGTGTGTGTCTGTGTGTGTATGTGTGTGTCCTTTCTCCATGTTGCTTAGTATTGACACTTACCTAATTTCTTCAGAGCTATTATGCCCACTTTAACTGCTATGAGAAGTATGATCTCAGAGTTTAGCATAAAGTTGATTTTTACAAATTCTCTTTCTGGGTTTGAATTCAAAATGCTCTAAAATTCCCAGAGAAATAACATTGTAACATGTAACTAGGAAATGCCATATCTACTCCCAACTCGCCAATAAGGATAGGATAAAGTTTACTGTTTTGTATTGTTTGGTTTTGTTTTTCCCAAAGCAACATAACAATTGCTTTCAGGGACCATGCCATGATCCATTTTGATTTTTTTAGAATCAATGTAACTGAAATATTCATGATCTCCCTTAAAATTACTTAGTAAACTAGTTTAGCTACGAACAATTTTGTTTGTTTATTTTTAGCAACAAACATGTATTTATTACATACATATAAATACATTATGTATTTAATCTTCATAGTTTCATATGCAATCTATGAGTTCTTTGTTTAGGAAAATGCTCATATTGGTTGGTGTTTGTCAAATTTAGGATAACAAAATTTAAAAAAAAAAGTTAAAGATGGTTTTATTAGCCTGTCCCGAAAGGCAGTGGTAGAAGCAATCAATAAAATTTGCAAAGAGGCTGATTAAGACTTTATGTAAGGAAAAATTATGTAGCCATTTGGCCCCTCTGAAAATGGAATCATTCTCATGGTTCCTGGAGGTCTTCTAAAAAACTGGGAACAATTTCTCACATGTATTGTTGTAGGAGGAGTAAACAAGTTATGATCTTATATTATAAGAACAGGTTTAGTGATATATTTTGTATATGTCATCTGAGGACCTGCCTAGTTAAGTTCAGAGAGTTTCAACACCAGGTTGGCTACATAGTGCTGCATTATTTTTTAGGAGCTTGCTTTGTAGACTCTCCTATACTCATTCTGTTCAAAGCATTTCTTTCCAATATGATATTTTTAAAACTCACATTGCATTGTCTGCTCTGGCAGATTTTCCCTTATTCATTATGCTCAAAGAGTTTTGCCACAGTATTTATTTTCTAATGTAGAGTTACATGAGAATTATTGCTGAAACTTTTCCTAAATTCAGAGCATTCAAATGGTTTGTCAACAGTATGAGTTTTCTGATGTTTAATAAGATGACCTCTCTGGCTGAAAGATTTCCAATATTCCATATATTCAAGTGATTTCTGTCCAGTACAAGTTCTTTGATGCATATTAAGGCTTTCCTTCTGGCTGAAAGATTTCACATATTCATTATACTCAGTAGGTTTCTCACCGTTATTAATTGTCTGATAAAGATAAAGAGATCTCCGTTGGCTAAAGGCCCTCCCACATGTGTTACATCTGAAGGGTTTCTCTCCTGAATGAATTCTCAAATGATTAGTAAGGCTTCTCCTGTGGCTGAAATATTTGCCACATTAATTACACTTGTGGGATTTTTCTACAGTCTGAGTTCTCCAATGTTTAGTAAGGTTTTCCTTTTTGCTGAAGGATTTCCCACTTTCATTGCATCCAAGAAATTTCTCACCAGTATGACTCTTCTGATGATTATAAAATGATATTATGTGGCTGAAGACTTTCTCACATTCAGTGCATTTAAAGAGTTTCTCTCTAGCACGAATTATCTCATACTCAGTTAAGACTTCCTCTGTAGCTAAAAGAATTCCCACATTTACAACATTCACAGGGTTTGCCTGCAGGATCAGTTCTCTGATGTTCAGTAAGTCATGTCTTCCAGATGAAGAATTTCCCACATTCATGGCACTCAAAAGATTTTTCTCTAATACGAATTATTTTGTTTATTAAGGCTTGCCCTCCAGAGGAAGTATTTCCTACATTCATTACACTCAAAGAATTTCTCCAGTCTAAATTTTCTGATTCACAGTAGGGCTCCTCTTTGCCTAAAGGATTTCCCACATTCATCACACAGAGACAGTTGCGCTTCAGTATGATTTTTTTTTTCCTGATGTTCAGTAATCTTTCTCTTTGTCTGAAGAATTTCCCACATTCTTTACAACTGAAGGGTTTCTCACTATTATCAAGTCTCTGGACATGACAAGGAGATTTCCTCTGGCTAAATGTTTTCCCACGTTCATTGCAATCAAAGGATTTCTCTCTAGTATGCACTCTCTGATGGGAAAGAAGACTTCCCCTCTGAGCGAAGGATTTCCCACATTCTTTACATTCAGAGGGTTTCTCTCTTATATGTATAGTTCTTTGTTGATTGAAATGTTTTCTCTGACTGAAAGCTTTTCCACATTCATTACATATATAGGGCTTTGGTCCAGTAAGAATTCTCTGATGTAGACTAAAATATCTCCTTTGGCTAAAGGCTTTCCCACATTGACTACATTCATAGGGTATTCAGAGGGAGTGCTTTTATGTGGGGCAAGGGAGAGTGAGGCATCATGGATGACTTCAAGATTGAGAAACTGGAAAATGTGTATTCCTGGGGCTGGCCTGGGGGTGTATGGGGGCCATGGTTTCTTCCTTGCCATCCCCCAGGAGTCAGAGTAGTCTTGAGCAAGGCCAGGAGGGGATCATTTCTTACCAGATCTGAGGATGACACAAAATAAGGGATAAGAGTATGTGTCGACGGCTGAAGGACCCTCACCACAACCCCAGAAGGCAGGCACTATGACTATCTTTATTAGACTAAGACTGGTAGAGGAAAGGGACTTGCCTAGGGTCAAGTGTATGAGGCCAGACTTGACCTTGGGTTCTTTGGAGTACTCCAGGCCCAGCAGGCTCTCCCCACTGCATTACCAGACACCTAGAACTACAGTGAAAAAATTAGTTTGTGAGCTCTTAAAAGCAATGAGGTGATCTCTACCAGCAGAAATGGGTTCACATGGAACTTGAGCACACAGCCAGAGCTGGACTCCACTCTCTCCATGACAGGGGTCCCAGGGCCCTTCCCTGACATCCATAGCTGTCACCCCCTCACCCTTCCCCCAACTGACCTGGGAGACCACTCTGAGCAATTTAATGTTTGAGTTCTTGTCTGTGGAAAAAATATTTAAAAAGCCAACTCCCCATCCCTTTTTCTTGTATAGGCATTTAAACATGAACAGTACAGAAGAAATCATAAAATGTGTAAGTTTTAAATTCACATGAAACAGAAGAATTGAGTTTAGGGAAGCCTCAACTCTGGAAAATGAATAGATGTTCCATAAAGGATTGGTACTCTAATAAATTAAGTATGGAACTCAAGATAATTAGGTATGGAATTATTAAAAAAAAAACTCAACCCTCTAAAATGTACATACCCTTTCACCCATTAATACTACCATTAGATACATGTATCAATTGTGAGAAATAAGCTGTGTGTGATGACTGTCAGACCTCCAGACAGGATCAGAGAGTTAGTCTGGGCTAGCTGCTACTGCCCACTGCTTTCCTGGTTGCAAGCCTTGCTCTGGTTGTTCCTCCTACTATAGTCACACTCTCAGTATCTTCAGTGTACACAATACAGTGTGAGGAGAAAGGTGTTTATTATGATTCTGACAAGAAGTGGGTACTCTACTCACCAGGAACAGGCATGCTATAAAGGACCAAGAACAGACTCTTTTCATGGTGACTTAATCCTACTCCTCCCATTGGAATCTGCATTGGTCCAGATTCTTCCAGGTTACAACTCTTCTTTATATATCCCTAACGTGTACTCCTCTGTATGTTTCCTGCCCCTCCCCACCCTGAGCCTTATTGAGTAAGTGCAGTATTGGGGGAATTGTGACTGGAGGACAATCCCTTGATCTCAAGTTTTTTGTCACATCTCAGCTCTTTAATTCTTTCTTGGCCAAGATGTGTGCAAACATTGTGTTTCCCAAACAAGATATGCTTATCTACAAGCTCATTCTTCTACCCACCTGTGGCTTTACCCTTTCTTAAGATAAGAACATTTGTGGAAGTAAAACAGCTTAGTTTACAAAATTCCATCTCCTACACAATGATATCAAGGGTAGAGGGTAAGGACCAATGAGTATAAGAACATTTAAAGCAGTGTTGTAGTAGCAGCAGCAGCAGCAGCAGCAGCAGCAGCAGCAGCAGCAGCAGCAGTAGTAGTAGTAGTAGTAGTAGTAGTAGTAGTAGTAGTAGTAGTAGTAGTAGTAGTAGTGGTAGTAGTAGTAGTAGTAGTAGCAAAGACCTAGAAACAATATAGCATTTGAGGAAGAGTTGAAGAAAATTATGGCATGTAAGTTAATAAAATATTATTATATAATTAAAAGTGACAAATATGTTGGATTCAGAGACATGGGAAGACTTGTAGGAACTGATACTGGGGGAAATGAGCAGAACCAGAAATGCCATATAAATGATGAAAGACACAATATTATGAAGAAAAACAATTTTGAAAGACCTCAAGACTCATGTCAAGCAGTAAACAATGGACTTCAAAAAACGGAAAATAAATAATGGACTAGAGATGCATAATGAGGTATTTTTAGACATGGATGATGTTTTGCTTTGATTTGGTGGGCTGTAACATTTGTTATAAGAGACGGCTTCTACTTGGGTTTGCATGGAACAGGTAGATTAGTGGAGAATGGTTGAGATATTCCCAAAACATCATCAGTTAATCATATTTTGTTTAATTCAAAACAAAAAAAAATGCCTCAAGGGACACCAATTGAATTACTATCTCATAAAATCATAAATTATATATTCAAAGATGTGGGTATACATATATACATAAATGTATGTATGTATATATGTATGTAGATAATACTGACTACCATGACCCTCATTTCCTAGAAGGTCAGGTAGATTAAATTTCACTCCTCCCCCAAGATTCTGCAATACCCTTAAAGGGGTTTGGGGCATCCTTCAAATGGATCTAGCGTGCACTGATGGTTTTCCCTCAAGTGTAGAAAGGAATTGATGTAGCCCATTTTTATATGACCAATAACAATCCTATTACTTTTTTTAAAGGAATATTTACTTTAAAAGGTAAATTTACAAAAGGAAAATAACAAACACAAAAACTTACTCCCCCAACACACAGAGACATAATCCTACTCCTCTTTGTAATACCTAAATCCTAGGGAAGAGAATGATTATATTCATAGCTCAGCTCAATTCTTATTGAGTATTTATTCTCAGCTCCAACCCCAAATCCCTAACCCCCTCAGGTTTAAGTCCCAGACACCCTGGTTCTTCTCAACTTTCCTAATGGGCTGACTAGCTGCATCATTTCACTTGCAGTCCTGGCTCCAGGGGCACCATGGCTTGAACTCTTGGGTCCAACTAGGATCATTGATGGTATCTAGAAACAGAAACAGGTCAGGTTCATTTCTCAAAAGCCAGGGGGCAACAATGAGGGATCTGGAGAAAGAAGTCCTTCCCCTCTAACCAGTTCAGTTCACGTGTGAGCTTTGATCCTCACCCTCGGGGTCCAACAGGAAGAAGTGAGTAGCAAACAGTGTCACAAATGGAGAGAGGCAGAAAGTGATTGTCTTGGTATATTGCCACTTGTTAAGGTACTATCTCTTCCTGCAGCAAAAGAAAAAAGTCTTCACTTGCCCATGTGAGTATAGGACTTCAGATATGGAGCATTCCCAGGAAAGCTCCTCAATATGCCTTAATGTTAGATGACATGAGCAGGTTTCAAAGATTGTGGTACACAACCACAAATGCATAGGTACGTCTTACAAACCTACGGTTCACATATTTATACATACATGTACACATGCATGTATGCATATGTGTGAATATATGTTATTTGTGTATTGAAGTGATATTTTGTATATAGAAGTGATATGTATTTATTGATGACCAATTAACAATAAAAATAAAGAAAATTTAATTTTAAAACAAGAATTGCTGTGTCCTGCACCTTCCTCCCTTTCCATCATTACCTTGAGGGCAGCCTTTGTTGATGAATTTCTCAGAGCTTGCCCAGGCTGGTCCTAGAGAGAGAGAGAGAGAGAGAGCCATTGTCCATTACAGGACTATACTTGAGGCTTTCTCCGCTTCGGAGAAACTATGAGAGCTTGCAGTTCTCAGGCACAGAAATTAAGAATGGAAGGAGCCAATGGACATACTCATTTCACCTCAATTGATGAGATTACAAGAGGAGAGCTCAAGAGGAAGACATAAGTAAGAATCACTCTAAAAGTGAATTTATATTTAAACAGTTCTGCTTATTATTTTTCTGAAGATTTAATTTATTTGTTTGTTTGCTTTACCAAGATCAAGGAAGGATTTTTGAAGGGCAAAATAGTCTATCCTTTCATTCAATGTATACTTAAACCAACCAAACCAAATATACACTCCCAAATGGCCCCAATCTGTATCAACAAGAACTTCTTTGTCAACATAACTATACAGAATAATCACCAAATTCTGTAATGATACTAGTCACTAGGAAAAACAAACAAACAATATTTAACTTTTCATTATGTCATGAAAAATACATAAACACAAAGATGAAATGGTTGTTGAGTCAAATCCTATTGAACATCTTCTCTCTGAAAACATCAGTTTAAGATATATCCACATCTCAGTGCCATTAAGAATGTATGCTGAAGGTCACATGGATGTTATACTCTCATTCTAAGAGTCATCAGGAAGAAAAAAAATCTTTCTGAATTTATTCCTTTTTCAATTTCTTCTAGTTTTAAGTCCTTCTAGAATTCTTGCCCCAGATGAGAGGTTGGAACTCTTGAAGTAGTGGCAGACCTCTAGAATGATGGATAGATTCCACCATCACCTTGCCTTGTAAATGATTTATCATTTGACCTATAGAAGTCCCATAGGACGTGCAGTGTAGATGGTTTGTCATTTGTATCAGAGATGCAGTACATGCATATTCAACAATAAAGTCACACATCTTCAAAAAAAAAATCCTCAAATCAAGATAATTGGTTAAGCTCTAAATAAATTCCCCAAACAGACTTAAATGGAAAGGATAAGATAATAGACGTAGAACTGGACTCAACCTCAGATGCCATCTAATCCAAGCATCTCATTTTACACTTAAGGAAGATGAGGCCCAGGAAGGTTTCACAGGTATCGTCATCTTCATCATCATCATCATCACCATCATTATTATCATCTTCATCATCAACAACCAGCTAACCTTTATCCAATGTTTTAAGATGGCAAGTTATTTTACAAATAGTATTTAATTTGACCATCATAACAATCCCGGTGGAGGGAGATATTATTATTATTATCCTTGTTATATAGGTAAAGAAACTGAGGCAGACAACTCTTAGGTGAATTTCCCAGAGTCACACAATTAATAAGTGACTGGGGTCAGATTTTGATTTGAGTCTTCCTGATTCTAGGTTCGGAACTCTATTTACTGTGCCATTTAGCTTCAGATGCACACATATACAAACATATACCTATATATACATACATACCTACATAAGTATGCCTATACCTATATATACTTAGGTATGTATACATACATATTGATAGATTAATAGCCTCCTACATTTATGGTCAGCTATGTAGCATGGTAGATAAAATGTTGGGGCTGTAGTCAGGAACTCTCATTTTCTTAAGTTTAAATCTGGCCTCAGACACTTACTAGATATGTGACACTAGCCAAGTCATTTCAGCCTATTTGCCTCAGTTTCCTCATCTGTAAAATGAGCTGGAGAAAGCAATGACAAATCACTCCAGTATCTTTGCCAAGAAAACATCAAATGGGATCAATAAAGAGTTGGACGTGACTGAAAAAAAATGACTAAACCACACCTTTAATTCCACACCTTCCATTGTATGTATATATAGGTATATATGAAGCTAGTAAAGGATTTGAACCCAAGGTCTCTGACACCAGAACAGTGTTCTTTTTGTTGCATTAGGATGTCTCCAAAAATTAAGGGCAATGATTCTTTGACTTTCTCATGGGAGTGTTGTAAAAAATGTTCTTTGAAAACCTTAAAATACTATATAGATAAACACTCTCCAGACTCAGCCAAATAGAAGCTCTCTTTTATTACAAAAGTCATAGTCCAGCAGATCAAATTATCACATTGACAATGTCTGAGAATGTCTATATAGTCAAAAATTTATTCATTTCTAAATAATAGGATCAGCTTGGAAGATCTTGAAGGTCCATTTTTTTTCTCAGACTTTATAAAAGTAAATGATCAAGGCTGAATAAAAAATATATATTATAGTTGACATTTAATGGTTTTCATCAGTCTGCAAATATATTATTCCAACAGAAAGAGTAGATTTAGAAGTAATTAAGATAGGGGTGATAACCAGAGCCACTGAATGTATGAGGCTCCTGAGGAAGTGATTATATATAGAGAAAAGTATAAGGTTAGAAAGGAGTCATATAGCAGTCTCAGAAATAGAAAAAAAAAAGTTATAATTGTTACAATAATTGTAGTGATCTTAATAGATTGAAAGATGGTCTAAGAATCAGGCTGACCAGGGTTCAAGTCCTGTCTATTATAAGTACATCCTTTTCTGTCTCTGATACTTGATTGCTTTCTGGTATGGGCCTTTATTACATCATGCTTGAATTATTGCAATGGCTTGCTGATGGGTCTACCTGCCACAACTGTCTCTCCACTGAAATCTGTCCTTCATTCAGCTGCCAAAGTGACTTTCTAAAATGCAGTTCCAATCATGTCACATCCTGTTACCTAATAAATTAAATAGCTCCCTATCACCTCCAATATCAAAAATAAAATTGTCCAGGTACCATTTGAAGCATTTCATAACCTATACCAACCCCTCTCTCCTCACACTTTCCAGTCTTCTTGTACCTTATATTCTACCTCCTCCATGTCGTCTTCAATCCAATGACACTGGTATCCTTGTTGCTACATGAACAAGATACTCTATTTCTAGGTTTGTAGTGCTTTTTCTGTCCCTCATTCCTGGAATGTTCTACCTCCTGGCCTTCCTTTCTTCCTTGAATCCCCAAGGAAAGCTCAGGTTCTGCAAGAAACCTATTTTAATCACTCTTAATTCTATTTCCTTCCCTCAATTAATTATTTCCTATCATTACGTAAATAGTTTTTTTTTTTTTACTTTAACATATTTGTTTGCTTGTTGTCATCCTAATGCATTGCTTGCTCTTTTGGGGCAAGGGCTGTTTTTTTTGTCTTTCTTTATATTCATTGTGCTCAGCACAGTGCCTGAAACATAGTAGATGTATGACCCTGGGAAAGACACTACTTCTTACTGCCCTCAGACAACAAGTGAAGATCACACGTTTAAGATATAAGGCGTAACTGTGCATTGGTTACAGGGAGTTTCCTCACTCAAATTTCCCTATAGCAATGCAATCATAGAACCAACCCAAAGTAATAGCTTATAGTTACATATTTCTTTAAGATGTATAGATTGATTTACATACACCATGTCATTTGAACCTCTGAGGTAAGTTATAACCATTTTGTGAATGGAAGAAATGAACAATTTTAAATTACTTGCCTTCATGGCCACACAGCTAGTAAGTGTCTGAGATAAGATCTGAACTCATGGCTTGCTGATTCTGAGACTAGCACTCTATCTACTATATATAGATTTGTGATGATGATGATGATGATGATGATGATGATGATGATGATGCTGCTGATGATGATGATCCTTAAACTTTATATTTCACCTTTAAAATAATTTAATGACAATCAAGTCCTACATTTAATTACCTTAAAAATTAAGAAGATATCTTGAAAATATACCTCTTGGTGGGATTCACAAAAGTTTGTGATATTAGTTCCTGCCTTGATTGGATTTTGCTACTCTGGTCTTGCCCTGCCTTAATGAGAATAGAACTGTGAGGGCCTTTTAATGCCATCTGAACTTGAGCCTTTTCTTTAGTGATCAAGACTGGTTGCTATTCAGAAGATGGTGGTGGGGAGCTGGGGAGAGAGAGGAGCTTTCACTCTATCCACATTCAGCAAGTCGATGAATATGTAATACGGTATGTAATAATACCTAAGTAATTTTTTCACTATGAACTCAATCCAATTCTATTATGTGATTTTGGAAATGGATTTTGAATACGGGCCTGTTTGGCTAATCAGATGATCATTTTCCTATTCGTCCCTATTTAAATGCTGAGTGGTGGAGCTGTTTGGGGGGGGAACCAGTGATTTCATTACAACAACAGAGGGAACTGCCATTCCAACGTAGTGACAAGAGCCAAATTGGCCAGGGGAAAATGTTCCCTAACACACTGAAGGAACCACAGGAGGAATCCTGGCAAAATGTCACCTCTAACACAATGACTACAGGATTACAGAAATCTAATTAGCTGTTTCATTAACTGGGAGTCCTATCTGCAGAGCTGGCAAACAGTAGGGATTCAGGAGCTGTCCATCCATTCTCAACACACTAGCCTGTAGTGGAGATGTTCGCTAATTATTCCCAATGTTTCTTATGGCATTAGAATGACTAGGAATTTGCATTTTTGCTGGTATCGTAAAAGGAAGACTTTGGACATTTTTCTGATCACTGGTTCCTGAACTGAGTGACATCTTGATGCTGGGGGTGTCTGTACTTGTTAAAATATGGTTTCTTTTCTTTGCCTTGGGCAAACTCATCAAGTATACATGGTCTTGTGGTGCCCCGGGAGGACTGTAATCAAGACATTCAATGGCTCAGACAAGATACACCAATGCTTCCATTTAAAAGAGATATTCAAGAACATGCTCAAATCCCAGGGCAGAGTTAGCAGACCTGAAGAGCTCAGATAATGACAGAAGCTGGGCACAAGATTTTCCTTGACAAACACAGGGGAGATTGTAAGCTATTTCTCAACCTTCCACCCTCCAACCCAGTTTCCGTTCTCTTCAACCTTATTAAAATGCAGCCCTCATTCCATTAATTTAGGTCTCTACTTAAATTCACTAATCACCATTGAGTTATGAAGAAGCTGTTCATGATAGATAAAAGTCACTTAAATAAATATCCTCCAAGCTCCAGGGGCTATAAACTCCAGGGTTGGGGCTTATTCATTTTTTTCACTTGTTTCTTTTTCTTTTTCTTTTTCCTCCTTTCAAGTTTCAGTCCAGGATATATTCAGGGTGTCCTCTGCTGCTATGGAACAGAGGGGACATATGCTGTCTTCTGTCAAATGGCTTGCTATTTTACTTGTCCAGCATGATTTGTGGCTGCAGCTCTGTGACATAGACTTCACATTCTCGGGAGCTCAAGATTTTACGTCAGCTCCATGAAAGGAATTTGAGACTTTATCAATCATGATATTATTTTCTCAGCTGTCTTAGGAGGGTGGTTTTCAATTATTCAATGACATCAATCATTTGATTCATGTATGTAAGCAGTCACAACTACTCAAAGATATCAACCTTGGATAGAGTGATTATCCTCATAAAAAGATAAAGTCAAGTAAGTGGAGACCCATAACAAGACACGAGGCACGTGCAAAAATAACTTTCATTGTGACCAAAATGGGCAAAGCAAGGTGTTTCTGAGTTTTCTTTAGGCTCTGTTAAAATAATAAAGCAAATTAAAAATGAAAGAAGCAATTGATTATTTCCAGTTAAATTTTGTAATATGCTAGTTTATTTTCACAATGTCCTTGGGCTCATTATTCTACTTTTTTACTGAATGGTGACATTAGATAAGGGATATCAAGATTATGTGGATACCCATGCAATGTACTTTGAGTTAGGTTTACTAGTTAAGTTTATTCTGACATCAAGCTTAAATTTTTCTTTGTACCTTCTACCCACTGTTACTAGTTCTGTCCTTTTGGATTAAGCAGAAAATATGCAATTTCTCTTCCATATCACAGCCTTTGTTGTTGTTGTTTAATTGTTTCAGTTGTGTCCAACTCTCTATGACCCCTTTTGAAGTTGTTGGTTTTTTGTTTTTTGTTTGTTTGTGTTTTTTTTGGCTAGGCAATGGGGTTAAGTGACTTGCCCAGGGTCACACAGCTAGAAAGTGTTAAGTGTCTGAGACTGGATTTGAACTCAGGTCCTCCTGACTCCAGGGCTGGTGCTCTATCCACTGCGCCACCTAGATGCCCCCATTTGAAGTTTTTTTTAGCAAAGATACTGAAATGGATTACCATTTACTTCTCCAGCTCATTTTACAGATGAAGAAATTGAGGCTAACTGGGTTAAGTGATTTGCTCAAGGTTATATAACTAGTAAGCGTCTGAGGGTGGATTTGAACTCAGGTCTATCTGATTCCAAGGCTGGCACTCTATACACTGAGTCACCTAGCCACCCACATCATAGCCTGCCAAGTCCTTAAAGTTGTCCCTCTTGTCTCTTCTTTCCTCCAAAAAAAACACTCTCAATTTTTTTAGTCACTCCTCATTTGTCATGGACATCCTGAATAGCCTTGTCTTGATGTGTTATAGATGACTAACATCTTTCCTAAAATGAATCTCAATAACTGAAGACTACACATTCTTGTTCTCAGAAACAAAAAAGAAAATGATGCCTAGAGCTTATCAGCTTGTATGCTTTTCATGTTAGACAGTTGACTTATATGGCTTAAGATGCAATAACCCCCCCATCTTTCTCAGAGCAACTACTATGTAACTATACCCCTGTGTGTGTGTGTGTGTGTGTGTGTGTGTGTGTGTGTGTGTGTGTGT
>NW_020954600.1:9562028-9661857 GCF_900497805.2 Vombatus ursinus | reverse complement strand
TGTGTGTGTGTGTGTGTGTGTGTGTGTGTGTGTGTGTGTGTGTGTGTATTTTTTTCTACTTGGGAATTGATTTCTTTAACCAAACTTCAAGGCTTTACATTTAACCCCAGTATTCCATTTCTTATTCTTATATTCAATCTGTTGCTCATTCCTACCAACATATTTGCTGGTCTCTGCACGGTCATCTAATCTAGGGCTTCTTAAATTTTTTTCCATTCATGACACCTTCAGTGCTTCTTAAATATTTGCCCTCCCAGTTTTGTGTCATTCTTGAATGCAGGCCCATAGCAGACCCTTAACTGAACTGTGTTTCTATTTCTCACTATGAGGCATTTGTATTGTCCTTACTATATGTGATCATATTTTTTTCAAATATATTTGTTGCTAAGGACCAGTTTAAGTGGCTATTTTTATAGAAGTCCAGTCTCAGGAAAATATAGCTATGTTTTACCTCCTTGATTCTTCATAAGTTTCCTAAGAGGAAAGAGTATGGGAATACTTTTGTCTTCCTTTTGCAGATGAGCGAAGTGAGACTTAGGTGCATTAAGCGACATACCTAAGGTCACCTATTTAATAAGTGTTAGAGTTAGCACTTGAGCCAAGGTTTTCTAAGTCTAAACCCAATATACATTCCATTTCAAAATACCTCCTTTCATATTGGATTTTATTGAATCTAAGAAATATTTATCCTTCAGAAGAGAATTACAAATGATACTTTAAAATAACAGCTGTTCCTTGTTTATTGACATTCTCACTAGTTCAGTAACAATAATGGCATATGTGCTGTATTGTATACAATGTGCCACACTGAGAAACAGGGTGTTTTTGAATTATGAACTAATGCCTGGAAAAATGTTTTGACAGCCGAAAGATGTTTTACAGTTTCTAGAAATTATGTCTGTTAATAATGACCCAGAAAATTCATGTTTCTTTACACTATGTAGATTCTTTCATGTTTTTGCTTCTTAGTCATCCATCGGCAAAAGGGTTTGACTTTTTTTTATAAAATAAAGTTTTTTTTCATTATTTTATTTTTATTATTATTTTATCACATAAAGTTTTGTCAAACAGGGGACTGTTTGAACTGTTGGTCACAATTAACCTAAGTCATTAGTGAAGTTCTATTACAATTCAATCTATAGACATTAGTGACTTAGAACATCATGCTAAATAGTTTATCAAAACAGTGAATGAATTAATGAAAGAAAAAAAATCATTTATCAAGAATTTACCATATACAGAGAGGCAAAGTGTAGAGTGGTTAGAAAGTTTCAGTGCCCAGAAGAGCAGAGTTCAAGTCCTACCCTTCACATTTACTGGTTTTGTGACCTTGGGAATGTCCTTTAACTCCTCCATGCTCTAGGCAACTTTCTAAGCCTACAAATTCCTTACTAAGTGCTTAACTACATTGGTAGAGGGAGTTTCCTACCTATTGAAATCACAGGTCCTTTCCTATCATAATCCTATGTGCCAAAGGCTGTGCTAAATACTGGGGATACAAATACGAAAATTAAAATATTCTCTGCCTTCAAGACGCTTATTGCATATAGAGGTTTACTGATCAGGGATGAGTGTTTTCATTTGAAAAGTAAACATTTAATGGAAGTCTAAGGGAGTAGATTGACACTCGCTTGAAAGAAAGTAGTAATGGTATGCTTATTTCTGTTACGGTTCTAGAATTACTGGGCATGTGGCAGAAAGAATGTTAACAAGAAAATGTTTTAGGAGTAAATTGAAGAATGTGGTTGGGGTTGGTTTGAAATAGTGTGAGACTCAATGAGAGCGTGAGAGGGGAAAACAAGGAGTAGGGGGGATAAGCATTTATTAATGCTAAGTGTTTTACAAATATTATCTTGGAGGTAGCTATGAGAGCAAAAGCAGCAGCAACTTCAGGAGCTCTCTGCCCAGAGATGGTAAGGGTATTGGAAAACTAGTCAGAAAGAGATAGGGACCCTGTACTAGCACTGGGCACAGGGTACTGTTTGGGAGCTCCATTGTCTATACGCAGTTCCAGGTCACAGTTCCAGGGCAGAGAGGATCGGTTTTATTTACAAAGTAACAGGCATCTTAGCTGAATTAGGATCAGAGCACAGACCATAGGAGAGTATCAGAATTGGGTGACACCACTTGGAAGTACTGAAAACTTACTAACCTCCAGAACTAGCTTTGAAAGATCCTGAAGCTTAAAACAGTGCTCACCTGCTTCCTTACCTAGGTAAGCAGAGTTGAACTTTAACATAAAGTTCAAGATAAAGATATAGGCTGGAAAAATGAACAAACATCAATAACAAAAATAAAAACAACACCCCCCCCCAAAAAAAAATACGGCTGTCATGTGGAAGAGAAAGTAGAGTTTTCCTACTTGGCCTTAGAGATAGAACAAAAAGCAATCCATGAAAAATACAGGACAGATTTAAGTTTGATTTCATGGGGGAAAAAAGTTCTTCAATAGGTTAGAACAGTCACAAAATCAAACAAGCTGCCATGGAAGGTAGTGGGTTCCCTCTCACTAGAGATATCCAGTCAGACTAGGTGGCAGAATGTTATTTAAGTCTGAGCTGGTCTAGTGAATATTGGAAGTCTTTTCAGTAATAGAAGTCTATGTGACAAAATGCCAACTTTTCATCAGTTTCCAGTAATCACAAGTTCATGTTTGCCAGTTGCACAAGTAAGATTAAAGAGAACAAAGCACATCTAACCATTTCACTGCCCTGCTCAAGGAAGATGACATAGTAGCTACTTATTATCTTTAGGATTAAAAAAAAAAACCTTTGCTGGCATTAAATTCCCTTATAATCTGTCTGTAGCCTACCTTTTCCTAGATTTATTATGTACTATTCTATTGCATTACTTCAACCTTTCAGACTAACTCGTCTATTTGCTGTCACTCACTAAATATATTCCATCTCTCATTTCTAACATGTTTGCACTGACTGACCTGTGCCTATACCCTCCTCAACTCTGTCTCATAGACTCCTTTGCTGTCTTCAAAGTTCAGTTCAAGCATGACTGGTTTTCATGTCTTTTTCCTCTCATCCCTCTAGTTTCTAATTCTTTCCCCTCCAAATTCCTCTTTTATCTAATTTCTATGCATTTAGTATATTCTTATATGTATACATATCTTTTTGTCTTTAATTTAATGTAACCTTCTCTAGGACAACACCAAATACAGTGCCTCATATATAGAGGAAGAACTTAATAAATGACTTTGACTGAGAAAGAGGGAAGGAGGGAGGGATACAGAGAGGGAGAGAGAGAGAGACAGAGACAGAGAGACAGAAACAGAGGCAGAGTGACATACATAGAGAACCAGAAAAATGAATGAAGACAGAGAAAGAAACGTGGCAGCCTAGTACTTATCAGTAAAATCTAAATTCAAAGAAAGTTAGACATCTCACCAGGGTTTAAAATCTTAAAAGCCCCATTAAGTGTGTTGCCTTTTTTGTGTGATATAGAGAGACAGAAAGGATCTACTTTTTCAAAAACTTATTTTTAAATTTTATTAATTTTATTTTTAATTTATGAAATAAAGCAAGCTTTTTTTTTTTTGGTTATCCAGTACCTACTTTGTGAAAATAAAAAAGCAATACAGAAGATGGCTGTGTGGTATAGGTGACATCTATTGAAGCAAAACTTTACTAATAAAGTAGGAGTTTATTTCAGTGTCCTTGGGTCAACTTTTGGGATAAAATACCAGCCTGCCTGGCTTCTCCATTCTGGGCTTAGTCATCCTAGAAAAGTTAAAACATTTATTCCCATTTCAAAATCATTTTTCCTCAATCCATTTTATTATCTTTTTTTTTCTTTTGTAACAAAATGTCTTATCCAAGACAGAACCGCTATTCCCTTTATAATGAAATCTAGGCTACTTTTTTTTTTTTTAATACTCTGGAAACCATTTCCAATCTCATCAGATTTAAGAAATGAAACTTCCCATACTACCTCTAAGTTTGATTGTATCAGAAAAGTGGCTTCATAGAAATAACATCACCCTTTCTGCTATTATTCTTTTCTTTCTTACACTTAGCCTGTGAAAGAGCCAAAGGACAATTGTCCTAAAGGCAATACATTAGTTGGAAGGGGGTGGAGAAAAGGATTATAAAGAAATCATAAGGTCACTGTAATAGATGTGCATAGAGCAAGCCTACACAACCTGCAACCTCCAGGCCACTTATGGCCTTCAGGTTGCTAGCTGCAAGCCAAAGGATTTGGGGGGAGGGCAAGAAAAATGTAGGTGAAAACATTTTTTGTAAGTAGAGGAAATCCTTTGCTATGTCAGAAACAGCTGGAGGGCTGTAAGAGGCCAGACTGCAGGTTGTGTAGGCTTAGCTAGAGCTACACAGAAGGAAGGTCCAATGGTCAGATTCACTCCAGGGAGGGCTAGCATCCTTGGACAAACATAGCCTAGGATTTATTCATCCTTATTATCATTGTTTAACATATGATTATCAGTCAAGAGTTTCCTTTAGGGGGAATAAGATAATAAAACAATTTAGATATTGCATCATGGAATGATGAAAAGGCCTTAGACTTGGTGATAAGAGGCCTGAGTTTATATCCTCCCTCTGAGGCTTAGAAGCTGAGTGACCATAGGGAGTTTATATCACCTCTCTGGAAGATGCTTCTGCCCCTCATTACCCCTCCTCTCACTGGTGAGAACCTTCTGAAACCTCCATACTGGACTTAATCACCCATCTTTTACTTTGTTCCTCTACTACACTCTTGACTCTCTAAACATTGACACCACTTCCCCCATATTGGCACCTTCCCCTGCTCTCTTTTTCAGCTCTCTTTCACTTAAGGATTACCTCATTAGAATTTAAGATCCTTAAGCAAGGATAGTGTCTTTCTATCTATATTTATACTTCCATTGTTCTGTACAGTGTCCAGCACGTAGTAAGTACTTTTTGAACTGTGTTTCAAAAAGTTGGTCTCTGTAAAATACAGGTCTTGTACCCAAACAGATCCATACTCATCTTCTACTAATAGTAGTTACAGAATAATCATGATTCTGGGGCTTTACCCACATCCTTTCATATGTGGGCTGCCTAGAAAAGTACCCCCAGGTTTGAGAAACATTGGAGACATAGATCAAATTTCATTCAAAACTATAGTGCAAGGGAAGTGTCTATCCATGCACTTATCTTACTAGACAGTCAGAGAACATAGTTGTTCAAAGAAAAAGTGAAAAGTAAACAGCATAACCCAAAAAATGAAGTGAAAGATTTCCCCCCAAACAGATAGAAGTATGCACTGCAAATATCATTGCATGTTCAGTGGCAAAAGGGATTCATACACACACAGGGAACAAGCATGACCAAGCAACATGAATGGAATGAAACATACGTGGTAAATACACTTGATCAGGAAAGACACATAGAAACTCATGAATAAGAAAGACACATAGAAATGAAACATTTAAACCAACAAAATTCTCCCCCTGGCCCCCCCCACCCAAGCGCAAGATTTTTCTGGCCTTCAAATAGCAAAGCTGTTGTTGCTGTCACGAGGTAAGATGCTTTCCAAGCTGAGCTAGGTTTCTCTGTTGCACTATCCTCTCTGATTCATAACTTTCTTTGCCACTGGAAACTTCTGTTTCTGACTTCTCTAAGGCGGCTGCTGGCACAGTAGGTAGTGTTGTGGGCCTGGAGTTAGACAGACCTGAGTTTGAATCTGACTTCAGATACTTACTAGCTCTATGACCCTATTCTTTTCCCTTCCCTTCCACTTATATCGTCTGCTGGAAAGTATCTGCTAGGCAGCATTCCTCCTTCAAGAAAGATCCAAATCTTTCATAAGCTATAAAACCATTCTAAATCTATGATCTGCATTGGTGACTGGAGTTCTCATACCAGGAATTCCTTAGATTGATGAAATAATAATAAATCCTAGCCAGTATTGAAATACTTATGTGCATTATCCTAAACCTGCCTATAGATTCATATGACACTGACTGTGAATTTGATCAAATTGTCTTCTTTACAAATCTTTCTTGACAGTCGTTTTCCAAGACTGAAAACAAGAGACAATGTATTGGTTAACAAGAGAAAGAGTGTCAATGATTTTAAAAAGAGTTATAAACAAGCAACATCCTTGTAAATACCTGACTGTCAATCTGAATTAGGAGGACTATGAAATTTTTTCAAGATAGAACCTCCCCTGTCCCGCTCATTATTCAATTTCAAACCTTGAAGAGCACATATAACCTGATTGGTGGCATTTTATATTATACGAACTCTTTCCTCCATACTTACAATAAAAATTCCAGAAATTTTGCTGTAGAAAGCCCTTGTCCCCGTCGTCCTTTCCACATCTTCAGACAGACATTGCCTTGTTAACTGGAAACTTGAGGTCAGAAAGTACTTTTCTCCTCCGTGCTTTGAAATAATAGAGCCAGCAAGAGACAATGAAAATCTCTCAGGAATGATGCCAGGGCTCTCTCCAAAAGGTTATCAGAGAATTGGAGACATCACACTTGGGCCCTGGAAATGAAGTCTGTAGCCATGTCTGTCCTCCCACAAATTTTTCAATTCATAATCAAATTAGACACTCTGGGTTTAGGGATAAATTCAAATAGATATGGCCCATTTGTGTCTGTGCTGGTTTTACCTGCTTTTCCCTTAGCCCATTTATTTAAGAGATAATAATTAAATGTGATTTGGAATTGAATGTAATAAAGCACAGCTTAGCAGTAATTCAGGAATCAAAACAAAAATAATTTGATTTTCTTATATTTGAAACCATCCTGCGATAACCTGTTATTAAACTTTAAAAAAAAGTGATGTCTTTGTCAACTTTATTGGACTGGGGTGTGAAATCCTATTTTCAAAGGGCTGTATTATGTTTTATCACTGGCTCTACCACTTGGGGATGTATCAATCTCTACCTTTCCTGACTTCTTTTAGAAACAGGATTGATTAAAAAAAAAGAAATAGAATTGATAGCAGTGATGCAGTTTAAGGGTTCAGGGGTGCTGGGACCCCAAAATCACAACACATGGGTACTGCTCAAAATAATTTGACCCAAGCCTTCTTTCAGCCAAAGACAAGGTTTATTAGAACATCCATCATATTGGGCAGACTCTTAAGGTGTCTGAACATGGGTAAGCAGTGGCTAGATTATAAGAATCTGACCAGTGGCTAGATTATAAGAATCTAAGCAGTGGCTAGATTTTAAGAATCTGAGTATCTTAATGGAGACAAGATGGGCCTTATATACAGAAAGACTGTGGGAGGGATCTAGGAGTGGCCAAGTAGTTTGGGGTGACTGGAGGAGGGATATAAGGACATCTGGATGGGAGTGGCCAGTAAGCTGAGGTGACCAGAACTCCTGGGACCTAGACAGCGGAACCTAGCTAGGATTAAGTGTGGGAAATGGCCAGGGGCCATAGGGAGGCAAGATTATGGAGGGG
This sequence comes from Vombatus ursinus, assembly GCF_900497805.2. Lineage (NCBI taxonomy): Eukaryota > Metazoa > Chordata > Mammalia > Diprotodontia > Vombatidae > Vombatus > Vombatus ursinus. The sequence continues at coordinate 9,654,446 of NW_020954600.1, read as the reverse complement.
AGATTGGGTGTAGCCACAATGAAAGACCAGTTGATGGGACCATAGCCTCAGGGGAACGCCAGAGATTTGGCCATGTGGGAAAGTCCAGGGTTTTTCCTTTCTGGGGTCCAGATCCCAACTCCATCAACAGGACCTTGAAGTCAGAAGTCCTGGTTTTGAATCCCGGCTTTAATACTTCTTTGCTTCAATCTTTTGAGTTATAGAGCCTTCATCTGCCAAGTAGGAATGACTCAGTTTTTACAATCTTACTAAATTGTCTGCTCTCTCAGAAGTTTCATCAAACCTTATGAACAATTGAAATTAAAGATATAATAAATATCTAGAGAATTTAGGGGGCAGCTAGGTGGACACAGTGGATAGAATTCTGAGTCTGGAGTCCGAAAGACTTATCTTTCCATGTTCAAATCTGGTCTCAGACACTCATTAGCTGTGTGACCCTTATCAGGTCACTTCACCCTTAATAAATACCTTAGTTTCCTCATCTGTAAAATGAGCAGGAAAAGGAAATGGCAAACCACTCCAGTATCTCTGCCAAGAAAACCTCAAACAGGGTCACAAAGAGTCAGACACAACTAACACAACTGAACAATGACAACAGGAAAGGATTTAGATACTGAAGAGGTCATTTGGCATTCCCCTTTATTTTCAGGTGAGGAAAACGAGGCACAAAGTCATAGTACATTTGAGAATTTAGTTTTATAGCCAGGACCCTTGATTTAGAGTTAGGAAATTTGAGTTTGAATTCTTGCCCTGAGATGGAATGGAGAGGATTAGAATAGCAAGTGGTTAATTGTAGGAATTGACTCAATTCTGGAGTGAGTTTCATTTTTATTCAAATATGGATCTAGTACAATTTCTGTCTTACGAGAAAACTTTATTCAATTGTGGGAATTGGGAGAAAACCTTATTTCATTGTTTGAGCCTATCCATACATGTCTAGGAAGCTGGACCACCTTTCCTTGCTGCTTAGAGACCCTTAACCTTAACCCTTAACCTACATTATGCTGACCAGAAACCCAATCAGATCCAAAGATTTACATGAAGAGTTGCTTCAGAATTGTATGTCTTAAATAATGCATATGTCTTATCTGAAAAGTGGCCTGTACTTATCAATCAGTTATTGTTTGCATGTTCCCTTGGTTATTTATAGATACTTGGGGAGTGGGATGCCTCCTTTTTTTTGGATTTAATGAATTGTACCTGTCCACTGTACCCCTTCCAACTCAGAAAGTCCCTATACTTTCCTCCAATTAGAATCAGATTACTTAATGTTGTTTGTTTCCTTTTAATGAACAGGCCTTAATTGTTTTTAATGCATAAAAGTCAGTCTCACCCAGTATTCAGGGTGAGGACTTAAGGGGAGGAGATCTGGTCCAGCTTTGTTAGGCAATTGGCATGCATTGCTTGATAAATTGATATACTAAGAAAATCTTTGTTTCCCTCAGTCATTTCAATCACCCTCAGTCATCTTTCAATCACCACATCTGAAACTCACTTTCTTTGTAGCAATGGGGAAGCCATGTTACATCTTTGGATATCATTTTTCTAATTGGCAAAATGAGCACATTGGATTAGATGACCCCTGAGGTCCTTTTCACTCTAATTGAATGACCTACAAATCCATTATTCAAGGTCATATAGTCATTAGGTGAAAGAATTAGGATTTGAACTTGAGACCTTCAAATCCAAGGATCTTTGAATTATACATTTTGTCTGAAATATAGACACAATCAATGCATCTATTAAACATTAAAAGATCCAGAACATATTTCTTAAGCACCTATTGAATGTGTTTGCTGGCAGGAGAGGCAACTTTAAGTTTATCGCAATTCATTAATTACCTGCTCTTTGTGAAACACTTCAGTTTATGCTGGGTATACAAAAACCAAACCAAACAAAAAACAGTTCTTGCTCTCAAAAAATGTGTATTCTGCTGAAAGCCTTCAGTGTAGAATGATTCCCTCCCTGCCCCCATGCTTTCCTTTACATGTTCATTAATGAGAAATTTTTTTTAATCAGAGGTAAAAAGTCTTAAACTGTAAATATCCTTTAGAGAGATTAGTGACCTAAATTCATACTAGGTTGTGAATGACTGATATCAAGGGTTTCCTTGGGGGAGGGGGTCTTCTTTTAAAAGGAAAGAAAGTAGAGAGAACAAGCAATTGGAGTTTAAAGAAAAAAAGGGACAAGATCACCATGGAGAAGAATAGGAAAAAAAAAGGGGCCAGGACTGTCAAGGCAATATTAAGTTCACTTTTACTAAGAATAATATAATGCTTTCACAAAAATACTGTTTCTTCTCCGTAGAAATTTATCATCAAGCAATCTGTTACATGGGAAGCAAGTTTCTCTAACAGCAAAGAAGTTCCTGAAACAATAGAGGTTAAATGTCTTGGCCCTCATCATACCGCTAAAAAATATCACAGGCAGGATTTGAAGAGAGAGACAGACATACAGACAGACATAAAATGGGAAATAGTTGGATGTCATAGTGGATGAAGCACTGGTGCTGGAATCAGAAAGACCTGAATTCAAATCCAGGCTCATATCGTAGTTGTGTGACTCTGGACAAGTCACTTAATTTCTTTCCTTTAATCCACTGGAAAAGGAAATGGCAAACTACGCTAGTTTCTTTGCAAACAAACAAAACATGGACAGTATGGCCCACAGGGTCACAAGAGTTGGACACAAGTGAACAACAATAACATATAAAGACTGAAAATCAAATATACAAAGTATATATGAAATAATTTCTATAGAGAGACGCACATGTCTGTTGGTTGATTGATTTAATACCACTTGGGGCAGGAGGGAGTAGGACATCAGGATAAACTTCTTGTAGAAAGTAGCACTAGAAATGAACGTCAAAGGAAGATCTGAATCCTAAAAGGCAGGGGTGAGGAAGGAGACCATTCCAGGCTTAGGAGACAAACTGCAAACATACAAAGAGAGAGATGCAATATCATTCACAGAACATCTGAGAGACCACTTTGTCTGGCATGTAGGTGTCCCCCAAGACTCTACCCTACTGTCTTCTTTCCTTCCTCTATTTTTTTTCCCTTAGTGTTGTCATTAGAGCATATGGATTCAGTTATCATTTGTATGAAGATGATTCTCCAGACTCCAACTGCCTCTCAAGTATCTCAAACCAGACATCTTAAACTCAATGTGTCCAGAAGTGAGCTCATTATCTTTTCCCCTAAACCTTCTGCCTTCCTTCCAAACTTCTGTAGTACTGATGAGCTGGTTGTGTGTCCTTCACATGCACTCTGTGCAAGCTATTACTGCAGTATGTGCAGATAGACTTCTCTTTCAGTTCTCTAAGATATCCTGGGTGGTTTGGGCAAATGAAATACTGTGATTTTTTTTTTCCTATTGTCGGCTTAGAATTGTATCTGAAGCATTTTAATGCCTATTTAGAGGGTTATGTTAGGAAAGCTCAACAGAAATGATCAATTCTTTGCACTATCTTGGCTCTGCCTTTTCTATTTCCCAATGACATTTTAATTTAGTTCAGGCTATGCATTGGCCACGATTTGATATCTCTGATCTCTACCAATAAAATCACTCTTTTTGTGTCAGTTTCTTTTGTTGATAGAAATACCAAAGGAGATTATGACATCATCCATACTCTCAAGGACTTTATTAATTGGGGAAGCAAGGCCAATGCTAGTGATATAACAATGGACATTTCTGTAACATCTTAAGGTTTACAAAGAGATTTCCTTAAAAAAAATACCATCAGATAAGCAATTCAAATGTTATTATCAGTATATTACAGGAAAACAAAAACAAAAACAAACCCTGAGACTGAAAGAGGTATACTAAGTTACATGGCATTGCAAAACCAGTAGGTCTCAGAGCTGTGACTCAAATCTATATCTTCCAATTTAAAGTTCAAAGTGTTTTCTACTACACTTCAGTGCCATTATTAATTTACATTATTTTAAGTACTAAATTATGTATTAAAAATTGTAATGATAAGAGAGCCCAGTAAATATTTTGTGGAAGAATTGTGATGAAATAGGTCTTGAAGGATGAGTTGGATCTGAATTGCTAGAAAGGAGGGTATAAGACATTCTCAGGAAAAGGAAGATTGTGATCTGTGCCCTCTGCTCCCCAGCAGGAGAGCTTAATCTCTGTAAAGGCCAGGGAATAAAGAAACACCATGAGTAAAAAGAAAACGTACGATAGATTCTTATTATGAGAAGAGTGAAGATCAAGGCAGAAATTCTGAAGAGGACAACACTGTCATCAAACCCACATCCGCAACATCAAAAAGGAATATGAACTGGTCTGAAGCCCAAAAAGTCTTCTTAGAAGAACTCAAGAAGGGTTTTAAAAGTCAAATGAGAGAGGTAGAGGAGTCCTTTAAAAGTACAATTGGCAAATTGGAAAAAAAAAAGTACACTGAAGAAAACAAGTCCCTAAAACACACAACTGGCCAATTGGAAAAAAAAGTACAATGAAGAAAATAAATCCCTTAAAAATGCAATTGACCAATTGGAGAAGAAAGTACAAAATCTAACAGAAAAAAACAACATGTTAAAAATTATAATTGAACAAATGGAAACTAATGACTCTATGAGAGAGCAAGAATCAGTCAAACAGAAACAAAAAAATGAAAAAATAGATGAAAACGTAAAATACCTCATGGGTAAAACAGCTGACCTGGAAAATCAATCCAGGAGAGAAAATTTAAAAATTATAGGCCTTCCTGAAAGTCATGATGAAAAAGAGAGCCTGGACAATATCCTTCAGGAAATCATAAAGGAAAACTGCCCTGAAGTCCTAGAACCTGAAGGTAAAATAACTATAGAAAGAATCCACTGCTCCCTGCCTGGAAAAGATCCCAAATTGAAAACACCAAGGAATATAATAACTAAATTCCAAAATTACTAGATTAAAGAGAAATTACTGCAAGCAGCCAGAAAGAAACAATTTAAATATCATGGAAACAACAGTCAGGATTACATAGGACCTTGCAGCCTCTACATTAAAAGACCATAGGGCATGGAACATGATATTCCATAAGGCAAAGGAGCTCGGAATGCAGCCAAGGATTAACTACACAGCAAAAATGAGCATGATTTTTCAGGGAAGGAGATGGATATTCAGTGAAATAGGGGACTTCCAAACGTTCCTGATAAAAACACCAGAGCTCAACAAAAAATTTGATCTTCAAGTACACGATTCAAGAGAGACATAAAAAGGTAAATGGGACAGAAAGATACAATATGTTGTTAATAAGGGCAAAATGTTTACATCCCTACAAGGGAAGATGACACTTGCAACTCTTGAAAACTGTACTGTTATTATACCATGTTAAAGGAGTATACATAAAGGGGGTGGATATAAGTTGACTTCGATGTAATGACAAAAAAAAATTCAATCAAGTGGGTTAAATGGATGAAAGTAAGTGGATTAGTCTGAGCTAAGAAAATGTACTGAGAAAGGAGGAGGCAGACAAGGGTAAATTACATTACAGGAAAAGACACAAAAACCTATTAGAGAATAGGTAAAGAAGGGAGGGGGATGAGCATTGTTTGAACCTTACCGTCATCAGATTTGGCTCAAGAAGGGAATAACATGATCAGTTAGGTATAGAAATCTAACTTGTGCTATAGGCAGTAGGAGGCAAAAGGGGAAAGAAAAGGGAGGGGGAATAGAAGGGAGGGAAGAAGCAATAAGGGTAAAGGGGAAGAAAAGGGAAAGAGATAATAGAAGGGAGGTGGGACCCAAGGAGGAGCGGTGAAAAACAAAACACTAGTGAGGGGGGGAAGGGGGAAAGGAGAAAGGAGAAAGAAAAGCATAAACGGGGAGGGGAAGGATGGAGAAAAAGACACAGATAGTAATCATAACTGTAAATGTGAATGGGATGAACTCTCCCATAAAACAGAAGCGTATAGCAGATTGGATTAAAAACCATAATCCTACAATATGTTGTTTACAGGAAACACATTTGAAAAAGAGTGACACATACAGGGTAAAGGTAAAAGGCTGGAGCAAAATATAGTCTGCTTCAGCTGAAGTAAAAAAAGTAGGGGTAGCAATCCTGATCTCAGACAAAGCAAAAGCAAAAACAGATCTTATCAAAAGAGATAAAGAAGGAAACTACATCCTGCTAAAAGGCACCATAGACAATGAAGTAATATCATTACTAAACATATATGCACCAAGTGGTATAGCATCCAATACTTAGAGGAGAAGTTCAGGGAGTTACAGGAAGAAATAGACAGCAAAACTATACTAGTTGGGGGCCTCAACCTCCCCCTCTCTGAACTTGATAAATCTAACCACAAAATAAACAAGAAAGAAGTTAAGGAGGTGAATAGAACATTAGAAAAGTTAGGTATGATAAACATCTGGAGAAAACTGAATGGGGATAGAAAGGAATATACTTTCTTCTCGGCAGTACATGGCACATACACAAAAATTGACCATGTACTAGGGCATAAAAACCTCACAATCCAATGCAGAAAGGCAGAAATATTAAATGCATCCTTTTCAGATCATGATGCAATAAAAATTATATGTAATAAATGGTCATGGAAAGATAGACTAAAAAATAATTGGAAACTAAATAATCTAATCCCAAAAAATGATTGGGTCAAACAACAAATCATAGAAACAATAAATAATTTCATTCAAGAGAATGACAATAATGAGACAACATACCAAAACCTATGGGATGCAGCAAAAGCAGTTCTTAGGGGAAGTTTTATATCTCTAAATGCTTACATAAATAAAATAGAAAAAGAGGAGATCAATGAATTGGGCATACAACTAAAAAAAAATAGAAAAAGAACAAATTAAAAATCCTCAATTAAACACCAAATTAGAAATATTGAAAACCAAAGGAAAAATTAATAAAATTGAAATTAAGAAAACTATTGAACTAATAAATAAAACTAAGAGCTGGTTTTATGAAAAAACCAACAAAATAGATAAACCTTTGGTTAATCTAGTTAAAAAAAAAGAAAGAAGAAAACCAAATTACTAGTATCAAGAATGAAAAGGGTGAAACTATCACCAAGGAAGAGGAAATTAAAACAACAATTAGGAATTATTTTGCCCAACTATATGCCAACAAATTTGACAATCTTTGTGAAATGTATACATATTTACAAAACTATAAATTGTCCAGATTAACAGAGGAGGAAGTAAAATACTTAAATAACCCTATCTCAGGAAAAGAAATTGAACAAGTCATTGATGAACTCCCTAGGAAAAAATCTCCAGGGCCAGATGGATTTACATGCAAATTCTATCAAACACTTAAAGAACAATTAATTCCAATACTAAATAAACTATTTGGTAAAATAGGTAAAGAAGGAATCTTGACAAATTATTTTTATGATACAAATATGGTGCTGATACCTAAACCAGGAAGAGTCAAGACAGAGAAAGAAAATTATAGACCAATTTCTCTAATGAGTATAGATGCAAAAACTTTAAACAAAATATTAGTAAATAGATTACAGCAACTTATCACATGAATAATACACTATGACCAGGTAGGATTTATACCAGGAAGACAGCACTGGTTCAATATAGGGAAAACTATCAGCATAATCCATCATATCAACACCAAAACTAACAGAAACTACATGATCATCTCAATAGATGCAGAAAAAGCTTTTGACAAAATACAACACCCATTCCTATTAAAAACACTAGAGAGCACAGGTATAAATGGAGTCTTCCTTAAAATAATAAATAGCATCTATCTAAAACCTTCAGCAAGCATAATATGTAATGGGAACAAGCTAGAAGCATTTCCAATAAGATCCAGGGGTGAAACAAGGATGTCCATTATCACCACTGTTATTCAACATCGTACTGGAAACATTAGCTTTAGCAGTAAGAGAAGAAAAAGACATTGAAGGCATTAGAATAGGCAAAGAAGAAACAAAGCTATCACTCTTTGCAGATGACATGATGTTATACTTACAGAATCCCAGAGAATCAAGTAAAAAACTACTTGAAATAATAAACAACTTCAGCAAAGTTGCAAGCTATAAAATAAACCCACATAAATCATCGGCCTTTCCATACATTACCAACAAAGCCCAACAGCAAGAGATAGAAAGAGAAATTCAATTTAAACTTACTGCAGACATTATAAAATATTTAGGAGTCTACCTCCCGAAACAAACCCAGGAGCTCTATGAACACAAGTACAAAACACTTTTCACACAAATAAAATCAGATCTAAATACGTGGAAAAACATCAGTTGCTCATGGGTAGGCTGAGCTAATATAATAAAAATGACAATTCTACCTATGCTAATTTACTTACTCAGTGCCATACCAATCAAACTACCAAAAATTATTTTATAGAATTAGAAGAAATAATAACGATATTCATTTGGAAGAACAAAAGGTCCAGAATATCAAGAGGACTAATGAAAAGAAATGCAGGGGAAGGTGGCCAGGACATTCCAGATCTTAAATTGTATTGTAAAGCACCAATCATCAAAACTGCTTGGTACTGGCTAAGAAATAGAGCGGTGGATCAGTGGAATAGGTTAAGTATGCAAGACACAGTAGTCAATGACTATAGTAATATATTATTTGATAAACCCAAAGACCTTAGCTTCTGGAATAAGAACCCACTCTTTGAAAAAAAAAAAACTGCTGGGAAAACTGGAAAAGAGTATGGCAGAAACTAGGCATAGACCAAAATCTCACACCATATACCAAAATAAAGTCAAAATGGGTACATGATTTAGATATAAAGGCTGATACTATAAGCAAGCTGAGAGAGCAAGGAACAGTTTACCTGTCAGATCTATGGAGAACAGAAGACTTCATGACCAAACAGGAGATAGAGAACATTACAAAAAGCAAAATAGATAATTTTGATTACATTAAATTGAAAAGTTTTGCACAAACAAAGCCAATGCAACTAAGATTAGAAGGAAAGTAGAAAATTGGGAAAGAATTTTTACAACCAGTCTCTCTGATAAGGGCCTCATTTCTAAAATACATAGAGAATTAAGTCAAATTTATAAGAATACAAGCCATTCCCCAATTGATAAGTAGTCAAAGGATATGAACAGGCTGTTCTCAGATGAAGAAATTAAAGCCATCTATAGTCATATGAAAAATCACTCTGAATCACTATTGATTAGAGAAATGCAAATCAAAACAACTCTGAGGTACCACATCACACCTATCAGAATGGCCAACATGACAAAACAGGAAAATGATAAATGTTTGAGAAGATGTGGGAAAATTGGAACACTAATGCATTGTTGGTGGAATTGTGAAATGATCCAACAATTTTGGAGAGCAATTTGGAACTATGCCCAAAGGGCTATAAAAATGTGCATACCCTTTGACCCAGCAATAGCACTTCTAGGGCTATATGCCAAAGAGATCACACAAATGGAAAAAGGAACTACACGTACAAAAATATTCATAGCAGCTCTTTTTGTGGTGGCAAAGAATTGGAAATTGAGAGGATGCCCATCAATTGGGGAATGACTGAGCAAGTTGTGGTATATGAATGTGATGGAATACTATTGTCCTATAGGAAATGATGAACAGGCTGACTTCAAAAAACCCTGAAAAGACTTGTATGATCTGATGCTAAGTGAAGTGAGCAGAACCAAGAGAATGTTGTACATAACAACAGCCATGTTGTGTGATGACTAATATTGATAAACTTAACCCTTCCTGGCAATACAAAGATCTAAGACATCTCCAGAGGCGTTGTGATGGAAAATGCTATCCACACCCAAAGAACGAACTATGGAAGCCGGATTGTTATTTTTTTCTCTTCTGTTGAGTTTTGTTTACTCTTTCTGATGGTTCCTCCTAATGATTTTAATTTCTACTTACAACATCATTAATGTGAAAATATGTTTAATATGAATGTAAATGTATAGCCTATATCAGATTGTGTGCCATCTTGGGGAGAGTGGTGGGGAGGAAGGAGGAGAAAAATTTTAAATTCAAAAGCATATGGAAGTGATTATTGATCAATCAAAATAAATTAATAAAAAAATTTAAAAAAAAAGAAATTTATTATGGTTCAATGTTATTCAATATCCTAAGAAGCACAAGGCGACTAATGATAGTTCAATGATAATAGCAATAAGTCACATTTTTAGATCATATAAGTAATTATATCTAGCATTTCTCTTGAAACTTACCCCATGAGGTAGATAGGGTGAGTAAGACATAAATCCCCCCACCCCCACACACACACACACACACACACACACACACACACACATACACACACACACCCAGCTAAGTGGCACCTTGGATAAAATATTGGACCTGAAGGCAGGAAGATATGAATTCAAATCCAGCCTCAGACAATTACCAGCTATGTGACCTTGGACAAGTCATTAAACTTCTGTTTGTCTCAGTTTCCTCATGTGTAAAATGGGAATAGTATCTACCAACGTTGTGAACATCAAGTGAAATAATTGTAAAGTCCATTGTAGAGTGACTGGTACATAGTAAATGTTATATAAATATTACTAATTATAATTATTTCTTTGTGTTTGTCTTTCCTCCTTCTTTTCCTCCATTCTTCTTCTTCCTCTCTTTTTCCTTCTCCCCTTTTCTGATTTTGTTGGTGGCTATATCTACTACATTCCATTAAAAAAAACACAATCAAATGATAAGGGCTTTCCTTCTTTAGAAGATAGTTTCTGTGTTTTTCAACAAAAACTGATGAGAAACCTGTAAAGCAGTCTGGCAGAAACTAGGAATAGACCAATATGTCACACCACATACCAAGATAAGCTCAAAATGGGTACATGATTAAGGGTGATATCATAAGAAAATACCTGGGGCAGTTAGGTGGCACAGTAGATAGAGTGACAGCCTTGGAGTCAAAAGGACCTGAGTTTAAATCTGGCCTCAGATACTTGACACTTACTAGCTGTGTGACCCTGGGCAAGTCACTTAACCTTGATTGTCTCACCTAAAAAAAAAAAAGAAAGAAAAAAACTAAAAAGAAAATACCTGTCAGACCAAAGATGAGATTGGTAAAATAGATAATTTTGATTACATTAAATTAAAAAGTTTACATACAAACAAAATCAATACAGGAACTTAGTGAAAAATATAGAAAGGTCCTCTGATGAAAGTCTTTTTTCTCAAATATACATGGCTCTGAACCAAATTTATTAAAAATAAAAAAGGTCATTCCCCAATTGATAAATTGTCAGACAATACGTATAGGCAGATTTCAGAGAAAAACAAAGAATTACTATAAAAATGCTATAAATCACTACTAATTAGAGAAATGGAAATTAAAATAACTGAGGTGCTATCTCACACCCATTAGATTGACCAACATGATAGAAAAAGAAAATGACAAATGCTGGAAGGGATGTGGAAAAATAGGTAGTCTAATGAACTGTTAGTGGAGTTGCAAACTGATTCAGCCACTCTGGAAAACAATTTGGAACTGCCCAAACAACTCTAAAACTGATCATACCCTTTGATTCAGCAAATTCTATCATTTCTAAATTGAGAGAGACCAAATCAAGGAAAGACAAACACCAAAGAGACCAAAGGAAAAGGAAAAGACACCGACATGTACAAAAAATATTTATAGCAGCTCTTTTTTTTTGGTATCAAAGAATTGGACATTGAGGAGATGCTCATTAGTTGAGGAATAGCTGAAAAAGTTGTGGTATAAGATTGTGATACTATTGTGTTATAAGAAATGAAGAAGGGAATGGTTTCAGAAAACCTTTGAGCACTCTTATGAACTAATGCAAATTGAAGTGAGCAGGATTACAATAACATTATATACAGTGATAGCAATATTGTAATGAGAATCAACTGTGAAAGACAGCTATTCTGATCAATAAGTAAGATGATTTAGGACAATTTCAAAGGACTCTTGAAGAAAAGTGCTATCTACCTCCAAAGAGATATCTAATAAACTCTGAGTACAAATTGAAGCATATATTTTTTTCATTTTATTTTTTCTTGCTCCCACCCCTCCCCACCACAATATGGTCAGTGTGAAAATATTTTTTGTGCAACTTGATGCATATCTATAGCGTGTATCAAATTTCTTGCCCTTTCACTGGGTGGGGGAGGTAGTGAAGGAAAGAAGAGAATTTAGAACTGAAAATTAAAATTAAAACAAAAAAGCAAAAAGAAAATGGTTCCCATATCCATTCTCTCTTTCCCCAACTCCCTTTAAAACAAAACAAAACAAACAAACAAAAAACCAACAAAACAACAAAATTCAAGTGTATTATCATGCTGGCTACTCTCTATCTAATCTTTTTTATGGAATTTTGAGGAAAGTCCATAGAATTTCTTGAGCTAATTGAACAGTTTTGAATCATATAAATTGGTTGAAGATGCACTTGGTCTAAGGGTACATAGACATACATACATACATACATACATACATATATATAAATATATATGTATGTGTTCTCCTTTCGAAGCCACTTAGCTTCACTTCATTTCAATAAAACAGATATATTTATTGATTACCTACTATGTGCAAGGCACTGTAGAATGTTCTGAGTATTCAGAGAAGAAAATAGTCCTAGGTTTTAAGGCTTTTGCTGTTTTGAAACAAAAATACCCTACATGCTCAAGTAAGTAAATAAAAACTCTATGCACACAATAATTGAGAGGACAAAGGAAGAAACATAGGAAATATGAAATGTATGAAACCAAGAGTTCATAAGAATATATAAAATAATAATGAATAGGGAGTAGAAGTCAGATGATGGAGGACTTTTAATGACGGGCTGAAGAATTGCATGCTCATTCAGTACTTAGTCATTGCCCATATCTCTTCTTCAGAATGAACATTATTTTGAGGATGCGGGACCTTTGTGCAAGATTGTCTGTTTATCCATCCGTCCATCCATCTATCTATCTATCTATCCATCTATCTATCTATCTATCTATCTATCTATCTATCTATCTATCTATCTATCTATCTGTTGGTTGGGCTATGACCTGCAATTTTACTGGTAAAGGGAAGTTGCAGGGAGGAAATCTGGCTGCCAGTGCAGAACCACAACTATTTCAAAATTTATTATCTTAAATTGTCTGGGACACAGAAAAGTGGTATAGCTTCTTGAAGATCACAGAGTAAGTATATCTAAGACTTGGCAGAACTTGAAACCAGGATTTCCTGGCACCAAAGTCTTTATATCATTTGAGCCCTATGAAGCAGGTGTGAGGGAAGGAGGAAGGGAGGAAGGATTTATATAGTACCTAGTATGTGCCAAGCACTGTGCTAAGTGCTTTACAAATATTTCATTTGATCCTCATAACCACCTGGGAAGTAGGTTCTGTTATAATACTTATTTTACAGTTGGGGAAACTGAGGCAAATAAAAGATAAATGAATTATTATCACCATTTTACTGATGAGGAAACCAAAGCACAGAGGTTAAATGACTTGCTAAAGTCTAGTAGCTAATAAGTTTTAAAGGTGAGATTCAAATTAGTTTGCCTTTGACTCTAAGGTTTTACTCTTTCTGTTCCAAAACTATAGGCCTCCCTGACATTTGCCTAAAGGTGATATAGATTTTTCTGGTATTTTAAAAGACCATTGGTATAGTACTTGGGCTGTCAGCTAAGAAAATTATTTTCCAATTCAAATAGGCTCATTACTAGCAGAAGAGTAGAGGAAGAGCAAGAAAAGGTTCTCCCTCCTCTCCAGCTTAACACTTGCCTATTATAAGTCCTTGTTTTGTGAATGTCTTTGTTCTCCAAACCTTAAAGAAGGCAGATTCGTGTGAGTATTCTCTTTTTATTTATTTTTAAGTGGCTTCTATGTCTTAGAGAGAAATGTGATTATTAATCATCCAAAAGCTAGGATTATGTTTCCTATTTAATATAATGCTGTAGGTGATATATCCTTCCCTTATTCATGGCTTCTTTTATTATATGTGGCACTAAGTTCCCAAGATTCCAGTGAATGGCTCATATCTTGGACACATTCCAAAGTATTAAATTAAAAAGATATGGCCCCAACCTTTTATATTTTGTGCTCCTTCTATTTAAATTGCCTCCTATTAAACCATAGTAGAATGGGTGTGGGGGAGAGCAGGGAGAAGGGGGTAGTTGAACAAGTGTTCAATCAACCAATCACTCAATCAACATGAAATTAATAAGAAACTACAATGTTCCAAGCTCCGTGTTATTTACAGGGGATAAAAGACAAATATATCACAATGCTTGCCCTTGAGGAGCTTGCATTTTATTAGGCAGGACAACACGCTCTTCTCCAAGGCAATACTGAGTAATTACAAAATGTATACAAGGTATTGAGGGGAGGGAGGATACTACCATTTGCAGGATCAGGAAGGGCTTCATTTAGAAAGTTCAGCTAGAGGAGTTTTGATAGATGCTAAGAATTCTATGAAGACAAGGGGGAAGGGTGCTCATTCCAGGTATTGTAGTACTGAACTTATTGCCAAGTCCTGAATTTGAATCCAAGCTATGTCTTTCACTACATGTATAATCTTGATCAAGTCAATTATCTTCTCTAGAATTCAATCTCCTTACCTATAAAATGAATGTGGTTGGGCTAGATGATCTCCAAAGACCCTTCCTGCTCTAAATGTGTGATTCAAGGTGTCAGGACTTGGGGCAGCTAGGTGGCACAGTGGATAGAGCACCGGCTCTGGGCTCAGGAGGATGTGAGTTCAAATCTGGCCTGAGACACATAACACTTACTAGCTGTGTGACCCTGGGCAAGTCACTTAACCCCATTGCCTAGCCAAAAACCAACCAAACAAACAAACAAAAATAAACAAAGAGTCGGTACTAACCAGTGTGAAGAATGTGTTTGTGGGGATTTGCTTACTGAGTGCTTGCTCTAAATCTGCCTACCACTCAGTCATTTGTTACTTCTACCTAACTAGAGATATCAGATGGGTTCCACTGGAATAACATGCTCATATATGTAGAGAAGTCACCTCAGTTGTCACCTAGCCAAATACTCTTATTTTATAAACAAGGAAACTGGAATCTACAGAAAGGAAGTGATTTACCCAAAGCCACATAAGTAGTAATAAATAGAGAAAGGATTTGAACACAGATCCCCTGAGCCAAGCATCAATCTTTTTTTCCCATTATACCATGCAGTCAGTCTTAGAATATTCTTTTCCTTCAGTGTCTAGTTTAGTTGTTCATTAAGTGTTGAATTAAACTGAATTTGTCCAATAGCTACCTTGTATGGCTAATAAAAATGGTTAATTCTTATGCAATTGCTAACATCCTTGTAAATTTCTACTCATATAAAAGTTCCTTATAGAACCCATGAAGAGAATTAATCACACTTCTATCACCTGTATAAAAAAATAGTAATCTTGTCACTAGATCAAGCCCACCACTTCAGAAACATTTCACGGAGAGAAATCTATGTAGGGTATAAAATTTTGCCATCAGACATCAAACTCCAGTATCTTTGCCAAGAAAATCACAAAGAGTCAGACATAACTGAAATAACTAAACAATAACAAAAATTAATATATTACCTAAAGGGATTCATTTCTATTTGAGTTTGACACCAGTGGTCTGCTCCTTGAGCTGAACTCCGTGCATGGATGAAGGCTGAAAACTAACGGAAACTTTGCATCCACTACAGACAATAGGAATGAAAGAGAAGCTGCCAATCTAGAAATCACTGAAAGGAGAGCACATTCTAAATAAAGGGAACTGTGCCACTGCTGAGCTAAACAAAGCCACATACAAAAGATGAGCATAGTGGCAAACTGGTGTCATGGAAAGAACGCTGGATTTGAACTAGGTCTATCATTTTGACCTCTTAGATTTTGGTCATCAATTAACCTCTTTGGAACACAATTTTCTCTTCTGTAAAACAAGAGTGGTTTGATGAGATGACCTCTGAAGCTTATACAGGTCTGACAATGTCACTTCCTTATTCAGAAACATCCAGTGTCTGTTTTACCTCATGGATAAAATACAAACTCCTCTTTCTGCATTCCAAACCTTTTACAATCTACCTCCAACATGCTTTGCCAGGTTTATTAAGTACTATTCTCTCCACACACTCTATAGACAATTAATAATAATAGTAACAATAATAGATGCCAATACACAATATTAATAATAAATGTGATTGTATTAATTATAGTGGGAGTTAAACAGTGTTAAAGTAAAAGTTTTCTGGAGATCAACCACAAGTATATTTCCAATATTTCATTAATAGTAATAACAGCCATGACTTATACAGAACTTAAACGTTTGCAAAACTCTTTACAAATATTATCTCATTTTATCCTCACAATAAACCTGGTAGGTAAATGCTATTATTATCACCATTATACAGATGAAGAAATTGAGGCAGAGGGAAATGAAGTGATTTGTTCAGGATCATCCAGTTAGTAAGTTTCTGAGGTCAAATTTGAACTTAGGTCTTCCTGAGTCCAAGTAAGATGTGACTTCAATGAAAAGGGGTGGGGCAGAAGCAGTAGGAGCACGGAGTTTGAATTATGCATTTCTCCAAAGGCATGGTCATACAATTTAAAGCTTGGAAGCTCCTTAGAAATTACATGCTATGAAATCTATAGTTTATAATTAAGGGTTCCAGCTATAGAGAGGTGAAAGGATTCGTTCAATGTTATGAGGTTTAACAGTGGTAGATGGCAAACTGAAAGACAGCTCTTTGAATTCGGTCAAAAACACTTGCATTATACATATACCATTTCCTCTCACGTACTTCCTCAATTTGTAATAATTGGCAGATTGATTGATTGATTAGTTCAGTTAAGGTCTCTGGGCCATCTATGATTGTATTAATTGGAGTGAGAGTTAAATGGTGTCAAAGCAACATTTTCCTGAGATCAGCCACAAGTGTATTTCCAATATTTCATAAATTCTCTAGAGTTCAAATGAACTCCAGAGGTGGCAGAATTTAGTCATTTTCTCTGAATTCAGCATTTCTTCTTTCAGACAAGTCAAAATGTATCTTAAAGTTTCCTTTCTTTCTTCTAGGGCTATTGAGTGTATTTTTAGAAGGCTCGATGAAGCTTTGAGAGTCATTTATAACTTAAGTTGTTAAAACTTCCTACCAAACTTGAGGCTGTCTTCTCAGGATGATACCACAAGGGTGCAGAGATGAGAAGTATTAGTTTCCACAAAACTGATTTTCTGTCAGGATATTGATCATCGTGTGGGAATGAATCAAAAACTCTAGAAGGAAATGGCCACTCTATGCCTCAGTCAGGTCTGTAGCATGTATGTATTCTCTCCTCTAACCCCTTCAGTAGCTTATGCATGAGTAAACAACACATGGCTGAATAATTTTTAAAAAACAAAACATGGACACCAGGAAAATAATTATAAAGAGCCCCAAGGCCAGATCCATGTTGTCCTTTAAATGGAATTCTGTTTAAAAAAAAAAAGTGTTACTATCATTATGCTAATTTTCTTTTTTTAAATTTAAGCTCATGTTTAAAAAAAGTGCTTTGAGGCAAAGTGAAAATGAAACTTTTAGTTAGTTAGTTTAGCTCTATCATTGATGAGCTACATGACCTTGGGCAAGTCAATTCACTTCTGTAGAACTCAGTTTGATCATCTGAATAATGCAAGTGGAGCTGAATAATATTTAGGATCCATTCCAGCTATAACAAATGTTTCTCTAAGGAAAAAAAAATAATTCCCACTGGGGAGAAAATTCTTGTTTTTAATCTTGCCTCTAAAATGAATGTGAATAACAGATTTCTGAAACATTTAAACTATCAAAACTGTTTTTATTTTTATAACCTTGACTTTAAATTTTGTAAAGGGTCGTTGGTGTAATATCTCCTTAATAACCTCTTAACTTATCCGAATAAAAATTAAGGTAGACTGGTCATATGGAATTCTATGGAAAGAATTTCTACATGGTCTTCCATGAACCACATAAAGTGAAAAGAAGGTAATCAAGGACTTCAGGATGTTAAGAGACTCATATTTAAAGGATTTATTGTGGAGCATGGATATGTTTCTTAGGGCAGCTAGGTGGTATAGAGGATAGATTGCCAGGCCTGGAGTCGGGAAGATTCATCTTCCTGAGTTCAAATCTGGTCTCATGCTTATTAGTTCTGTGGCCCTGGGCAAGTCACTTAACCTGGTTAGCCTTAGTTTTCTCATCTGTAAAATGGGGATAATAATAGCACCTATTTCCCAGGGTTGTGAAATAAAATGAGATAATGTTTTTAAAGTATTTTGCAAACTTTAAAACATTACATAAATACTATTATTACTAGTAGCAGTAGTAGTAGTAGTAGTAGTAGTAGTAGTAGTAGTAGTTGCAGTTGTAGTTGCAGTTGTAGTCGTAGTCGTAGTCGTAGGCATAGTAGTAATAGTAGCTTCCCACTGCATCTGGGGCCATTGCCAGTCATCTTGAGTTATGTCTTACCACTGAACTCCAATGACTCTGGAGGAGAGAGGAAGGCTGATATTTCACATAGGTCTGCCTCACTTAAATCCAATTTACTTGCAAGTCAAAACATCACCCTCCTCATGTCTTTGGTCCTCTTGGAGAATGAAGGATGAACTACAAACAATAGTAGCATGAAAGGGAGATGTTATGATTCATAGTAAAAGAGGACAAGAAAGTCAGGAGGAAGACAGCCATATTGATATGATTTATTTCAACAAATATTTAGTAATACCTAGTGCTTTAAGGTTTGAGGTTTGCAAAGATCTTTACCAATATCTCATTTTATCCCTTAAAGAACTCTGGGATATTGGTTATAGTGATAGAAACCGAGGTAGACAGGTTTAAGCGACTTGCTTAGGAGATATCTGAGGCCATATTTGAACTCAGCTCCTCCTGACCTCATATCCAGCACTCTACCTGCACTGTGCCATCTACCAGACTATATTACTATACTAAAAAGGTCTTAGGATATAAAGAAAAAAATGAAAATGTATATATGTATATATATACATATATACACATATGTGTGTATGTATATATAATGTGAAATGCATAATTCAAATGCCATCCCCATATATATGTATGCACACACACACACACACATACACACACACACATACACACACACATATATATCTCAAGGACCTTATAGTTTATAAGCCACAAATATGAAGACAAATGGGAACATAATCACGAGATGACGTTTAGAATGTTGCCAGAATATTGTTCTATGAGCTTTTGTTCAGTTAGAAAATAACTCCCTTTCCTAAGCTTTAAGGTTTACAAAGCATTTTCTTCTTAAAGATCCTGTGAGGTTGATAGTACAATTGCTTGTCATGTAGAAAACTGAGCCTCAGACACACGGAATGATTTGCCAAGATTCAGAAAGGGAGCACGTAGGTTTGACACACACACAAGAAGCAAGAAAAGTCACCAGATCACTAAAAACAAAGAAGGCTTTCCCTTCCATATCAATGGAACTATCAACCCTAATGGGGAGAGCAGAATTCAGGAAGGAGAAGGTTGATCTGGAATAGTCCAGAAATTAGCTCTAGGCAGTCTAGGGCTTTTGACAACCAAAGTGGCCAGATTTATGCTAAGCTTGGACAACTTGAGCTGAGACAATTTGACCTGGATTTTAGAATTCTTGGGGCATCTAGAAGCTGTGAATAATCTAAGAAATTACAAAGGGGCAAATTCAGGATGGGACCAAAAATATTTCCTTTATAATCTAGCAAGTAAAGCTAAGTAAGCTCAACATTACGTACAGTTAAATTGAAAAAGGTCGACCATATACACATAAACATAACTCAATTTATTCTTCTATATCTTTACATAAAGATTTCATACTTTCATACTTTAAAATCTTAATGACAGGTTATTTTTGTCTATTAAAAAATCTTAAATCACACAGATCACATTGCCACTTAACAGAACTAAATTTTTATTTTTAATAGCATGACAAATGGGATTTTGGATTTAGCAAACGCCTCAGTTATCTATTCAGAAACAAGGTTTTAATTTTTGGACCCACACACCATAACAGAAAACATGCAGGGCAGAACCATTGTCTAGATCTTCTTCCTCAATCATATCCTCTAGGAGCAATAGGTTCTGGGGTAATTGCTTGAATATTCAATTCTTAATTATGATGAATGGTCAAAATCTGTGTTGTTAAAAACACCCCAGTTTTAGTTATCCTATGGCAAGTCTGATGCATTGGAATTTTTTCCCCCTCAGTTCTTCAGTTAATTTCTTAAAGGCACCTGACCCAGCAAGGCCCGGTGGCAGTAGTCAGGAGGGCCTTGTAGAGTATAAACCGTTCGAGAGAGATAACTTTTTTTTTTGACTTTATAGCCCCCAAATCCATCAAATTGGCTTGCACATAATCAGTACACAAGAAATACTTGTTGAACTGAATTTCCTAAATGGGTACTCCTCATTTTTCACGTATATGAGCCTGAGATGTAAATCTATGAGTTCTCTTGGTAAGGGACAGATTAAGCATTTTGACTATCAATTCATCAATCAACAGACAGTCAAACAGATTCAGTCAAAATATTTTGATGAAACATTGGGTATGGCCAATTGATTTTCACCTTATTCCCTAAGAATGCAAATTTAACTATAATTTTAAAATTTAAAAAAATATTAATTAAGCAAAATATGTGTTAACTTCTAATTACCAACATCAGAAAAGCCCAGGTAAGTTATGATACAATATAAAATTTTTAAATAAGCAAAAAACAGGTACAGTTTCTTGACCTCTTGATTAAACTTCAGTTACTTTCTTTCATTGCTTAACATTTTATATGTATATTATCTATATATATATATTTAAATATAACAGTTTATATGCCATAACTAAATAATGAAGATTTTTAAATGCACATTGAATTATTTTTCCGCTGAAGGTCGAAGACCTTCTGTTTCTGAACTCTGGGCTCCAGCTTTGCTGTTAAAAAGTTCTCCCTGTAGTTACTGTAGGTTAGTTTCCTTTCTGTTTATTCTAAATGGCCTAGAAAAATAACTTTATTTGAAAAGAAAGCATTAATTTTCTTCCTTATCACTCCTAATTAGCTCTGAAGTACTCAAATTATTTAACCAGTGCCTTAAAGGGAAAGCATGGCCTCCTGCTGTAAATGATTTTCTCCACTACAACTTGTCTCCTTTCAGAGTTTTTTTTTAAGTTCCATGCCCTTCATAGCAAAAGAGAGCAAAAAAAAAAAAAGAAAAGAAAATGTTATTGGATGATTTCCTGAATCTTTGGCAAATCCTGTGATGGTCTACTGCCAATCAGATCAAGATTTTCTTGGAAATAATGTCTTTATGTCACCTTACACTAGTAAATTTATTCTTTCCCCTCTTTTGTTAATGCTAACTTTACTTTTGAATTATTTAAGATTATATATTAGACTACCACAGTATGCTTCAAATGTGCTTTTCTCCCCAGTAAACTTTTCATTTTCTAAAGACCTCTTAAAGGTATTAATTTACTTATTTGACTCTGAGTATTTTAAATCATAGAACAAAATATGTTATTTAACAGTTATATAGCAATTTTCCTTGAGAATTCAGATATTAAACAATATTCATTATTTCCCTTAAAGGAAGCTTGGTTGTATTGTGGATAGAGTTCTAGGCCTGGTTCTAAGAAGACCTGAGTTCAAATTTGGATTCAGATTCTTATTAGCTATTTGACCTTGGGAAAGTCACTTCTGTGTGTCTCAGTTTCCTCAACTATAGTTGAGGAAATGGGGATAATAACAGTACCTATGTCTCCAGGTTTTTGTGAGGATCAAATCAGGTAATATTTGTAAGAGATTATCATGTTGCTGGAGTGTAGTAAGTGCTTACTAAATGTTTGTTTCCTTCCCCAGGACTGAAAAATTACACGTAAATATATTGAATTATAGTAAAAAGGATTTGCACTAATTTCTAATAGGTTTCAGCCCTTGACTTTCCGGACTATTCCACCTCCACCCAGCTACCTACTCACATTGGAGATCCCTAGACCCCTGTGTCTTCTCTTCCAATTGGTGAGTTCTTTTCCAGAACCTCCATTGCAGGAAGTTCTAAGCCCCATCATTTTTATTTCTAATCTGACTCCAATCCTGACTCTCTGAACTTTCCATCTCGCCCCCAATGTTGGTACCTTCCCTGCCCTGCCCCATCCTTTTTCAACTTCCTTTTATGTGTTGTTTTCCCACATCTTCCTTGGGAGCAGCTACAGTATCTTTCTGTTCACATTTGTTTTTCCTAGTGCTTATCACAAAGTCTAATACACTGAAAGTGACTAATAAGTATATTTTCCAATTAGTCACGATGTAAAGAAGAATTAGAACTGATGGGAGGAATCATGAGAATGAAGCAATAAAACAAAGCAACAAAGGAAAAGGAGAGCAAAAGCATGCTTCCATCTGCATTCAGACTCCATAGTTTTTTCTCTGAGCATAGACAGCATTTTCCATCATGAGTTTTTTGGAGCTGTCTAAGATCCTTGCATTACTGATACTTCTTTACATCATGACTAATGGGAAAATATACTTAATATGAATGTATAAGTAGAGCCCATATTAAATTGCACACGATCTTGGGGAGGGAGGAGGAAAGGGATCAGGAGAAAATTAAAAAATCAAAATTTTATGGAAGTGAATGTTGAAGACTAAAAATAAATTAATTACTTTTAAAAAGTGATTAATAAATGCTTTAACTAATCTAATCTGTGCTTAAAGATAGACATGGTTGTTGATTATGTAGTAGGATCAAAGTGAGTGCTATACCATAATAATAATAATAACAATAATAATGATGACCCACATTTCACAGATAAGCAAAATGGGACTTACATTAAGTGAAACACCCAAGGTCATACAGATAGTAAATGTTTGTTTTTTTTAACCTTTTTTTGGGGGGGTAGAGGGGGGCTAGGCGATAGGATTAAGTGACTTGCCCAGGGTCACACAGTAAGTGTTTTGTGTCTGAGGCCATATTTGAACTCAAGTCCTCCTGACTCCAGGGCCAATGCTCTATCCACTGTACCACCTACTACCCCTATAATAAATGTTAAAGCTAAGATTTACACCTGTTTCAGACAATTATTCTTCAAGCATTCCTGATGAAAAGACCAGAGCTGAATAGAAAATCTGACTTTCAAATAGAAAACTCAAAAGAATCATAAAAAGGTGAACAGGGAAAACAAAACAAAACAAAAAGTCATGGTATTCAATAAGGTTAAACTGTTTATATCCCTACATGAGAATATGATACTTGTAATTTTTTTTTTTAGCGAAGGGTAGTTTAACATACTGAACCATACTTCAACAGAAAACTACAGTCTTTCTGATCAAACAAGAAGGTTCCCAAGTCCACCTGCGGTAGTTCATGTCTTGTAGGCAAATTTTCACACAAATAATGACTAAAGAGCACTTATTTGCTTTTTAACTAGATTTTAAAAATTATGCTATGTTGATTCTCGAGATTTTTTTAGCTCCTTCTCTTGCTAAGCTCCTTCTGTTTGCTAATCTATCAGCTTCTTCATTGCCTGCAAACCCTGGATGACCAGGAACATGCACCCATTTAATGTCTATGCCTTGAGTAAGTATATCAAGCTTAACAAAGTCTTCTTTGTTAATGACATCTTTTCCTGTGCTTGTTTTCCAGCCATTTTTCTTCCAGTCTTTAACCCAACTTGTTATACTATTTATAGTAAACATACTGTGTAGAGAACCAGCTCACTGATGGTTTGATTCTTGACTTGTTCAATTGCTTTACAGGAAGCATGTTATTTCTGCTCTTTGGCTCGTCTGTCGCCCAGGATGTCTATCACCCACATTTAAGGGATGGTCTGGCCCCCAATAAACATCAATGCCTGCTCGTGCTTTCCTCCTCCTATTACTGAAGCAGCAGCCATCTGTATAAACCACAGATGCATCTCCCACGTAAGAAAATGTATCTTTGCTAAGTGAAGGTACTGAGTGTATTTGCTTTTTAAGTTTTGAGCAACGCTCTTCCTCTTCATCTGATGACTCACAGGGTCCCTTGTGTGGCTTCACTTTGGGGTCTTCTGTGTTACTTTTCTTTTTCTGCTCTGTTGAACGATCTGGGCTTGCAGTATTTTGGACAAAGGCCCAAGCCTCATCCTCAGTAGCAAACTTCTTGAACTTGACAGCAGGAAATACATTCACTCGTGCTTGGCATGCACTCCAGGTGGGGAACACGCCGGTCTTGCGGCCCCTCTTCACGACGCGGAATACACGGGCGCTCCAGTGGCACGGGCTACAGCAGCCGAAGGCACCCACTACAACTCTGGGCACAGCGGCCCAGAGCCTCAGCATGGCCCTCTCTGGGGCATAGTGGCCGCGCAGAAGACGATCCCCAGGGCAGGAGAAGACGCGGGGCCGCCGTGAAGCTCTCCGCGCCCGCCGAGGATACTTGTAACTTTTGAGAACTGTATCTCTATTAGGGCAGTTTAGGAGTACACTTAGACAGCATGTGTGTATAAGTTGGTTCTGATGTGATGATTAAAAAAAATAAGTAAGTGGTTAAAAAAAAAGATTGTACTGAGAGAAGAAGAAAAGGTGAGGCAGAATGAGGTAAATTATATTGCATGATGAGATATGAAAGAAATAGTACAATAAAGGGAAAGAAGGGAGGGGTGAACATTGTTTAAACCTTACTCTCATTGAATTTGACTCAAAGAGGGAATAACATACATACTGAATTGGGTATAGAAATCTATCTTACCCTATAGGGAAGTAGGAAGGTAAAAAGGAAAGAAAAGGGAGTTGGGACTGATAGAAGAGAGGGCAGAAGGGAGTGCAGAAATAGTAGGGGAAAGAAGAAAGAAAAGGGAGGAGGCACTGATAGAAGGGAGGGCAAATTGGGGGAAGTGGTGGTCAGAAGCCAAAAAAAAAAAAAAACTGATAAAGAGGGACAGGGTGAAAGTAGAGAGAAAAGTATAAATGGGGGAAATAGGATGAAGGGAAATAAACAGTTAGTAATCATAATGTGAATGTGAATAGGATAAACTCTCATAAAACAGAAGTGAATAGAAGAGTGGATTAAAAACCAGAATCCTACAATATGTTGTATACAAGAAACACATTAGAAGCAAAGACACAGAGTAAAGGTAAAAAGCTGAAGCAGAATGTATTCTGCTTCAGCTGAAGTTAAAAAAAAGAGTAAAAAATAAAAGTTTAAAAAAAGAGTAAAAAATAAAAGACATCAGACAAATCAAAAACAAAAAAAATAAAAAAAATCTAATTAAAAGAGACAAGGAAGGAAACTACATCTTGCTAAAAGGTACCATAGACAATAAAGTAGTATCAATACTAAACATATATGCACCATTCTTAGAGAAGTTAAGTGAGTTACAAGAAGAAATTGACAGCATACCTCAACTTCTCCCTCTCAGAACTAGATAAATCTAACCACAAAATAAACAAGAAAGAAGTTAAGGAGGTGAATAGAATTTTAGAAAAGTTAGTTATGATAGACCTCTGGAGAAAACTGAATGAGGATAGAAAGATATATACCTTTTTTCTCAGTAGTTCTTGGCACCTACAACAAAAATTGACCATCTATTAGGGCATAAAAAGTTCAAAATCAAATGCAGAAAGGCAGAAATATAAAATGCATCCTTTTCAGATCATGATGCAATAAAAATTACATGTACTAAAGGGCCATGGAAAGATAGATTAAAACTTAATTGGAAATTAAATAATCTATTCCAAAACAATGAGTGAGTCAAAAAAAAATCTTAGAAACAATCAGTAATTTCATCAAAGAGAATGACAATAATGAGACAAAATACCAAAATGTGTGTGATGCAGCCAAAGCTGCACCTCGGGGAAATTTTATATAGCCAAGTACTTATATGAATAAAATAAAGAAATAGCAGATCAATGAATTGGGCATGCAACCTAAAAAGTTAGAAAAAGAACAAATTAAAAATTCCAAATTAAATACCAAATTAGAAATTCTGAAAATCAAAGGAGAGATTAATAAAATTGAAAGAAAGAAAACTATTGAACTTACAAATAAAACTAAGAGTTTTTATAAAAAATAAAATAGATGAACATTTGGTTAATTTGATTTAAAAAAAAGAAAGACAAAAACTAAAGAACTGACAAAGAAGAGGAAAACTATAATTAGGAGCTATTTTGCCCAACTGTATGCCAATAAATCTGACAATCTAAGTGAAATGGAAGAATATTTACAAAATACAAATTGCCCAGATTAACAGAAAAGGAAATAAAATGTTTAAGAAAACAACAAAGTCAACAAGCTATCAATGAACTCCTTAAGAAAAAAAATCTCCAGGACCAGATGGATTTAGAAAAGAATTCTACCTAATATTTAAAGAATAATTAATTCCGATACTATATAAACTACATGAGAAAATAGGCAAAGGAGTTCTACCAAATTCCTTTTATGATGCAAATATGGTACTGATACGTAAATCAGAAAGAGTCAAAACAGAGAAAAGAAAACCATACACCTATTTCCCTAATAAATATTGATGCAATTTTTTAAATAAAATATTAGCAAAGAGATTATAGCAATTTATCACAAAGATAATACACTATGACCAGGTGACACTTATACCAGGAATGTAGGGCTGGTTCAGTATTAGAAAAACTATTAGCATAATTGACCAAATCAATAACAAAATAACAGAAATCATATGATCATCTCAATAGATATAGAAAAAGCTTTTGACAAAATACAGCACCCATACCCATTAAAAACACTAGAAAGTACAGGAATAAATGGAGCTTTCCTTAAAAGGATAAGCAGTATCCATTTATCTAAAATCATCAGCAAACATTATCTGTAATGGGGATAAGCTAGAAGCCTTCAAAATAAGATCAAGGGGTGATACAAAGATGCTCATTATCACCACTATTATTCAATAATGTGCTAAAATGTTAGCTATAGCAATAAGAGAAGAAAAAGAAATTGAAGGAATTAAAATTGGCAATGAAGAAACAAAACTGTCACTCTTTGCAGATGATATAATCGTATACTTAAAGAATCCTATTGAATCAACTAAAAAACTACTTGAAATAATTCACAACTTTAGCAAAATTGCAGGATATAAAATAAATGACATAAATCATCAGCATTTCTATATATTACCAACAAGCTCAGCAAGGAGAGATAGAGAAATTCCATATAAAATAACTGTAGACAATATAAAATATTTGGAAGTCTACTAGCAAAGACAAACTCAGGAACTATATGAACACAATTACAAAACACTTTTCAAATAAATAAAGTCAGATCTGAGCAACTGGAAAAATATCAACTGCTCATGGGTAAGTGAACTAATATAATAACAATGAAATTCTACCAAAATTAATTTACTTTTTCAGTGCCATAACAATCAAACTACCAAAAAATTATTTCACAGAGCTAGAAAAATGACAAAATTCATTTGGAAGAAGAAAATGTCAAGAATATCAGTGGAATTAATGAAAAAATTGCAAAGGAATGTGGTCTAGCAATACTAGATCTCAAAACATATTATAAAGCAGCAATTATTAATATTTGGTACTGTGTAAGAAATAGAGTGCTGAATCAGTTTAATAGATAAGGTACACAAGATACAATAGTAAAATATTATGGTAATCTGTTTGATAAACCCAAAGACTGCAGCTTCTGGGATAACAGCTCACTATTTGACAAAAACTGCTGGGAAAACTGGAAAATAATATGGCAGAAATGAGTCATAGACCAACATGTCACACCATACACCTATAAGATAAGTTCAAAATGGATACATGATTTAGACATATAGAGTGATGCCATAAGCAAATTAGAAGAGAAAGGAATAATTTACCTGTGAAATCTATAGAGAAGGGAAGAATTTTTGACCAAACAAGAAACAGATAACATTATGAAATGCAAAGTGGATAATTTTATTTTATTTTATTTATTTGTTTTGGCTAGGCAATGGGGTTAAGTGACTTGCCCAGGGTCACACAGCTAGTAAGTATTGTGTGTCTGAAGCCAAATTTGAACTCAGATCCTCCTGAATCCAGGGCCAGTGCTCTATCCACTGCACCACCTAGCTGCCCCCAAAGTGGATAATTTTAATTACATTAAATTAAAAAAGGTTTTTTGCACAAACAAAACTAACATAATCAAGATTAGAGGGAAAGCAGAAAGATGGGAAACAATTTTTTCAAGTGTTTCTGATAAAGGCCTCATTTCTCAGATATATAGAGAACTGAATCAAATTTTTTTTTGTTTTTTGTTTTTGTTTTTTTGTGGATTTTTGTTCTGATTCTTCTTTTATGATGTGATTAATGGGGACATATGTTTACATGATTGAACATGTATAACCTGTATCAGATTGCTTGAAGTCTTGGGAAAGGGGAATGGGAAAAAGGGAACAAGAAAAAAAATTCAAACTCTTATAAAAATGAATATTGAAAACTATCCTTAGATGGAATTGGAAACAAATAAAATAATATTTACAATAAATGTATACATACATAAATATGTAAATTAATAAATAAATATTCCCAATCCCTTCAACTGATTTTGAAATCACAAGATCTTGAACTCTTTGGCCATTCTTTGCTTGATTTTTTTTTTTAAATCTAGGTAATTAATTACTAAAATGTGACTCCCAGAACTAAACACAATGCCCTAGATGCTGTATGAACAGGGCAGAGGATAGTGAGATTATAATTATAATCTCCCTCTAAACCTAGTACAACCTCAGCTACTGGTCCACCTCTCCCCTCCCCCACGAAATTATTATTTGTTTGTTCTTGTTGTTCAGTCATTTCAGTTGTATCTGAGCTTTCATGACCCCATTTGCGATTTTCTTGGCAAAGATACTGACTGTTTCCCATTTCCTTCTCATTTTATAGATGATGGAACTGAGGCAAACAGGGTTAAGTGATTTGCCCAGGGTCACACACCTAATAAGTATCTGAAGCCTCATGAAGATGAGGTGTCCCTGACTCCAAGATTGGTTTTCTATCTACTGTGCCATCTATAGTTTGTTTGCTTACACATTGTTTCACCTAATGACAGTCAGTCACTCAATAACCATGTATTAAGGAACTGCTCTGTGCCAGGCAATGTGCAAAATGCTGGAATATTATTTTCCTTGAGGACAGGTACTCTTTCGCTTTTGATTTGTATCTTCGGTGCTTAGCTTGCTGCCTGGTCCGCTAAAGGCCCATTAAAAAAAAAAAGTTTGTTGATTGATTAGTTGATTGGTTGATTCTATATTCCACCTTCCTGGGATATAACTAATCAGCAAACATTTATTAAGCATTTACTATGTGACAGACATTGTACTAAATACTGAGAATACAAAGAAAAAACTAAAACTGCCTCGTCCTCAATGAGATTATTCTAGAGACAAAATCTACATAAATCCACAATGTAAGATAAAATACAGTATATATGCCAGGTAAACTTATAGAAGGAACCAACATCTGTGAACCCTCAAAATGGCCTCCTACAGGAAGTAATATTGACTTGGTCTTGAAAGGAAAGAGGGATTTTTAGAGTTCAATGATTTGGAGGGAGACAATTCCAGACATGTGGGACCATTAATAAATACCAACTCAGCTGATTGCTTTATGAAAAACTTGTGCTTTCAGATAAAAAATATGTTGTTCAAAAAGATATTTGTCCTATTTGTGCTGAGACACATTTGTTTTGCCAGAGGAAAGGACTGACTACACTGTGTAGTTTTCCACATTACCCACACTACTGGCAAAATTCTTGAAGGTAAATCATTTTGTCTTTCAAAATGCCAATATATTGAAGAATGGCAACATGAAAAAGTATAACAAACAATATGGAAGAGCTATTTGTCAATCAGATTACCTTCACAGAAATACAAATGTCAAGGAGGAGATTCAACAAACCTGGGATATGACTGGCCTTGATTTAGTGGGAGAAAAAAAAAAGGAGCAAATTTTCCAGCTAACAGTGGTTGATCAAGGAAGAGGCTGGCAGTGCTGTCTCAAAGGACTATGACTTCCTGTAAGTCATGCATTGTCCTAGCATGAATCATGTCACTTTTCCGCCATGGTGCATCTGCTCAGGGAGTGCGTCAGGGATGTTGATAGCCAGGTGCATGAAGCTTCAGAACCGTGATTGGTGGAGGAAGTGATTTTTAGAGCGCTCACTGCTCATCAAGTGAATTAGTGAAATAGGGTGACTGGAGGAAGAGAGAGAGCTCTGGAAGCTAGAATGCAAACGTGGTAACTCACAGCTGCTTTTCTCCCCAGTTGTCTAATTGTGGTTGTTTGTTAGAGTTCCTGAAATTATACTGGGGAAGAGGAAAATTGATTCCAAGTGAACTCATTATCCCTTTTTAACAGGAGGGTGATGATTCAAGCATTGAGATATTGTAGAGAGAAAGTAATTTTAACGAAAGATTCAATTATTTCCAACACAATTTGAATGGAGCCCAATGGGTAATCAACAATGGCAATACATTAACATCTCCTTTCAAAGCATTAGCTCTAGTAGGTTCAAGAGATACTCACTTGGTTTTTAAAAGAAACGATGGCCCAAAATGAAGACGAACCAAATATCACTAGAATCACTAATGGAGCCCCCCAAGTTGTTTTTTCTTGCTTTCATTTTTTTATGAGTTTTTATTGCAGGCTGCCTGTGTTCATTCTGGGACTATAGGGAGCTTGTAGGAGAATTGAATGAACCAATGAATGTGTCGAATGTATTGGAGGGTCCATGGGAAAGGGAAGGGACTGAGGCATGCCAAGAGGAGGTTACTAAGTCTGCCCATCATCCCTCTCATATTGGTCACTGGGATGAACACTTTCAATAGTGTAGTCCATAAACTCTACCCTCACACATGGTAGGTCTAAAACTTCCAGAAGAGTACTGGTAAGACACTCAGGTCTTTAGGCCTCAGTTAAAAAGGAGTAGCCTTGATCTAAGGAAGCCTGATTTAGATCTGGAAGGGACATTTGTAGATGGCATTGAGCCCAACACCCTCAATTTACAGATGACAAAAGTGAGTCCCAGAATGTTTAAAAGGCTTGCACCATGATCACAGAACTAGTAAATGTCTGAGCCATGTTTTAGTTCCAGTTCTTTCTGACTCCAAGCCCAATGACGTATTCCCTAAGCCATGTTGCCTCTTCTCCGGGATCTCCAGGATCAAACTACCCACTGGATCATATCCCCTCAAGTGTTTTATAGAGTAAAATAGTCCTGCTCAGGTGAGTCAGATGTTTATAAGACCTGAGGTTCCAGAGGAGAGAAACATTAATCAGCCAAGAAACTGGAAATGTCCAAGCTAGGATAAAAGTTTCTAACACAGCATGCCAGGCACTGACAATATAATGTATAACTATGGTACAGTCCTTGAATGGGGAGTTCCAGGAAAGAAGCAGGGCAGAAAGGATGACAATATAGGAAGAAGGAATATGGTTAAGGAATGAAGAGACTGTGGTTTATGGAGAAAATATATCAAGTTAAAACAACAGCAGCAGCAACAATGAAAAACAAAACCAATTTTCCCTGTGCTACGACATAGTCTATTTTGAGAGAAATTTTCAGCAAATAGCAGGTGAACAGTAGAAGAGCCAGAAACTATACTGTATTACAAATATTATCCCATTTGCTCCTCACAACAACTTTTCAAGGTAGGTGTTATTGCTATCCACATGTTAAAGTTGAGGACACTAAGACAATCAGAGGTTAAATGACTTAGCCAGGATCACACAGCTAGTAAATATATGAGGTTGGATTTGAACTCAGATCTTTCTGGCTATAGGCACAGGACTCTAGCTGTTATGCTTCTTAAAATCATTCCTCCATTACACGATTGCCTTGAGTAATGTTTTTATTCCCTGTCTCAATAGTTGTGTTATGAGTAAAGAATATTTTTATTTTCATACATAAGTCTTATATAAGTTTGAGTTATTGTTCTTAGCTGTTCCAAACCTTTCATTTTAAAGATAAAGGAACTCTGGTACTGAGACTGGATGTGCTTTGCTCTTGGGATTCAGGCACCGAGTAGTAGAGCTGGGATTCAAAGACATCTCCACTGTTGGCATTGCCAAGCTGTTTCCATTGTATCAAGTAACCGCTCAGTCTACTGACTTAATACATCTTCATAATGAGACACTAATTTAACTCTGTCCAAAATTACATTAGGCAAATGGAGATGGAAAGACAACTCATAACATTATTTAGAGACAATGAACAATCATTCTTACATTATATATGTAAATAGGCCATAGTGGGACCAGAGAGATATATATCACCTATCTTTCTCAGCATATTGCTGAAGGATTCAGAAAGCTTGGATAAAATGATTCTTAGGTTAAAAGCACATGTTCTAGAGCCAGAGAAACTGGGTTAAAATCTTGCCTTTGAGCCTTTCTTCCTGCACGTCCATGGGTAAGTCATAACCTCCCTGGTTTCCAGTTTTCCCAGGGAGGTTTGAGTTGATCATCTCTCAGTTGCCTTCCATTTTTAGATCTATGATCCCATCAATCAATCAGCATTTATTAAGTACCGACTTTGCATCAGACACTGTGGATTCAAAGACAATGAGTGCAGTATCCTTTGTTTTTGCCATCTCTAAACAAATTATGCTTTGAGGTTGTGAGTTTTAAATTTTACTTATGACATTCCTCTAAAAATATAATGGATGCATATTTGGTGTTTTATGTTACAAAGTACTTTCCAACACATTTGATTTTCATAAGACCACACTGTGGTATAAAGAATGTGAATGTTATTGTCATCATTTTATAGATGAGAAAACTGACTTGTCCCAGATTAACTATATGTAAGGTAGAGGTAGAATCACAATCAATAAGAAACATAGGTAATGTGCTTTACAGCTTGCCCAGTGCCTTGCAGATTTTACCCCACCTGAGCATTGATTAAATACTACTATGTCAGGCACTGTGCTACATGATTATGATACAAACACACACACGTCCACACACACACACACACACACAAACAACAACACCTATGGATAAGAACTTCATCTATTCTTCATGTATCTTGGATCTATCTATTACTTTAAATTTTGTTTCTCCTAACAGAATGAGATCTCCCTGAGGGTAAATATTCTTGTTGCCTTTCTTCATATATGGGCCTACCTCAGGACACAGTCAGTTAGATGGCATAGTGGATAGACTGCAAGGATAGACTCATCTTCCTGAGTTCAAGTTTGGCCTCAGACACTTACTGGCTGTGTGACCCTGGGCAAGTTACTTCACCCTGTTTGCCTCAGTTTTATCATCATTAAAATGAGCTGGAGAAGGAAATGACAAATCACTCCAGTGAATAACAAAAGCAACAAACCTTAGTTCATAGTATCTGGCATATAGTAAGTGCTTAACAGGCTTGATGATTGACTGATTCTGTAACAGGAAACCTCATATACAAGATGTTCTTTCTTAGAAACCAGTGACCATTCTACTATATAATAATGACTCTCATATCTAAGTTTATATAAATGCATATGTATTTTCAATGGAGTTCAATAAATATTAAGTACCCACCATGTGCCAGGTTCAGGAAAAAGGGAGGAAAGGAGGAAAGAAAGAAGGAAGGAAGGAGGGAGAGATAGAAAAAAAAAGGGAGAGAGGGGAGGAAAGAGAGAAAGAGGGAAAGAGAGAAAGGGGGAGAGAGAGAGAGAGAGAGAGAGAGAGAGAGAGAGAGAGAGAGAGAGAAAGTTACCAATAGCTTGGGGGTGGGAGAGAGAGATGAGGTTCGAGCAAAGCCTAGAATGAAACCAAAAAATTCAATAATTGAATATGAAAAGGAATGAACAAGGACATTTTAGCCGTGGGATCATGTGCAGGAACAGAAGAGGGCAAAGTAGCTGAATCAGATAGTACATGAAGGGGAGTAATATATAAAGGTTTTGGAATGAAAAGATTAAAAGCTATTAGGTTTTCAAAGGCTTTGATTGCCAAGCAGAAGAAATTGTATTTGATCTGGAAGGTAAGACTGATTAGAATCTTCAGTAATAGGGTGACATAATCACACTTGTAATTTAGAAAAAGAAATGCTTTGACCACTAAGTGGAAGATGGATTGGAGTGGGGAGAAATTTGAGGCAGAAGTCAAATTAGAAAGCTATTGAAATAGTCCAAGTAAGAAATTATGAGGCCCCAAATTAGGATGGTAGTTGTATAAGTAGAGACAGTATACAAGAATATTGTAAAAATATACATGACAAGATTTGAGAACAAATTGTATATATGGGTTGAGTAATGGATTCACAAAATAATTGTATCAAAAATTTAAAACAATACCAATTCTTCTATACAAGTTATCCTCAAAAAATTTGAGAAAGGAAATAGTCTACTTGACTTCTTTTAGGAAGCAACTATTGTCATAATACTTAAACCAATGAAAGATAAAGCGAAGATGAATTATTAAACAATATCATCAAGAATGTTGATTCATTAAAAAATAAAATAAAAATAGAATCCTATTAAATTGTCTAGAGTAATTCATCCAAGAAATCATTCATTTTTAAACAAAATTTGGTTATTACCATGGATGCAAGGGTAGTCCAACATTGGGAAAGCAATAAATGTAATGAATTACTATAAAAACAAAGAATATCTGAAATCATATGATTGTGCCTATAGTTGAAAATGAAACCTTTGACAAAGTACAATATTCATTCATGATAAAACAAACTCAAATAATGTATAGGCATAGAAGGGTCTATTTAATATAATATAAAATTATTTTTCTACAACCAAAAGCAGGCATCATATGTAATGGTAGCACACTGGAAGCCTACCCAGTGAAAATTATAGTAAAACAAGTATGCCCACTTTCTGCACTATTATTTGATATAGTTTTGGAAATGCTAACAATGGCAATATGGAAAGAGAAAGATTAAATTTGTCAAATAGACAAAGAAAGTATGAAATTATCTTTGTTTGAAGGTGAAATAAAGATTTACCTAGAAAATCGTAGGGAATCAGCGAAGATACTAATCAAGACAATCAATAACTTCAGTAATGTTGCAGATTAATAATTAAATTTATAAAAATAAAAATCATTTCAATATAACACAATCCAAGAGATAAAAATGGATAAGGAAATTCCATTCAAAATAACTACAAAATTCATAAAATATTAGTAGATCAGTCTACCAAAGCACACAAAATACTTGTAGACATTTAATTATAAAGTGCTTCTTAAAGAAATTAAAATGACTTAAATAGCTTGAAGAATATTCAGAACTTATAGCTTGGCCCTGACAATATAATAAAATGATAATATGGCTAAATTTTTTTAATGTTTTAATTGTTTTAGTGTTTTAGCAATGAAATTATGAGAGATACTTTACAGAACTTTATGAAATAATTATTAAATTAATTTAGAGAAAAACAAAAGATTTTAGAGAGAATAACACCTCCAGACCTCGGAATATATTACATAACAGCAGTCACCAGCCATGGCATTGTAAATAATGTACTGAGGATGAAATCAGGAAGACCTGAGTTCAGATCCTACCTTAGATATTTCATAGCTGAATAAACCTGGACAGGTCATTCACTGATTCATAACTCCACCCAAAATATGCTAATGAGCCTATCTCCCACCCGATTTTCCCATCCAATATTGCCTATGTAAATTGTTATACAGTTGTTCCTTCCATATTGCGAATCAGTACAATTATTATGTAAATCAATTTGGAATTATGCAAATAAAGAGACTAAAATGTTCATACCTTTTTATCCAGAAAATCCACTACTAAAAATATATCCCCAAGGAGGTTATTGATATGAAGAAAGTCTCCACAGAGACCCTAGTCCTTATAAAAACACTTTTTTTGTTACAACAAAACTAGAAATAAATTTGATATCTATCATTTGGAGAAAAATGACTAAATAGATTATAATATGTTAATTTAATGATTTTTTAAACTATGCTGTAAGAAATGATGAATATGATAAATATGGGGAAGATGGAAATGCATTAGCTATTGCAACATGAAGTGAGCAAATTAAAGAAAAAAAAACAGTGTACATAATGACTCTGACAATGTAAATTAAAAAAAAAAAACCACAAAATAATCACATGAATGTTGTAAAATCACAAAGAACAAGCACTTCCCCAAAGAGCAAATATCTGAAAACACAACCTCCATTCCTTTACGAAGATGGGAGATTCACAGGTATGGAACACTACATACATTTCTAGACTTTTCAATGTATTGATCACTTTGCTTTTTTTTCCCTTCTTTTTTCTTTAAAAGGTGTTCTTTGTTATATAGAATGGCTCTATGCAAGGGGGAATGGGAGTGACATAAAGAAATTATGGTGATGTAAAAATCAAAAGATAATTTTTTTTTTAAAGAAGCATCATTGGCAACTTTAGAGAGAGAAATTCCAGTTTATTGATGGGGTCAGAACCAGATTATAAAATTTTGGAAGCAAGTAAGAGGACAGAAAATGAAGATATTAAACATTCTTCTCAAGGAGAATAGCCATAAAGAGAAGGAAGTATTTAGGATGATTGCAATTGGGGATGGTAGGTTCAAGTTAGAGATTTTTATTTTATTTTGTTTTTGACATTTGTGTTTGTAGACATTAATAAAGGTGTCAGAAAACAGAGGTTAAAGATTAACAGCAGATAAATAAATTCATTCAATCCTTCCTTACTCCCAACACAAATATAGTTGTTCTCTGATTTGTGTGATGTTACAGGTCACCATAAGTAGTCTTGATTGCCTAGTATTTTTGTTGCTATTATGATCCCCATCTTACTGTTGAGGAAACTGAGATAGACGGAAGTTAAGTGATTTTCCAGGGTCACACAGCTAGAAAATGACTCAGGCAGGATTTTAAAACATCTCTTTCTGGCTCCAGGTCCAGTGCTCTATTCATTGAACCACCTAGCTGACCTAGATTACACCTAGAACTCATCACAGCATTCCAAAGTGCTTTCATCAGGAAAGGAAAATAAAAGAGAGCCTGGAACTTCCTAAGTTCAAGACAAGACACTATTTTAATGTAGCCTAGATCAGCAATAATTTTTAGGACAATTATGTCCAATCATTGCCTTATTTCAATTCTGAAGTTCAGATCAAATCTCATAGCTTTCCCACAGGATTAATGTCTAATCAAGAATCTGCCATCTTTTGTTTGTGAAGCTTTTTTTCTTTTTAATTCAATTTTTATTTATTTATCTATTTATTTATTTTATTAGGCATTGGGGTTAAGTGACTTGTCCAGGGTCACACAGCTAGTAAGTGTCAAGTGACTGAGGCCAGATTTGAACTCAGGTCCTCCTGACTCTAGGGCTGGTGCTCTATCTACTGCACCACATAACTGCCCCAGTGAAGCTTTTTTTTTTTAATGAAGTGAAAAACTTTCCATCCTTCTCTATAAAGTTATATATATATATATCTATCTCATTATTTCAGATCTCCTTGACATTAACATCTCTCCTGCTTTCCTCTCATCTTTGATAGGTCCTTCCTCTTGTTAAAGGTAATGAACTATATGTTCACTTGATCCCATCCTTTCAAATCTTTTACATCTCTTTCATCTATTCTGTCTCTCTAATTCTTACTATATTCAATATATTGATCCTTTTCTCCTACCTTCAAAAATACCAAGTCTCCCCATCCTGAAAATAACCTCACTATACCTTACCATTCTTTCAAGCTATCTTTATCTCTCCTCTCTTTTTTTTGGCCAAATATTAGAGGGGAAAAACTGTATATGTGTTTTACCATATACCATCACTGTGCTTTTGAATAGGCTGCTACCCTATGCCTAGAATGTGCTCCCTCCTGACCTCCATCACTTAGAATTCCTAGTTTCATTCCATGCTCTATTTGAAAGTGCTTCTTCCCTCAGAACTTTAATTATCCTCATCCAGATGATACTGACTAAAATAATTATCTTTTTAAAACATTGTATATATACATATATACATATATATGTATATATATATATATATAGTCTCCCCTTGTAGACTATAAGATCTTTGACTATTGAGACAGTTTTATTTTTAGTTTGTATTCTTAACATCTAGCTATAGGGGTGGGGGACCTGAGGCCTCAAGGCCACATGTGACCTTCTAGGTCTTTGAGTGTGGCCCTTTGGCTAAGTCCCAGTTTTACAGAACAAATCCTTTTATTAAAGGGATTTGTTCTATGAAGCTTGGATTCAGTGGAAGGCTGCACTTGAGGACCTAGAAGGTCACATGTAGCCTCCAGGCCGCAGGTTTCCCAATTCCTCAGAATCCTAGCATAGTATCTGTCACATGGAAAGAACTTAAAGAAATGCATATTGATTGATTTATTCAACCTCTCTGAATCTGACACTCCCCATCTTTAAAATGCTGGTAATAATAATTCCTGCCTTCTCAGCTTCATATATTTGTACAGAACATTAGTGAGGCAATATTTGTAAATTGTCGAAGTGCTATTCGGGGATGACTATTATTCCTTATAGCTGATTCCTTTGAGAATTCTCCTAAATGAAAACAGCATCTTAGCATTAAATGGTGCCATGGGAAGAATCGAGGAATCTTAGAATTCAAAAAAGACCATATAGATCACTTGGTATACTCTTATTTCTGTCACATGCCACTGAAAGCTGAAAAACAACTACTCACTAACACAGACAGTGGTGGAAAGGGAAATTGACAATGTCTTTGAAGGGAAATCGCAGTGAAGATAGCCATCTTGTGAAGTTCAGTTCAGAAATAGAAGTCTTGAATCACATTCGTAGCACAGTGAGGCAAAGAACTAATACACAAAACAGTTTACTTGAAGAGAAGTAGTCTAAGATAGCTTTTAATCAGAAAAATCCTAGAGTCTCTTTATAAAAATCACTAACAAAGAAAGGATCAGTCATGTAGGTTTAGCATTTATTTTAACCTTTTTTCATATATGTATATATATATAGATATAGATATAGATATAGATATATATTTAAGGCAAAGACTATCTTACTTGTGTCTTTGTATCCTGATACCTAGCACAATGTTTGGCCCATAGTAGGTACTTTAAAAAAGACTTGTTCATTCTTTCCTTCATTCAAATATAATTAATTTATCTTCCAATGAACATAACACTGTGGTATATATGCAATATACAATTCTTTTTTTTAATCAACAATGAAATGGTTTCTATATTCAAGGCTTCCAATTAAGTCCTACTATGATGTCATAGCATAGAGTTTACAATTTTCAAGGATTATGCTAGTGAAATACGTATGGGTGCATTATATGCATACACATGAGCACATGTATATACATACACAGACATACATATATACACATATGCATATATACATATGCATGTGTACATGCTTATGCCTACACATACACTCTGGCAAATCTTAAAAAATCTAGGGATTCTTTTATTTTGGGTCCAGCAAAGTACTCTGAGTCATCTGAAAATCAGGCTAGCTTTGTTTGGTGGAGCTTAGTACCGAG
This sequence comes from Vombatus ursinus, assembly GCF_900497805.2. Taxonomy (NCBI): domain Eukaryota; kingdom Metazoa; phylum Chordata; class Mammalia; order Diprotodontia; family Vombatidae; genus Vombatus; species Vombatus ursinus. The sequence continues at coordinate 9,615,078 of NW_020954600.1, read as the reverse complement.
TTGGCTTGTGTATGATATGATTGTGATTAGTTTGTTTTTGGCTACAGCAAGTCTCACAAACCATTTACACGATATAGTGGTATTGATCTGTTGTTGGTGGGGAGTGAGACCTCATAGAGAATATCACTGATGACTGAAATATTCTAAAAATTTGAAGTAATGATTTCTGGAGATGGACATACATACACACACACGCACGTACACACACACTTAAACAGACTATCTATGCCTTTAAGAATCTGCATTCAATTTTGGGGTAAAGAGATACACATAGAAACAGAGTAAATTCAATTCAATTCACTTCAGCTAATAAATATTAAGGACCCACTGTATAAAAGTCTCTTCTGCTAAGCCTGGCTATATAAAAACAATAGTTTCTACCTTCAAGGAGATTATATTCTATTGGTAGGAAACAACATATAATAATGAATGAATGAAAAGCATTTATTAAATGCTTGCTATGTGCTAAACCCTTCACTACATGGTGTAGATACAAAAAGAAAATGATAAAATCTTGAATCGCAAGTAGCTCACATACTAATTGAGAAATTAAAAAAAAGAGTTCGTGTATAGAGTGGATAGAAAGTCCCATAAAGCCTAAGTGTTCATTGAATTGTGGATACTAAGGCCAATGGGTCTTATGATGCATCAAAAGGTTAGATGAAAGCGTCTAAGGTTCCTGAAAGGCCTAGCAGCAGGACAGATCATAAGGTCTAGTACTCCATCTCATTGGAAGGCTTGTAGATAATGACTCTTTTTATCTAAATATGTGTAATGAGAACTTTCTCTCACATGCCCAGAACACCTAACATGGAGACATCCTGCTTTGGGAAAAGAGATCTGTTTTGTTTTGTTTTGGTCTATTTAATTTGTCTTCTCAATTCTGGGTGCATGTAGAGGTATCTTTACTGGACTTGGGCCAGTAACTTTGAAGGCAGGATTCCTCTTTAGATGTTGTAGCTAGACCACTATCTCAGCTATCCTAGCAGAGAAACCCTGAAAAGTCAGTGTGCCCAGAAGTTGATCTGAGTTCAAGTGGGACTTTGGTCTTGGAGTGTAGAAAGTGAGCTAGGCTGTTCTTTAAATATTAGATAGCATTCACTTGTAAATCCATCTAGCCCTGGAGATTTTTTCTTAGGGAGTTCATTGATGGCTTGTTCAATGTATTTATTTTTTTTCTAAGATTAGGTTATTTAGGCATTTTATTTCCTGATCTGCTAATCTAGGTAACTTATATTTTCATAAATATTCATTGATTTTGCTCAGATTGTCAGATTTATTGTCATATAATTGGGAAAATATTTCCTAATGATTGATTTAATTTCTTCTTCATTGGTGGCGATTTCACCCTTTTTCATTTTTGATAGTATACATTTGATTTTCTTCCTTTTTTAAAAATTAAATTAGCCAGTGGCTTATTTATCTTATTTTTTCCATAAAACCAGCCCCTAGATTCATTTATTAGCTCAATAGTTTTTTTCTTTCAATCTTAATAATCTCACATTCAATTTTCAGGATTTCTAATTTTGTGCTCAATTGGAGATTTTTAATTTGTTCTTTTTGTAGTTTTTTTAGTTGCATGTCCAACTCATTGATCTGTTCTTTTGCCATTTTGTTGATTTAAGAATTTAGAGAAATATTTTTCCCCTAAGCACTGCGTTGTTGCATTCACAAAATGTGGTATGTTGTCTCATTGTTGTCACTCTCTTTAATGTGATTATTGATTGTTTTTTATGATCTGTTCTTTGACCAACTTATTTTTTAGGATTAGATTATTTAGTTTCCAATTAATTTTTAATCTATTTCCACTGCCTTTTGTTGAATGTAATTTTTATGACATTATGATCTGAAAAAGAAAACATTTAATATTTCTGCCTTTGATTTTGGGGGTTTAATGCTCTATTGCATGCCCTATTGCACAAGAATTGTGAAGGTGCCATATGCTACTTAGAAAAAACTGTGTATTTCTTTCTGTTCCCATTCAGTTCTCTCCAAAGGTCTGTCATATCTAACTTTTCTAATATTTTGTTTACCTCCTTAATTTCTTTCTTGTTTATTTTGTGGTTTCACTTATCTAGTTCTGAGAGGGAGAGGTTGAGGTTCCCCACTAGTATAGTTTTGCAGTCTATTTCTTCCTGTAACTTACTTAACTTCTGCTTTAAAAATTTGGATGCTGTATCACTGCGCATATATGTTTAGCATTGATATTGCTTCATTGTCTATGGTACCTTTTAGCAAGATGTAATTTTCTTCCTTATCTCTTTTAATTAGGTTTATTTTTGCTTTTATTTTGTCTGAGATGAGGATTGCTATCCCTGCTTTTTTTTTTAACTTCAGCTGAAGCACAATAGATTCTGAACCAGTCCCTTACCTTTACTCTGTGTGTCTCTGCTTCAAATGTGTTTCTTGTAAACAACATGTTGTAGGATTCTGTTTTTTGATCCATTCTGCTGTCTGCTTCCACTTTATGGGAGACTTCATCCCATTCACATTTAAAGTTATGATTACTAACTTTGTATTTTCCTGCATCCTATTCTTTCTCCTGTTTGTCCCCTCTCTCCTTTTACCCTTTCCCTCCTCACCAGTGTATTGCTTCTGTCTACACCACCACCCTTGATCTGGCCTCCCCTTCTATCAGTCCCCATGCTTCCTCCCCCAGTTGATCTCCTCCCCTCCTACTTCCCTGTCAGGTAAGATAGATTTCTATATTCAACTAATTATTCCCTCTTTGAGCCAATAATGATGAGAGTAAGGTTCAAGTGATGCTCATTGCCCCCCCTTCCATTTTCCCCTCCACTGTAATAGGTTTTTCATGCCTCTTCATGAAACAATTTACCCCATTCTACCTCCTGTAAAGTTCAGTTCAGAAGGGAGTCTGCTGGTTCCCCTGTCTATGCTACTACATATAGGGTATCCTGGTGTTCACATTTACCTGCTCCATCACCTGAGGTTCAATATCTCCTGCTGGCTTGATGAGGTGGGGCATGCTGCTGGCTTGCTGGCATGTTTTCTGTCCTGGAATGTGTTGCCCTTTTATTCAAGTGAGACAGACCTTTCTTGCTGATCCTCCAAGTCTCCTGGGCTAAAAGACTGCTCCACTCTGTCTTTATGCCAGCTCTGCTATGCCAGGATTTGTTCTGGGGTGCTATTTTATGATTGTTTGGAGGTAAATATGGGAGAAGTATAACAATTTACTGCTTATTCCCCCATCTTGGCTTCCAGAAGTAGAATCCTACAGCCCTATTTCTCTCGTTATGCCCTATAACACTTATTATTATTGTTCTATGGACATACTTGGGACTCAATGGAAATGCCATATTACAGAATTCTGTACAGACTCAATGGAATTGTTATATTACAGAATCTTGTACAAAATCTTTGAAGATTTGTGGAGATAGAACTACCATTTTCAGTAAAATAGTCATAAAGAAACATTTATACATCTCCTCATTTCCAGTTTTCAAATAAATCCAGATCTTGCACTCTTTAATTCTAATGCATTAAAGGCTCAAGGGAAAAAAGATATATCCTTCCTAAAATCAGCTTAGTTTAGTACCATGGAACTGGGTATGGAAGAGAAAAATCTCTATGCTCTTCTAATTTTTGCTATTGTTGATCTATGCAATCTTTTTAGGTCATCCAATCTCTCTCTACTATATTGTCTAAAGGGCACAGACATATTCTTCAAGTCAAAAAAAAATGAGGGGAATGGAAGATTCAGATTGTTGGAATTAAAGCATTGGTTTCTTAATAAATCTGTGCTATGGCTTTCCACATAGAGAACTATTTTTGCTGTTGATTGCAAAAGACTGACATCTTTCTTATGAGGTTAGAAAGAGTATGATGCAATGCAAGCAGAAAACCTTGCTTCAAACTCAGGCACTTTCTTTAGTAGTTGTGTGACACACATAAGCCACTTCACTTGTCCTCTGTGCCCCTAGTTGCTCACCTATAAACTGTGAGAGATGAATTAGATTCTCTCTAAATCTTCACTATATCTAACACTACAATCCTAGCCTTCTTCACTTGTTTTCTTTTGATTTATTGCCATTTTGCCTCTTGAAGGCATTTGCAAACAAAATCCAGGATGTCTCAGCCCTCTTCTGCAATGTAACTCTCTATTTCCATTAAACATCATTTTCAGGATGGTAAGAGATGCCTTTTTTGATTCCTGTAGCATCTCAATTGACTGTGACTAAAACACCTTAGCAGTAAGTAAAGTTGACCAGCCAAAACATGCCTCTGTCCTTTCTTCTTGGGTTTATGATTGTTCATTCCTCCTAACAGTGTTTTTCAAGCTATATTTCTCTCTAAAAGCCACATGAAATATTTGCTACTCACTCTTACCCCCCATCCTCTTAAGGCACAGGACAGAGTAGGGCCTAGTTAATATCTCTGAAAGTGACTAGAGATTTCAAGACACAGCAGTCTCAGCTCACTGGTTACTGAAAGCTCTATTCTTTTATAATATTTTTAAAGGAGCAAACACATCCTATTACAACCTTGTTTATCCCAGCTGGGTAAGCCTAATGTACCTTGAAATAACTTCTGTTATGATGAAGTAGTGAAGTGGAGTTAGAATGTCTGGTCCTGTAGGCCAGAGACATTTACTAAGTCGAGGACCATCAGGAGAGATGAAATTTAAAATAAAGGCATGAATTGAAGGAGATTATAAATATTGCTTCTGCTGCTGCCAAAAGGATTTGATTTTAATTTATCTGCGGCTCTCTTTCTGATCATAACTTTTCTCTTTCACAGGTTTCACTAACTTGGACTTTTCTCGTCTCCATGGTGATATCTCCAGGGATGGGCTGATGTATTCAGCTTTTGGTTCCCTGTGTTGATGCCTCACTGCATATTACTGAAAGGTATTAGTGCAGTTGTTCTAAAGGGTGTTGGGCCTCTCTGGCCCCAAACAGGATAAGCCTTGAGCTCCTAAATGTAGCAATCCTTCTAAAAGCATCAGGGCAAATCCTTAAGTGCAGAGCGTCCTGGAGAGTTTCCAAAGAAATGCTAGGAAGGCTTATTTAACCAGTTATTGCTAAATCACTTTGATACCAATAAAGAAATCTGAAGAGTTCTTCTCTCCCTGTCATGATCAGCTGAGGTCTCAAGGTAATGTTCTTTGACCTTACAGAAAATATTCTGTTGTTTGGGCTTCAATTTCAAATAGGGAAGGCTGAGAAGGCTAAGTTTGGGACACTGATTTTATCCATAAATCATAAAATTACTGAATTTCGAAAACAGGAATAATTTTAAAGTCTAATCCTGCATTTATCATCCATTCACCCAAGTTTGAGGAAAGACAATTGCTCCTCCCCTTACTTCCCCTAAATTTCTAGATTTTAAAAAAAGTAAAACACATTTTAAGCATATAACTACAATTTAATGCCTGAAGGAACCTTAGAGATACCTCACGCTGACATTTTATGGATGAGGAAGCTAAGGTTCAGAAAGAGAAAGTGGTTGTAGAGATTCTTTATAGAGGAAGCAAGACAAGAAACCGTTATCACTAGATTCCATAATGTCAATTCCTATTTAACTTTAGGCCTATATATTTACAATAATGAAATAGTTCTTTATTATATAAGGAAACAAGCAAACAAAATAAAAGACAAGCTACAAAGTCTCATGGTTTCATAAGAAAGTCAGTTTCTGCAGTGAGCAGTGCACTGGACTTGAAGTGATGGGATCTGCCTTCAAAGCCTGGCTTTGCTACTTCTACATAGGTGATCTTTAGGAAATCACTTCATGGCTTCCAGACTCAGTCTCTTTGATTGTAAAATGAGAAGGTTGGGACAGAGTACCTTTATGGTTACTCCCAACGTAAATTTTAAAATCCTGTGGATTTTGCTTAGGTGGGTGGTACGTACATTGATATAAATAGGAATCCTTCTATACCTTAGTAGAAAATCTTTGAAAGCTGAAATGCCTTAAAAAAACTTTACTCAGTCTCTATGTTTTAATGAGACTCTTGGTACTACATATTGGTACTTACACAACAATCAAGATGAATGTGTACTTGTGACTGATGTGCTACTTCAGTGATATCTGAAAGATAGTTGAGAAATAGGAGACATGTCACAGGACTGAAAAAGGGTAAATGTTCTGATGTATAAAAAAAGGGGAAGATAGTAAAATGAGCAATATTTGGCTGCTGCTGCTGATAATAACAAAATTATTAATCAGTTAATTACAATTCTTAATAATAATATTCAGTCTTTTTTTTTTTCAGTTGTTGTCAAACTCCTTGAAAACCCATTTGGGGTTTTCTTGGCAAAGATACTGGAGTCGTTTGCCATTTCCTTTTCCAGCCTATTTTACTGATGAAGAAATTAAGGCAAACAGAATTAAGTGACTTGTTCAGGGTCATACAGCTAGTAAGTGTCTGAAGCCACATTTGAACTCAGGAAGACTCATCTTCCTGACTCCAGGACCAGAACTCTATCCACTATGCCCTCTAGCTCCATTAATAATAATCACTAGCATTTATAAAGTGCTTTGAAATCTGGAAAGTGTTTTAAAATGTTACCTCATTTTATTTTCATAACAACCTTCTGTGCTAGGTGCTATTATTATTCTCATTTTATGGATAAGGAAAGAGAGGTAGAGAGAGGTCAAATAACTTCCCAGAGGTCGCACAATTACTAAGTGTCTGAGGCTAGACTTAAACTCAGATCTCTCCTCTAGGTCCAGTTGTCTTTCTAGTTGGCTACCTAGCTTCCTCAGTGATCTTGATTTTAATTCCTAGGGAAATTCTAACAGGAATCATTAAAGGGGTACCTAGTGAATATCAAGAAAAAGAAATAGTGATTACAAAGATTCAAGATAGTATTACCAAGAGCAGTCCATGCCATAGTAAGGTTATTAGGCTATTTTTTTTTGAGAGACTTTCTAACCTGGAAGAGTGGAGACTGTTTACCACCTAGTAATCATTTAATAAGTGGCTTGTTAATTGGTTACATAGATTTACACAAAACTCTTGATAAATATCCATGCTATTGCTATGGAAAACATGGAGAGTTGGGCGTTGGATAGTATGAGTAGATGGAGTCAGTACTGGCCAGATATGTTGCTTGTGATTTTTAAACTTCTTGCATAAATTTTAAATTTACCATCTTTTACTAAAAAAAGTATAGATTTTTGTAAACCTGGAATTTCATCTTGTCTATTCCCTGGTAGACTACTTTCATGTAGTCAGATAATTGCAATTTACTTTTTAGAAAATTATGCATTTTTGGTACAACATACTTACATACATCTTGACATTTTGGGGAGGGAGGGAAGAATGCACAAGTTTAACACCATGTTTTTGGTGGAAATGTAAATGAAAAACACAATAATGATCTGAGATTGTGAACACCTTGAATGTAGAGAACCTATTTTTGTCTTTCTTAGTATCTATAGCATTTAGCACAACATGAGGCACACAGGATGTGCTTAATAAATGCTTTTTGATGACTTGAAGAGCAGAAAGAAAATAGGTAATCTATTAATATATGAAACTAATTTAAGCTTTTTTTAATTCATCAAAGTACTTTACTGAAAATTTTCAGAAATATATCCTCTGAAGAGTTTGTCAAAATATGAGGGCAGTATTTCAAGGATCCAAGACAACTGCAAAGGACTCATGATGGAAAATGCTGTCCACATCCAGAAAAAGAACTATGGAGTCTGAATGCAGATTGAAGCATACTATTTGTTCTCTCTCTCTCTCTCTCTCTCTCTCTTTCTCTCTCTCATTCCTTCTGTTATTTTTTCTTTCTCAGGGTTCCTTCCATTCATTGTAATTCTTTTTTACAAATGACTAATGTGAAAATAGGTTCAATATGAATGTATATGTACAGCCTATATCAAATTGTATGCTGTCTTGGGGTGAGGGGGAAGGGAGAAAAGGGGAGAAGATTTGGAACTCAAAATCTTATGAAAGTGAATGTTGAAAACTAAAAATAAATAAATTAATTAAAAAATATGCAGGCAATGAGTCTTATTGAAAGAGTGTGTTTTTGTACTTTCATTTATAAAAGTTTTACCCACAATATTAACTGGTTAATATCACCTTATCTAAAGAGTTCCATTAAACTTCTTTTTTCCTCCTAGGGACATATTTTCCCCCACATTTAGGTTTTAATAAACAGTGCTTTCTCAAAAGGGGAGAGGTAAGGAAAATCAGTATTCAAGACATAGATACTTGACTTTTAAATTGTATTTTTTAACCAAGAGATTTCAATTTTTTTTATAAACCTATATAAAATACATTAACTTAAGGTATGTTAAAACTCGTAATACAAAACAGAGGCTTAAGTCTATAAACTATGTTGATGCATGCAGAAGTTTTAAAGAAATAATCCTCAATTAAAAGAAACTACATACAAATAATAACTTTCATTGAATTTCAGGGTTTACAAAGTTTACAAAGCACTCTCCTTAATACCCTGTGAAGTAACTGGCACAAGAATTAATATCCTCATACTAAGTATCAGGCAACTGAGGCTTGGAAAGACTTATTCTTCGGCCATATAGCTAGTTAAATGATTGGGGACAGTATTTGAACCCATCTCGTTTTTCCAAGTCCAGTGTTCTTTCCACCATACTTTGTTGTAAAGACCATACACGAAGAGGTCACAAGAAAAGTAAGATATTGAAAGTATCAATTTGGTTTGTATTTTGGTCACTCTCCTTCGGTAGTCAATCTTTTATATTCCTTCTCTGTCTACACTAAAAGTGGGGTGCACTTTTATTACATCTGTGTGTGTATGTAATTTTAAATAAGAGAAATTGAAAAAAAGGTCAGATTGCTAGTTTTGGAGTCAAATTTCATGAATGACTTCTAACACATACTAGCTGTATGACCCAGGGCAAGTCACTTGGTCCTTCAGTGCCCCAGGGAATTCTCTTAAGCTAAAAGTTATGAAGAGAGGAACTTTCCACAAAAAAAATAAAAATTCCTCACACTAATGAAAACATATGTCTAAACCAGGGGTGAGGAACCTGTGGCCTTGAGACCACATGTGGTCTTCTAGGTCTTCGGGTTCAGCCTTTTGACTGAGTCCAAGTTTTACAGAACAAATCCTTTTATTAAGGGGATTTGTTCTATGAAGTTTGGATTCAGTCAAAGGGCCACACTTGAGGGCCACACGTGGCCTCGAGGCTGCAGGTTCCCCACTCCTAGATAACAACATATTATAGGGTATGTGTTTGTTGCATTTTATCCAAGTAGATTACATGTGTCTACATAGGTCTTGCTGTGACTGAAAGGAAAGCAAAATAGATATCTTTAGTGTCCACACTCAACTTTTATCCCAGGAAGAACTTGACTCCAGTCAGAAAAAGAAACAGAAGGTTGGGGCCAGACACTGACCATTCTGTTCTTCTCTGAGAAAGGGAGTAGAAAACTGGAACTGTATTTACCTTCTCCCTTAAATATTTCCCTAGGGAATCTTTTTTTTTTAACTTCAATCTGTCTTCCTCAGAGCTATCCCTTAATTGGGAAAGTGTGACCCAAGCTTTACATCCAAGGCTTGACTCCCTTCCCACCAAATGCCACAGTATATACATATATTAAGTAGCAAATAAATCAATTTATCCATACACAGGGGAAAACAGAAACTAGAGAAAATATACATAGGTGAATATATACCAGATATTATACAAAAGGAACAAATTTTCCCATTAGAAAAAAGATAAATCAATACAATCAAGAGAGAGTTCCAGATCTCACCAAAGGAAAAATTTTCCAGTCTCTGGTTTAGTAAACTGCCAAGAGGGGTGTGATTGAGGTGATGGCTCCCCTGCACGTCAACTTCTTCTCAGATTGTCTCTCCCTTCAGGGACCCAAAGAGAGTTTGGAAGGACCTTTCTTCTCTCTGAAAGCTGGAAGACAGCAGACAAGGAACTCTCTCCTCTCTAGCTCTCACTACCACTGCCCTTACATAGGCAAGGAGCATTGAGTAATCAATCTCTATCAACGAGCAGTGTCTTATGCAAACTGCCCTTTGAGCCAAGTGTGTCATGACTTTTTTTTTTAATTGTTAAAATAAACCAGGCTTTCCTAATAATCTTCTGATATTCTCTTTGGTTTCAATATTGCAAAACTGTTAAAACAAAGTCACTCCCTGTCCTTAAGGACCTTATATTCTAATGGGAAGAAAACATATTCACAAAAGCTGAAAGTTGGGGGTGGGGACAGGGCAGACCAAAGGTCCTGACTGTGAGCATGATAAAGTGCAGAGTGCTGCCTGGAGAACTTAATTCACATTTTGACAATATGTTAAGCTTAGCAAAGTATTGTCCTTAGAAGATTCCCATGAATTGGGTCATTTAACTATTCTTAACCCATTACAGATTGGTTGTATAATGAACTTGGAATTAGGAAGAACTGGGTTCAAATCTTGTCTCATACACTTATTAGCAATCTGACCCAGGGCAATTCCCTTAATTTTCCTAAGCCTCAGTTTAATGAAGATAATGATGGTACCCCCATTTCAGGGATTGTTGCCAGGATCCTGAGTGGAAGATGTTTTGTCAGTTTTGAAATGCTATATAATAATAAACCATTGGTATTACAGATAAGCAAACAGTGCCAGAAAAGTAAACATGAACTGTTAAAAATAAGTTTGGTGATCTATACATGTATAAAATATTATATACAAATGATATGTGTGTGTGTGTGTGTGTGTGTGTGTGTGTATTTAGAGAGTAAGCAAGCAAGAGAAACAGAGGCAGAGGGGTCAACTAGGTGGCAAAATAAATAATGGCCTAGCATTAGGAAGACCTGAATTCCAACCCAGCTTCAGACACTTACTAGCTGTGTGGCCCTGGGCTAGTCACTTAGCTTCCACCTGCCTCAGGTTCCTTAACTGTAAAATGGGGACAATATTAGCATCTAGCTCCCAGGCATATTGTGAAGATCAAATACTATTCATAATACACTTAGGAACACATATATTTATTTGTGATCATGTTCAATCCCCTAGTAGAATGCCTTAAGGACAAGAGCTTTCTCATTTAAAAAAATTTATTACCAGCGCCTACTATGGCAATCAAACATATTGTTCAGTTGTTCAGTGATGTGCAACTCTTTGTAAGGCCACAGACCATAGCATGCCAATACTATCCGTGAAGTTTTCTTGGAAAAAATGCTGGAGTGAGTTATCATTTCCTTCTCTTGGGGATTAAGGCAAACAGAGACTAAGTAACTTGCCCAGGGTCACACAGCTAGTAAGTGTCTGAGGCATGATTTAAACTCAGGTCTTCCTGACTCTAGGACCAGCACTTTATTCACTGAGTCACCTAGCTATCCTTTTATTTTTATTTTATTTATTTTTAATTTGAATCACCAGTGTCTACTATAGCACATCACACATAGCAGTAGTTTAACAAATACTTATTGCCTGACCGAAAGGCAGTATGGTCTAATGGAAGGATCCCTACCTCTATAGACAGAGGATTTGGTTTAAATACCATATCTGTTTGTGAAATCTTAGTGAGATGATTTAAGCTCTCTGGGACTTAGTTTTCTCATGAGTGGTTTGGAGTAGATAGCTGCCAGAGTTTCTTTCAGCTCCCAATCTATGTTCTCATGATTGATCAAAAGCAAGGATGATGATTTTTTATGCTTCAAAAAATCCACATACAGCACACATGTAATAGTTACAGTATTTAATCATGGTCAGAAAGTCAGATCGTTTGTTTTCAGCTTGCCAAAAACTTTGGAAGATCAAATATTGGCTTACTTCTTTTGAGCAAATATGTCAAGACATTTCTTATATCATTCGACTCCAACAAGTTTTCTTTATGGAGTGAATTGAAAGCAAACATTTAGCTTCTGGGACATAACAGAGAGCTTCGCCTGTTGCCAGATTGCACAGTAAGAATCTTGCTCTGAGATTTATGCTCTTGTGGATGCTCTGCTTTGGCGGGATTTCTCTGTCTGAGATTGCCATTTAGACGGGCCCACATTTTTCAGGAAGCTGAGTGCAGGCTTCTCCCATCTTCTCTTCAAAAAGAAAGGGAGCTGTAGCCTTCAGTGGCTGCTGTTAAGGCTGTGGGATGAATCCCCTTAAAGAAACATTGTCACCATCACCCTGATGACTTTTGGCAGTCTGACATGATTAGTTGTGTGTCAGAACCCAACTTCCACTCATTTAACAGCATGCTCGCAATGGAGCACACTTTCAAATTGGCAGGCTGTCAGGCAGGTTCTAAAATAACTCTCATTAACTTCAGACAGCCTAAGCCAGTCAGCAGGTATTGCCAGTGGTCCTTGATTTTCCCCTGTTTATTGGTCTATTATTGTTAGAGGAGGCTAAACAAAACTTGTCATTGAAAATTTTAGTGTCCAATTCTAAGACGCTTAATTGAAAAGGACTGGAGTTTAATAACAACAAATATTCTCTGAATGGTAATTGCCTCATGATATGCAAATTAATATTGCAGGGCTGCAGTTCCTGTCACATATTGGCTCTCATATCAGAGACTGGTGAAGGCAGTCAATAGGGGATTAGAAAATCATCTTCTGATTAGTAGTCACAAATAACCTCGTCATATTCGCCCAGTCTGAACTCATCCTAAGACGAGGGAGAGAGTGCTGTCAAGTAGACAGTGTCAGGAAGAAAAGTCAAGAGAGACTGAGGGTCTTTAGTCAGTATTAATGAGATTCTGAATGGTTCTTAGGCTTCCTGTGGTACCACATAGCTATTCTTAGGCTTTCTGTGGTAGCACATACCTAATAGTCATTCATACATTTAAGACATGCTTAATAAGCAGCTGCAATGTAGAATCATGGATTCAGAGTGGGAAAGGCACCTTGGCGGTCATCAGATGCCACACTCGTTTTAGAGCTGAAGAAACTGAAACTCAGACAGGTAACTTTCTTGAGGTTACATAGGTAGAGTCAGAGCCTGGAATCCAAAACTACAGTTCTGCACAGTATCACTCTGCTTCCCACGTGCATGAATGTGTTGTGATGTGCAGCCCTGAGACAAGATTTGAGAGGTATGATTTATGTTACATATACCCAGGTCGGAATCTTGGCTCAGATACTTATGAGCTTAGGCAATGTCCGAGGCACTTGCCTTTTCACTCTCACAATCTCTTCATCTTCTTGTCCCTTACTCACTATCATATATTTTGTGATCCAGTGACATAGGCCTCCTTGCTCTCCTTCACACAGGATACTACATTTCATGACTCCATGCATTTTCCCTGGCTGTCCCCCATACCCAGAATTCTCTCTCCTCATTTCCACCTGTTGGCTTCTCTGGCTTCCTCTAAGTACCAAGAAAAAATTTTTTTCTACAGGAAACCTTTTACCAATCCCCCTAAATGCTGATGCCTTCCTTCTATGAATTATCTATATTTTATCATATATATTATATATACATATACATATACATATATACATATACACATATAGATAGATAGTACATAATTGTTTGCATATTGTCTCCCTCACTATACTGTGAGTTCCTTGAGGGCAAAAATTATCTTTTTCCTTTCCTTATGTTCCCAGTTCTCAGCACAGTATCTAACATAACAATAGGCATTTTGTAAATATTTATTTGCTGACTCGTCTATAAAATGAGCATGATAATAATGCTCAAAAGACTTACTTGATGGCTGTCACAATCAAATAAGACAATGGACATTAGGCACTTTGCAAAACCTTGGAGGGAATCTAAAACGTACATTACTATTCCTACTTTAATGCTATTGCTACTGTTACTATTTTTACTACCTACATCATGGATACTGATGGGTGATATATGGACTCCAAAGTGTTACAAAATTGAAACTAGAAATAAGGTTCCTTTATCAATTCCCACCCGCCCCACTATACTATCCTTTATCTATTAAATAACAAGTCTCTTCTCCCATTCTCTGTCATAGATATAGAAAAAATAATTTTGTGGAGAATAAATCATAGAATTAGATAGCTAAAAGGAAAATTTAGAAAATATATACACCAATGTCTAATTTTTCTAAAGGAGGAATATGAGACCATAGAGAGGAAGTGATTTGCTTTAAGACATTCTTGAGTCATGGCAAAGCTGAAGTAGGAGCCCATGTCCTCTGAATCTTCCGTCTACATCATGACTCAAAACCTATGCTTTTTTACATTCATTGGCATGGTAGCAGTTGATAACAGTGTTGGACCTGAAATCAAGAATTGAGTTCAAATTCAGCCTCAGACACTTAATATCTGGGTAAGGCACTTAACTTCAGTTTGCCTCAAAATAATAACATCTAACTCCCAGGGTTGTTGTGAGGATGCAATAAAATATGATTTGTAAAGTTCTTGGTAAACCTAAAAGCACTATATGTGTGTTAGATATTGCAACCAGCTACATGGTCATTAACAAAGACCAGATTAGTGGAGCCTAAAGAAGAGGATGATCAGACTTCTGAACTTAACTTCAGTTTTCACCTCCTATATCTTTCTTTTTATTTTCCTTTTCTCACTCGAATTCTTCAAAAGAGTTATCTACATTCAATACACTTCTTTCTTTTTCACTTACTCCTCAGTGTCCAATGACCAACTCTGATGTGTGTGGCCCTCCCCTCCAACGTTTCTCTATCTGCTTCATTTGACAGTCTTGACCACCATAACTTCCTGCATACTCTCTCCCTTCTAGGTTTTTGTGACACTACTCTCTTCTGATTTTCTTCTTATCTGCCAAACTTTCCCTCAGTCTTCTTTGCCCACATATCATCCACATCATGGCCCCTTTCTATAAGTATTCCTCAAGGTTTTGTTTTATCTTCTCCATTTAGACTCTCTTGGTTACTTCATCAAATGCCATGAGTTTAATTATTACCTCTATGCGGATGACTTCCAGATATATGTATCAAGCTCTGGTCTCTGCCCTGAGCTTAATTTTTACTTTACCAATTGCCTTTTGAACATAGAAACTGAATCTCAGGAATCTGAAATTCAAGATTAATAAAATGGCCTTGTCTTTCCCTCCAACTCTGCCTTCTTTAATTCTGTTGAAGACACTCTCACACTTCTAGTTCCCCTAGTTTGTTATCTCAGCAATATTCTGAACTTGTCATTATCCCTTACTTCACATAGCCTATCAGTTGCGAAATCTTGCCATTTCTATCTTTATAATAGCTTTCATATTCAACCTGTTCTCTCTGGATGTGGAAACATATATCTGCAAGTCACAAATCTAGCACCTTAGTTTAGGCCATCACTAATAATTTTTCACCCAGTCTATCGAAACATCCTCCTTATTAGTCACCTTCCCTCATTCCAGTTCATCCTATAATTTGTTGAAAGAGTAAGTTTCCTTAAACACAGACCTGTCCATGTGACTCTCATACTCACTTAACTCCATTGGCTTCCTATTGCCTCTAGTATAAAATTTATTTATTTTTTAAAATTAATTTATTTATTTTTAGTTTTAAATATTCACTTTCATAATATTTTGAATTTTAAATTTTCTCTCCCTCCCAATTCTTTGCCCCTCCCTGAAATGGCATACAACCTGATATAGGCTCTATATGTACATTCATGTTAAACATATTTTCCTGTTAGTTATGATGTAAAGAACAATTAGAACTAATGGGAGAAACCACAAGAATGAAGCAATAAAAAAAAAACAACAAAGGAAAGAAGAGCAAGTAATATATTTCCATCTGCATTCAGACTCCATATTTGTTTCTCTGGGTGTGGATAGCAATTTCTATCATGAATCTTTTGGAGTTGTCTTAGATTATTATGTTGCTGTGAAGAGCCAAGCCTATCAAAGTCAGTCACCCCATAATGTGGCTGTTACTATGTATGCTGTTCTTCTGGTTCTGCTCATTTCACTCTGCATCAGTTCATGTAAGTCTTTCCAGTTTTTTTTTCCCTGCAATCCTCCTGCTTATCATTTCTTATAGAACAATAGTATTCCATTACATTCATATACCACAACTTGTTCAGCCATTCCCCAATTAATGGGCATCCCCTCAATTTCCAATTCTTTGCCACCACAAAAAAAGAGCTGCTATAAATATTTTTGTACATGTGAGTCATTTTCCCATTTTTTTATGATCTCTTTGGGATACAAACCTAGGACTGGTATTGCTGGGTTAAAGGGTATACACATTTTTATAGCCCTTTGGGCATAGTTCCAAATTGTTCTCCGAAATGGTTAGATCTCTAGTATAAAATGTAAACTGTGCTATTTAGCTTTTAAAGCCCTTCCCGACCTGATCTTAACCTAGCTTTTTCACTTTCATTGATCAACACATCCCCTCCTATCTTCTGTAATCCAACCAAAATGGCATCATCTCTGTTCTTCATGTATGGCAACCATCTCCCATTTCTGTACCTTATTACTGGAAGACTGACGATAACCCTAACTCCTCATACCTGGGATATACTCCCTCCATTTCATCCATTTCCTCTATTACTTTAAGATGTACTTTAATACCAACTTTTGTATGAAATATTACTAGATATCCCCTAACTGTGAATGCTTTTCTTTCCAAAGCATCTTGTATTAAGCTACTTTGCATATATTTGCATTTGATACTGGTCTCTCTCATTAGACTATAAGCTCATTGCAAATACTTTGTTTAATTTTTTAGAATTGTATCCTCAATGCATAGCCCAGTACCTGACACATAACAGGCACTGAAAATGTATCTCTATCTCTATCCATCTATCTATCATCTCTCTCTCTCTCTCAGCTGATTGAACCATATAGCTCTGAGGGAAGACTTTACCTCCCCTCAGTCAACAAGTGAATCAACAATATTTATCAAGGATTTACCAAGGGCTAGGCACATGGCCAAGTGCTTTGAATACAAATACAAGAAAGAAAAACAGCCTCTGTCCTCAAAGAGCTTACATTCTAGTGGAGGCAAACAACATATAAAAGAAAACTGGAAAGGTGAGGGGGAGGTAGGGAGAGGAAGTAAAAATGGTTTTGAGAGACACAGTGACATTATAAATTAATTGAAGAGCAGTTACAAGGATGTTCTAAGTTTAAATCAAGTAAATGTTTCAGTAAAAGACATAGATCTTTTTAACAGGAGTATTTAATTTCCAAAGCCAATCCTCAATACATTCTAGGAATGCTCTGCCTTATTTTTTGCTCTTAGTTTGGCATCATCTCTAATAGACTTGCTTGTGACTAAGGAGGTGTAACACCACCCCCTTTATCAGGAAGACACATTTATTACACTTTATGAGATGGAATTGACTTAGCCAGAAATTGCCCTGAGTGGAGGCTTGTCAGAAGCTTGTAGAAAATGGAAGCTTCATAACCCAGAAGCCAACGGAAGTTTAAAATTACAAGTCCAACAAAGCACTATGCAGTAGCCACTGTACTCGGAAAATGGAGAGTAACATTTGGAAGAGATTAAATCAACTGTTTATATGCCCACGTACCCAGCCAGTGGTGACATCACCAGAAGATGTCCATGACCTAAAATTATCAGAGTTGTGAGTTACCTCCCTGTGTGTGCACTTCTGCATGTATGGTTTTATATATTGTGATACCCACATATGCTCTGTAGGCTCATGAGTTTCAAATGTGTCCACTGTTCCCACTGATGATGCACTATATATGTATATGTATATGTATATGTATATGTATATGTATATGTATGTGTATGTGTATATGTATGTGTGTGTGTATGTGTGTGTGTGTGTGTGTGTGCATGGGAAAGTGTATCCCAAGTTTACTCACATAGATCTTGGATCTTATAAAGATTCTGCAGTTGTCTCCAATAATGTACATAACAACTCACTCATCCTTGTCCATTATGTGCTACTATTGCCTATGTTCTTCAGAAAGTTCACCACAAGTTCACCTGCTGTGCTATGGGTCTTACTTGCCTTCTCCCCAAATCCTGAGGTTCCACTGGAATAATCTAGTTATCTATATGTCATCCCTAAGTCTTCCTACCTGACCTAGCCCTTCTTTTTTTCTTGTTATACAATTGCTTGATGATGTTTTTACTTATAATCTTCATTGGTTTTATATAGCATCCTTTTTAAGCTCACCATGAACCTCTCCATTGTCCACTGTGATGAATCTTTAATTCATCAGAGGTAGTCCTATTCCAAATATCATACACTGACACCATTGCCTCAGGTTTATGGGGAAAATATTCTATAGCTATTTTATTATTTCATTAAATATCTTTGTTTTGAGCTATGCCATCTAACTGACTATTAAAAAAATAAACACACTGATTGGAGCTCATGAACTTGTGAGAGGAAATGGACAAAAAGAATACTTTAAAATAGGGATTTGGGTGGCCATTGGTTAAGATGTTGTATTTTGGAGATTTCTCTCAGCTTCAAGTCAAGTACTTTAAAAAATTCTTATTTATATCAATACTATAAAATCAAGATTACATCACTCTTTTTTTTTCCATTATCTTTTCTTATAGTTTCTAACTTACCCTTTGCTTATCTATACTTCCCTTTTCAGGTGCCTTCCACCCCTCCCTACATGCAACACAAAACATGCAACACATTTTTTTTTGGAAGGTTGATAGGTTAGAAGTGGATAAAGTGTGAGGATCACTAGTCTAGATATAAAAATAAAAGAGAAGGACATTTAGGTCATGTTCATAACAACAACAACAATATCACATATTACCCATATACAGCATTCAGCACCACTGGGAATTTGATGATACCAAGAAAGTGACAGGATCTCTACTCTCAAGGAGCTTAAAAGCTACCAAAACCTCTATACATAAGACTGGAGAATGTCAACTCAAGACAGATCATCTTTAGCAGCTAAACTCTGGGATAAAACATACCAATAATAGTATTTGTCACAAATGGAGACCAACATGAACTAGAATGACTGGGGCAGCTTTCATGGAGGAGCTGGGAATTGACTTTGAGTTTTGAAGGCAAATGGAGGAATAAAATGAAGAACCTGACCATAGCACATTTTATTCCCAAATGGAAATGTTCATGTTTTAACATCTTAAATGTAATGTATCATAATAACTTCAATTTTCCTATCTGCATATTCTTCTAATCAGCTCTGATGACTATACACCATGCAGTGATATGAGCTACATATTAAGATGCAACTGCTCCCTCCCTTTCAGCGCTACCAGGAGTGACCACATTCCATTTTATTTTCAAGTTAAGAAACCCACTGATTTTTTTCTTCATTAAATCATTCTTCAAGAAGGAGGTATTATGTGTGTTAGTGTTTTTTTTTTTTGAGGTATGCATGAGGTCCTCACGCTGAGCCCACAGGAGGGCTTTTAATTGGCTTTCAAGAATTGGAATGAGCAATCCTTAAGATATTATAAATGCTAAAGAAATATGCTAATCACAGTGAAAGAGAGCTTTGGGTTCCATTAGATTCAGATCTGAATTCCTTAGCCAACTGCCCTCTTAAGGAGGGTCACATTGCAAATAAAGCACACACAGAGCTTGCATATATGTCCTTAAGCAATAATCACTACTTTCCAGAAATATTGACATCCCATATAAAACCACAGTACAATTTTCCCTTTAAAAATGAAAGTGCATATTTTATCTAATCTTAAAGTTTATATTCCATCATAAGTGTACTAGCCTGATTCTAAATCTAAAGAAATGAAAGAAAGAAAAAAAACACACTATATATTCATTTAACAAAATTATTTTTAATAAGTTTATTATTTGCCAGGAGTAACATGTCAGTGGAGTATTATATATTATATATATATGTATATATATGTATATATATTAAAATGATTATGCTCTTAACATTCATTTTAACCTTATTTTGAATGAAGTGTTGCATTTTGTCATCAGATATATGTGTGTATACACATATATGTATATATACACACATGTGTCTATGTATGTGTATATGTGCACACATGTACATATGTTTTATATATACAGATATATGTAAGCACACACATATATATTATGTGTGTGTATATTTTAATAAAAACATATAAATACATTTAGGATTAATATAGGTTTTAATGAAATTTGTGGCTGAATTGAGAAGAAATATTATTGAAAGGCTCCTTTTATACTCAAGCTTTCAGTACAAGAAATACAAAATAGAATTACTTATTATGCTTCCCCAGAGATGAAGGAGAAGTAGAAAGTCCACACAATTCTAGCCCCATCCATATTTCAGGCTATATCATTTAAGGAAATATTCTTTTATAAAAGCTAATCAATGTTGAATGTTTAAATGTAAATATCAACAGGCTATATGGATGTTCAATATTGCCACTGTTGTTATTTGTGGATAGCATAAGAGAAAGTAGTACTCATGGATCTGTCAATCATTCTAGTCATTTCTAACTACCTTATCCTACTCTGTGTTTGGGAGAGGAAAGGATCTGGTGAAACCACATCAACAAAGAGAATAAAAAAAAATTACCATTGGCAATTTTTGAGGCATTTTGTAGTTTCATCATGCACTTCAATTTATCAGACAGCTATTAAAAACCTAGCAAAAGCACACTGTTAGCTTGTGGGTACCCGTCATAGTATGCAGTATTGTTCTCAACTCAATCCCGTGTTTTGGTAAACCAGTGTTACTTCACTCTGGGTATTGCATCCTACAAAGCCCATCACTAAGGAGCATCAGTGAGATGACTTATTCCTCCTTCCTTAATGTCTCTCAGATAGTCCTTTTTTGGGTGATATTTTCAACTAGAAAGCAGCTCCTAATGCACATCTTAACCTCATTTTGCATGGAGTAATAATATTCTATAATCAGCACCACATTTTTCCTAAGTATATTCACAAATCAGAACAGGCTCACTACAGGTTGGGTTGTAAGTCCTAAAATATTATGAAGGTGATAGATAATGTTGTCTAATTATTTTCATTTTAATGGATCTGATAGCACAAGCAATGAGTGTTTAAAGGAGAAAAGGGAGGGGGAGTTATATGGATGTAGTGCAAACAATACCAGCTCTGGAGTCATGGGACCTTAGTTTAAATCATGCCTCCAGTGCTTATCACTTGTGTATTGTTGGAAAAACAATTTAAATTTCCTTGGAGTTTAATTCTTCATTTGTAAAATGATGGGATTGGACTAGGTGTTGCACTAATTAGCCTCTTGATTAAGTATGGAGACTAATCTTAGTATCAGAGCACAGATGATGGTACACATATCTTTCTTTCAATTGACAAATGGTCAAAGGACATGAACAGATAGTTTTCAGACAAAGTAATCAAAGCTATATACGGTCATATGAAAAAATATCTAAGTCACTATTGATTTGAGAAATGCAAATTAAAACAACTCTGAGGTACCATCTCACATCTATCTGATTGGCTAATATGACAGAAAAGGAAAAATGACAAATGTTAGAGGGGGTGTGGTGAAATTGAGACATTAAAAACCATGCATATACTTTGACTTAGCCATATCACTACTATGTATCTCAAAGAGATTTAAAAAAAAAGAAAGAGAGAAAAGGGCTGAGATGTACTAAAATATTTATAGCAGCTGTTTTGGTTGTGGCAAAAAATTGGAACTGAGAGGATGTCTATCAGTTGGAGAATGGCTCAATGAATCCTAGTTTATGATTGTGTTGGACTATTATTGTACTA
The DNA here is from genome assembly GCF_900497805.2 of Vombatus ursinus. Taxonomy (NCBI): domain Eukaryota; kingdom Metazoa; phylum Chordata; class Mammalia; order Diprotodontia; family Vombatidae; genus Vombatus; species Vombatus ursinus. The sequence continues at coordinate 9,593,528 of NW_020954600.1, read as the reverse complement.
TAAGAAATGATGAGTAGGATGCTCTCAGAAAAACCTGGAAGGATGTACATGAACTGATGCAAAGTGAAATGAGCAGAACCAGGAGAATATTGTACATGGCAAAAGCACATTGTAAAATGATCAATTATGAATAACTTAGGTATTCTCAGCAATACAATAATACAAGACAATTCTAATGAATTTAACAATGAAAAAATGTTATACCTCTCTTGAGAAATAACTGATGGAGTCTGAATGCAGATCAAAGCATTCCTTAAAAAAGTCTTTATTTTTTCTTTTGGTTTGTTTTTTGGTCTGTGTTTTCTTTTACATTATAACTAATATAGAAATATGTTTTGCCTAATTCCCATGTATAACCTATATCAAATTACTTTCCTTCTCAATGAGGTGGGAAGGTAGGGAGGGAGAGAATTTGCAACTCAAAATAAAAAAAAAATGAATGTCAAAATAGTTTTACATGTAAGTGGAGAAAATATTAAATAAATATATTAAAAATAAACATTTTACTCAATATTTGAGTTCTCTTTTAAGTGGAGAAGTAGGCTAAAAGTAAACTTACTTTCTTTCACCATTTTGCTTTAAAATCAAATAAAAGAAGTAAAGCATTCTGTAGACCTAAAATCACTTTATAAACACTAAGTGTTGTTACAGAGATTATTAGTTTATTATTATAGTTAGAGAGCCTGCCTTTGTACCAGATTACCTTGGTTCCAAGTCAAGTGTTGGGCACATACAGCTGTGTCCTGAGCATGTCATAGCCTCTCAGTGCTCCAAGTTCATAGTTTAAGAGAAGTGTTTTTAAACTTTCTGCATCATGATCACTTTCTACATCTGGTGAAACTTATGAGCCCCTCTAAGAATAATGTTCTTAAAAGCACAAAATAAAATACTTAGAATTAAAAGGGAAACCAATTGTATCAACATATTTACCATCCACATTTATGATCTCGCAGAAATAAATCCATTTTCTCTGTGGGTGTCTGTTGACTCCAGATGAAGAGAGCTTCCTCTAATACTATAAATGGCAGAGAAGGCACTGACTTACATTAGTATAGTACATTTCCTTTTCTTGGAATACCTTATGCCAAAATAATCACAAGTCCATTTCCTAGTCTGCTTATTATTATTAGGGTTGACTCTGTCCAGATGATGTGGGAATCACATCCTCTTATGTCCCTTTTAATTTTAAAATTCTGTGATTTTATGATTCTATGAAATATCTGCCTGGCATTGATTCTTTCAGTGCTGTTCCACTCAGTGCATAGTCACAATGTCATATTTTCAAAGCCAAAGAAAAAATATATATATAAGCAGTCATTAAAGATCTACACCTCCGATCAGGGCATAATCCTGCTCTATTGAAAGTTAATACCTTCCTACTGTGAATGACAACGGCTCAAACAAGCTAGCATTGGTAAAGTGAGCAGGGATTTTTCTTGTTCTGTAATGGATTGTCTGCATGTATGCATGGTCCTGATCCAGCAGACTTTGTGCTTTAGCAGAGGTGTACTGATAGTTTGATGACCTCTTTCTCTTGTCTCATAAGACCTTATAGTACCTGAGCCTATATAGTATTTGGGAGACAGATGCTACAAATGAGAGGAAAACTCTATACTACTTGGATGAGTATATTTATTGTTCAAATTTAGTCTTTATTCATATTTCATTGCCTCTCCAAAGTAAATAGTGTAATATCCAGCCACAGCTGAGCAAAGGATAGATTGCTATATAGAAGTATGGAGATGGCCCCCAAAAGCTTCATCTTATTTCCAAATCCTTTACTTTATAAGTCTCAATTTTTTTATATTATAGATTATAATTTTACTTCACAATATAAGATAATTTTTCCTTAGAGATCACCAAAACAAGAAGACTAATATGAAGATCTCCATCTGGCTCCTTCCACATATTGAGCTAAAATTAGACTTTCTGGAACTTTTACCTATTGATTTATTTCTGCCCTCTTGAGCCATGCAAAACCTATCCAATATCCCTCCTAAATGAAAGGTTCCCAAATATTTGAAGGCATTTGATTTAGCATGGCATCTATACAACATCTCTAGACTTTGACCAATTCTCACTCTGTATGATCTCTTATTTTTACCAATCTATTCCTATTTCTTTAATTATTCTCCATTTTGTCAATATCTCTCCCAAAATGTGTCACTCTGAACTGAACATGATGACTAGATGTTATCTGAACAGGACAGTGTATGGTGAAATTTTCTCTGTGTGTGTGTGTGTTGTGTGTATGTATGTGTCAGCGTGTGTGTGTATGTATCTTGTGCATATGCATGCATGCATATGTGTGTGTATAGGTGTATTAATTGGGACTGGCCCCGTGCATTTCTTTTTCTATGTCAGCCTCTTGACTTACTTTGTACTTAAAAACCGCTAAAGCTCTGGATCTCTTTTACACGATATGTTATCTAGACACACTTGTCCCATCCTATACTTCCACAATTGATTTTTTTAACCCAAGTATGACTTTACATTTAGCTCCATTACATTTCATTTCATTGGATCTGGCTTAAGCTTTTAGATAGTCAAGGTATTTTGTATCCTTGCTATGTCTTCTTGACTCTGATACTCCTTTATGTCATCTACAAATTAAAATATGAAGGAAATGCAAAAGTAAGTAAAATCCCATGAGATCAGATGAGAGACCTTGCTCAGTTTTACGTAGGGGAGCTCTGTGATACCAAAAGTACATTTAATATTTTCATAGGTATAATACTCATATAATAGTTAAATATCTAGCCAAGGGTACATAAGGACTCCTATATTTAACCATCCCTTGAGGAATCATGTAATATGGTTTTATTCTTTCTACTATTTTACAATTGGTTATTATCACCACTATAAAATTGTCTTTCATTTCAGATTCATGATCTATGAACTTAACTAGTTTTTTTTAATACTTAAAATTCTAATATGAGACATTCCATTCTTGGGCCAGGATAAAAAGAAAGATATAGATACAAATCTATATATGTATATGTACGCAATATACTTACATGTACATGTGTGTGTATAAGAAATTATATTAATATTGAAGAAATCATCAGAACTAGAGTTACAAGTTACATTCTCCATCTTATCTAATCTATCAACTCTATTTCTCACATGGAAAAAAAAAAAACTGAGACCTGGAAAGGGGAAATAGTTTGCCCATGCTCACCCTGGTGGTAAGTGTGAAAGCTCAGATTTCAACTCACATTCTTTCAATGAAGATTCTGTATATTTTTCGTGAGATAATACTGGAATAGTATAAGGCAACTTATGCCCCTGCCCCCCCCAAAAAGCAACTACTTTATAACTATTTTAAAATAAAGTTTGACCCACTTATAAGGACATGATTCAAGTATGGTCTTAGTTGGTCACAGAAGTCCTATCAATCTCTTATCAGTGATTTATTTTCAGGAGATTTATAAAATTCTTGGGAGAAAAAAAGAGTTTTCCACCTGTATGGCAGTAAAGCCATCCTACTGGCCAATCAAGTTGGGAAATGTATTCTAAGAAATAGAAATAAGGAAAAAATAGGGTAGCATTTCATTGTCTAATGTGACGTCCTTTGTTATTGAATCTTGTGCAGCTTTGTTGTATGGGTAGAGCCTGATAGTTCAGATTTGGACTTTTTTTATTTAATCCACCATCATTTTAAGCACAAGCAAAGGAATGAAGCCATTTGAATGAAATTGGCTGTGCCTAATGCACTCCATCTTTACAATAAAAATGCCGTTTTGTTCACTTAATATGCCCAGTCTGTCACTGCACGATGCTCTTTCTCTGTGAAATATCTTGCTTGGTACTTACACTATTTTCTCAATAGACATTTAACTATTTATATTTCTGATAGTGGAATAAATATTTTAGAGGAATGAGTGATGAACCATCCTGGCATCCAAAGGCCTGGGTTCAAATTATAATTCCAACAACTGCTTAGTTAGGGTGGAGTCACCCTGGGCAAGTCATCTTACACCTTTGGGCTGCTTTGCTTATCCAGAAAATGTGAATAATAATATTGGCCCTAGAGATTCAACCTGCCATAGTGGATAGAGACATAGCCTCAGGAGCAGGATGAATTGAGTTCAATCTCTATCTCTGATACACACTACCTATGTGACTCTGGGAAAAGCATTTCATTTCTTAGTGCCCAAGGCAACACTATAAGATTATAAATTACCAAAAAAGGTGGTATTCTGCATTGATAGGGGAAGTTTCCTCACTGTGATACATGGATTTTGAAGACATCATCCTAATGGAGTGTAAGCGTTGACATGTTGGAAAGGTTTCAGGTATGACTCTAGTAATCATTTTTCCAGGGATTACCCTAGATAGCTGTGAAGAAGTATGTCACCAGTAAGCTGATATCTCCATTTATTCTTTTATTTGGTTAATCATTTACACATTTGCTTTTTGCTGTGACAGCTTATGAAATAAAACTAATCACCATCAGGATGATCAGATTTGTTTGCAAAATTGTAGGAAGAAGGACTGTGCTTAAATGTGATGAGTATCATCCCATAAACAAAGAAGGGTACTGGAGGATAAAATAAGGTTAAAGAAAGCTTGACAAGACTCCAATTCAGCAAAGTCATTCTAAGGGCACACAAGGATGGAAATAGAATTAGGGCTAAAAATAGAAAGAAAAATAGAAGCCCATGACCTCTCAGTCTCCTGCAGCTCCTTTGTTCTGCAGAGATGTTGGCAAAGTGATGGAAAAGGGGGAAGAAGGTGACAGGTGTAACACAGATCTTATGTCTTAAATAAACTTTCAGTGTTGGTACTATAAATATAAGATGCTTGTCCAATGGCCAACAAATGGACATGTCACAGGAGGAGCAGAAACATAACAATCTTGACAGTCTTGCCATTAACAATACCAGAAGAAAAAATTTGCTTCTGAATGGAAGGTGAGATCTCAGGAAATCCTCCAAAAGGTAATAGATGGATAAATAGGTAGATAGATAGATAGATAGATAGATAGATATGAGAAAGAGAGAGAGAGAGAGAGAGAGAGAGAGAGAGAAAGAGAGAGAGAAAGAGAGAGAGAGAGAGAAAGAGAGAGAGAAAGAGAGAGAGAGAGAGAGAGAGAGAGAGAGAGAGAGAGAGAGAGAGAGAGATGAACATTGGAGAAGTGGCTTTTATTCTATGTCCAGAAGCAATAAGCATTATTTACTAGGCTATTTTATCATCATATACTGCAGTTCTAATGATAAATATTTGTAGAAAGGCCACTATGTAAATAATTGCAGCTTATGCACAAACATCAGTTGCTGAGGATTAAGTGGCAAAAATAATTACCCAAAGAACTGTATAACATAACACCCTCCAGATTAAACCAACTTACTCTTTTATTTAGGGAGTTCAATGCAGTAGGGGAAAAGGGGGAAATGGGGGGAAATATAAAGAGAAACATCATTCAGGAAGAATAGACAAAAGATGGCAAATACTTGTAGATCACCCAGAAGCCACATGATTCATGAGAATTTCTTTCTTTTTTTAATGAAAACCTAATGACATCATAAAGCATTAAATATATTATATTTTCAAAGGCAAGGGATGTAGGAATGATGCTTGTGTTAGCTATTTGTATAAGTTTAAAGCATTGCCTATTGTCTTCACAGAGATGACAACAAATCAAGGAACAACCACAACAAAGAAAGAATATCAGTAGGAAGCAGATCTGGAATGGGATTGAAAGTACACAATACTGAACTATTTAAATAACAAATTGAAATTGAAAAATGGGAAGTGGAGAACAGAAATGACATTGGCAGTGACTATAATGATTTTATCCAGATATCAAACAAATATAAGTGAATGTCCATAGTAAGGAGAACAAAAGAACTTCCAAAGCACTTTAGGCTGCAGACATCTTACCTGCTGAACTAAGAGATATAGATGCCAGATACAAGCAAGCTTGTTTGTAAAATTGTAAGAAGGATGATGGATAATTTAAGAAAGCTTGACAAGATATTCAATTCAGAAAGTCATTCCACGAATATTCTAGGATGAAAATAAAATTAGCACCAAAAATCCAAAGAAAATGTAAAAGATTTGTAATAGCACATTTTAACAAACTTTCCTCCATCATACATAGTCAAACAACCACTCTTTGATGTGGCATTAATAGTATAAATATATGTTTATAGAGAAGATTTTTAAAGTGTTAAAAAGGGAAAAAAAGCAGAGGAAATCAATGTATGTGGAGCAGGTACATAGTAGAGATAATAAAATTATTACTGAGGGATTTATAGGTAAGCTGAAGGAAGGGAGGGTGTCAGACATGGAAAAATATCTCCAATCCTATTAATATTGAAAATAATAAAGGCACTACTGAGAGTATATATAAACAATTACCTACCTATATATCTATGCTCTTATCTATACAAACCATTTGAGTCAACTAGCAATTAAACAGGGCACATTGAATGAGGTTATTATTAGGGAACAATATAGCTTTCACAAGAGATATTCATGAATATTTACACCCTTTCTGTTTCAAAGTTAATTAAATCTTGTAGAGAATATAAGATACCATTGTAGTTATTATATCTTTATTACAAAAAGCCTGTGATTTCACGATATATAAGCTCTTTTACAACAAGGCGTCTTCCATACAAATATTGAAATCATTCGGCTCCTCAGAAGACATAACAGCAGAAATTATCATGTTCAATGGCCCTCTAATATTAAATATTCAGCTAGGCATAAAATAAGATGATGTAAGCTCCTCATAGTAATTCTTCTCTTCCTCTTCATCATGATCATGATCAACATAATCAATCCTTATTGAGAACTTAATATGTGTTAGGCATTGTGTGAAGTTCTGGGGATACAAAGAAAGGCAAAAACACAAGACTTGTTCCCTTCCTTTAAGGAACTTACATTCTATGGTAAGGAGAGTACATATAAGCAATTACTTACATACAAGATAAATATAATGTAAATGGAAGGTAATCTTAGAGGGAAGGTACTAGCTAGTGTGTTGAGGAGTACCAGAAAAAAAAAATCACTTCTTAAAGAAAATGAAATTTGAACTGAATCATGAAGGAAATTAGGAAACCAAAGAGGTCAAGACAATGTGGGAGAGCATTCTAGGCTCGGGAAACAGCCAATGAAAAGTCATGGATTTGTAAAATAGGACTTTGTATAAGAGAAACAGCAAGAAAGCCAGTGTTAATTGGTCACAGAGTAAACAGAATGAAGAAAAAAAAATTAAGAAGACTGGAAGTGAATGAAAGGATGAGGTTGTAAATAACTGATTATTCTGCAAGTAACCATTGACTAACACTGTCTTATTTGATTATGATGTTTTCCCCCAAATAGTTTCTATTTCTATTTATACATTGAGAGGGAACAGCATAAGATGCATGGATTCTGCCTGCCTATCGAGACCCTTTTTTTCTATACATACTCTGTGTTTAAAGTATGCTATGAATAGTACAAATAAATTGTCACACAGACTTCGAGAAGGAAATATCTCTGCCAAGGAAACCCCAGATGGGGTCATGGAGAGATGAACAGTACTGAAAAACAGATTAACAACAACAACATCCCACAGTCTAGTGTAGCTTAGGATGTAAAGGAATAACCAATGAACTTTGAAATTTGACCTGGATATGAATCTTGGCTCAGTCACTTGCTAGCAATACGGCCATGGACACATCACTTAAACCCACTGGGGCTCAGCTTTCTGTTCTAAAAATAGATGACAAAACTTATATTACTCATCTTACAGGGTCAATATGAGAAAATCACTTTGATTAAAAGGAAAATCTCATAGAAATATGACCTTTTACTTACAAAAAGTTTACAGTCCTATTGGCAAATTAATATTTACAACACCCAAATATTTTGACAACCAGTAAACTTTATCAAAGTCGAATTGTGGGTTGATAAATACATCAGACGTACAGGAAGAAAAAGTCAATTCAGGCTCAGCTAGATTCAACAGAGAAGATTTCATAAATGAGTGGGCTTTTGAACTAGGTTTTTAAGGATGTGAGAATTTGGAAAGGCAGATAACTAGGGTGATGAATTCTGATTAGAGTGAATGGGAAGAGGATGAACAGCATAAATAATGGAACACAGGTGGGAATAACCATGGGGTATACAGTGGACCATAACTCCATTTTATGTAAGAAAACAGTAACGTATAAAAACACACCCTAGTGCATGCAAATATTGACTTAAATGTTTCAGATCCAGTCATGCAGAGCTTTCTCACTCTCAGAGTACATTCCATTATATTCTAATGTATAGAGAATACAGCATGATATTTTCTATAGTAAAGTCACAAAGCCATAAAACTGAAGAGGAGTGATGAGGCTTGTACCAAGGAATCTATATTAAGAGAACATCAGCATCACCTGTTTATTAGTTTAGGAATAACTGATTTTAGTGCTTGGCAAGAACAATCAATTAAGTGCTGACATGCGCCTATAATCCCCATGTTATTGGAGGAGGCTGAGGATAGTGGATCACCAGAACCTGGGAATTCTGAGCTTCAGTAAGTCTAAAGCCAAGTGGTTGTTTTCACTAAGTCTATCCCCAATTTGATGAGGACCTGGAAGCAGGGGATTACCAGCCTACCTAAGTAGGGACAGACTAGCCCAGGCTAGGAGAATAGAGCAAGTCAAAGCTTCCCTGCTGATCAAAATTGGATTGGGCCTATGACTGGCTGCTGAACTTTTTGACTGGGAGAGATAGGGAGACCCAGTCTTATTACACCTACCACTACCACATAACAATCACATAACAACAACAAAAACAATAAACAATGAGATCTATGTCCCTCTTTAACCTTTCCTAAATGAGTTTGCCTTGAAAAGTTTAATTGAGTGTTCATTTCATTTGCTGGTCCTGGCCCCATTTATGCCACTTGTCCCAGCTATCAAAAATGTTGACTCTAAAATCCTCCTCTGATCCCTCATTATAGTTGACAATGACCCAGGTTTTCCAAAGGCTATTCAGATAAAACTTGATTTCTGACATGACAAATCAAACTGAAAAGGTATTTAATGTAGGCTCCATAATTGACTGTATGTTAATAGTTTGGGTGCCAGTCTCATTTTTGAGGCTTGTCAAAAAATATCAGAAAATAATGAATCTTTCGGCTGAAGTATTCTATATCATACAATCCCCCTACCCCGTCCCAATGGACTCTTGATCCAGTGACACTGGTCTCTTTCTTTTTCCTAAAAGAAATCACTCCATCTCTTGGCTCTGGGAATTTTCTCTAGCTGTTACCCATGCCTAGAATGCTCTCTCTCCTCCTTTCCACCTCTTGGCTTTCCTGAGTTTTTTTTCAATTCCCAATTAAAATCCCACCTTTTCAATCCCTTTTAATCATAATGCTTTCTCTTTATTGGTTATTTCTTTTTTATCCTGTAAATACCTTGCTTGTACATATTTGTTTGTTTGTTGTATCCCCCATTAGATTGTGAGTTCCTTGAATACAGGGACTATCTTTTCCCTTTTTTTATACCTCCCGAATTTAGCACAGTACCTTGACACATAATAGACATTTAATGTATGCTGTTGATTGACTAGCTCAAGAACACAATCACTTAAGGTTCAAAGGAATTCAGCTCTATGTCAGAGAAATGAGGACTGATCTCAAAGAAACTGCATATCCCTAAATAGTCTGCTAAGTAGTACAGAGAAAAGCATGTTAAACTTGAAATCCAGAAAGACATGAGTTCAAATCCTGTCTCATAAAATTAAGGTACTCAACCTCTCTCAACATCAGTTTCCTCATATGTAAAGCAGGGAAATAATACCTACCTTACAGGTCTATTGTAGGGATCAAATATAATAATATTTGTAAAGTGTTTTGTAAATATTAGTATATTACAAAATGTTAGCTGCTATTTAAAATATTGAAAAGGATTAAATTAATATTTAGTAGCCATAAATATTATCATTACTATCAGTGGGATGGAGTACAGGAGGCTGCTTTACATCTTTTCTTGCCTGCTTGTAATTTTTTTAACTATTCTCAGATAACCTAAATGGATATTTAATAGCAGAAAAGAATAACATCTTATGTTTTTGCTTTTTTTCTTTTGATTGGCCTTGAGAAGAGTTGTGAGGGATTGTCTGATGTTGACTACTGCCACGTGAAGATTGTGGCAAGATGGGGTAGGAACAAGATATTAGGAAGTAACCGGAGCTCACGCTCCCGAGGCAGGGGGCAGTGCTATGTGGAGCTGTGATAAGCTGGGGAAGGAACAGGATACAAGGAAGTAGCCGGAGCATGTGCTCCTGAGGCAGGGGGCTGTGCCACGTGGGAGTGGGACGGCAGAGAACGAGTTCCCTTTGTCTAGTCCTCTCCCTAGGTGCAGCGTTAACCCCAGACGTCTCCTTCCTGTGTCCAAACCTGACCTCCTGGGTCACGTACTCTCCCTTTGTGTAGCACTGACCCTAGACACCTCCTCCCGGTATCTGGGCCTGACTTCCTGCGTCATGTACTCTCCCTTTGTCTATGCACTAACCCCAGACGTCGCCTTCCTGTATCTGGTCCTAGCCTCCTGCGTCACGTCCTCTCCCTTGGTGCAGCACTAAACCCAGACATCCCCTTCTGGTATCTGATCCTACAATCAATGATTAGTAGGCAGGCTAAGGAGGAGGGGCTAAGTAGGTACTTAAGGAACAGTAGGGATTGGAGCTCGCTCTCTCTTGCTCCTGCTCTCTTGCTCTGGCTTTCCTGCTTGGTCTTGCTGTGATGGCCTCTGAATAGAGCTCGAGTGTTTGCACCTCCTGATTGGCTCGTCTCTGTGTTTATCCGGGTGGGCACCGAAGACTGGTAAGTAGTATGACCCTGGCAGCCTGCTCCTTATAGGAGGAGAGTGCACGGCAAGGCTGGCACAAAGGGTCAAAGTGGAAAAGAATCTGCAAGCACACTGGGATAATCCTGCAATATGCGTTGAGAAATTAAAATGTTTATTGTTTAGAACAAATGCTTCTATTTTGAGGGATTTGAGAAAAGTTTTCACTGGATTTCACTTATATTCATCACGATGTTGTATAATTGTTAGCATAGATGTCATCTAATTTGCCTTAACACATCAGTAAGAATCCATTGCTTTGAAAATTAGGTCAAATCTGATTGTTCAAGTCTTTGATTTAACCCGCAAAAGACACATCTCAAATTTTCCATTATTAACACACAGAAATGGGCATCACATTTTCAAAGACACTTTATACTGTTGTCTTTGTTAGGAGTGGAATACCACTTCTTCAGCATATCATTGTTGTTGTTGTTGCTATTATTGTTATTAATTACTCTTACTGTAACTGTTTTTGGTGTTGGTGTTACTACTATTGTCACTACTACTACTAGTACTAGTACTATTAATGATGATGATGACAATAATAAATTTTATATATAAATATATGATGATGATATATATAAATTTATATATTTACATATATTTATATATAAATAAATGATGATGACAATGATAAATTTATATATAAATTTATATATTTTATTCTATTGCTCAATTGAATTTTGACATCTCTAGATTCAAGTCTAAGTTCCATGTCTCTTTCTCTCAATAGCTCCTAACTCAGCATAAAGTTTTCTCAGAAAAGAATTGCTGTTTGGCTCAGTTTTTGTTTTTTGTTTGTTTTGTTTTGTTTTGTTTTGTTTCGGTTTTTTTTTTGTTTTGTTTTCCCTAAATGGTCTCTCCTTAATATATTTCCAAAGGTTATCTGAGTTATTCTGGGTAGAAGGAATGATAAACTCTTCCACTTTTCCTTTTTGTTTCATATCCTAGAGCAATTTTAATCTTTTCTTTTTTCTTAATTTGACACGAGGGAAAGAATCAGAAATATAAAATACAAATGCATATGAAAGCCAAAATTGAATTTGCTGAGAATAAGAGACCTTCCAATGACAATGTGAATGAAAAGAATTCTATGCCAAGATTTTCCATTGCCACTTTTTTATTTGTGGGTTTCTGCTTTCTGTTTGGAGGGAGATCTTTGGACACTGTCTACTGATTAACAGACAACTTTTTGAACTAAGCAATTTGCAACTCACATTTTATAAAATTCATGAATCAAAAAGTGAGGACATACTTTCCAAATTAGATAATTGTTCTGCAAAAAACAAAAATAAACAAAAACAATGCCCTCCCCAAAAAAGTACATTGTTTTCAGTTAGGATTTCAATTGAATTATTTACCAAAGGAAACAGCAACAATGTAAATATTGATACATTTACCTTTGGGGAAGTTGCTAGTCTGGTCAAAGGTATATAAGAGATACTTTTTCTCTCTACGTTTGATCCATCATATACTGTTGGTCACTTCCTTTCTCAATGTCATTTACAAAAAAAAAATACACTCTATTGATTTAATCACTGTTTGCATATTCCTTGAGGACCTAAGCACTCCTAATTTTGGGGCCTGGTTATAGCTCTAATTCTTCTTCTTCTCCTCCTCCTCCTCCTCCTCCTTCTTTTTCCAAATGACAAGTCTCAGTGCTGCAGGCCTTCACATTGATACATGATCATGTTAATAATGCCTCTCATTTCAGTTAATGGTTAATTAACCATTAATTAATGGTCGGTAAGGGTTATTTTGTTGATTTACATTGCTCTGCAAGTACTAAAATATTTAGTCCAAATATCCAAAGTCAATATCAATATTTTCTTTAATAGTTTGGCAAATTTATATTCTGATCTCTATGAGTAGTCACTCTCTTGATGAAGATTAGAACCCATCCTGTGTGACTTGTCCATGTTGGCCTATAAATTCTACACAGGTTGATCACCAAATATGCAAGTGGAATCCTCCAGTTGTCTTAACATTGCATGTATACCAGTGGAGGCCATGGGTTACCCCTTAGTTCTGCTGTGTGACAAAACCATCATATTGTTTAGCCATATTTTCCCTGATGACATGCTTTATAATGTTCCTACATGATATTTTGCCAATAATTTTTATTACTTCTGGTGTCGCTTTGCATGACCCTTGAATTTAATTCTTAGGAACTGGTATTTCATGACTTACAATATAATCATGCAACATCCTAGAAAACATATTGGTGCATTTATATACATGTTCATATTCATGCCCACATATGTATATATACATATATATGCAAAACTCATTACTTTGCACATACATATAAATAAGCATGCAAATATGTATACACATACAAATAAAATATGTGAGCATGTACAGTGCAGATGTGCACATAAAACACATACATGTGCACAAGTATGTGCAACATGTAGTACATAACAAAACACATAGCAGTATAACATATTGAATAGAGCATTGTCTTTAAATTCAGGGAGAGTTGGGTTCAAAACATGCATCTGCCACATGCGTGTTTTTGTGTGTTAACATTATGAAACTATATAGCTTTATGTGTGCATGCATATGCGTATATATGTTGAGTTAAGTAAATAATCTTATTTTTACAAGGTAATATTTTTTAAAGGATTTAAAACACTTTGCAAATAAATTGGGAATCACATTTGAAGGAATACAATTTTTGGAAACATAGGCTGGCCTTATGTTTTAGGTCTCCAACATGCATATTATGTCTTATCTTTATATGAGAATTACAGAGTAAAATGCCTTACTTAAAAAAAAACAACTTTCAAGCATTATATATATATATGTGTGTGTGTGTATATATATGTATGTATATGTATACATACATATAGTTAGTCTATGTTCATGTGACAATGTTGGTACGATGAAGGAAGGCTTGTCCCTTAGGTGTCTCCTTCACCCAACTATGCTAAGATCAGAGAATGAACCATACTGTAATCTAGAATAACATAGTTTGATATAGAAGGGGCAATTAAAAAACACATACACACACACACACACACACAGAAAGACTTTTGGTTTTCCTACCTTACTCCTATTGCCACTTAAGTTTCTTTAGGGACATCTATTTAACTGGTGTGATCATTTTTTTTTTTTGCTTCCAGCTGATGAATTCACAGCCTGTTGTCTTTGACTGGAAGCTTTCTTAGATGATATTTTAATGTTCACCACCTTTTTTTTCTTTCTTAGCAAATATAGCAACATGACATCAAAAGAAGGCTACCTTGGGAATAATTAGGAGGTTTGATTGTTTTCTTTTTCTATTATTTTTCTATTTTTTTTGGCTAAGCAATGGGGTTAAGTGACTTGCGCAGGGTCACACAGCTAGTTAGTATCAAGTGTCTCAGACTGGATTTGAACTCAGGTCCTCTTGACTCTAGGGCCAGTGATCTATCCACTACTCCACCTAGCTGCCCCTTTTCTAAGTTTTCTTGGGAAAGGCAGATTATCTATGCATACACATATACATACATATATGCAAAACATATATAAACATTCATGCATGCACACAAACATACATACATGCACAGACAGGCAGAAAGATATTCAAGTAGTATGGTACGCTGAGTAGAGACCTTAGAGTCATAAAGACATGGACTCAAGAACTAGTTTTTATATATCCCAGCTCTGTGACCTTGGGTAAGAATCTTAACCTCTCCAAATTACAAAAGGACATGATTTTTATTTTATCATTGATAAAATCAAGAGAGGAAGTATCCCTTTTATTTACCTCTGAAGTCAATGAAATTCTTCTCCATGGAATATGTAATCATTACACTGGAAGTATTAAATTTGGTAAACAATCTATCTATCTCCCTATAAATTATATATTGATACATCTATCATCTACATAAATATAGGTATATATGAATTCATATCTATATACACATACATATTTTTAAATGTATATATATGTATGTATACATTATTTGTTGTTCAGTCTTTTAGCTGTGTCCAACTCTACAGGTCCCCAAGAAATTTTGTATAGGGGAATTTCTTGGCAAAGATACTAGAATAGTTTGCTATTTTCTTCTCCAGAGATTACAAATGAGGAACTGAGACAGAGGTGTTAAATGACTTACCCAGGGTCACACAACTAGTAAGTATCTGAGGCTAGATTTGAATTTAGATCTTCCTGACTCCAGGCCCTATGTTCCATTCACAGCACCATCTTAACTATCCTGGAGTCAGGAAGACATGAATTTAAATCTGGCTTCAGGTACTATCTGTGTGCTTGTGGGCAAGTCATTTAGCTTCCTCTAGCCTTCACTTTCCTCATTTGTAAAATGGAGATAATAATAACACCTACCTATCAGTGTTGGTGTCAGAATAAAATGAAATATTTGTAAAGTGCTTTGAAAACCATAAAGTGCTATTCAAATGCTATTATTGTCATCATCATCATTGATATTTTCACCACCATCATCACTATTGTATTTATAAAGAGACATACACATATGTGCAAATATAATGCATACTTATAAATCTCTATATACCATGCCTTTATACCTTATCTATCTCTCCATCTTCATATATCTATTATATATTAATATATTGATATACAATATCCTGGTCTGGCCAGGAGTTCCCTTACTAAGCATACCTTACAGCAATAAAAATTACATGTTCAGCACACACACGTACATATAAATGCATTTGCACAAAATTTTATAAAAATTGAAAGATGAGAAATAAAGTGATTAAGAACAAACTTGAATATTGCAATTTCTGTTACTTTTACTGAAAGAAAGAAAGAGAATGAGAGGAAAAAGAAAAAGAGAAAAAATGTGAAAGAAGAAAGAGATATTGAAAGAGAAAAAGAAGAAAAGGAAGTCAGAGATGGGAGAAGAAAGGGAGGGAGGGAGAGAAGGGCCATTATAAACTCTGTGTGTGTGTGTGTGTGTGTGTGTGTGTGTGTGTGTGTGTGTGTGTACAAAGGAGAAAATAGAAGAAAGTCCAGAAAGAAAACAAGGATAGCTTTGAAAGTTATATGTATAATTTATTATAAATTTTAAAGTAAACAAGCTGTACATAGAAGAGATTCACTTTTTCCTGAGTAATTTTTTTCCTATTCTACTTTGTACAAAGAGAATTTTCATTATGTTCAGAATAAAGGAGAAAAACAAAGAAAATTAGGTTAAATTGCATTATCTTGAATGTCCTTTAATAATTGTTCTCATAATCCTAATCCCCAAAATATCTTCCCAAACTTCATTTTCCTTCACATGTAAAATGAGGGGAGGTGGATGAGAATTCCTCAAGGGTCCTTTCCATCTCTAATTCCTCTTTCCTGGAGGGGTAAGGGCAGGGAAATTAACAGCACTCTTCTCCCAATTGTCTATTCTATGAAGTGGGTGTAGACAAGACAAGCTGACTGTGAGAAATAACTAATGAACAAGACTTCTAATGTCTTCACAAATTAGAAATGCTGTGAATCCTTCTGACAAGAACTATATATAATCATAACCGTAGATTAGCAATAGTCATTTAAAAGGCAAATATTGCTATGTCTCACTTCCCAACTGGATATATTGGGTAGAATTTCATCAGCATTTTAACAGTCACATTAATCTTGCTTTAAATCCACAATTTATCCTTCTCAGTTGAAGTCCTAATCCAGTGTACTCAAAGTTCCTGGGCTAAGGACCATGTTACAATCTTAAAAATTATTGAAAACCCCAAATAACTTTTGTGAGTTATTTCTATTGATGCTTACCATATCTGAAATAAAAAAATGTTTTAGTGTTATTATGAAAATAGTTTTCAATTTACAGATACCCTGAAAATGAGTTGGGCAGCCCCATGCATTTTTAAATAATATTTTGAGAACCACTGCCCTCAACCTAGAGAATAATTCTACAAATCCCTGTGACTGTCAATAGATGGTAATTGAGGATAGAAACTACCCATTTCCTGTGACTATTCCCTTCAGGGGTCAGCAGTTCTGTCCAGAGTTTTCATTTGTCATGTCCCTAGCCCCCTACAGGAATATTATCTTGGAATGAATGATAAGTAATACTTTTCTTTAAGGGAACAAAAGATTACCGATGAGGTAGATCCCGTTACCTACAGACCTATGCTTCTAGAAGTGTTTTGTAACTGACAGTCTTGTCCCCACAGGATGAAGAATGAAGACCAATGTGTACTAGCTACCAACTTGTAAGAAATGTCCTTTCATCTCCTCCTCATCAACATATTTATACAGATGGTTTTTTGGTTTTTGTCTTTCATGCTTGAAGAGGACAAAAATGATATCACCGTGTCAGGGTAATTTGTACAGATACATATATATGTATGCTTAAATAAAGCATATTTGTTGATGTTGTTTAATCGTGTTTGACTCTTAGTGACCCGCTGGATACCATGGAACATCAATACTGTCCTTGGGGTTTTCTTGTCAATGATGCTGGAATGTTTTGCCATTTCCTTTTCCAGTGGATTAAGAGGAACAAACTGAAGTGACTTGCCCAGGGTCACAAAATTAGTAAGTGTCTGAGGCCAGATTTGAACTTAAGTGTTCCTGACTACAGGCTCTGAGCCATCTAATGGCTTCACATTGAGCTGGGGTGTGTGGGTGTTCCAGGAGGACCAGTCCCTTTGGTGTAAGGGTTTGCCAAACTCTTTTTAGGGCTACTCATCTACCTTTGATTGTCCACCTTTCTCCTAATTCTCACCTGTGACTCCGAGTAACTATGACATGAGCAGTAGCCATAGCCTGGTAAATTGTCTCAGCAGATGAGCTAAACAAGGTTGTGGTTAATAGACAGACCTCAGATGTGTTGATGAATCAGGGGAATATTGACCCCAAACATGTGGAGACTTCCTCCAGTGGAATGAATAGATGAGAACAATTTGTTCCAAAAGCCATGAACGTAGCTGAAGCAGGCACCATAGAGTGCTTAGAGCTTGGGCAGACACCTGAGATGTCAAATTCATCCACTGCGTCCTAGGCCATTGCCTGTCATCTCGACTGTTGTCTTGCCACTGGACTTCAATGAATCTGGAAAAGAGAGTGAAGCTGATGAGTCTGTAAAACTTTGCCTTACTTAAATATAATTTATGTGTTAAGTCAAGACATCACCTGTGATATCACTGGTCCTCTTCAAAAATAAAGGACAAACAACAACAATAATGCATATATAGATATGTCTCTATCTATATTTGATATCCTGGTCTTGTGGTCTTGGTGCCTAAATATGTGGATTCAAGTTTTGCTTCTGATACATATAATCTATTTAACTTTTGGCCACATAGAAATCTTCAAATTATTAACAGATTTAATAAGAACTAACCGAAAATCCTTAGTTCATACCAACCTTGTTCTTTTGGCCACATTCTCTCCCTTTCCTCTCCCTCTCTGAACTTGCTGTTAAGACATTTTAAAAAATCGTCCATTATATCCATATTGGTAAGGAGCTTTAAAACTATTCATCACATGTTGCTAGAAATAAGGGTACCAGAAGGAAGCAGCCTAATACAGTGGAAAAGATGTGTGACCCTATAGCTAGAGGAACTGAATTTGAATTCTTGGTCACTTTGGGCCTTGGTTTTCTCAACTATAGCATGGAGTTTGACTGTATGATTTCCAATATTCTTTCCAGCTCTAAATCTCTAAACCTATGATCTGTAAAAAGAGGGGGGGTGTATCTGATTATTTCTAAGGTCTCTTTTACTTATAGATCTATAATCGTTCATGATTTACATCCCACTGGTGCCTACCCAAAGCATTTCCCATCTGTGTACTTGTCAACTTAGTCAAAGTGATATGTATATATGTATAGTGTGTGTGTGTGTGTGTGTGTGTGTGAGTGTTTCCTATACCAGAGATTCTACTTCCTACCACCATTCCTGTACCATCTCTACTTCATGTCTAGAATACAATCCCAAGTCACCTCCACCTAGGAGGATACCTGGCCTCCCTCAAAGCACAGTTCATATGCCATCTTCTACATGCAAAATTTCTTTCTTACCATAGTTAGAATTTCCCCATCACAAAACAATTTCCCATATACTGTGCACTTACCTATCTCCAGGGATGTGCTGGAGCCAGCTCTTACCAGCTTATTCAATAGAACCCATTGCTTATTTTTCAGTGTGAGCAATTCATACCTCAGAATTCAGCAAAAAAAAAAACTCTACAAATTTACGTGATAATTTTGTTGTATATTTGAAAGGAATAGCACGTTATGCATAGTTGATTTGCAGTTTCATGTATAATCATCTTTTTTATTGTACTATATTGTGGAAATGCTTGTTTTACTGCATAAATTAAAAATAAAATTTAATAATAGTTTTTTTTAAGAATCCTACAGATTAAGGCTTCATTTGTTATTTTGTTAATTGTTTAGTTAAGAAAGTGGTGGAGAAAATGACTATAAGGCAGATTAAACTTAAGTGTGCCTTGTACATGTCCCTAGTCTCCAGTCCTACCTGAAGAACTAGTTTTTAAATATTTAACAATATATAGCTGTGTCCATGCCATGTATTTCAGGAGAAAATCAGCTACTTAAGGTTTGAGACTACTTTATTTTTTGTTCTTGTGTACATAGAGCCTATCTCAGTGTCTTCTACACAATATCCACTCAATATTTTATCAAGTGAATTCAGTTGATTTGTATTCAGAACTTCTGTGTGATGTCTAATCCTAACTATGCCTATTACTTTCCATATTGTCACAGGAAAATCCTTTGTCAGGGACTAAATTTTCTTCCTTGTAAAATGATGGTTTTATCCTAATTAATATTGATGCAGAATATGATTAGGGTAGTTAGATGATTCCAATGATATCTTTGGATCTAGACTTAGGAAGATCTGAGTTCAAACCCAAGCTTAGACACATACTGGCTATGTGACTCTGGAAAGGTCATTTAATGTCAGTCTCAGTTTTCTCATTTGTAAAATGGAGATAATAATAACACATATTTCCTAGGATTGTTATGAGGATCAAATGAGACAATATTTGTAAAATGATTTGCATAACTTAACTTGCTACATAAATATTAGCTATTATTCCACTGAATATTTTCTCTGATAAGGGCTTGCATCCATAAAGCACTTTCTTTTTTTATCATGAACATTTTACTTCTCTTATTATCTCTCTTGAGACTCACAGTATTCCTGTAAGGTAGGAAATACAGGTATTATTATCCACATTTCATAGATTAGGAAAATTAAGCTCATGTGACTTGCTCATGATCACACACATAACAAGTGGAATTGTCAGAAATAAAACCCACATGTCCCTTAGCAAACAAGATGGTGAATGCTCTTGATTTGATTTCATGTCATATGAATATCAGCTGTAATTATTACATTTAATCTAGAGAAGACAAAGGGGACAGAGATCCTCTCTGTCTCTCTGTCTCTCTCTCTTTCTCTGTCTTTTTCTTTGAATTACTGTCATGTTATGTGGAAGAATAATCAGATATGTTCTATTATCATAATAAAACAGAAGTGAAACAATGGATGAGAGTTGTAAATTTAAATACAATCAAAGGGAAAGTTGCTTGACAGAATTATCCAAAAGTATATTATGCTGCTTTAGAAGGTTGGGGCCCCCTCTCATTTGAAGGCTTTAAGAAAACATACTAGTTAGAGATGTTGAAGAGATGGTTCTTTTTTAGGTATGAGATGATCTAGATATTTTTGGAAGTCTATTCCATATCTGAAATGACAAGGCTCTGATATTGCAAAGATATTGAAGAGGTTCAGCATTTCTTTCAACCATTTTACAGATGAGGAAACTAGGACAAATAGGGTTAAGTGATTTGCCCAAGGTCACACAGCTAGTGAGTGTCAGATTTGAACTCAGGGAGATTAGTTTTCCTGATTCCAAGCCCAGTGCTCTGTCCACTCTGCCACCTACCCTAGTTAGAGGTATAACTCCATTATTTTTGACCTGGCCTCATTGGGATTCTGAAGTAATAATTACAAGATTTTAAGATTCTAGTGATATTGCAAGGGAGTACTTTCAACACCTCAGAAACCAGCTTTCAAACTGAAATTATGTGTATTTATTTTGTGTGTACAATTATAGGTACAGGTGTTTCTCTGTAGATAGAATGTCGGTCCTTCAAGGGTAGAGATTGCTTCATTTTGTCTTTGGATCCCCAGAGCCTGGTGCATAGCAAATATTTAATTCATTCTTGTTGATTGACTGAAAAACAGTGAACATATAATTTCTGGTTGGAGACTTACCACCTAAGTCAGTCAAATTTCATTGAGTCAAAATTGAACGCAGAGCCTTCTAGATTTCTTCCCCAGGTCCTGTGACTCACCGAAATAAGATGGACATAATGCTCAGATTAAGGTAAACATAGTTCCCATTCTTATAAAAGCTACATTGTGAGATCTATAGCATTGGTTGGACTAGATACTCACTGATATCTCTCTTAACTCTACAATTCTATTCTAAAACACTGAACAAAATGAATTATTATTGCAACGGAAGTCCTGTCATAGGATGTATGTAACTAAAGCAAGAATATATCTTTACTTTTGGAACTCAACTTATGGTAGCCTGAGAAATAGAAACTTATTTTTTGGCAAAATAACATTATCTATGCCCTAAAAAATTCACCTTCCATGTAATGCAGTTGTGGCTATTGAGGCAATTGGGGTTAAATGACTTGCCCAGAGCCAGACAGATAGCAAGTGTTATGTGTCTGAGGCCAGATTTGAACTCAGGTCCTCCTGATTTTAGGACCGGTGCTCTATCCACTGTGCCACCTACCTGTGCCCACATAACATAGTTTTAAAGATGCTCAAAACTAATTCAGTTGTGTCATGAACATGTGTACTAGAAACATGTCATTGTGGTCATTGATGCTATATAGGTCGATATGCACTTGGGTATTCCTGGCTTCCACATAGTAAGGAGAGGAGACTTATCCCATAGTTTTCTGCTAGTTCACTAGAGCAATCCATAAGTGATTTACAAATTGTGTAATTTTGGTCCACTCTATGTAAAGAAAAATATAATTAGTAGAGATTGTTACTACTTTGAAGTTATCATATCTTTGAACTTATATGTAGCAAGTCAAGATTCTCAGATCTCATCTTAGATGTTGAATCAAAATTAGACTTCCCAAAATTAATTTTCTTTTTATTTTATTGTTTTGCTTTCTTTATTTTTTCCTTTTTGGGAGATCCTTGACACTTGAAAGTATAGACTTGTGCAACAATTGGCCAATGAAGCCCCTCGTCATGATCATTTGTTAAAGTGGTCCTGATTAATTACAAATGAGAGGTACTGAATAAGGTCAAAACGATTCTCTGTGGAGCTGAATGTACTAAATCTGCTAGATTCCTTGGTCTGACAAAGTGCCCATTAGACACAGGCACTCTGGGCTATGTGACATCTTTGCATTTATTTTCCCTGTTTTGATTGGCTCAAAACATTTTCTCTCTACCTCCTAACAGCCTAGTGACATTTCATCTGGGGAGAAATGGAGAAGTGAGATTAAATGCCATTGTTCAGAGTCTAATAGCACTTCAAAGGAAGGGTTGGATCTTGGTGACCAAAAAAGCTTAATACTTCTCATACTTACTAGTCAAGTCATGCCACTTCTAGTACAACCAACACCAGAAAGTATTTCTAACCTAAACTTGAGATTTTCCTTTGGAAAATATCCATATGGTTTCTCATTTGCTACTTCTCCTAGACCCTCAGTTAACAATAATGGTTTTCGTTGTTCAGTCCTTTCAGTCATGTCTGACTCTTTATGACCCAATTGGGAGTTTTCTTGGCCAAAATACTGGTTTGCCATTTCCCTCTCTAGTTCATTTTGCAGATGGGGAACCTGAAGCAAACAGGGTTAAGTGATTTGCTCAGGGTCACACAGCTAGTAAGTATCCGAGGTCAGATTTGAACTCAGCAAGATGAGTTTGACTTCAGGCCCAGAACTCTATCCACTGTACCACCTAGCTGCCCCAAATTAATACCAACAATAACAACAACAGCAATAGAATTTGTATAGCATTTTTAGTTTTATAAAAGTACTTTACACATATTATCTCATTTTATCTTCACAATAACCCTAGGAGGTAGATAGTATTGCTATCTCATTTTGCACATGAGGAAACAAAGGGAAACAGAACTTAAATGACTTGTACAGAACAATGTAGCTAAGAGGTGTCTGAGACCATATTGGAAATCAGGTCTTCTATGGTTCTATACTCCTTTGTTTTATCTACTGAACCAACTATCCCCATAGCTCCTGTAGAGCAGAGACTATATCTTAGCCAAACTTTGTAATTCTTGCAGTACCTAGCATGGTGCTCTACAAAAAGGTAGGTTTAAGTTTTTGATGACAGTGACAGTTTTGCCTGTTATTTTTTTTTCTTTCCTTTGTACCTGGTAGAGTGCCTGGTACAGTGTAGGTGTTAATAGTGTAGGTGCATGTCCAATTGAATTGAGTGCCTGGTTGTTGTTTGTTATACTATTACAGAAGAATGTCTAATCTTACTTTCCTGAGCCTCCACAGAAGTGCTCATCAGATTTGGCTTTTTGAAAACCATGGCCATCAAGCACTAAGTCTAGAAAATCATTGCAAAAATGTGTGTGGGATGGTACATTGTGTCTAGCCTAGCTTCAAATGGAGGTTCATTACATTCAATTAGCTTTGACATTATGATTTTTTGCTCTTTGTAATTTTTTTGCCATTTCCAGTGAAAGAGACTTATAAAGAAAATTGTCTTTAGTGCTTTGTGCTTCTCCTACTGGCTACTCCTACACTGTCATCCACTTCTTCATGGAACAGGAGAAAAGAGGACATAGGCTAATAATAACCCCACTACTTTTAGTCCACCTATAAAATATGAATTTAACCTGGGCTACTCAAAGATCTATTGGTGGCTAATCAATGTATATACCACTGGAGATACAAAGCCCCATCCACATTGGCATTTTTGCTATCAATATACCTGAAAGAGAAAAGAAACTAGCTAAATATCTCCTGAATTTTCTTGCAATGGTGCAGATAAAAGAACTGGTGGTCTCATTTCAAAAAACAAGACACATTCATTTGATGGTCCATCTTGCTTGGCAGAGCTGATAATGAGCATAAATTTGTAGACTTCTATAAAGATAACTGGGATTCATGCTCTAATATCCGTAAGCGGCAAGATGATGGAGTAGAAAGAATGCTGTATTGGGGGTCCGGATGAAATAAATTTGAATCTTTCTACTTGTTGGCTTGGTGATGCTGAAAAAATCATTTAACTTTTTTGAGGCTTAATTTCTTCTTCTTAAAAATAGGGGTTGTTGGGCCTATTTCTGAGCTCCCTTCTGGCTTTAAATCTATGATCCTATGAAAGATGAAAGGGAAACATTTTATGAAGAATTCAAGATTTTACAGATAAAGTAGACATATTTCTGCTACCTACATATGAGCAGTCAGATTGTATACTTATTAATAAAACAAGCCATATAAGTAGGAATGATGATATACATTGGATTTGAAACTGAATGAGCATTAGAGAGCATAGATTTTGATGTCCTCATTTTCCAGGCAATAGAAATGAGGCCCAGAGAAATTAGGTAACTCATACAAGATCACAGAGGTCATAAGGATGAGTAATGTTTTTGTACTCAGGACGTTTTTTCTTAATACATTGTTCTGACCTTTGGGTTATGTGGATTCTAACAAGGGATTATCAGAGGCAGGACTCAAATACCAACTTGGTGGCCCTGGGCAAGAGCCATTTAACCTCTCTGTTGTTCCAACAAATGACCCCATGACCTTTACTCTTTTTCATAATGATGCCTCTCAGATACCTTCATTATAATCTTAATATTCTTAATAGTAAGAAAGTAATATAATGACTTATTGATGGAATATCTTATTAATATCTACCAATGGGGACACATTTCACTGCTTGATCATATTGGTGGCTTGGCATACTGGACGGAGTGCTGGAGTTGGAGTCAAGAAGATTTGGATTCAAGTTCTGTTGCTGATACTCAGTAGTACAGTCTTTTGTCCTTCATTTTCAAAGAGGACCAATGATATCACAGAGTGATGTCTTGACTTGTGCACGAATTGGATTTAAGCAAGGCAAAGTTACTCAAAGTCATCAGCCTCACTCTTTCTTCCTGAGTCATTGAAGTCTGTCGGGCCTACTGGCAATGACCCAGAATGCAGTGGACAACCTTGGCATATTTGATGTCTGACTAAGCTCTAATCTCTCCACAGTATGGCCGTCAGAACAAATTGTTTCATCAGCCCATTACACCGGGAAAAGTCTTCATTTGTTTGGGGCAAACATCCTCTTAACTCACCAACAGGTTTGAGGCCTGTTGGTTACCCTCAACATGGTTTAGCCCCTCTGCCAAGATGGCAGGTGAGAATTGGGTGAGGATGGACACTAAAGGTGGATGATCCTGAAAGGGCTCAGCAAGCCCTCACATCAGAAAGGCTTCCTGTACAAGGCAAGATTTGAATTGAATCCTTAAAGTGGACAAGGAAGCCAACCAGAAGGCTGAGATGATGAGGAAGAACACCGTGTCTCTATCTGAATGACTAGGTGAAATCAGATGGTGATGAAGGTTGTTTCTGATATCATTACCATTATTAATATTATTATTGTTGTGTTTTCTGCAATGCTTCCTTTTAAAATAAATTTATGCCAGCCCAAGGATTCTTTAGGCCTGGAATGTTGCTTACTATATTTATGGTGAGTGAGTATTGCCAGCTCTGTTGGATTGGCAGCTCTGCTCACAGCTCTGTGAGTTCACATAGAGGCCTGTGCCCAGGCCAAGTATGAGTCCCCTTAGTCCCTGGGGGCTGCTCTTTGACAGAGCCATCCCCATGCCTTGCTGCACATCATGCTGTACTTAAGTAGCATGAACGTGGCAAGGAGGAAGGATTCCATCATGCTGACAGAGCTGCAGAGGGGAAAATTACACAGGCCATTAGCTCCAGGATTCCAGGTGTTTGCTGATGCTGTTTTAGCCTCTTTATTTCCACAAGCATCAGCACACATTTTTTAAAAGCTATTGCCCAATACCTTTTTTTGATACTTTTGCATCAGCCAAGGGTTTTTTATACTGTAAAGCAACCATCAAATATCTTCTGGAAAATCTGACCACTCCAATTTTGAGGGTATCAGCAGATATTGGTAGCACTAATATATTTGTGAAGAAAAGCATATCTTTCATTAAAAGGAACTTTCTTTGACAGGAACACTTCCATATAATTTATTATAATGGCAGAATGGAAAAATAGATAAAATTCCAGGCTTAGAATCAGGAAACTCTGAGTTCAAGCCCTACCTCTGACATCAGCTATGTGACTCTGGACGACACATTCAACCTCCATGGGCTGAATTCCCTAGAACTTACTTAATAATGGCTGTCAATCTACATTGGTATGTGTGTGTGTGGGAAATTCCCACAAAGTGAGAATTTCCATGCTTATACATTCAAAGGTCCTTCAAGTATACATATTTTGATGTGTACTATCTCAGCCCTAGTCACTAATTTATCTGGGGACAGTCTGCCTGCCCCAAGAGTTCCCTATACTGATGAATCTCAAAGTCTTGGCCAATTTATTTTCATAGACTAATAGCCTCATAGATATAGAGTCATAAGAGATTTCATAAGCCATTTAATTCTCTTCCTCATTTTACAGAGGAGGAAAGTGAGGTCAAGTGTTCACTTTGATATATGCATCAATCAACAATTAATTATTAAACGCTTATTATGTGTTAGACATTATACTAACTATAGCTGAAAGACATTTTTTGCTACCTTGGGTAACTTCAGGTGTCTGATTCTTTTGCTTCATTGCCTCAATGGATATTTGTTTTCAGTGAATTGTGTACTCTCTCAATAAGGAAGTCATCAACCCATCTGTGCTTGTCTATCCTATGTCATTTTTGTTCACATTTTTGACTAAAGTCTCAAAAGGGAATTACTTAACAGGAGTGGGAAACCTGTGGCCTGGAGGCCACATGTGGCTTTCTAGGTCCTTGGGTGTGGCCTTTGGACTGAGTCCAAGTTTTACAGAATACTTATTTTAAATTCAGTCAAAGGGTCTCATTTGAGGACCTAGAGGGCCACATGTGGCCTTGAGGTCACAGATTCCCCACCCCTGAAATATTTTGGGGTCTGTTCTCTAGATGTGTTGATGATACTAGCAATGGAGCACATGGTCTGTCTCTCCCTTGCTCTCACTATGTTGGCATTTAAAAAAAATTTCCTTTGTTGGGCCTCAACTTAATCTAATCTTTCACATCATTTCCCCACTAATTCCTCTTCTATAATCAAACCAAGGCATGGAGATGAATCTAATTTCCAAAAGGGTGTGTTAATGAACTATAAGCTTTAGAACGTTCTTTAGTTCGAGAAACACTTCAAACACCCTCCTAGTAACTTTATGTTGGTAAGTATTTAACAACTAGCTCTCCACATTAAAAAAAAAAGAGTATGCACTTTTAAAAGTTTAATATGTGTTATTAATATTTTTTCTAGTACTTTCTTAATTCTAGATAATAATAATTAAAAAAACAATAAATTAAGCCCTGATTTGTAGTGTTTTCTGATTTCTAAGATGTAATACTCACACTGAAAATTTAACAATTGACTCTCCTGAGCATATGTGAGCTAGTTACCTACAACCTTACAGCCTAGCCACACATTATAGGTTTTTCTAGTAACACATATAGAAGTTATCATTATTAAAAGAATAGCTATTTGATATTGAATTCTTTGACCTCGGAAATTTAATAAATGTCAGGCAACCCTATCTCTTTTATCTACCTATGAAATAAACACAGTGTTTAACATGTCATTATGATTAAAATGAGAGAACTTTTAGTATACTCCTTTTCCATAGGAATAATGATAATAATAATAGCACCTGCTATGTTTCTGGCACTATGCTAAGTGCTTTATAAATATCAACTCACTTGATCCTCACAAAAACCCTGGGAGATAGTTAGATACTATGATTATCTCCATTTTGTAGTCAAGAAAAGTGAAGCAAAAAGGTTTATGACTTGTCCAAGGTCACGTAACTAATAAGTGGATGAGTTTGGATTTAAACAGTTTTTTTCCTGACTCACAGCATTTAAGTAATGTATCTGTGAAAAGCTGTGAATATCTTTGTTGTTATAGTTGTTGAGTTCCTTTATAAAGAATATTGGGAGGCATGCTGCCCAGTAAGTCAGGAGACTTGAGAATTAATGAATGAATCCTTACTCTGCTACTAAGTAGCTGCTTCCTATTGGCCAAGTCACTTCATCCAATGTGAGCTAATTCTTCCACCAATATAATATGAAGAGCTTTTGGTGCAACCCCCTAGACCACCCAAGATGGTGTCATCCATGTGAAAAACACTAAAGGGAATGTTTTCAAGAGACTAAGACACTGAGGCATCTGTCGATATTAGTTGTTGGCCTACCACATGGATGGAAAGAATACCCCACCCCATAAATTTCGGACAAAGGTAGAACTCTCAACATCTATCAAAATGGCCTGACTCCATCTGAGTTCAGCAAAAGCAGCTGCTGCTGCTACTGACTCTTACTAGATAAATGACTTTGGGCAAGCTATTAATTCTTTCTGAGTCTCAGTTGCATCATTGGCAAAATGGGACAAATGATACTTTCCTTGACTACCTAATACAGTTGTTTCAAGGAAAATACTATATGAGCAATAAAACTCTAAATAATCATTGGGCAATGTTAGCTCTTTTGAATCTCAAGACAATTTAAATTTAATAGATGAAGAAACTGAGGCCTAAGAAGAACTCGACCAAAGTAAAACAGCTAATAAATGGTAAAAAAAAAAATCCCTAAATGGTAATGGTAAAGTATCTCTAAAAGACAAAAAGGATGATGAGGGCAATTTGGGTAAAATATATAATTTATTTTTCATAAATCCAATGTTATCTTAAAATTTAGAGTCAAAGGATCCTAAGGCAACAAGAGTTATATTCAAACATTCGTCAATTATTAATTGAATTACTTGAATCGGAATTCATGTCAAATCTGAATACTGAGTATTTGGTTCCCCACTACATTTTTTTCACAAGCCAGCAATATTACAACTTTCCAGAAAGAGAAAGTGAGAGTGAGAGACCAATAGTATTCCATTTTGCCTAGAACATAAACTACACTAAAGGAAATCATGTGAAATAAGTCTGGAAATATCTATCAGAAACAGACTGTAAAGGGTTGTGAACCACAGAATAAGGAGTTTCTATTTCCTTAGGTAAGGGGAATCACATAATTTTGAATCAAGTCAAAGTATGATCAGAGGTAAGAATTTAGAAGATTACTCATCATAATCTACTTGAAACTATGGAATAGGAGTGAAAGATGGAAATGATTGAAGACTGGAAGGCAATTAAGAAGGCTAAGATAATAATCTGAACTGGAAATGATGGGGACCTGAGCTACTGTGGTGTTACTGATAGTAGAAATGTGGGAAGTAATGAGGCAATATTGAGGTGAAATAAATGGAAGAACATAGTAAGAAGCTGGGTTAAGGGAAAGAGGAGAGTCAAAGACAACTCAGATTTCAAAAATGTGTAACTAAAGAGATGGTAGTACCATCAACAGAAATAAATAAGCCACTCGGGAAAGGAAGGGATTTTTTTTTGAAGGAGAGAGGAATTCAGTTTTACAAAATGTTGAATTAGAAGTGCCAAAAGAACTTCTAACTAGAGTTTCCAATCAAAACCAGAAAGAGACAAATTAATATTCATCCCAGGGCAGCAAAATTCACTTTAGCTTTAGAAAGAATAATTAGTTAAAATAGGAAGCTATCATATCACATGCATTCTCAACAATGTTCATAATTTAGATGCAATTGTAACTAATTTCCCTACACTTCCAACTATTTTTTTCAAGATAGCTTCTTTTATTACTGCCACAACATTAATTACAAAATTGATTTGAGAAATTTCTTCACGATGTTTACAATGTCACATTTTTGCTACTTAACCAAAGTATTGAAAGTTGCCAGTTAAGAGATGTGTACATGGCAGGCATTGGAGGATGTGAAATAGAACTGTAAGGAAAGGTAAGGACTTGCGATTGATTTGAGAGGAGAATCCACAAAGATAAAGTTTACATAAGATTTACTGGTAAATAAAGAGCTACTGATTCTTCTTTCTAAATATGTAATATACAGGTCATATCTCCCCAATTCCAGAGTGACTAGAAATAGACACAGTTATGTAGGACCATTTATTTCTTAGCATGTTGCTTTGATATTACAACCTCCATCTCCTTGTAGATAAGAATAGGGATTGGTGCTGAATCTGTGATTTCACTAGTTTTGAGACTCCCGAGGAAGAAAGTCCCTCTATCAGTATGAAATGTCATCTCCTCTGAAACTTAGTCTTAGAAAATTGCCTGGAATACGAAGAGGTTAAGTAACCTGGTATCATACAGCTAGTACGTACAAGAAGTGTGACTTAAACCTGGTCTTTCTTATTCCAAAGTTGGTTGTTTATTTAAAATACTGAACTGCCTCTCTGCAGATTAAAATAATAACTAATATGTATATAACACTTTTAAATTTGGAACATGTTTCATGTACCTAACCTAATTAAATTCTCACAATAACCTTACAACAGTGTGTGTGTATACATATATATGTATATGTATACGTATACATATATGTATATGTACATGTATATGTATACGTATATGTATAAAGTATGTATATACACACACTTACAAATATATATATGTGTGTGTATAGGTATGTACACACACATACAAGCATATATGTGTATATACACATGTGTATATATACATAAACATATATACATGTATGTAAACTATATATTGATATTTATAGTT
This sequence comes from Vombatus ursinus, assembly GCF_900497805.2. Lineage (NCBI taxonomy): Eukaryota > Metazoa > Chordata > Mammalia > Diprotodontia > Vombatidae > Vombatus > Vombatus ursinus. Next base: position 9,562,845 of record NW_020954600.1, on the reverse strand, counting down.
ATATAGTTAAGCCTATTTTTCATTTGAGTAATCTGAGTTCCAGAGAGGTTAAATTACTTGTCCATAGTCATATACCTCATGTATGTTTCTATATATTCTTTGTTGGCTCCATATTCAACATTCTCTGCACTATGCCTATAATCCTTGTTTTACTTACAATTACAAAATCTAGAGACTTTTGCTTATATTTGATATACTAGTATATGTTATACTTCACAGAACACAGAAAGCAAATGTTTAACTGTCTTTCAATACACAGTTGAATTTAGAACAATCTCAGTCCTGGCAATCTGAATTTAACACATTATCTGTGAGACAAAAGGTCAAAACATTGTTCTTTATTCTTTTTAGGAGCCTGAGGAGTGACTGGGGTAAGGTTGCATAATCCAGCACCATCTATAATGTTTTAAAATATTTGCTTCTGACCTCTTAATGTTGGATGTAATGAAGTTGTAGAGCATTGCCAAGGAAAATTTGTTTAAGAAAAGCGACACAGAAATGTTAGTAATATGGAAATGTTTTACATAATTGCACAGGTATAACCTACAGATGATTGCTTACCATCTCAAGGAGGAGGGAAAGGAGCAAAGAAAGGAGGGATAGAATCTGTAACTCAAAACTTCAAATAAAAATGTTATTTTTTAAAATGAGAAAATATATGCAAAAAATGTTAGGGACTGTATGCTCATCAAAGCAAGTTGTATTGGGAGGAAGGCATAAGAAATGGTTGTTTGAGTACAGCCACAAAGCTGATTCAGATTAGATAGATAGATAGATAGATAGATAGATAGATAGATAGATAGATAGATAGATAGAT
>NW_020954600.1:9433146-9562018 GCF_900497805.2 Vombatus ursinus | reverse complement strand
GATAGATAGATAGATAGATAGATAGATAGATAGATAGATAGATAGATGGATGAATAGAAAGATGGATGGATAGACAGATGGATGGATAGATAAATGGTATACATAGATATAAAATTATAAGACAGTGATAGATATAGAGATATATGTGTATTCATATGATACATAAGTGTATATATGCATAGATACCTATATACATATATGCATACACAAAAATAAACAGATAGAAATATAAATAAGCAAAAAATGATGAAGGAATGAATCAAGGAATAAATAGATATAGATTGATCAAGCAAAGAAAAACAAATACAAAGAAAACCTAAAATTCATTGGTTGGAAATTCTAGAGTAGAGTTATGGGAAGAATTAATTGGCACAACTGTGAATGCATAATCATAAAATAATAACACTTATTAAGTATTTATATATTTCTTTAGTTTGATATATTATGTTCTTAGATTCTCTCTATATGCTGTGAATTAGATGATATTATCATCCCCCTCAGCCTACATTGAAAGATGAGTCTTAGTGAGATTAAGGGATTTGTCCATGGTGACACAGCTAATAAATGGCTGACACAAAATTTGAACACGGGTCTTCCTGATTCCATGTTGCACCCAGTACCAACCAATTACCATCTGGCCACTTCAAAAGATGGTTAAAGGAAGACAGCATGTCAATAAGACAGTAGATTCATAGGAAAAAAAATTACATCTAATCTCAAGGCATCTTCCTCATCATTTGAACTCCCATGACACATTGTATTTCTCTTTGTACTTTAAAGTTTTGTTTAGGTTGCTAGATGATCTTTTAAGCAGAATGTTAGAACTGGATTGAAGTCATTGCTGGGTGACTTGGGGCTTTAAATGTCAGGGCTTCAGTTTCCTTACCTACATACCTACACACATATGTCAATTTCCAGATTGTTTGGTGATTCAAATGAGATACAAAGTACTTTATAAAAGTTAACATACTAAATGAAGTCAATTATCATTGTTAAGTTACATTTTGGCTATTGACCTGAATGAATTACCTTCCATGCTCAAACTCAATGTCCTTAGAAACAAAGGCCAGAGCTTACTGTTCTTCATACTCTCCATTGCCAAAAGTATACTAACTTACTTATACATTGGAGATGTTCAATGAATGTTTTTGAATAAACAGATGTCTGAGTGTGGATAAAACCTAATAAAGGATCATAGATTTAATACTCAGAGGAAATTTCAAATTCAATGGCTTTAGTGCTCTCATATTACTACACAGATAAACGAAACAGACCCAGAGATGTTTTGAATTACTCAACAGAGATAATAAGCTACAAAGATGAGATTTAAATGCATCTCTTGTCTCCGGAACCAGTCTTTTTTTTATCATACCCTAGTTCTTCTCAATATATGCTTTCCAATGCTCATTTCCATGTCATCTATCAACACACCTCTAAAAGTCACATTAATAGTATAATTTGTTTTTTCTACATTTGTTTGCTTTGCTTTATATTGTGTTTCTTTTGGGGGCAGGAAGAAGCTAGGTTGTGAAGTAAATAAAGTACTAGGCCTTAATTGATATCTGGTCTCAGGCTTTTACCAGTTATGTGACAATGGTCAAATCAGTTAACTTCTCTTTGCCTCAGTTTCCTTATTTGTAAAATGGGGACAATAATAGCACCTACCTCCCATGGTGGTTGTGAAGATTGAATGGGATAACAATAACAAAGTTCTTAGCACTGTGTCTAGTTCATTGTAGGATATATATATATATATATATATATATAATATATATATAATGTATATATATGTAAAATTATTGTGTATTATTATTATTTGATTGCAAGAGTATATAATCCTTGTGTGAACCCTACCCCCCACCACAGATTGGAACCCTACTTAATAGTCTTATAGAAATGTCTGGAATGCTGAAGGGTTCAATGATTTGTTTGCAACCTGATAGCCAGTATGTGACACAGGACTTTGAATCTGTCTTTGTGAATCTAAGGCCAGTCTACTCTCTACCTCTCCTTGCTTTCTTTTCCTATTATCAAAACAATTTTAACTTTTATCTTAAATCTGGCTTCTCTAAAAATCAATGGGCTCTGCCAACTATGCTCAAACTATTTGTGACACTGTTAAGACACAATTAATGTCATGTGATGTTTTGTCTATGATATGTGAAAGAGGAACAATTATAGAAACATAAAAGGAGGTGCCCTATGTTGCTTCCCTCTATTTGTGGTTTGTTCTGGCCAGTAAATAAGAGGAGAAAGGATGAATATCAAAATCGATTCTGACAACTTGATCAAAGGTAGAAAAAATGAGCCACGAACAACAAGTTTCATTAGGTTCATTAGAACCTGGTTTGCTTTCAGATATGGGAATATCCATCAACAGATTCTCATCTAGAAGGAGGATTGTTTTCTCTCACTAAAGAGCACCACAGGTGTGTGGCATTTGTACAAATTGTCTCACACACACTGTCAGAATGCAGGGTTCCACATCATGTTAGCACTCAACATGTTACCATCCAAAAGTATAAAATACCTTTTATCATTAATAATTCACCCTCAACAAATGCTACAAATCCCAAATCTCATTTCCTGGGTCATGCAGCAAAATGGGCTGTAGGTTGGGGAGTTTTATGTAACAGTTAGCAAGAAGTCTCTCTTACTGTTCAAACCCTTGTTGAAACTTTCCTTCAAATGATACAGAAGAAAGAAGAGTTTCATCTAATGATAAAAGCAAGCCATATCACAAAGCTTTTGGGGAAAGGGGACAGCCTTGAGGAAGAGAATTAAGAACATCTGGGGTAGATATAGCATGAGCACATATGTGAAAGTCAGTTCAGAGCTTAGAATAAAAACAATGATGGAAGTGCAGGAAGCCATTGGAGAGATTCTGAGGTAGGGGGCAGAAGAGATCACTAATGCTATAACAACCTGGGCTTGAGGATGTTTAGTAAAGAGACTAGAATGAAGTCATGGATAAATGGACATTTAAAAGTTTTTAAAAGTTTTACTCTTAGTAGCTAAGAATAAGCTGAAGCAAATGGAGAGTGGCCAGAAGCCATGAAAATAGAGTGTGTCTAGACATGAATAAGGAAAGACGTTAAGCTGACAACATTCAGGTAGTAAGAAGGAAGAGTCTCAAATTCATTCCTTAAGATTAAGAAAGGGACAGCTAGATGGCACAGTGAACAGAGCACTGATCCTGGAGTCAGAAGGATCCGAGTTCAAATCCAGCCTCAGACACATGACATTTACTAGCTGTGTGACCCTGGGCAAGTCACTTAACCCCAATTTCCTTGCTAAGAAGATTTGTTGATGTATAAATCATGTTATAAGTGACTCTTTATTTATCATTTAGGTGAGCTTGCAGAGTCCATTCTGTTATCTGGGCCTCAGTTTCCGTATCTAAAAAAAAAAGAAGAGTCAGACTAGAAAACATTTAAAACCCTTTCTGGATCTAAATCTTATTATCCTAGTTGACACAACAATTTTTGATGAATGGTTATATCACAAGGGATAATATTTGTAAAAAGCACCTTGCACAGTGCCTGGAACATAGTTATATAAAGGATGATTTCTTCCAACTTCCCTTCATCATGCATGCGTGTATATGGTCATATGTGTGTATGTATACATACATATTTATCTGATTATTTGTTCATTCCTTTATGCATTAGTTCATTAAGTAGTCCTAGAAAAAGTGTTATCTTTATGTCAGAGCCAATGAGTCACCACTGTTGAACTATATTTCTAGTTGTCTTGGTTGGGGGTGGGGATAGGTTAAGAGATGAAAGAAGGATTAAAGGTCCCCCCAGCATTTGCCCTGAAGCCTAAATTTTTTTTAAGTGGTGGAAAGTTATAACATTGTGCATGAAATAATTAGTTGGGGGATACCAAAGATCATTTAGAAGACAGTGTCCTAGAACCTTTGGCCTAGAAGGGCCTTAGCGTCAATAATATTTTAAGGAGGCTGGATTGTGGTTTCTTTCATATAGGAAAGTTTTTTTTCTTCTGTGATCTCATATTCCTACTCTTCTGATTTCATCTGGTAAGCGTCTGAGTCACAATAGGATATGGAGATTTGTCTCTGAGTTCTGACCAACACTCATTAGCATTCTGATCCTTTATTTCTTCATCTTTAAAATAGACAAAATATTACTTTCATTTTCTACCTCAATCAAAAAATAAGCCTTTAAGCAACTACTATGTAGCAAGAATTATGCTAGCTACTAAGGATACAAAGCTAAAAATGGAACTGTTCCTGCCCTTAAGAAGCCTCTGTTCTATCTCATAGGAGTGTTGGCAGGGAAGGTCTTTGTGGACGTTAATAAAAATGTGACATATTATTACTAGGCACACCTGGGAGAAATCGCTGAATCTCCATTCAAAGCTCCCTCGGGTGTGTCGGGGGGACAATGATCTCGTTTTTGTTCTGTTTTTTTTCTTTCTCTTTTATTTGTATCTTCATAACTTAGCACACTGCTTCATACATAGTAGGTGCAAACAAATATTCAGTGACTGACTGATCTAAAATACTTTTGCCCAAGAAAACTATCGGGCTTATTAGAAACAATGGTTCTCTAGACAATTCAGAATCATTTCCTTTCAAACTTTCTTGCTGCTGCCTTAGGCTACCTGGGCAAAAAAAAAAAATAATCTGCTCTCTGTTCCCCTTAATGAAAGCCGTAATTGATAAAGATATATGATACAGCAAAAGGAAGCAGGGAATAGTAGACAGTCAATCTCAGAGCCAGTAATCAATCAATCAACCAATAAGAATTTCTTAAAGGTCAACCATGAGGCATTTACTATTCGAGTCAGGGGGTTTACAAATGCCAAAATGAAAGAGTCTGCCCTCCAGGACAACATTCCATAAGAACAGAAAAAAAATGAATGCAATTGAGTATGTTTAAATATATATGATTGTAGAATCATAAATGGAAAAGTTGGCAACATCATAAAGGCCATTAATCCCACACTCTCACTTTATGAAAGAAGAAAATGAGAACTAGATTGTTGAAGTGACTTGCCCAAAGACACAGGTAATAAGAGGCTGAGTTCATCTATTTGAATAGCACAAAGAAAAAAAAAAACATTCAAGAAAAAATGGGTTCCAGAAAGTTACTGATTAGTTTATGTATTTATGCGTGTGTGTGTGCTCATGCACACATACTGTGTGTGTATATATATGTGTGTTTGTGTGTGTGTGTTTGTGTATGTGTATGTGCAAGATGAGTATCTTTTGAACAAGCTGTAGCAAAACTATTAAAATTCAAAAATTGTGTTAATTTAGACTTTCAAATTTCTTGGTTATATTCCTAATTCATTTGGTTTGGAGAGTGAATAATGAAGAGTTCAGAGGGACAATTTTGTAAAAATGGAATTTCCCACCGTATTTCTAGGGTCTGGTGGGTTTGGCTCCCTTTCAAAAGGAGACTATATGTGGCATGGGGATGTCAATGTGCCATTCTGTGCTCATCCCATCTTGGTTACCTTGCTTTGGGATACCAAGTCTCAACTATTTGCTTCATTCCCTTTCCCTTCATCTTAGAGAGCTTCCTAGAACAGCTAGGTGGCGCCATAGTGCATAGACCCCAGACCAGGAGTCAGGAAGATGCATCTTCCTGAGTTCAAATCTAGACTTAGACACTTATTAGTTGTATGATCCTGGGCAAGTCACTTAATTTTCTTTGTCTCAGTTTCCTCTTTTATAAAGTGAACTGGAGAAAGAAATGGCAAATCACCCCAATATCTCTGCCCAGAAAACCCCAAATGGGGCCACAAAGAATCAAATATGATTGAAAACAAATGAATAATAACAAATAATGTCACTTAACACATGTATGTATATGTTTGTATGTATATGCATACACTATATGTGCATGTATTCATATATGTATGATATATGTATGTTCATAAGTTTATTAATCTATATATGGATGAATATATGTCCACATAATAGGTGGACATATGTTTATATTCTTATTCTATGTTACTGTCTTATATGATTTATTCACCCATTCAGTCAAGCAATCCATCAATAAGATTTTTATTTAGGACCTACTGTGTGAAGCACATTTTGTTAAGCTCCTGAGCATAAAAATACAAAACAAAACAGATAAAATGAAAAGATAAAAATGTAAGAGTCCACCACACATCTCTATGGTAACCAAAATTCAATTCTTTGAAGATAATCATGTTCAAAACTTTTAAACCTTATAGAACTGCAAAAGAATATTAGTATTAAAAAGATTGAAAAGCACCTGTGGATTTTCTAAAGACATATGTCATTCCACAAATACAATTCAGGTTGCTCTCTGCCTTCTAATCATTTTCATTTCTGGTCCAAAGTCATTGTTCATCTCCAGTTCCTGTCCAAACCACATGTATTGATGGATTAACTCAATGAGTTTACCATAGAACTCAGTGTTAAACTCTGTACAATAGACACTCACACACATATGCAAATATGCATATAGACGTAAATATATATACATATATACTGTACATATATACACATATATGTATTTCATTCACTCACTTCTTCCTTCCTTCTTTCCTTCATTCCTTCCTTTTTTTTCTTCCTTCTTTCTTTCTTTATTTCCTTCTTTCCTTCTTCCCTGCCTTCCTTCCTTCTTTCCTGGACAGCAGTGATTCAAGGTAAAAGAAGACAAAATTTCTGTTTTACTTGTATGAGTATGCATACAAACATCCACATGGAAACACCCTACCAACACCACCACAATTACAATATGAAACCAGATATTGTCCTACTTCTCAGGGAAGGTAACAAAGTTAATCTACAGTAGGATGAATCATACTAATACATGTCAATTATAAGCTTTTAACCTTCTTTGTGTTATGGACCCCTTTAAAAGACTAATGAAACCTGTGGACCCTTCCCAGAATAATTTTTATTAAATGATAAATAGGATACGTAGACTTACAAAGGAAACCAATTTTATTGAAATAAAGTTATAAAACATTAAAAATAAATATACATGCATATACTCATACACATACATATATACACATATATACATATATATTATATATGAATATGTATATATGTATGTGCGTATGAAGAGAAAAGAAACTTGAAATTCAGGTATCAAAATATAAAATTAAAACAAACCAAGTTACATGAACCCTAGATAAAGAAACCCTGATTTAAAAGGAAAGTGCCGTTTCTGGTTTAAAGACGTTTAATTATCTTCTAAAATAAAGAAGCTTACTCTCCTTCCACCTGTTCTGCATTTATTTTGAAGATATACATTTATATGATGTCTCTACCATTACAATGTGAGATACATGAGGATGTTTTTTTTTTTCTATTTTTGTACCCCTAGTATTCAGCATAGTGCCTTGTACATAGTGATTATTTAATAAATGTGTTGACTGACTTACTGACTCATTGAATGACTGACCGGAGAATACCAAGTCTGCTATGTGTGTGGCTTGAATCAATTAAAACCATTTATTAATTACCTACCACATGGTACTTCAGGTGCTGGAGTTATAAAGGCAGAAATGAATCAGTCCCAACCCTCAAGGCACTTACATTGTATCTAGTGAGACAAGTATTTATCTACGTGTATTCAAAATAAAAGAGTTTCTGGGTGACATAGCCATTTAATATGAGGCCAGATATTTGCTGCAGGAAATTTATAAGTTTTTTGTTTGTTTGTTTGTTTGTTTTTCCATAAGAGCACTAATTAGTTCAGAAGCAAAATGTTTTTGAGAAGCTTTGTTTTTGGTTCTTTCTCCAACCTCAGCAAATAATCAAATATTTTAATTGAATAAAACAAAATTTCAAATATTCTAGTTCTTTATAGGTATTTTTTTTTCATTGGAATAGAATAGAAAGAATGTGAACAGCTAGATGGCACAGTGGATAGAGTGCTGGGCCTACAATCAGAAAGGCCTGAGTTCAAATCTTGTCTCAGTCACTTACTAGCATTGGGGTTTTGGCCAAGTCACTTAAACCTGTTTGCCTCAGTTCCCTCAACTGTAAATGAGTTGGGGAAGGAAATGGCAAACCACTACAGTATCTTTGCCAAGAAAACCCCAGATGGAATCACAAAGAGTCAGGCACAGTTGAACAACAATAAAAAAGAAAGATCTTTGAATTCATGAGTAGGAAGAATCCTGTTTTAGCTCTAACATATTTTCTGCTAGGTAACAAGACAAATCATTTAAACTCTCAACCTCTGTTTTTTGTTTCTTTCTGTAAAATTGGCATAATAAAACTTTTATTATATATCTCAATGAGTTCTTATGAGACAAGCATCATGTGAACCTTTCAAAACAACAACATAGAAATGTAAGGTAAATCAGATGGCATTTCCCCTAGGTAGATTAACTAGATAAATTCTGCAAATCTAATCCAATAATGCATATAGTAGTAATTTCCACCCATAAGGAGCATTAGTGGAAGAGTTAGGAAGAATATACCTGCTAAAGTTCGTGTTTGCCCAAGGAGTCTCCTGTAATTACAAATGTACTGGTTTGGGGCAGCCATGACCATTCTAAGGCAGGAGTCTTTCCACCATCCAAATCAGTGAGGTAGAGGTTCTGCCGTTTTGTTGCCAAATTCAGAAGCAACAGGGGTTGAGGCCATTTGCTTCATCCATGGCAAGAAGCCGGAAAATCAGTGGAGCTCATGACAAGTTTGGACAACACAAACTGCCATATAATTGATGAAAATGGTCTGTTTGATGAATATGGCACATCAAGCAGTGTGTGACTAATGTTACCCAGGGAAAGTGACAGGGAAATAAGACATCCTCCATGAAAAAGGGGGTGGGGAGGGCTTTCAATCATGCTCAGAAAGATGACATCCCTTCTCAAATCATTGATTTCTCATTAGCCAGCTGACACTGCTCCAGTACTAATGCACCTGTTGAGTTCTTTCTCCATCAAGGCCCTTGCGCTAAGGACAAAGGAGAATGTCATTGGGCACAATGAAGGCCAGGAAAAAAAAAGTTTGATTTCATAACCAATATTTGCATATTTTATGTAAATGAGGGTTCCTTTGAAAGGAGAAATATGAAAAATAGCCACATATACTGAGTGGAGGGGGTAATATTTTTTATCCAAAAAAGGGTGAGTTTCTTTTTTTTCTTTTTTTTTTTTTTGCTCCCCTCCATTAAAGGAACCTTCCTTAAACTTGCAACATTTTGGTCATATACAGAGATCCTTGGAGCTTAGTAAAGTGAGCAGGGTCAAAGAGCATTGGGTTTTCTATTCTTTAGTGTTTACACTATGCCTGACACCTTGTCAAGTGTTTAGGAAATGCTTATTGAGTGACTCATTGACTGAGTGAATTATATACAAAGGCATCCATTCTATAAATCTACATAGAAAGGGAGGAGCCAATGACTGGGAATGATCACTAACACAATGCTCTACCATACTTGATATGCAGCCTCTGAACTAAGCGTCCTCATGGTTCAAAATAAGGGTGGGGGTTGGGTGTATGATAATAACTCAAAATTATAGGTAATACACAGGCCATCTAATCTAACCTTTTCATTTTACAGGTAAGAAAACTTAAGTCCAGGAACTTAAATTACTTTTTCAAGGTCATGTAGGTCCTGTCAAAAATGGGATTTGAATCTATTCCATCTAATTCCACAGCCAAAGATTTTCCATGATGTATTCTCAAACAAGTTGGTAAACTCATAAGATCATGGACTTTGAGCTGGAAGGTACCTTAGACACCATCAAGTCAACCACCCTCACTCTACAGATCAGGAAATGGACACTGAGGAATGCAAAGTGATATCACAAGACCACACAGTGAAACATTTGAGACAGGATTCAAACTCTAATCTTTCTCCCTCCATGCCTAGTGATCTAAATATTGTGCTTCCCAACTGCTTCAACAAATTATTTCTCATTATTATTTTTTCCTTAAGTGGCATGATGCAATAGATTCAGTGATAGCTTTGGCCTTGGAAGATTTAGGTTCAACTACTGTCTCTGTCACTTGCCATGTGGGTGATCTTGAACAGGCTGGTCCCCTGTGGGTTTCAATTTTGTAACCTATAAAATGAGGGTGTTGAACTATAGTAATGTTCTCTCTCTCTCTCTCTCCTTTCTCCTCTCTCTTCTCTTTCTTCTCTCTTTTCATTTATATACATACACACATATACACCTACACACACACACACACACACACACACACACACACACACACATATATATGTTCTTATGCATTTATTCACCAAGATCACAAAAGGGCCATTTCTTAGCAGTTTCAGATGCTGGCAGATATTTGGCAGATAGAATGTGTATTAGTTATCAAATCATATATTCCTAAATTGTGTAGCTTTGAGGAAAATCAAATTTGATTTTCCTATAGAATGTAAGCTCTCTGGGAAGAGGGGCTGTTTTTTTTTATATATATATGTATATCTTTGTATCTCCAGAGCAGAATACCCTCCCTTCATGTAATAGGCACATAATAAATGTTTGTTGGATTAAATTGAAAATGCCACAAAGTAAGAAAGTATACATGTCTCAGCCTCCAAACAGATTGGATATATAGTTAATATGTAATGAAGGAATTTCATCCCAGAAAAGTTGAACTTGAAGACAAAAGAGGATGTTGAAACCAATAGCAGAGAATAATGAGAAGTGCTTAGTCAACCCTTCGATGATACCAGAGTTCACAGTGTAAATTTGCTATGTTCTCCATACTGACATTGACAAGGACTTTATCAAACAAGTATCCAGTAAGTCTTTACGAAGACCTTTCTATGTGCCAGGCACTGTGCTAAGCACTGGGGGTACAAAAAGCAGCAAAAGATGGTCTCTGCCATCAAGGAACTCACAACTGAATGGGGGAGAAAACATACAAAGAAATATATAAAAACAAGCTATATACAGGATAAATAGGAAATAATCAACAGAAGAAAGGCACTAGAATTAAGAGGGGTTGGGAAAGATTTTACATAAAAGATGGGATTTTAGTAGGACTTAAGGGAAGCTAGTGGAAAGGAAGTTCTGAGGAAAACTGAACCCCTAAAGACTCAATGATAGTATGCATTAGGAAAGCCTGACTATCTCCCTAAAAAGAACCATTTAATAAATATGGCAGTAATAAGTAAAAACTCCCTTTAGCTGAGTGAAACCTGCAAGAAGGGAGGGGAAACATTTTCTTAAAGGGGAAATAGGTTTATGCAAACAAAATATTCCCAAGTGCATAATTTGCCATGAAGTGCAAACCACATAGCTTATTTAAAACTAGATTCTCTGCTATCCAATGTGACCTATTCGAAAAGAAAATCCCAAAGAAAACACTTGGTGAAATTTGCTTTGGTGATAAACAGAGATATACCCTAACTTTAGAAATCACAGCTTACAAAAGCCAAACTCACATATAGATAAATTTTAGGGAAAGTGTTATTCATAGGATTTTAGACCTAGAGTCAGAAAAATCTTCAAGACTATCTAGCCCAATCCCCTCATTTTGCATATGAAGAAACTGAGACGAGATGTAATGAAGTTATTTTCCTTAAGTCATTGAGCTAATAAATGGCAAAGTCAAGAAAGGGAGAGGAAAAAAGTTATGAGCATTTATTAAGCATCCACTACTTGCTAAGCACTATGCTAAGTGCTTCAAAAATATTAATGCTCCTCACAACAACTCTTGAAGATAGGTGCTATAATTATCTCCATTTTACAGTTGAGGAAACTAAAACAGACACAGAGAGATTAAGTGACTTGACAATTGTCAGAGTTATTAAGTGTTTGAATTTGTGATTCCAATCTCTGAGCTTTCTCCCACACTGTGCTACATGTTCTGCTCAAGCAATAAAGGGCTCTTTAACTTAAGTAAGTCCTTAGAGTTGCAGATTAAAATTCAACACCATTAGTCATACGGCTTTATCTCAGATGATTCCTGCCATGGATTCTATGCCAGCAATTTTCCTTCAATGTTCAAAGTCAATGCTTTGATTACTACCATCATAGGAACCCTTCTGACATACATAAACTGCCTGGAATTACTACCTCCCTCAACCTATCCTCTGAGGGAGTTCCCTATTTTAACTAGTATTACCTAATTACTTCCACTAGACTGTAAATTTCTTGATAGTAGGGACAATATTTTAATTGATTAGGTCATTGAACCTCTCTGAGCTTCTGTTTCCTCTGCTTTAAAACTATTCAATGATTGCTAAGTTCCCTTCCAGGTTTTTCCATGATCTAGGTGCGAGGTTTCTTCCAGAACTAAAATTCTGCTTTTTAAGTTTCAAGTCTCCTTCCACCTCTGACATTTTATATTCTATGTCTTAAGGTCCATTCCAAATCTGAAATTCTAACTTCTGTTAAGATACTTCTCAGATGAGTATAATATAAAACATTTATCAATCAGTAAGTATTTATTTAAAGTCTACTGTGTGTTAAGCACAGTGCTAGAATATCAGAATATTATGTTCCAAAGCATCTTACAGGTAGATCATTGTATGTTTCACTTTATTTTCTAAAGTTCCTTGTAATTGTAACATTCTGTGATCTCTTTGTTCAAAAAACTTCACAAATTTCATTGTTAAGAATAGATATTTAATACATATTTATTCATCATGAATGATTCCCTATTTGTACTGGGGTGGCAAAGGTAGATTCCCTGCCAACCCTGTAAAGTTTCTAAAACAGTTTCTTCACAAGAATTGCAAAACAAAACAAAACAAACAAAAACAACTAAGGCAAATGAAGGTTGAGTGACTTGTCCAGGGTCACACAGCTAGGCAGTGTCTGAGTTCACATTTTAACTGAGATCTTTCTGATTTCAGATCCAGTATTTTACCCACTGTGCTACCTAACTAACTAACTAAATAAAGAATTATCTCTCAATAGAACATTATATAAAATGATGTTAAACCATCTTTGGAATCATAATGTAATGGGGAAATGAGGTAGGGGAGGAAATAATTCAACATGTGGGGAAAAAAAAGAAAAGAAGTTCTCACTTTCCAGAAATATTCCGGAGAATATCGTTTACACAAAGCAAGAGACACCCACAAATGAATTCATGACTATTCCTTCATAGACACATGCATTTTTTTTGTATCTCTAAATAGTATCGATTTCCATATATATGAATAGAATTCAAAGATCTAGTAAAGAGTCAGAGAATGTGGCATGAACAGAAAATTGAATATCATATGTAAAAATGTCACCCTGTTACCCAACTTATCTGCTGCTTCTGTGTTTCCCAATCACTTTTGCTCCCTTCCCTGACAAAATATTCTTGTTATCACTACAAGCCCAAGATTGCCACGGCAGACTGAGTCAGATTCTAGCCTGCCTCACACATCACCCCAAATGTCAGCTAAATTCCAGTCTCAGGCTCTCTTCTCCGGTGGGTAGCAAAAAGAATACAAAAGCTTCTAGTTTCACTTTGTATGACCCTGGAAGAAATTTTAGAGCTGGCAAGCTAAGAGGGAAAAATATCACCTGTTGACATATAAACTAAGAAAATTGGATGTGGAAGTCTATGGGAGAATATAGAGCTGGGATTCTGATCTACCCATTTCATTATCTCATATTTTTCTGACTTTAATAATGTCCCTGACATTTTAAGGCATTATTTGGAAAAGGGAAGGATTTATAGAGTTTGTTTAGGAAAACAAAATCAAACACAAAACTAAAACTAAAAGATGGAGGTCATTAAGTACCCAAACTAGTACTGGATGGAATTGGAATGGAGCAATGTTAAGTCATGTAATTCCCCCCCCCCATTTCCCCTTCTTTCTTTTTTCAAATTTCCATTTTCATGGAGCATACATCACCATTATGTTAATATTTAGAATTTTTTTTTAGAAATTTCTAAATGAAGATCTGATTCCCAAAAGGACTTAAAATCATATAGATTTTGTGGGAGAGATTTCTGCTATTCCAAACAAATTAATTGTTCATTGCTATTGTTTCCAGTTTTGAGTAGCAGCTTAGTGTACCCAGGACAGGACTTGGAATGAGGAATACCCATATCTGGGTCCTTCCTCTGACATGTACTGGTGGTTTGAGTATGGAGAAGTTATTTAACCTCTCAAAATCTTCTTGAAATAGAAGCAATTCTCTAATGCTAGATGTTACAGACATGGAGGGTTCCATGCCAGGAGCATCTTGTAGCTAGGGTGCAGTCAGGTGACTGCAGTTAATAGAGTGCTAGACTGGAGGAAGACTTGAGTTTGGATCCTGCCTCAAACACTTAGCTGTGCAGTTCACATAATCTGCCTTCATTTATTCATCTGTAAAATAGGGGCAATTGCAGCATCCATATCCCAAAGCTGTTGCAAGAGTGAAATGAAATACTATATGTAAAGTACTTTATAAACCTTAAATCATAATATCTGCTAGTTATTCTCATTATCATCATGTTGTCAACATTATTTCCAGAAGTCCTCTTCTTCAAACTGATCAATTTTAAGGTTTTTATTAAAAAAATGAGCATTCTCATTCATTTTTGAGTTCTACACTTTTTCCATTTTACAACAAAGACCTCAAATACACTCACTTGAACACTTAAGAAGTAGATATGTGAAGCACATTTTACTAAAGCATGCTGTTTCTGAACCTTCACTTAACAAATTAGTCATTAGTTTGACACTTAAAAAGCTTATGCAATATGTGTGTGCATGTGTGTATATACAGATATGTATATATATATACACATATACATATACATACACACATACATATATATATATATGATAGTGGACCTACTACTACTACTACTACTACTACTACTACTACTACTATTACTACTACTACCACTGCACTATTATTATTAGGTACAATTACAATTACAATTAAAAGAGTATTTAGAAAGTAGAAAAAGAGAAGTACATAGTGTTCTCACAGTTTTATGCTATGTACCTCACTAAAGATCACTCACAGCTTGGAGGATAAAGGGGAAAAAGTGTTTTTTATTTTTTTTAAAAGATGTTAACAGCTTTTATTACAATGTGCAAGGTAGTATTCACCCACCACTGACCAACACCAAAATGTTGTCTTCTATAAAACAGCTTCAGAAATTTCAAACAAGAAAACTAAAATAAATATCACTTGTAATATTCTTATGCAACATTGTTAGGTATTTCAATTTCATGTTACTCCAGACAAATCAGTACATTCTCCAGCAGATGTGTGGCAAACATTTTTGTCAATTTTGTCTTTTTGCCCACAAATACACTGGGACACGCCTTACAATGAGAAACTCTTTGTAATAAAACTTCATGACAGCAATGTGGACTCGTGCTAATAACTCATCATTCAGTTGTACCAAATACCACAAAATACAAAATGATATGAAATATAAACATCAATTTGTGTTGTAATTTTTATTTATAAAAGTAGAGTGGGGGAGAAAAGGTTTACATGCCCATTTCCTTTCTACAAGACTGCTAATATCTCATTTCTTCCAACAATTATTTTAAGCAATGTTCATACTGTCTCAGAAACTGAGATCTACCTTTTAACTAGAAGCCCACATTTAGGAAGGAAGGAATGGGTAGCCTTAAAACAATCAGGACATAAATGGCTTTTCTTGAAATGATTCTGGACTGAATGTAGATTTAGTGCTTCATCAGTTCTGTGATCCAAACACTCCCAAAGCTTATGGACATAAACATCTGATCTTATCACTATTTACAACAACTTGTATCCTCTCTGGTTTCAAAGGACACTTCTTGACCGACAGGAGACTACCTGAATTACTTTTTTCAAAAGGCAAACACTTCATAACTCCTAAGACAGGATTGTAATGACAAATTCTAGGGCTATATCCTTCACAGTCCTTCTTGGTGTGGCAAACTTGAAAGAACTCTGGAGTTGGTGCAAGCATGGAGCCTCCAAACCATACGGCATAGCGCTGCATATGGTGTGCTATAACTTGAACTTCTATAGGCTTAGACTTTATTCTTCCACCACTGAGGTACTCACTAAATTTCAATGTGGCATCCACCACTCTTTTCAAATCTCTCTGCAGTCGGTGTCAGAAGTCTCTGAACGTTGAGCATCCTCCTGAAAGAACAGCATTCAAGTTTCTTGACAGGTAGGGGTCTGCACTGCACCAGTCGCTTTGCTGTAGTGGCTGCTTTGCAGTGGAGCCAGCCTGCTCTGATGCTGCAGGGCCATGCCACTCCGCTGCTGCAATGGCCTCTCTGCTGCCAGGCTAATGTTGCACTCTAACATAAAAAACATAGGTTAGGATTTTGTAGTAGTTTCTCTGGTTCTGCTGCCTTGGCAAGGCTCTCAGGGGTCTCTACTTTCCAGGCATCAGCTGGCAGTGCAGAGAGTTATAGTCTTTCTTTTACTAGGCTCTAAAGTCTCCTTTGACCCCTGCTTTACATTTTGAGAGTTATTTTTTTTCTACTTTTCCTCCTTTCCTTTTATGCCTCCTCTTCTACTTTTTCTTTTCCTCCTCCTCATCTACGTATCAATTAGATCAGAAGGCAGTGTTTATATATCCAATTGATAATCAGCAAGTAGCTTTGAGGAGCTTTTACGGAGGTTAAATAAAATAAAATAAAATCAGTTTGTATATAACATTCTCCTTCAAACTGGAAGACATTCCCCTTTGTGCATGCAAGTTTCCTAAGAAGAGTGGGCTCTAACTAAAACAAAACAAAAACATAATATAAATATAAAATATAAATTATTTTTAAATTAAAAATAAACATGTATACATATGTGATTTACATATATACATACACCCATGCGTGTGTGTGTGTGTGTGTGTGTGTGTGTGTGTGTGTGTGTGTGTGTGTAGTAACACATGTACTGATCAATGGCAAGGCTTTCCCCTCCTTTTACAGATTTCTTGAAGTTACCCTAGGTGTACCCTCTGCTAGGTACTGGGGTCAGTGTTGTTGCATAGTCCATAGCAAACACTTTTCTCTGCTGCTGGGATTCATGCTCCATCATTCTGGGATTTTTGTTATTGTTGCTGTATTTCTCAGCTCTTGATAGAGATACTATGTTCACTCACCAGTTCTTCAATAACACTGCTAATGAAGCCAATGAGATTAATGGATTTTCCAACTTTTAGAAGTTCACAAAGTCTTTACCTTGCCAATGGTACATCTGGTAAAGATTTGGTAAAGACTCCGAAAGCTAGAAAAAAGCTGAAGAGCTGATGGGTAACAAATTATTCTCTTAGTACCAAGTTTTCTAAGTTTAGTAAACATTGTTATCAAAAGTCTACACATAAAGTTATGTATTTTATTTTTACAGAAATCTATGAATCAATTGGCTAAGACATAGGGGGATGCTGGTCTGGACCATTAGATCATTTTTTTTAATGTACCATAGTAAAAAGAGTAAGGGCAGTAGGAGTAGGAAACCTGGGTTTGAGTCCTTGTCTATATATCTTCTCTGCAATTAGCTTTACTGTCTCATCTTTTCTTTTAATCCATAAACTGGGTATTTTAATAGGGTATGCCTGGCCTATTTTTCAGGCTTGTGATGAAGCAAGCATTTTGTAAACTGTGAAGTTTACATTGTGAATAATGTGGCCATCAATGAAAGCACTGCTTTTTTGTAGGAAAAATGAAGAGAATCTTGGGTGAAACAGAACATTAGAATTTGGAGGGACTCTTCCTCACCCCCTTCTTCAATCCATTAACACAAAAAGAAAAAATTATATAGTTTTGGTTCAGTTTAAGTCTTTTCATAAATCCTGTGTCTCATTGTATTGAACTACTTTGATCTTTCATAATGAATTCCTGAATTATGGCTTTTTCAGCCTTACACAGCTTTTAAAGATCTTATGGTTACTTGTAGAACAAAGGTTTGATATTTGAAAGCTTCCTTCCAATAAAGAAGACGATTTTCCTTTGATCATGGAGCATTCTTATTAGGTAAATACTTTCAAAATAAAAATAAAAATAAAAACTTGACTTTTAACATAAGCATTTTCTTCTGGAGTGGAGAAAAAAAAAGAGCCTCTGCTTGTCATCCTCTGCTATAAAAACCAATCAATAGAGTCCATTTGTAAGAAAAAAGATACATCTAAGTTGACATGTGTATGCACCATGTCAGCCTACTTTAAAACAGACAATTTATAAACCGCTGAAAGAGCCAGTTAATAACGGAAATGAAAACTGACTTTTTTTCACTACGACAGCTTCAGAAGGGCGATAAAACACTTTGCTGCAGATTATCCATTCTTTGAGGCTGTTTTTTTTTCTTTCTCTCTTTGTCAGATTTCAACTTATAACTCAGTGGCCTAGACAAGGGTACAGATAGTGTCCCAAACATTTGATGGTGGGCCACGCTATTATCATGAAAAATGACCTGAAGGGGTAATGAATCTGATTTAATCAATTGTGATTTAATTTAATGTAATTTAATTGTGATTTAATCGAGTTTGATTTGCTTATGCAACAGATTCTCTCTCTTCATTAAAACAGAAAGCTAATTCTAGCTAGATAATATTAAGATGAAATAGGTCACCCAGAGAATAATAATTTTTTTACAATATCCAATAATTCAAATAATAACTCAAAATGATGTCATTTTAAATAACATTTAATAATTCCACCCATTGGCATTGTACTGTACTTTGAATATAAAGATTCAAAGCCAATACTGGTCCTGCCCTCCCATGGTTTATTATCTAGTATTGAGAGGAAGTGGAGCTATGCATAAATTATGTTATGGTGAGTGAAAATGAAGGTCAAAATAAGAAGGCAAGAAGTTTGAGAAATGTGAGCTTATTTTCCACTAGTGAAACAGCAATAATAATAACAATAACATATCCATCACACTTAGAGGCCAATAGATGACATATTAGCTAAAAGTTCATATTTGAAGTCAAGGAAATTTAAGTTGAAAACCTACCAGGAACACATACTTTTCTTGTGATCTTAGGCAAATCCCTGAAATTCTCTCGTCATTGGGTTCCTCATCTAACAAATGAGGATAAAAAAAAACCTCTCTTTCCTAACATTACACTGTCAAATGAGATAATAAATATAAAGGATTTTACAAACCATAAAGCGCTATGAAAATATAAAAATCATTATCATCATCATCATCATTATTACCTCTCACGGCACAATTGCCATAGACCAAGTTGGTCTATTACACCTCCATATCTAGAATGTACTCCATTTTTTTTAATCTGTCTCTGGCATCCTTCTTTCCTGTCTTTCTTCTACCAAACTCAGTCTCACAGTTAGAATGGGAAAAGGAGAGAAAGGTGTAGCTATGAGGGCTAAGAAAGATTTTATGGAGTGGATAGTACCACCTCTTCTCTAACCACCTTTTTTATCCAAGGTACTACACTAACAGACTCTCCAGTCACCCAGATTGGAAACCTTGGAGTCTTAACACTTCATTTTCCTTTACCTTTCATATCCATTCAGATACTGGATCTAATCAATTATATTTCTGTGACATCTCTCCTCTCGATTGTCTTTCTTCCACTCACCTGGCTGTGACCCTTATCACCTTTTCCCTCCATTATGCAATGGATTTAGGCATCCTATGTCCAATCTTTCCCCTTTCCCATCCATCTTCCAAATAGCAGCCAAAATAATATTTTGAAAACATAGGCCTGAACATACTTCTTCCCTACTAAAAAAAAAATCTTCAGAGAATCTTATCTTATTTTCTCCAGGATAAAATAGAATCTCCTCTCTTTGTCAATTAATAACCTTAATAATATCGCTCTAGACTACCTTTTTAGGGCTATTATTCATTGCTCGTCTTCCCACTAGGCATTACAGCTAACCTGATCTACTTGCCAGTCTTCATTTCAATATTAAATCCCTCATCTTCTTGTCTTTGTACAGTCTATCCCCAATATCTAGAATGTACTCCTTCCTTATCTCTAACTCTTAAATTCCATAGCTTTATTCAAGACTCATTTCAAATGCCACCTCCTATAGAAAGTCAATACTTTCTGTAGTGACGCAGAGTGGTAGATTGGACAGAGTACTAGATTTCAAGTCAGGAAGAGTTGGGTTTGAATATTACTTCAGGCACTTACTAGCTATGTGATCCTTGATAAGTCACAGAATCTTTAGGGGACCTCAGATTCTTCATCTGTAAAAGGAGACAGTTATATTCAATGATCTTTATAGTCACTTCCAGCACTGAATCTGTGATCTTATGATTCCCTCTATTGCTAGTGTCACCCCTGGAAGTTACTTCTTAAATTTTTTTTATTATATTTTTTCATTTTTTTTCTCTACCTTTAGAATGTAAGTTCTGGCAGATAGGGACTTTTTTTTTATGACCAGCACTTAGCACTGTGTTACTATGTTTCAATCACCAAATACACACTTATCGAATTGGGCTGAGTTGAGTTGAATTGGGTGCTGTCTGAAGGAAGGAAAATATTTCAAAAGGTGAAGATAAGGCAGGTTAAGGGAGTATAGAGGAGCATGATGTAGTCCCTGCCATATTTTTTATGGCATTAGTAAAATCAAAGAAGCAAGGAAGGACTTGATCAAGAGATTAATAATAAATACTGCTAATAATAACAATAGTATTTATATAGTGTTTTAAGATTACAGAGCTTTACATATATTAATTTATTTTATCCCCACAACAATACTGTGAGTTAGGTGCTTTTGTTATCCTCACTTTACAGATGAAGAAAATAAGGCATATAAAGATGAAGTGACTTGCCCAGTGGCAAACATCTAGAAACTTTAAGGCACTATTAAAAATCAGGTCTTTCTGATTCCATGTCCTTTATTTTATCCACTGTTATTCCTGTTGCCCTGATAATTAGTTCCTCCAATGTAAATGAAAAAAAAAAAGTTGATCCTTCTCTTCCAATTATTTTCCTCCAGTGAATATCACCTTCTAGTTCCAGTCTTTCCAAGTAGATCTCCTGTGATAAGAAATTTCCAAAGAAGAAAATTATTATGGTTTCTCTTTCAGTGTTAAGGGAAAAATACATATATATGTACATACATATATTATACAAAATTTTGTCATTCAAAGAGAGATATTGAGGATGCACAATATGATGAATAGAAGGAAGAAATAACAGTATACATTGCTTCTGGTTAACTGAGCAGCAATATTATTTATCCTGAGCTACTTTCTAATATCAAAATTCATCTTTATATTCTCCCGATGATGCTACATATTAGCAAATGAGAGAACACCATAATCACAGAAGAATAAGAAAAAAAAATAGTTCATGTAATGGTCAATAGAAAGTGGTAGGTGTATGCAGGCTGCAGCTTAATAATTTACAGGAACAACAGGGAAAGTATGCTGAGCTGGGAACAAGCAAACATGCATTGTGATCATAGCAGTGCCAATTGCTATCTGCATGACATTGGAAAGCTAACTTAAATTCCCTAGAGTTCAGGTGTGTCAGATGGAATGCTGAATATAGGACAAGGAAGACATAGGCTTAGGTTTTAACTCCAGCTTTTACTAGATTTAACCTTAGAAAAGTGTTTCATCATGTTGAGGCTCTGTTTCTTTATTTGTAAAATAGTCAAAATAATGCCTGCAATGACTACTAATTGATTGACTGTACACCACAAAGCTGCTGCGAGGTATATAAGAGAAAGTATCTTCACAACAACAATCCTGGGATTATTATGCTATCATTATCTCCACTTTAAAGATGAGGAAATTGAGGCAAACAGAGGTTAAGTGACTTGCCAGAGTCACACCATTAGTGAGTATCTGAGGCTGGATATTAGCTCAGGTTTTCTTTTCTCTAGGATTGACTCTTTATTCACTGCCATCTAACTGCCTATGATAACTACATAATATACACCATATTCAGGGAAGCTAAACTGCTCAGTGGATAGAATACCAGGTTGGAGTCACGGGGCTCATCTCTCTCAGTTCAAATTTGGCCTTAGACACTTACTAGTTATATGAACTTGAACAAGTCGCTTAACCTTGTTTTCCTCATTTCCTCATGTAAAATGAGCTGCAGAAGGAAATAGCAAATACTCCAGTATCTTTGCCAAGAAAACCCCACATGAAGTCCCAAAGAATTACTGAAATGAATATGCCATATTCAAAGAAATTTCTGAAGAAAGTTAATATGTTTTGAGAAAATAATATCAAAGACCCTCTAAACTCTCTTTCTACATTATGTGATTCTATCCTTCATGAACTCTACAATCAAGCCAAACTAAATTTATTTTTTATTTCACATAAATCCCCATCTACTTTCACTCTTTGTACTACTATCTTCCCTTTCTGAAATTAAAGCCTTCTTACCGTCTCATAGAATCCCTTGTTCCTTCAAACTCAGCTCAAGTACCACTTTCCATGCAAAGTCTCTCCTGAAACTCCCAGCAGATAGTTCCCACTCTTACAAAATAAAATACCTGAATGTATTGAAAAGATGACTCATGAGCACTACTAAGTTCACATCATTTCTCTGTCTGTGGAAGGTCCTGAACGTTGGGTAAAATTTAATTTTTGGCTCTGTGTCCACATCTAGAATGTTGCCTGGTGTAGGTGCTTAATAAATGCTTATGATTTATTGAATGTCAGACTCCTTTTCCTGTATTGTTGCTGCATGGTTCCTGTTAACATTCATAAGAATTTCTCCATGGATGGAGAAATGACTCCCCCAAATGGAATTAACATAGTGCAAATGGAGATGCAAAGACTTATGAAACTGACAAGGGTCGAAAAATGTCTTTGTGGCCTTCAACTCCATCTCTTGAAACTGATCATTCTTGACAAGATGCTTACCTCTGCGTTATGGAAAATCTTGAGGGTAACCTTGCAGAAGATTTGATGTTGGATATCAGTGGGTGAAGAAGAGAGATTTGTGTTGAGTAGGACAGAATATATGTCAACTTAAAAATGAAATTTATTTTGGGGGAGTCTTGGTTATGGCTTTATTTTGTCATAAATAGTGTCTAGGCTGCAGGTGACATTTACTGTTCCTTTGAGGTTTGCCAATATGGAAGCAAGTAACTGTTTTTCAAATCTCAGTTTTGCATTCTCTATGTCATTTTCTATCTTCCCTCCATAGTAGCTTTGAGTGCAATTTTGTCTGAAGGGGGAAAATATCTTAAAAAGCACATTTAAAAAATCTGTCAGGGAATTGATATTTTGTCAGTATTAGAAGTATTTTGATATTATCATTATCTGCCTAGGCTGCTGATAATGCCTATTATTTATTAACAAGCATTTATTAGGCATTTCCTATTTTCTGGGCACTGGGCCAAGTTTTGGGGATTCAAAAAGAAGAAAAAAAATCCTATCACATGCCCTCAAAAAGCTTAAACGCTAATGGAGAAAGTGGAAATTTATAGATACATATGGAATAAATGAAAGTAACTTTAATGGAGAATTCATGAGCATTTCAAGTGACAAAAGAAGCTTCTCCCAGATGGTAGGAATTGAGTGGAGTCTTGAAGGAAGGAAAAGACCCTAATAAGATGTGAGGAGGGGAAACATTCCAGGCATGGGAAACAACCAGTGCAGAAGCAAAGAGATGGGAAACGCATCATTTCTGAATCACAACTTAGTGCATCTGGAGAAGAGAAATGTTTGAAAAAACTAGAAAGATTTAAAAAAGGTCCAGATTGTGAAAAAAGCTTAAAATGACAAAAAATGCATTTATATCTGATCTGGGAGATAATAGGGAATCACTGCAGTTCATGGAGGGTGAGACGTAACATGTTCAAGGGGAAAAACACTTTGGTGCCTATGTGGAAGATGGGTTGGAGTTAGGGAAAACTAGAAGCAGAAGAAATCATGGTAGTGATATAAACAGATATTGATAAGAGTCTGGGCTAGAAGAGTGAGTGTGTGAGTGGCACAAAAGAGATGGATATAAAAGATACTATAAATCTAAAAGCTCTTCCATTTGGTAACTTCATGTATATATGGAGTGAGAAGCCAAGGATGGCATCAAAGTTGTAAACCTGGGTGTTTGAAAAGATGAAAATGTCATCTACAGAAATAAGGAAGTTCTGAAGAGGCATGCATTTGGGAAGAAAGATCATGACTTATATTTTGGACATGTTGAATTTCAGATACATATACCATATCTAGTTCAAAATCTCTAACATGACTTATACATATTCATTTTTAATTTTTTTAGATCCTACTGTAAATTCATTGGTATTGTCATATATGAAAGTCCTTTTTATGCATATTATTAGGGTTTTCAGGGCACAAATGTCCACTTATTTTGGAGGAAATTGGAAAATATTAGAGTAAGCAGGTTATAGTAGGAAAACACTCTCCAGAAAGGGTCAAGGAGGGGTTAGGTCTTGGGGTGGAAGTGGATTAGAGCTAGTCTCTATTTTAGTTGGTGTACTTTTCACATAGCATGACATTTTAAATTAATGGTCCAGGAAATATAGGAGACTATAGGATGACATGGTGGAACAAAAAATCACAATACTTAGAGTTGGAGATACTGACTCTTCTATTTACCAGATTGTGACATTGGCCAAGTCACTTCACTTTTTACACCTCAGTTTCATCATCTGTAAAGTAATGTTGTTGGATTGCATGAACTCAAAGTCTTTTCTGACCTAGCTAAGAAATACATGATCCCAGAATTATCCCTGAGATACATGAGCTTTTTTGCTTTGGATAAATTGTTTCATCTCGTTGTGATTCAATTTCCCTATTTGTAAAAAAAAAAAGAAAGAAAAAAAGAGGAAAGAAAGGAAGAAAGAAATTGAATTCAATGATCTTTAAAATTTTTTTGAGCACTCAAATTTTAAGATTCTGTATTTCTGAGCCTGGACCCACTAAATGCATCTCAACAGGTTCCTTATTTGAAAACTTCCACTCATCTCTATAGACCTAAGTGACACAAGTTGGATTCATAACCTATCTTGTTCTTTCCCATTCATCATCTCAGATGGAACTTGAGCTGCCTGACCTTTCCCATAAGCCTGCTTTTAATTTCTTCCCATTCCTTGTTGTGGGAAAATAAAAAAAAAGCTCACGCTAAATGTAGACCAAGCTCCAAAGCAAACAGTAGCAAGGAGGAGTGAAGGTGGGATAGAAAGAGAAAATTAAATGGAATATCTGTTAATTTTCTTAATTTGATATATAACATTGTCACTTGATTGGAACAAAGATGAGAAACCAGGACAGAAACATACTTTGATTGTTTCCATTTTCCAAGCAACTCATTCTAATAGTTTGACAAGAACTTAACATGTTTAATTAATGAATTTCAAGAACATATCAGTCTCTACACCAGGATTACCTTTATGTGATAAACTGAATTTGGGGCACATTCTCAAATATTGGAAAATCATTAAAAATTCACTCAAAATTCAACCAAGCATTTTATTTCACTTGAAAACACAATAATTCTAAAAAGATTATATGGTCACACCAGTCATTCTCTCATCATTTAAGGGACTACAATTTCCTACCAGAGAAAATAAGCTTCTTTTACTTAAGATCTTATGCTTATCATAAAGCCTGGATGGCATACTTCCCATAGAGAAAAATAAAATAAAATAAAATACATATCTCCTGAAACTTCATCTAAACTATGCTGACCTTATGGACCTTAGATCATAGAAGTGTCTACAAAAGCTGTACCTGCAGGTTAAAATGATGAACACTTTATGAGTCTCCAAGAGTAATAAACATTCATTTTACATGTTGCTACATAGTTTATAGGAAATATATTTTAAAAAGATATCAATATTTTCATTCTATTTTAACAATAGTAGGCACTTGTTTGCATATTTTAATAACCTTTGTTCCATCAGCAAGTAAATATTTTAGGATGTGTGGCTACTTCATTCATTTATTCAATAAAGATTTATGGTATTGTAAATGACATATTAGACAGTAACACCTCATATATTCAGAAGTAACTTATCCAGGAGCAAAGATGAGGATCCTGAGCCCAACCTTGCAATAAGGAAGAAATAAAAGAAGAATTCTGACATATCACAATAAGTATTGAAAATCTAGGCATCGAAACTCATGTACGTAACTCATTGTAGAATCTTTCAAGCCATGCTTGTTTGGTCTTGTTTTAGATACAATTCAAACATACTAGATTTGGTTGTTTCCCTATCCCAGCAATTGAAAGGTGGTGGCCAAAGGTCATTTTAAGGAATATTAGCTCAAAAGCATGAGATCTCTCATTTTTAATTTGATTCCTAACGTAAATTTTATAGAGGGAGACTCATTTGTACCCTCCTTATACCTACTGGAAGGAGCTGCTGTCATAATACCCTACAGATTACTTTCCTTGCCTCTCAGTCTAAGGGCACAATGAGACTGGGGAAAAAAAAATATATATATATATATATATATAATTAGAATAACATACAATTATTATTCATTATGATGATTCTACTAATCTTTGATCTTAATTTTCCAAAAATAATGTTTTAATTTTATGCACAGTCAGTAAGGATTGTTTATGGTATAAAGGCTTATCAGAAATAGTTCCCATTAGCTTAATGATACGGCACTTATTCTGAGAACACTCCCATTTAAGGACTTATTTTGAGAGTTAATACACAATGCTACTGCTGCTGATGTTGGTAAATATTGCAACTGATAATTATTTAAAAAAAGTTTACAAAGTTCTTTACATCCATTGTCTCAAAAGAGTCCCACTATAGCCATTATTATTATTATCCCCATTTGACAGATTAGTAAAATAAGACCCATCTGTCAAGATCATACATACAGTAAGAAACAGATCACAAATAAGTTGGGATGGGAAGAACTAGGATTTGAACTAACATCTTCTAAATCCAAACCCAATCTTCTTTCCACTACCCTCATAGCTATCTATGGTTTTTGTACATGAGTCTCAGTCTATGGAATGGAATCATTGGAAAATTCCTTGGATACTTTATTTCATCTTTGATCTCACCAGTGTAGATTCTCCCTTCTCAAACACACATATGAATCCATTCACTCTTCATCTTTTGAGATTCCTTTACATATTTTCTTATAAATCCCCCATGAAGTCTCCCCCAATACACCACAACATTTGTTGTGGTTTTCTAATGGATTCTTAAAAATGTACCTTGTAACTACTGAAATGGCAGTTCATGACACCTCTACAAAATCTTTGGACATAAAAGTCTCTGCCTGAACTTTGACAAGCAAAAAGTTGTAAAAAACAAAGTGAAAAAAATATTGAGGTGATTACTATCTGAAGAAATTGTATGGATGTAACATTAAAATTTGATGTACTAGCCAAATGCTAGTACATGATTCTTCATTATGAAACTTTCTACATTAAAAAAAAATCAAGTTTCTAAATTTCCCGTAAGAATGGAAACCTTTTTTTTAAATCTGCTTTATTCTATTCAACAATATAATTGAGTACAATAGTCATAAAATCAGTCCTATTAGCAATGAGAAGATTTCATTTATTATTTAACTGATCCTTTTTGCTTGCTCTTTAAACGGAATGGACCGTGAATGATCCTAGACCAGGACAATTGCAGATGCACAAGAATTAAATTTAACCCAAGTTCAAGGGTAGAAAATAGATGAAGGTAAATTTGAGAAACAGAACAAAGAGAATTCAGTGATTTTAAAATATAAAGAGAATAATTTATTGAATCAATAAGCATTGATTAAATGTCTACTATCTGCCAGCCACTATTCTACACTCTGGAGATTCAACTCTAAAAATGAAATGATGCCTACTCTTAAGAAGCTTACATTCAATTCAGTTGGGGATGTATATGGTGGTAGGAAAACATCTTCATATGTAAGCATGTAAAGTATAAATACAAAATAAATAACATGGTAGAGAGGTAGGAAAGGATGGATGGCACTAGTAGTTAAAGCAGGAAAGACTTTGGGGGGTAGTGGTAGACAATGTATATTAAAGAAACTGCTGGATTCTGTGAAAGGGGACTGAGTATATTCCAAAAATAGAGAATAGGCACTTGTGGGGCAGTGGACAGAGCACTGGGCCTGGAATCAGGGAGACTCATCTTCATGAGTTCAAATCCTGCCTCAAATACTTATTAGCTATGTGACCCTGGGCAAGTCACTTTGCCTCAGTTTATCTCAGTTTCCTCATCTGTAAAATTATCTGGAGAAGGAAATGCCAATCCGCTCCAGTAACTTTGCCAATAAAATCCCAAACAGGATCATGCAACTGAACAACAAAAATTAAAGAGGTATGGAGAGAGGAAATGAAGTGTCATGTGTGAGGTGTTTCTGGGCTGTCGAGCTGAGGAAGGACAGTAAAGAGAAAAGAGACTGGAAAGACAGATTTTGGTCAGATTGTAAAGGACTTTATTGATCAAAGAAGACTTTTTTTCTTATAGACAATAGGAAATCACTGCAGTTTATAGAACAGGGGAATATCATGGACAGGCATATGCACAAAAAAAATTTCTTTGAAATCTATATGAGTTATGTGGCAGATAGATTTAAATAAGTAAAGACACAAAGTTGGGAGTCCACTTAGGATAGCATTGCAATGGTCTATGGGAAAGATGATGAGTTCCTGAACTAAGGTGTTTTGTACATGAATGGAAAAAAGGAGGATAGATGCAAGAGGCGTTATGAAGGTAACAAAAGCAGTATTTTTCAACTACTTGGGTACTTATAACATGTAAGATTGAGGGGTTGAGAATCATGTTGCTGCCCTAAATCTGGGAGACTGGAAAAAATGATAATATCTGAGAGAAATAGAGAATTTTGGTGGAAAGGTCGATATTGGGAGGAAAATTATGAATTCTATTTTAGTCATGTTACTTGGATGAATTCCTGACTCTATTACTTATTAGTTTGGGACTTTGCTCGAATTTCTTATTGAATCCAGGACACTATTAACACAGCTGTAAAATGAAGAAACTGGACAAAAGTAGTTAAAAAATCCCTTTCAGCTTTGACATCATTAATTCAATTAGTCAAATTGGTGTCTGTTTTATTAGGACATAAGAGAATAGGAGTAGGATACAAACAGAATGAAGCCTCACTTTCCTCTTCTGTAAAATGGAAATTGGATTTGATGAGCAAAACTTTTTCCTTTTTGTCCTGATATTTTATAGTTCATCTTCCAAAGACCCAGCAGTAGGTAGCAAAGAGGATAGCATTAGGCCTATACTCAGAAAAGACTAGAGTTCAAATCTGTCCTCAAAGACTTAGTAGGTGTGTGATCTTGGGCAAGTCACTTCACCTTTGTTTTCCTCAGTTTCCTCAAGAGCACCTACATCACAGGACTGTTGTAAGGATCAAATGAAATAATATTTGTCAAGTGCTTAGCTCAGTTCCTCACATATAGTAGGTGCTATATAAATGCTTATTTATTCCTTTCTCTCCTTCTCAGAGTCCCATTATATTACCCTAAATAAGTCACTTAAGTTTCATTAGCCTTACTTTCTTCATATTAAAATAGGGATAATGAAAGCATCTACTTCAGTGTTGTTTTAAGGTTGTTTAAGGTTTTACATTTGTAAAATGCTTTGCAAAAATTAAGAAATCATCAAATACAAGCTACCATCATCATCATCATCTCACAGTTTGAATCTTCTGAAGACACTTTCTAAGTTTACTTTCAGTTTGGCCATTCTGTTTTCTATGGTCCCTTCCAATTTTAATACTCTACATCGGAGTGGCTTTTCTAGCTCTGCCATTCCATGTTCTGTGGGTTGATTTCAGCTCTAACATGCTATATTCTAAGGATCCCTCCCAGTTCTTACATCCTATGATCTCAGGTTGCTTTCAGCCCCAAGTCTGCATTTTCTTTGTCAGGTGCCCTTCTGGCCTCTGATGGTCTATGTTCTAAGGCCCCTTTTAACTGTAATATTGTCTCTTGTATTTTCCCTGCCAACAAGAAGGCCTTGGATGATGGAGACCAGACCTCAAAGGCATGAAGATTCAATTCTTGCTTCTGACTCATAGGGATTGTGTGATCCTGGGGGTGGGGATCACAACCTTTTCAGTGCCTCAGGCAACTCTCTAAGAATGTTATTTGCTGATTCAGTACTAGTAGAACAAGCATTTGGAACTGGGATGGAGTTCTTCTGTGAGTGCTATCTATGATGATGAAATCACAGCCCAAGTAAAAACAAAATACCTGTATCTTCTAACTGTAGTGTTCTGCACTTAATGTTCCCTTTCAGGTCCAAGAAGAGGTTGTATTTCCTGAAGTCCCTTCCAGCTTTAATACCTTATAATTCTGTAAAACTTTATTGTTCAATGTGTGTGTTGGAATGCCTTATTTGTGTTGTTTGATTCATTATCTGTGAAAGGATGGTGATTTAAGGGCAGTCTATTAATCATGTTTGACACTAAACATTGATGAAGTGCCCTATGCCAATGATAATAATACAAATCACTTTTCCCCTTTTCCTGGAAATGGTGATATTCAGTATCAATATTTTTTCCCCTTGCCTCCCTGAATCCCCTGTCACCACCTACCTGCCAATAAGAATCTTAACATCATTCTAAATTGCCTTCCATCTCACTCTCTTTACTGATGTGATACATAAAGAATTGTGACAACTTTTATACTGTTCGGCAGAATCTATCAATATGGTTCCTTAACACCAGGAACAATCCTAAGCTTCCAGCCTTTCAATGATTCCTTTCTTCTTTTTCTCACTATTCCTACAGGAACCCCCTCACACTTTTGTCAATAACAATAAAAGGACTTTAACATATCCATTGGCTTACCACAGCAACTCCTGCAAAGTCTAGAAGCATTTTTGTTGTTCAGTAATTTCAGTCAGGTCTGACTCTTTGGGACCCCATTTGGGGTTTTCTTCCAACTCATTTTTACAGATGAGGAACTGAGACAAACAGGGTTAAGTGACTTGCCCAGGGTTACACAGCTAGCAAGTGTCTGAGGCCATATTTGAATTCAGGAGTATGAGTCTTCTATACCTCAGACCTGATACTCCATCTTCCATGCCAACTAGCTACCTTTCTAAAAACATAACTAACCTTCTTTTTTTGTGTGGTGGTTATTTATCTCTGTCAATAAAAATGCCAAGTGTCCTCTTGAGAAGTCTATTTGCTGCTACATTTTTTTCATGTTTTTCACCAGAAATGAAGAGCATTTATTGTGCAACACACTACTTTCCTCCACATTAAAAGTTCAGGTGTGCAGTAAGCCAAGTCAAAAGCTATCAAAAAAAATAAGCTGATTTTTCTCTTTTTTAACTCTAAATTTTTTCAGTCCAATTCTATTGACATTGATTCATTTATATAAGCATTTAAAAATGCAACTTTTATCTTATTTAATTTTTGTCCAATCAAGCTTGATTTTCTTACCTTTTTAATCCCTTCTCCCCCACAGAAAATCTATGAGCAAATCAATATTTATTAATGACTCACTTATTGAGTCCATCAAAAATCATATATTAACTGGCTATAAAGTCCCCAGTCATTTGTGGAATGGGGAAACATGTTTTATGAATGTAATGGAATATTATTGAGTCATAAGTAATTGTGACTGTGTTGCATAATGGTGAAAACAAAGTGTAGAATGAGAAATACCTGTCTTCAAATGCCATCTCCAATACTGAATCCTTGTGTGACCTTGAGGAAGTGGTAGGCAGCTGGTAATGCAGTGAATACAACACTTTTTCTAGAGTCAGGAAAACCCAAGTTCAAATCTGACCTCAGATAACTTAGTAATTCTGTGACAGTAGGCAAGTGATTTAACTTCTCTTTGCTTCAGTTTCCTAAGCTATAAAATAAGGATAATAATGGCACTCATCTCCGAGGGCTTTTGTGATAATCAAATGAAATAACATTTGTAAAGTGCCTGATACATACTAAACTCTATGTAAATATTATTATTGTTCTTGTCTTTCTTACTTCATCTCTCAGTGCCCCAGGCAATCTTTAAGATGATAAATTAAAGAAAAATGATTTATTAGCTTTGGTACAAGGTGATTTCTCCTCCCTTGACATTTTCTGTGCCAGTGAATGACAGTTTCAAAGATGTATATGTGGATGATGATTTCAGAGAATCATAGGGAAATTTGTATGAACTGATACAGAGCCAAGCAAGAACAGAGGATGCAAAATGAATGTGCAAATTCATCAATTCTAAAGATTTCTTCCTCAATGTTGGAGATGAAGACATGCCTAAGTCTGTCCATCCTGTAAGATTCTCACTCTTGTCCTCCCATAAGTCCTTCATAGTAGATAACAACACAAACATTATCCAATAGCATTTTACACTACTAGGTATATATTAGTACTCTATTTGTTCTTGTATAGCTTTTCTATTGAGATTTACAGCTAAGGCCCTTTAATTTTACCTTTGTAACATCTCCTACCCCTTTTCCAATAACTGTCACCACCTTGTTGCAAGCCCTTAACTTCTCATTCCTGTACTGTTAAAATATATTTCTGGTTGATCTGCTTGCCACAAGATCCTCTCCCCTATAGTCTATCTTCCACTCAACTGCCTATATGATTTCCCCAAAGTGCAGGTACAACAATATTACACACACACACACACACACACACAGACACACACATTAAACTAAACTCCACTGACTCCTATCTCCAGTTTGTTTAAAGATATTGGAGTAGTGGTGGGTTCCCTTGGATGTCTTCAAGCAGAGCTCCAATAGCCATGGTCAATTCATTTGCTTCTACCAATTCAGTGGACTCTGGGAGGTAGCTCAATAGAGCTATGTATATTTTATAGGTGGGATGCAGGGGTCCTCATCACAAATCTAGGATAGAAAACAATACTTGTGGTTGCTCACAGACCAGAGCACAGGCCAGGAGAGCAGTGATAACACTTCTCCTTGGATCATGCCATGTTTGAAGAACTGAGGGCTTGCTGTCCTCCAGAGCTAACTCATTTTCTGAAAACAAACAAACAAACAAAAACAAAAACAAAAACACCTGGAAGGAATGAAAGGATTTTTTTTTTTGCCCATTAATTTTTATTTAATTTAAATTTTGCATTTTATAATTTGGCAAATGTCAACAAAAACAAATATTTCCCCACATAAAGAAAAAAAATGATTTCATAGAAAGGTATGAATCTCTACTACATACAGTTCATTTTTTTAAAAAAATGACTAGATTAAGATGGAATCTAGACCCAAAAAAGGAAAAACCCTGGACTCTCCCACATGGCCAAATCTCTGACTTTTGCCTGAGGCTATATATCAATTGGCCTCTCATTGTGGCTACATCCAATTTCTGTTACACTTAATTCCTGGCCCTCCATAATCTTACCTCCCTATCACCCCCCCCCCCCACCATTTCCCACCCTTAATCCTAATTAGGCTTCATTCTCTCTTGGTCACATGGTCCAGGTCCCAGGAGTTCTGTTCCCTTTAGCTTACTGGCCACTCCCATCCAGATCTCCTTAGACCCTTCCTCCAGTCACCTCAAACTACTTGGCCACTCCTAGATCCCTTCCTCTGTATATAAGGTCCATCTGGTCCCAGATGACTCTCAAGGAGAAAGTGAGTGTGATGACTTTGCACAGCCCTCCCTCACTTAAATCAAAGTCAATTGCAAGTCATATCATCATTTCCCTGGTGCCATGGTCCTCTCTGAGAACAAAGGACAAACCACAACCACAACAGAGCTTAGTATATAGTAAGTGCTTGATAAAGATTCATTACTTGATTTATAAATTGATTTATTATTCCTGTGGACTATGTAATGATGGATTAATTCTCTAGTGTTTAACCACATGGCATAATCTGGAAAATTAGCATTCCTCAGCCACTGTTTTTGTTTTTTTGTTTTTTTGTTTTTCTTTGAAAATGGTTAGGTAAAACTGATTTAGTGGTTATGGGTATTTTTTTTTTCAGAAGACTCTATAAGATTTCAGGGTGTGACAAAACCAGCACAATGTCCCTTCTGAGATGCAGCCTGGATGAAGGGACTGCCCTTCGAACCAGGAAGAACCACCTGTGTCCTACATTTATCAGCCGTGTCACCCTAGACAAGTCATTTCATTTCTCTATGCCCCACACAACTCTCTAAGACTGTTTGTTGCAGAGTGAGAACAAATTTGTTTCCTTGGTGGATGAAGTTATCCCCAGGAGCTATCCATCCATACTAATGAAATCATAGTCTAGATTAAACACACACACACACACACACACACACACACACATATATATAATATATATACATACACACATATGTATACACACACACATATATATGTGCATGTATATATATATATATATTAAATCTACCAATAAGAGGATTGTAGAGTACATAGAGTTTCCTTTTTAAAAATATACTCTGTGATGATTCTCATCTTTGTCAATGATAAACACCTTTGCTGAACATATATCTCCCTGTTTCTTGCCTCACCTGATATTAAAAATCAAAGATAGTTTATATCTGTTGTTTTATCTTCCAAAACATAATATAATTTTGGCACATTCATTGGAAGACAACACATGAAACCATCTTGGATCTTCACACAATTGTTACTGCTTTTCCTCTCTCTTTGCCTTTTGTTCATCTTGTATTTATTCTGTATCTATTCAGTGCATTCTTATCTATACACATGTTGTCTCCTCCAATAGAAAGGATATTAAAAAGCTCAAGAGTCTGCAGAGGAGGAAAACAAAGAAGGCAAAGAACATTGAATTTATGCCATGAAAACATTAGTTGAAAGAATAGGTGATATTTGGCCTGGAAAATAGAAGACGAAGAGTGTGGATGATAGATATCTTCATGTATTTGAAGACTTAGCATGTCAAAAATAGCACAGACTTGTTCTATTTGGCTTTCCCACTGTGAACTCATTGAGGCAGGGAATGTTTTTTTGTTTGTTTGTTTGTTTAGTTTTTGTTTTGTTTTGTTTGTCCCCCCTATCCCTAGCATTTAGGCCACTGCCTGGCACAGAATGTGTTGATAACTGCCTGACTGGCCATAGGATACTGAACTAAGAGAAGTAAGAAAAATGGTGTTTTGTTTTGCTGTTGTTCTTTAACCAAAATGAGCTTAATGTAAATGAAAACTTCCTAAAAAAATGAGCGAAGGGAATAAAGAATGAATTGCCTTTAGAGGTAGTGGGTTCTGCTTTATTGGAAGTTTTCAAACAAGTGATGTACAGCTTCTTGTTCCTCATGATGTAGAGACAATTTCTTTTTGATTACCAACTGAAAAAATTCAATATCCTTCTGAGGTTCCTGCCGACTTGTTTCTCTCAACTCCCTCCTCTCAGGGAAGTCCATTCCACTTCTGTTCAGCTATAATTAGGTGACAATTTTTCCTTCTATAGAAATCTACTTATCATACATAACTTCCAGTGTTTTCTATGTGGAAGCAGATGATGATGATGATGATGATGATATATACACATATGCACATATTTATACAGATGCCTGTGCATGTGAATATATACATATGGACACACACACACACACACACACACACAAAGTGAGAGAGAGAGAGAGAGAGAGAGAGTGCTTTGATTTGTGTGAAGTCATGAAAAACATTTTTCCATATTGGCCATATTTTAAAAAAGCGAAATAAAAATAAAGTGAGAATATGCTTGCATTTGCACTCAGAGTTCATCAGTTTTCTCTCTTGAGGTACATAGCTTTTTTTTTTTTCATCATGAGTCCATTTGAATTGTTTTGGATCATTGTATTGATAAGAGTTACCAAGTCTTTCATGGTTGAGCATCATCACAACACTGCTGTTACTGTGCATGATGATTTTCTGGTTTTCATTTCACTGTGTATTAGTTCCTATTGTCATATTTCCTTGAAACTACAAACTTCATCATTATTTATAACATAATAGTAGGTCATCACAATCATATGCCACAACTTGGGTAAACATTCCCCAAGTGATAGGAAACCTCTTAATTTCTAATTCTTTGCCACCTCAAAAGAGCTGATATATATAGTGATTATATATATATATATATCACAATTTTTTATGATCTGCACAAATATACATATTTGTACATATAAATTCTTTCCCCCTTTCCTTGGGATACAGACTTATTAGTGGTATTGCTAGGTCAAAGGGTATGCACAGTTTTATAACTCTTTGGACATAGTTTAAAATTGTTCTCCAGAAGGGTTGGACCAGTTCACAACTCCACCAATAGTGGAATTTACTTTTTTCATTTTTCCATATCCATTCCAGGATTTGTCATTTTCTTTTTTTGTCCTATTATCCAATCTCATAGGTGGGAGATAGCAACTTGGAGTTTTTAATTTGCATTTCTCTAATCAATAGTGATTTAGATCATTTATTTATATGACTATAAATAGCTTTGATTTCTTCTTCTGAAAACTTTGACCATTTATTGATTGGGGAATAGCTCTTATTTTTATAATTTTGAGTCAGTTCTCTATCTAGTTGAGAAATGAGGAATTTTATTGGAGAAACTTGCTATTTTTTTATGTTACTTCATTGCTTATAGTACTTTTTAGCAAAAAGTAGTTTCTCTCATTATCTCTTTTAATTAGGTCTATTTTTCAGATCCTGATTGCTATTCCTGCCTTTTTTACTTCCAATGAAGCATATTAGATTCTGTTTCAGCCCTTTATTTTAGCTCTGTGGGTGTGTATCTGTTTCAAGTGTGTATCTTTAAACAGTATATTGTGGAATTCTGGTTTCTAATCCATTTTACTAACTGCTTCCATTTTATGGGTTGCGTCATCTGATTCCCATTCTCAGTTTTGATGACTGTGTATTTCCTTTCATTCCACTTTCTTGTTTCTCTTCTCTTTCTTTTTACTCCTCAAAAGTCTATTTTGCTTCTAACCACTACCTCTGTTTTGTCACCCCCTCCTTTCTTTAATCTCCCCTCCTATTTCTCTAATGGGTAGGATGATACTTTTCCATACAAAACTTAATATATATTTCCATCTTTGCACAAACTCTAAGAAGAGTGAAGCCCAGGTATTGTACTCCACTCCACCCCCACCGTAAAAGTTATTCTTTGTCTATCCCTTTTATGTGAAAACATTTTTTCACATTCTACCTCTCCTTTCCCCCTTCTCCTAGTTCATCTCTCTTTCTCACCCCTTAATTTTTGTGAAGATCATTCCAAGAAAATCAACTCACATCCATGCCATCATCTTTGTATGTAAACTCCTTTTAACTGAATAATGATAAAGCTCTTAGGAGTTGCATGTTATCTTCCCATATATGAATGTAAACAGTTTAAACTTATTGAGTCCCTTATGATTTCTCTTTCACATTTACCTTTCCATGCTTCTCTTGAGTCATGTGTTTGAATGTCAATTTTTCTATTCAGCTATGGTCTTTCTATCAGGAATGCTTGAAAGTCCTCTATTTCATCGTATATCCATTATTTTTACCTGAAAGACATTACTGGGTTTTGCTGGGTAGGTTACTCTTGCTTATAACCCTAGCTCCTTTGCCTTACGGGACATCATGTTCCAAGCCTTTTGCTCCGTTCATGTGGAAATTGCTAAATCTTATGTGATCCTGACTATGGCTCCATGATAGTTGAATTGTTCATTTATGGTTGCTGGGAATATTTTCTCCTTGACCTGAGAGTTATGGAATTTGACTACAATATTCCTGGGATTTTTCATTTTGCAATCTTTTCCCAGAGTGAAGTGGTGGCTTCTATGAATTTCTAAATTACTTTCTCTTTCTAAGATATCAGCACTGTTTTTCTGTGTAATTTCTTGAAATGTTAGGTCCAGGATCTCTTTTTGATCGTGAGTTTCAGGTAGTCCAATAATTCTCAAATTATCTTAACAAAATTGAAATTAAGAAAATTATTGAACTAATAAATAAAACTAAGATCTGGTTTTATATAAAAAAACAACAGCAATAAAATAGTTAAAACTTTGGTTAATTTAATTTAAAAAAAGAAAGAAGAAAAACAAATTACCAGTATCAAGAATGAAAAGAGTGAATCCACCACCAAGGAACAGGAAATTAAAACAATAATTAGGAACTATTTTGCCCAACTCTATGCCAATAAATTTGACAATCTTAGTGAAATGATACATATTTACAAAAATATAAATTGCCCAGATTATCAGAAGAGGAAGTAAAATACTTAAATAACCCCATCTCAGAAAAAGAAATTGAACAAGCCATTGATGAACTCCCTAGGAAAAAATCTCCCAGGCCAGATGGATTTACAAGCAAATTCTATCAGACATTTAAAGAACAATTAATTCCAGTACAATATAGATATTTG
The DNA here is from genome assembly GCF_900497805.2 of Vombatus ursinus. Taxonomy (NCBI): domain Eukaryota; kingdom Metazoa; phylum Chordata; class Mammalia; order Diprotodontia; family Vombatidae; genus Vombatus; species Vombatus ursinus. The sequence goes on along the minus strand of NW_020954600.1, from coordinate 9,523,932 downwards.
GGAAAATAGGTGAAGAAGGAGTCTTAGCAAATTCTTTTTATGATACAAATATGGTGCTGATACTTAAACCAGGAAGAGTCAAGACAGAGAAAGGAAATTACAGACGAATTTCTCTAATGAGTATAGATGCTAAAATTCTAAACAAAATATTAGCAAATAGATTACAGCAACTTATCATAAGAATAATACATGATGACCAGGTAGGATTTATAGCAGGAATGCAGGGCTGGTTCAATATTAGGAAAACTATCAACATAATTGTTCGTATCAACACCAAAACTAACAGAAACCATATGATCATCTCAATAGATGCAGAAAAAGCTTTTGACAAAATATAGCCCTCATTCCTACTAAAAACACTAGAGAGTATAGGAATAAATGGAGTCTTCCTTAAAATAATAAATTGCATCTACTTAAAACCTTCAGCAAGCATCATAGGTAATGGGGACAAGCTAGAAGCATTTCCAATAAGATCGGGAGTGAAACAAAGATGTCCACTATCACCACTGTTCAATATCATACTGAAAATGTTAGTTTTAGCATTAAGAGAAGAAAAAGAAATTGAAGGTATTAGAATAGGAAAAGAGGAACCAAAGTTATCACTCTTTGCAGATGATATGATGATATACTTAGAGAATCCTAGAGAATTAAGTAAAAAACTATGTGAAATAATAAACAACTTTAGCAAAATTGCATCATGAGTTTCATCATCAGTATTTTTATATATTACCAACAAATTCCATCATCAAGGGGTAGAAAGAGAAATTCCATTTAAAGTTACTGTAGACATTATAAAATATTTAAGAGTCTACCTACTGAAACAAACCCAGAAACTATATGAGCACAATTAGAAAACACTTCTCACACAAATAAAGTCAGATCAAATTACTAGAAAAAAATATCAGTTGCTCATAGGTAGGCTGAGCTAATATAATAAAAATGACAATTCTACCTAAGCTAATTTATTTATTTAGTGCCATACCAATCAAACTACCAAAATTATTTTATAGAGTTAGAAAAAATAATAACAAGATCCATTTGGAAGAATGAAAGGTCCAGAATATCAAGGGAACTAATGAAAAGAATTTCAGGGGAAGGTGACCTAGCCATTCCAGATCTTAAATTGTATTATAAAGCAGCAATAATGAAAACTGCTTGGTACTAGCTAAGAAATAGAGTGGTGGATCTGTGGAATAGGTTAACTATGCAAGACACAGTGGTCAATGACTATAGTAATCTATCCTTTGATAAACGCAAAGACCCCAGCTTCTGGGATGAGAACTCATTCTTGGACAAAACTGCTGGGAAAACTAGAAAAAGAGTATGGCAGAAACTAGGCATAGAACAAAATCTCACACCATATACCAAAATAAAGTCAAAATGGATTCATGGTTTAGATATAAAGGCTGATACTGTAAGCAAACTCGGAGAGCAGGGATTAGTTTACCTATCATATTTATGGAGAACAGAAGAATTCATGACCAAACAGGAGATAGAGAACATTACGAAATGCAAAATGGATAACTTTGATTACATTAAATTGAAAGTTTTTGCACAAACAAAGACAATGCAATGAAGATTAGAAGGAAAATAGAAAATCTGGCAAGAATTTTTACAAACAGTCTCTCCAATAAGTGCCTCATTTCCAAAATATAGAGAGAATTAAGTCAAATAAGAATACAACTCATTCCCCAATTGATAAATGGTCAAAGGATATGAACAGGCAGTTCTCAGATGAAGAAATTAAAACCATCTATAGTAATATGAAAAAGTGCTCTGAATCACTATTGATTAGAGAAATGCAAATCAAAACAACTCTGAGGTACCACATCACACCTATTAGATTGGCCAACATGATAAAACAGGAAAATGATAAATGTTGGAGAAGATGTGGGAAAATTGGAACGCTAATGCATTATTGGTGGAGTTGTGAAATCATCCAACCATTTTGGAGAGCAATTTGGAAATATGCCCAAAGGGCTATAAAAATGTGCATACCTTTTGACCCAGCAATAGCACTTCTAGGGCTATATCCCAAAGAGATCACATAAATGGGAAAAGGACCCAAATGTACAAAAATATTTATAGCAGCTATTTTGTGGTAGCAAAGAATTGGAAATTGAGAGGATGCCCATCAATTGGGGAATGTATGAACAAGTTGTGGTATATGAATGTAATGTACTACTATTGTGTTATAAGAAATGATGAACAGGCTGACTTCAAAAAAACCTGGAAAGACTTGTATGGTCTGATGCTAAGTGATGTGAGCAGAAACAGGAGAACGTTGTACACAGTAACAGCCATACAGTGAGATGACTAATGTTGATAGACCTAACCCTTCTCAGCAATACAAGGATATAAGACATCTCCAAAGGCTCAGGAGGGAAAATGATATCCATATCTAAAGAAAGAACTATGGAGTTTGAATGCAGATAGAAGCATACTATTTGCTATTTTCTTCTGTTGTGTTTTGTTTCCTCTTCCTGGTGGTTCCTCCTATTGGTTCTAATTCTTACTTATAACATCACTAATGTGAAAATATGTTTAATAAGAATGTATATGTATAGCCTATATCAGATTCCATGCCATCTTGGAGAGGGAGGTCAGGAGGGAGGGGGAGAAAATTTAAAACTCAAAAGCTTATGGAAGTGATTGTTTATAATTCAAAATAAATAATTTTTTTAAAAAAAGAGATTTATAATACTGCAGAGCTACCTGGAGAAGGTCCAGAATCTATCAAGGTATTTGGCTAAACTACCTATATGGGGAAAAAAAAGACAAAGTCCATTGTATATTGTAGACTATAATCTGTAATTATATAAACTATAGATTCATAGGCAGATCTATACATATACAGAAACTTGATCTATCAATCTGTAGCTGTCCAACTATAAATCTATCTGCTTATGATTTATGGTTATTTCTTTATACTTACTCTCTCTCTCTCTCTCTCTCTCTCTCCCCCTTGCCCTCTCTCTCTAGCTAGCTATCCATCTATCATCTCTCCAACAGAAAAATGGAAATGGACAGTGACCTGAATGTTGAATTAAACAGGAAGGGGAGAGCAGGATAGGTCATCTTCACAAAATTATTGAATTCTTATAATGATCCTAGATTTCACACTCAGAAAGGTTTATTCTTCTAATACCAATGTTCTATTGATGGTATTGTGTGGCAATGAATCAGAGAACATTGCAGTCTCTGAAGAATTAAAAAAAGATTATTATCCAAAGGACAATGGACAGGCATATGGTGGGCTTTTGCAATTATAAAGAAGAAATAATTAAGAAGTGAAAGAAAAATATATCATCAAAGTAAAACAAAATTTAAAAAAAATGAAGATGTGAAGATCATGTGATGAGATAAATTAATAACCAATGTGTCAGATGTATACTCCCTTGATATTTTGGTAGTGTCAAGAGAAATTGAGGAAGGCCACAAAAAACACACAGCATGCTCGGTGAACAACTGTGACAAACTTATGGGAGGTCATGTAGAAGAATCACACAGGTTGGCCAGTTTTGATGAGTTGTGATATACCTTTTTGGCAGCACTGTTCAAGTTTTTGAGATCATGGAACCATTTGATTATTTGAATATCTGTTTCACTGGGTTGTTATGAAGTCCAAATGAGGCAATATAGGAAAAATATCTAGTAAAATGTAAAGTTGTATGTAAATTTCAGTAGGGAGATGGAACACATACACACACACACACACACTCTCTCTCTCTCTCTCTCTCTCTCACACACACACACACACACACACACACACACACATAACCACATAACCAAGGTAGAAGATGATACATGGTAAGTACATAAGAGAAATGGAAAACCAATATGACCCAACATGGGAGCGTTATACTTAACTCAGACGGGATGGGATAATTAGGCAAGCCTAAAATTTTCTGCTTTGGTGATTTAATAAATTGAGTATTAATCCTTAAAATCAGGAAGTCCTGGGTTCAAATTTTGCCTCTGATACTATCTGCATGGCCATGGGCAAATCACCTAATCTCCCTCAGCTTCAGTTTCCTCATCTATAACACAAGGACAAAAAACAAACCCCACAACATCTACATCTCAGGTTTTTCAAATGAGATACCAAATATAAATTATTATATTATTATATGTACAGTGCTATTTATACAGAAAGTTATATTTGGGCGTAGGACTGTACCTGAGATTTCACTGGTATACAGAATTCTAATATGATGGAACTCCTTTCCAAGGCTGATTAGTATCTTTTCTTTGACTTATAACTTTATAAATTTAGCTATGGCACAGGGTCACATTCATCATATATCAGAAGAAGAAGTTGAGCCCAAGCTGCCTTGGTTCTGGGACCAGCTTTCTATTATATAAAAGCTGAGAGACTTGGTATTAGTTACAGTGTATAAAGTTGGTTATTATTGTGAACATCTGCCAACTATGTAGAAGCAATGAAATAGGATCCTATACTTCCATGTGGTTTAATTCTATTATTAAGGAATTGACTGATTCTGTAAAATTTTAACCCCTTAGTTCCTTGCATAAATGCTAAGGAATACTATGGAAACAAACATGTCTACATCTGGAAAAAAATATTTGATTTTAGTTAAATAGTTTGTAGTTCTCTTCATAAAAATTACTTCTGCGACCATGGGAAAGCAAAATAGATTATTATTTCCACTTCGATATTGGTCTAGTAAAATAGACATGTTTCACACACATACAAACACAGACACACACACATTCGTGCATGTGTGTGTATGTGTGTTACCAAGAAATGATTATAAAAGATTCTGGATTTTCTAATAAGTTTTCTGCGGGCACATCAGAAAGTTGGAAGACATAATTTCATTGGGGATGAGGACAAGGTAGAAAGGAAAAAATATACTATATTGAAAAATTCCAATCCATTAGATACCAGTGCCAATTGTATTCAAATATAATTGTTCTTTTGCTGAAGATGGGAAGGGTTATACTGAAGAGAAATGAGGGAAAAGTAGGAAACTTTCTTGGAATGGTGTGACTTTTCTGGAGTCAGCCTTCTGTCCTGAGACAGTTGCTTTAATATCTTTTGCATTTCAGACAAAACAATTGTTCTTTAAAGGATGCCCACTGAAGGATTAATGCATACCCAGAAAGATCATTGCTCTGTACCATGTTTTAGTTAGGCAATTTATTGTGGCTTTGAACAGTGGATAAACAATTCTGTTATCATGTCCCAAAGGGTTCCTAATTGTTCCTTCTGAAGATTACTCATCTCATTTCCTTGTGGCTGTTTCCCTCAAGACTTTCCTAAATCCAATTCTGTCATTTAGCAGCACATGCTAATTTCTTCTTTTTTATTGCTGTCAGTTGCAGGACCAAAGCATTGAGTCAGAAACTATAAAGCCTTGCACTAAATTGTTGCATTAAGTTATTACCTAGAGAACAGGCAACTTTCTAAGTCTTACCTATGAAACTATTGATTTTTGACTTCCCTTATTAGAAAAAATTCTCAAATTGGGAGTACCCTACATGGGCAAAATAATGGATTCTTTGTATATGACCTATTTATGTAATTTCAAAGAAAAGTAGAAGATTAATTTCAGCCATTTTCATTAATTAATGTTTAGGGAAAATGATAAGGCATGGTAAAAAGAAAATCCTTAAAATGTTCCATAGAGGAAATAACTCTGACTTATGATGTTATCTTTTACTTTTAATTTATTTCCCTGAGTCATGATGCATATTTTACAATGCTAGTTTTAAAAGTCAACACAAATTAAGCATATTGATTTGTCCTTTGTTGTGTGGTAATATTTAGCTATTTCAGTATTACACCATCAGTTGTCAAGTAATATTTGAAAATGTACTGAGAGCAATTATAATAAAGATTTTCACCTTCTACAATATACAACTATATATGTATGCAGTAGGGCATGGAGTTTCATAAAATAGGCTGTGAATGTCTTTCATACATTTCTCTGGACTTTTAATTTTAAGCATTGTATTAGAAGTCTGGTACAGGGAGCCAAGATGGTAGAGTACAGGTCAGAACCCAGTAGAACTCTCTCAATATCCCTCACTTCAAAACCTTAAAATAATCTCTCAAATCAAATTTTGGAGTGGCAGAGCCAACAAACAGTCAGATGGAGACATTTTTTTCCAACCTAAGACAGCTTAGGATTGTTGAGGTCTGAGAGATTGAGACCCTTCAAAGACCAAAGTACAAGATGGGGTCATCTGGAATGAATTCACAAACTCAAGCAATCTGTAAGTCAAGTTGCAAAAAGTTTATTAGTATGCTTTTCAGCAGGCAAGGATTCTTAAGGAACCTGCAAGAGACTGAGGATGGAGCTAGGGTTTATGTGGAAAAGGAATGCCAGGGACACTGATGAGGTAATCTAATGGTCCAGGTGTCTTTGGGAGCTATGGATGAGAAAGTACAAGCAGTATACCAGACAGGGAGGGAGATGACAGAGGTATGGATCTTTGGAGTCTGGCAGGAGGGAGAGTCCTTGGACTGGCCAAGGACAAAACTTCTTGGGCTGGGTAAGGCACCGCTTTCCCTCTGACTTGATGAGAGAATGCTCTTCAACAAGGGAAAGCTTTCTCACAAGACAGGAACTCACTAGGGAATTGGGAGGTTTCCAGAGACATGATCTGAGGGCTCGGGCCTGAGCAGCCCAGCACTCTCTCACCCAACTTTGTGTAGAGATCAGGGTCTTGCTGGGGCCCACACATGAATAACTGCTAGGCACAGTGTCCTTGGGCTGAGGAGTGGTTGTCAGAGACAGTGTTTCTAAGACTAGGGAGAAATTGGGGTCCAAGTCCAAGTACAAGCACCCAAGCCCCATCAGGAGGTCCTCAGGAGAGGTCTGTAACATGAGGGTGGGTGCAAACCCAGATCAGTGGTGATTGGAGGCCGCTGTGACAGCACAGAGCTGGAGCAGCTTTGGGAACTCTCAGCCTAAAGACATTAATGGGGTGGAGTAACTGATCAGAAAGAGATTACAGGGCCCCTTTGCTGGCACTGGGTGCAGCTAGCACGGATTGGCAACACTATAGCCCATATACAGTTCTGGGTCACAATTTCTGGCAGAGAGGAGCCAGGGTGGTTGGTCACAAGGGAACAGGGACCCTGGACATAGTTCCATGGCCAAGAGGAGAGCTAGCACTTGCTGTTGCAGAAGAACAGGGGACCTCCTCACAATTCCAAGGCTAAGAGGGGCAATAATATTTGTAGCTACAGGGAAGTATGGGTCCTTCCTGGTTAAGTAGAAGAGAACATACCAGGAGAGCAGTAACTATATTTCTCCCAGGGTAACACCACTCTTTGAATTAGCTCTGAATTAGCTCTGAAAACAATGTGATAAATGGAGGGAAATGAAATGGAGGAAAATGAACAGTTAGTGATGATAACTGTGAATGTGCATGGGATGAATAAACCTATAGAAAAGAAGTAGATAACAGAATCAATTGGAAACCAGAATCCAAAATATGTTGTGTGCAAGAGACACACGTGGAACCAAAAGACACACAGAGATTTGAAATGAAGGGCTGGAGCAGAGTATTTTGGTTCACCTGAAGTAAAGAGGGAAACAGTGACAATTATGGTCTCAGAAAAAGAAAAAGTAAAATTAAACCTAATCGAAAGAGATAATCAAGGAAACTACATTTTGCTAGAAAGGTACCATAAATAATTAAGTAGTATCAAAGAATTTTATAGCAAACTTTTTCTGGTAAAGGTTTCATTTCTCAAATATATAGTGAATTGAGTCAAATTTATAAAAATGAGTCTTTCCCTAAATGTTATATGGTCAAAGTATGAACAATTTTCAGAAGAAGAAACCAAAGCCATCTGTAGTCATACAAAAAAGACTCTAAATCATTATTGATTTGATAAAGGCAAATTAAAACAATTCTGAGGTACCACGTCCCATCTATCAGAAATGGAAAATGCTGGAGCAGATGAGGGAAAATAGGTGCAATAAATAGGAGCGGTGAACTGGTCCAACCATTCTGGAGAGCAATCTGGAACTATGCCCAAAGGGTTATAAAAACTGTGCATACCCTTTGACCCAGCAATACCACTATAAAGTCTATACCCTGAAGAGATCAATGAAAAAAGGAAAAGAACACACATGTGAAAATATATCAGCTCTTTCTGTGGTGGCAAAGAGCTGGAAATTGAGGGCATACTCATCAATTATGAATGGCTGAACCAGTTGCAGCATATGATTGTGATGGGATACCATTATGCTACAAGAAATGGGGGAAGTTTCAGAAAACAAACAAACAAACCTGGCAAGACGTATATGAACTGATACAAAGCAAGGTGAAAAGAAATGGGAGCTCATTGTATACAATAACAGTAATATTGTAATGATGATTAACTGTGAAAGATTTGTCCACTATTATCAGTACGATGATCCAAGACAACTCTAAAGGACTCATGAAAAAAAAATGCTTTACACTTTCAGAGAAAGAACTGATGAAATCTGAATACAAATTGAAGTATAATTATCTCTTTTTTCTTTATTTTCTTTTGCTTTTGTTTTTGAGATGGGACTGATAGGGAAATATATTTTGCCTGATTTCACATGTATAATTTATATCATGTTGTTTAACTTCTCAGTAGGTGGGGGATGGGAAGGAGAGAGAGAGAATCTGGAACTTAAAATTTAAAAAAAAAGTGTTAAAATAAATAAATAATTTTAAAAGAAAAACAATAAAAGAACAGATAAATAAAATAACCAAAAAAGTGTGGGACAATGAAAAGGATCTTGCATCCAGAACTTGGTGTTCTGGGCTGTCATCATGTCTCTGCAAATAACTTGCTACATGCTCCTGAAAAAGTTTATTCCTCTCGATTGCTCCTTCTCCTGTTCAGCGACTCCCTATTGCCTCTGAGATCAAATAATACCTCCTCTGTTTGACATTTAAGACTTTTCATAATATGTCTTTACTCATTCTTTCCCAAATGATTACACACTAGTTGACCATGCCTTTTTCACCACTCTCCACATGTCACCATAGCATTCTATGGTGTAGTCAAACCTATGCAAAAATCCTCTGCCATCTTTATGGTTAATACCAGCTGAAATGTTCTCCTTTCTCACCACTTCCTTTTCAAACCTTTATTTCAGGCCTGCACAACATATGGCCCAAACAGCCTGCAGGCGGTATGTTGTACAGGCCTGTTTTACATCCTCTACATTTTTTGTGGGCCATCTGAAATTCTTTGGTGGCTCAGCCCACCGGCAGAATGTTGTGCAGGCTTGCTCAAGATCAAGTCAAAGCTTGCCTTAAAAGCCACCTACTTCCACAAAATTGACATTATTTCAAGAGATTTTAATGCTGCTTGAAATTTGATGGGTGGTGGGGAAGTGTCAGGGATCTGAGATGGAGTGGAAAGGAAATCTGGACCTATAACTTTCTCAGAGAAAGAACCTCTCAGGGATGAAATCCCCCCTACCAATGAAGAATTGTAACTTCTGTAATTCTGTAATCTTTTGATGTTACCTGGGACACTAAGAAGATACCATTTTATTGTATTTTATTTTATTTTACCAAGTTGCCTTTTTTCTCAGAGACAAAACTTAAACTGAGGTCTTCTTGATTTGAAGGCTGCCTCCCTGTCCACTATGACATTCTGTTTCCAAAATCATTTAGTGTATGCATGTGTGTCTCTATGTCTATCTGTGTGTGCATGTTGTATATGTTTATACATGCAAACATTTGTTACACGCTCCAAAACCACACATGAGCTCTCTCTCCTCTCCCTCTGTCTCTCTCTCTGTCTCTCTCCCTTTGTCTCTCTCTGTCTGTCTCTGTCTCTGTCTCTCTCTCATACATCTTCTACCAGAGCTGAAGTGATGGAGGTGAGAGAGGTGCTGGATGACCTAATTCAAATTCAGCACCCTCATTTAACAAATGAAAAAATTGAAACCACTGATTCAATTCAATTAATTCTATTCTCACTTATTGTTAACTATTATGCACCTAGCCTCTGTAGATAGAAAGACTAAATTGGAATAGTTCCTATCCTTGAAACAGTGTCTGAAACATAAAAGACATACTATAAATATTTGTTGAATGAAATAGAATTGCATGTTCTCATATATGGAATAGAATTGCTTTCAGTTTCCTCTTCTGTATAATGAAAGGGCTGGATTTGGATAGGCCATTCAAAATCTCTTCTAGTTCTCAACTTCTGACTCTATAATTAAATGTTAAAAATAAATAAATAAAAAAGAAACTTAATTTAAAAACTACAGGGAAAACTCTGACTGGTAAAGTGGGTTTAAAGATAAATTTATTATTCTTTCCAGAAAAAAAAATATAAAGGCCAGGATACATACCATGTCTTCAGTATTTAGAAACACAGAGAATAACAGTTAAGGAATAAGCTGTTAGACTGAAAGTGAAAGCAAATGACAGAAATTACCAAAGACAGAGGATCCCCTTTGGGAACTTTCCTAACCATAGAAATTGGAGAACTTTTAAAATAAAAGCTTCTGGCGAATGCATTAGGGAGAAAAATTGTTAGTGGTGAATCATAAAACACCTATTAAGAAAAAGCTTTCCAGCCTTTCCCATACACATGTATTTTAGTATATGCAACACCAAGAACCATTTAAAAGAATCTCTTTTTTGTAAATTTTTTTTGTTAAAAAAGAAATTAATAATTTTTTCTCTTCCAGGGTTTTCAGGATGAAGAATTGCTTAGCTAACTCTATCATTGACTGCTTTTTTGAATTAACAACACATGAAATGCCTATTTTCAGTGCACCATAAAGACCACCATTTTCTCTAATAAGTTTGTCTTAGTAATGCTAGAAAAGGGCATTACTTAAAAAAAAAAAAACCTACACACAGAGAATTGGGAAGAAACAAAGAGACATTATTTACATTGTTTGTAACAGCCTGGTTACTCTCCCAGTCCCCTGCTTGCGTTGACAATCAGCATATTTTAATTTGATGTTTAAAGGATGTGATTTCCATAGCAGCAGTGAAAACAACAAACTACAACTGGGGAATGGGTTTCTAGAACATTATTAGGGATAATGACCTTATGGAGTCACATGGCTACCCTGAGACAAGATGAAGGCCAAGTTGTAAGAGATTTGTTTTTACCAATGTAAATATTGTTCATGATATTCCTAAATTCCTTTATCTCTGTTTTAAGCTACAGGAATAATAGAGCATGTAGCATTCATGCATTCATTCACTATAAAACCAGGCATCCCTCACCCTCTGGTTTGTGTGTATAATGCTTGAAAAATAAAGTTCTAAAATGTTTACAAAAGGCAGAAATAAACAAAAACAAGGCTGCCATGAGCTATTATTATTTTTTCTTAGTCCATCACTGAATTATTAAAATATGTTGGGCTGATCTCTATTCCATAATTTCTTTGTTTATGTAGCACATAGTCCCACATCAATATATCTGGGAACCCACAAAAGTCTCCTGATATTCAATGGACTCTGTATATCTGAATCCATGGAATGTGTCCTGTTGGTGTTCATTCACTCAAACTATGAGACCCAATCAATGTGTTTACTTTTACTAGTCAGCAAGGCAACACAGTTAATTAAAAGCAAACACTTTTAAAGTGAAATAATAGTAAGAAATGTAGCAATAAAACATTTCCTAAGTAAGTCTGAGGCACTCAGTACCATAATAATACACATTATCAATGAAAAAAGAAAACAAAACCAACAAAAAAAAAACATGCATAAGGATAATGAGTGGAGGGGCATACAAGTAGAGAACACAGGTATACCTGTGAATGAGTATTACTCTTCCATCCTCATATATCCCTCAAAATGCTTTGTGTACTTGCAAGCTCTCATAGACAAATGTGAGTACATGCACATAGGATTTTTTTTTATAAGACTACTTGAGAAAAGCATTTGAGTGTTTTTTGGTAAAAAAAAATCATTAAGAGTTCTTGAGAAGGATAATGTTGCCATAAAAAACCATCATTCAGAGATGACTTTTTCACCAAGTTACATTATTTTTAAGGTCCACAAAGGAAATATCATGGTGAAGATGACCCTATTATATTTAATATAATTTATGGTCTTAACATTTCTAAGAAAAAAAGGGAATTGTATGTGCTAAAACATTTTTATTTAAATATGGGATAATGTGTTAAATTGCTAACTAATGGATTTAATTTGTTAAGACAGGGCAACCATAAAACAGTTATTTAAAAAAAAAACTGCTAAAAATTATTGTGTTTTTTTAAAGATTTCTGACAGTAGTAGGAGTACTTGTTAGGTAGATAGCACAGTGGAAAGAATTCTGGAATTGGAGTCAGTGAGATCTGAGTTAAAACCTATTTCAGATACTTCTATCCCTACGACTCTGGCCAAATCCCTTAAATGAGTTTACCCTCAGTTCCCCAATCTGTAACATGGGGATAACAATAATGTTTACTTTACATGGTTGGTGTAAGGATTTTATGAAATTATATATGTAAAAAATTTCTGTAAACTTTAAAGCACAGTACAAATCTTAAGTTATATGTAATAAATATGCTCTGGCTCACTTTTCCAGAACCAGACACATTACATCATCCCCTCAGACTTCGGACAATCTGAGATTTTAAAAGGGTTTCTCTTCTATGATTGAAGGGCTCAAAGCCCTACTGGCTGTGGTGTAGTGGGCTGAGTACTAATTCTGGATTCAGGAAGAACTGAACTCAAATTTACCCTTAGAAACTTACCAGGTGTGTGCCCATGGGCAAGTCACTTAATCTGTTTTGCTTCAGCTTCTTCAGCTATAAAAGGATAATAATAATAGCTATATATAATAGATAATAATACCTCTCAGGGTTATTGTTAGGATATAATGAATGTTTGTAAAGCATTAAGTGCAGTGCCTGGCACACAGTAGGTGCTTAATAAGTCCTTGTTTTTGCCTGTCTGCTTTCTTACTCTCCCCATTGTTAAGTGCTAGTGAGGAAGGCCTCAGTTCCGTTTAGTAACTTAAAAACAATTAGCTTTTACAAAATAATATTACCTTGAATATATAAAATAATATTTTAAGCAATTCCCTAAACATCCAGGTAACAACTCTTCTCTATACCACAGGTCCTGGGTGAACTCAGTGAACTCTGAGGACCATTCCTAATCTGAGATTGATTTGATTTTTTTCCTTCTGTTTATTTTTAGCAGAGCCCCATTTTTTTAAAAATGGTAATTTATTTGTTTAGTTAGTCTTAGTTTTCAACATTCACTTTTATAAGATTTTGAGTTCCAAATTATTCCCCTCTCCCTCCTCAAGATGGCATGCAATTTCATATATACACATGTACAATCACATTAAACATATTGCCACATATTCACGTTGTAAAAGAAGAATCAGAACAAAAGGGGAAAACCACAAGAAAAAAAATAAAAGAGAAAATAGTTTGTTTAAATCTTCATTCAGACGCCATAATTCTTTCTCTGGATGTGGATAGCATTTTCCATCATGAGTCTTTTGGAATTTTCTAAGATCATTGTATTGCTGAGAAGAGCTAAGTGTATCAAAGTTGCTGTTACTGTGTACTGTGTCCAATGTTCTCATGATTCTGCTCACTTCACTCAGCATCATTTCATATAAGTCTTTCCAAAAAATCTCTGCTCATCATTTCTTATAGCACAATAGTATTCCATTATATTCATATACCACAACTTGTTCAGCCATTCCCCAATTGATGGGCATCCCCTCAATTGCCAATTCTTTGCCACCACAGAAAGAGCTGCTATAAATATTTTTGTACATGTTGGTACTTGGATCGTTTTTATGATCTCTTTGGGATACAGGTCTACTAGTGTTATTGCTGGATCAAAGGGCGCACAGAGTTTTACAACTCTTTGGCCATAGTTCCACATCGCAGAGACTCATTTCCATTGATGGAAGGGGTTCTCAGTATTGAAACCTCTCTCCATTAATGTTTATTGGTATATACACGTGAAACTTGTAGTCAAGGAACTATGCTTGTCACACTGATAATCTATAAAACATAGTCCTTTTATTTCATGTGAGGGTTAAACCCAGAGTCTTCATGACTAAGGATGACTCTATCCACTAGACCACATTTCCAACTTGCCTTATTGTGGCATATTAAATTAAACAAAACAAGATAAAGCATCTTCTCATAATGAAATCCTTCTGCAACTAATATTTTATGGTTTTAAATAGGTTTTCAAATTATTATTGCAATTGCATATGTCATCCTTTCTTCCCCTATCCCAGATGGAATTGCTCTTAACCTTCCCCCCCGCCCCAACTTCCTATTGCAGTTCAGTCGCTATCTAGTCATACTGGATTCGATCATTCCCAATATTGATCTTTGTCTTCAAATATTGTGTGTCTGCTAAGTGTAAAGTGTCATTGTACAAAATGTGATCAAATTGATAAGCTTCTCTACCCTTTAGAAGCAATCGATTGAACTGATTGCAATTTTAAGGTGACGCTTTTGAAACATTAATGAGTTTTTTTTTGCTTCATCCAGAAATAAATAGACCTTTATTTTTTAAGGAAGTAACATCAATTTAGCTATGCAGGATAAATAGACGAATGCCTGAGGATATTTTGGGCCACTCTTGAGCTATTCCAGTAAACAAGTAAACAAAATATTGGATGGAGAGAAGAGAAGGAAATGTTTACTCTGCTTCCACCATCTACTATTGTATTTCATTGTTCTTGTGGCATAATTGAACTTAGAAGAAAATTAATCACTTTTTCCCTTTTATATCAAATCTTAATTCTCATAGTCTATTTTTTTTTCTGGACATGTTGCATCCCTCAGCAGAATGTACGTAATGGAGTCAAGGATTATTTAATTTTTGTCTTTGTATCTCTTAGAACAGAACACAAAGCCTGACGTCTTCTATTTCATTATTTAATCTATTATTGGTGGTTTTTTGTGGCTGAATGAGAGGTGGAAGGAACTTAGAGTTCATGTAGTCAAAAAGTCACATTTGACATTTGAGAAAACTGAGGTATTGAGAGATGGGATAACTCACCCAAGACTACACAGTTAGTAAATGGAAGATCTTGGAATGGAACTTAGGGAACTCATTCACCCAAGATCAAGAATGATATAAAAAGATAACAGAATAACTGTGGTGCTGTGTATTCATGGCCCAATGGCAGACGGTTTAGATACAGAGTTTGAGGCCTCTACTCCCTACCTTGAATACCACAGTAGTGTTTGTTCTTCTAGCCACCAGGGAAGAGATAAAGAGTACATCTCTGAGCTTTTTTGTGGTCATACTCATTTCAAGAAAGGAAGAAAGAGAAAAAGAAAGAAACAAAAATTTTGAAAAAGTTTTTTACTACAGCTAAGTAAGCCAACAGGGCAATAGAGGATACATGCAAATGTTCTGATAGGGGAAAACAAACAAACAAACAAACAAACCTTTCTATCATGAATTTCCAAAAGAAGGCTTACCAATCCTCCATGTAGACATGAATTAGCCAGAAAATATTTTCCATGCTCTTAGGCCTGGGTGCTCACTGGCCAGTTATCCCTTTACACTTCGCCTAAATAAAATGTCTGGTAGAATTCATTTATTTCTGTGTCACTACTTATTTCTTGATTGAACTTCAATACCTGAGACAGTTGTCAGCCTAATATATATGATTTTTATATAGAACAGAACTCACATTAAAAAAAGGAGGGAGTGGCAAGATGCCAAATTACTAGAAAGAAGAAAGCCAATTAATTGACCATTGTTGATGTAATCAGTGTTCAGTGCAGTGCTCCAGCATTCTACAAACTGTAGTTACTACAGTAGGGTCATAACAGTCCCAGGGGAAAACAAAACAAAACAAAACATCGCTACCACCAAAAACAACAAAAAGACCTCACATTTACATTGTACTTTATTGTTCACAAAGCAAACACACATATGATCACTTTGATTCTCAAAACAGGATAACTGTCAGTAAAGGAGGGCAAGTTGGTACCACAACATTGAGATTCCAGCTGGGCTTCTATGCTTTGCTGTGTAAATGTAATTGGGGCCAAATGAACATCCCTGATCTGTGACCTGACACTGACACCTTATTCTTTGCTACATTCCAATGTTAGATTCCTTACTTCCCCTCACCACCTCCCCATTAAATGTTTCCCTTTATGGAAAAAAAAATGTGTTATAAGTTTATTGAAGACAGTTTGATTAAATGGGACCAGAAAGTTAATGCGGCTAGTGGTAGCTTCCTCTCTCATTATCTATACTATTTATCAGTTTTAAGAAAACACAGCATTGAGGTATATAACATAAAAAGGACGATTACTGACCACTTGAATTTTATCTGTTGGTCAAGCGATGATGGTAAATTGGAATTTGACATAATTATAAGAAAATAACATTACTTGGGCCAATACTGTACAGGGGTTGCTCATTATCTATTACTACTAATAAAGGTAAAGGGGAACAATTTTAAAGACAAGAAGTTCAGCTATATAATACACATTACGATATTTTCTCTCATGAGTGTCATAAAAAGAAGGCATTTTGGCAGTGAATCAAGACATAATGTATATGGGAATTGATGGTCATTTAATTGTATCATATACTACCATTTCCATAAAAAGTTAGATTTGAGAAATTCACATATTTTTGTTTAAATCATTTCCCCCCCTGAAACCTACAGCAACTTCACAAAGATGGACAATGGATAGATTTAGCATTCTAAGTTTATAATTCCTAACCTCCAATTATTTTAATCCTGTGCAGTACAACTTCTTATAAGAAATCCAAATTTTGTAGGAACCTCCAGAACACTGAAAAAACTTGAAAAGCTAGGAAAATGTGAATTCAATATAAATATCTCTGAAACATCATAATCAGTTTATTCCCAAGCTGAAATATCTTCACAGCTTAAGCGTGGCTTTGCAAAAGGTGCCCAGAAAATTGCATGTCAAAATGATAAATTTGTCAATTGGTACAACTGCTTATTGTTATGGGCATGACACTGAGAATAAAATAAGAAAACCTTATGCCTGCAAGGCTCATCTATAGGAAAGAGTGCACCTGCCCTTCATCTGCATTAGCTCGATGCCTTCCTGAATCTATTTAGGACAATTGTGCTGCCCTTCCCACTGGCATTTTGGTTAGAGAGAATAAGGACATAGATAAAAATCAGCACTCAAGAATGTGAGTCAAAAGAAATAATTCTACCTAATTTAAAATAGGAATACTTTTTGTTCGGTTGAGTTCAGTTGAACTCATGGGATTCCCGGTTGATCTTCTCTTGGAGCTAAGTGGAACATGTTTAAAATGTCCTTAAAGATTTTTTTCACTATAATTCAATCAGGGACAAGGGGCTCATTAAACAAATCATGGTTTCATCTTAAAATAGATTGCATCTGATGGTAAGGAGCAAGAGTCATCACTCAATGGGAAGGAATGGGTTGTGGACGAGATCAATGGAGGGAATATCCAAGTGATTTTAATTTTTCTTTTTCGAGCGTTTGAGTGATGGTTATATCTGTGATAGGTCTTAGGCACCATCATCCTTCCAATCATCCAGCTTCATGACTTTGGAGTCACACTCTATTTTTTTTTTCTCTCTCTCATGCTAACTTCAAATCAATTGCTAAGTACTGTCAATTCTCCCTTCAAGATAACTCTTGAATTGGTCCCCTTCTCTCCACTCACATTGCCATCAATCTGGTTTTGGCTCTCTTAATCTTTGTCTCATGTATTGCAAAAGCTTCTTACTTGGTCTCCCAGTTTCCAATCTTTAATATCTCAATCCATTGGGCACATAACTACCAAAATCATCTACCTAAAATATAATCTGATTTTGTTACTCCACTTTCAAAAAACCTTTCAATTTCTACCTATTTTTCTATGATAAAACAGAAAATTCTCAGTTTAATATTAAAAAATGTTAATTGATGTTTTCTGCTTTCAAGTCACACTTACCTTAGATATACTACTCCCTCTATAGAGAAAATCAACTGGCCCGTGCTAGTATTGAGGTAACATTGATTAAAACAAAACAAACCCCAGAACTGACACAGAGGATTAAAGTAAATGTATGTGACTTTCTACACCCTTGTTCTTTCGCCTCTTTTGGATATTCATTTCTTCTCTGGAACCAAGATTAACTATTATGTTAATCAGCACTTAAATTCATTTCAGTCTTCTTTTTTCAATATTATTCTAGTCATTGTTTGTTTTGTTATTCTACTGTACCTATTTCATTCCATATCAATTTACAAAGTCATCTCATATTTTTATGAATTCTGCATTTTCACCATTTCTTCTACCATAAAATATCCACTTTAATCATACACCAGTAACCATTTCTTAACCTATAGTTACCTACTTTATTTCCAGTATTTTGCTACCGTAGGAAGTCTGACTTTTAAGCTCCATATGATCTGGACCCAGGCTTATTTCACATCTACATCCTTTATATACCCATTTGTTTCTGCCAAATTGGTCTACTTACTATGCTTCAGAAAGGACATTCTGTCACCTGTCACTGGGTCTTGTCACAGACCATCCACTATGTTCTCCCTTCTCTCATTCTACTCTTTTAGTCCCTAACTTCCTTCCAACTTTCATTTCAAGTACCATGTTTAAAATAAATCTCCTCTCAAGCCCCCTTCCTATCTGTCAGTGATTTTTTTATTCTTAAAATCACATACACACATATGTATTTGTATATGTATATATATATATATATTGTATTACTCCAGTTAATATAAACTTTTTAGGAGGACCACAGGAGAGATACAGATCTATCTAGATCTAGAAGAGATTTCACAAGTTTTCTACTTTACCACCCTCCATTTTATAGACTTAGAAACTTTGATCCAGAGAGATTGAGTGATTATATAGGGTCATAGAGGTAGCATGTATCAAAGATTGAAGTTAGCAGGAGATAGAGAGAAAAAAATAGAGTGTGACTCCAAAGTCATGAAGCTGGATGATTGGAAAGATGATGTTGTCTAAGACCTATCACAGATATAAGTTCCTCTAATTCCAGGGCTAGGGTCCTTTCCATTGCCCAAGGAGAGGAATTGTTTTGAGTTGTTTTTGTTCGTTTCAATTCTGTCTTTGTTTCCAAGCACTTAATAAAGTTATTTGCACAATATTGTAGCTTAGGAAAAACAAACAAACAAACAAACAAACAAACAAACAAACAAACAAAAACTTCTAGATTGATTTCATTGGGAATGGATTAGACGTGATTTAGAGAATGATAGGACAATGTTGTTCATTTTGTAGATGTAGTTTCCCTATGTATATATTTTGTATATACTTGCATGTGTACATGTTGTCTTCCCCAAATGAACAAACACTTTTCAAGGGTAGAGCATGATTCAGTTTTGTCTACACATCTCCGGCGTATAACAGTGCCTGAAACCTGATAGGAGTCTAATCAATTTTAGTCATAGAATCTTAATTGCAGAACCTTCTGCTTACCATGATATTATTTCTGCTGACTTTTCAGCTTATGGAAGATTTGCATATAAACAGTAGTAGTGTACTAGAACTGTACTAACCACCCTCTTGCCTCTGGAGTTCTGAGATTTACTGCCATGCACTGATAAATAGTGGGCAAAGAGTAGATATAGATCCTGCACCCACATAAAGAGTCCACTTTTTTAAAACCTCATTTTAGCTAAGAGAACTTCTTTGGTAATTGTTTAGGCAGCTTTTCTTTAAAGTGTTCTAGGGAAAGATGGGGGAGAAAAGGCTGGGACTTTCCTGAGTTCTCCCAAATTCCCTTCCAGACAACTTTAAATAATTCTTCAAAACAAATTTTGGAGTCACAAAACCCACAAAAGGATGGGCTGAAACAATTTTTCCAGCCCAAGACAACATAGAAGGTCAGCAGAAAAGATCTGTCTCACTGGGTGAGAGTGGAGCACAATCTAGCACAGAGTGTGCCAGCATAAGTCAAATCCCAGCAAATCAGCAGCAAGCCTTGAGGATGACTGAATAATCAACTTCCTGAGCTGTCAGTCACAGACAGTAAGGGGGTCAGACAATTGGTCAGAAGGATATTACAAACCTCCTTTTGATGGCATTAAGAGCAGGACTCTGTTGCATTGCCAATATGGGGATATAGGTCATAACCTTGGATTGTTGTCCTGGCTCATAGTCCTAGGGTGAGAAGGAGCACTAGTACACCAGATTTTGTGACAACAAGGGAGTGAGGAACCTGGTCACAGTTCCAAGATGGAAAAGAGGTGCTCGGGGGCATTCACAGACCAAAACACAAAGCAGGATGGTAGCAAACACACTTATCCTTAAATCATACCATCTTGGAAGAACTGAAAATTATTAAACTCTAAGAACTATCTCTGAAAACAGTTGCATGAATACCCTGAAGCTTGGGACTGTATCCTCTCAACCCTTGGGTTTTTTTTTTATCAAGTTATTTTTTATCATCAAGTTAAAATCAAGAAATAGACTGGAAAAATGAGCAAAGAATAAAAAAAAGAACCCGGCCACAAAAAAGTTACAGTGTTGACAGGGAAGATCAAAACACAAACTAAGAAGACTGCAAGGTCAAAACTGCTATATTTAAAGCCTCAAAGAAAAAGATGAATTGGTCTCAGGACTAAAAACAATTCTTGGAAGAGCTCAAAAACAATTTGAAAAAACAAATAAGAGAGCTAGAGAAAAATTGGTAAAAGAAATGAAAGTGATGCCAGAAAATCATGAAAAAGATTCAATAGTTTGGTAAAGGAAGCACAAAAAATACTAAAGAAAATAACACTGTGAAGAAAAAAAAACTGAAAAAGGACAAATCATAAAAAGAGGCACAAAAATCCACCAAAGAGACTTCAAAAGCAGAGTTGGCCACATGGAAAAAATATCTTTAAAAATTCACTGAAGAAGAGACTCCCTTAAAAAGTAGAATTGGCTAAATGGAAAAGGAGGTACGAAAGTCCAATGAAGAAAATTATTCCTTAAAAATTATAATTGGGTGAGTGGAAGCCAATGATTCTATGTGGCATCAAGAAACAATCAAAATTAAAAGAATGAAAAAAATTAGAACAATGAAATATCTCACTGGAAAAAGTAACTGGCATGGAAAATAGATCCAGGAGAGATAATTTAAGAATTATTGGAGTACCTGAAAGTCATGATCAAAAAATGAGCCTAGGCATCAAATTTCAAGAAATTATCAAGGAAAATTGCCCTGATATTCTAGAACCAGAAGTTAAAATAGAAATTGAAAGAATCCAAAATCACCTCCTGAAAGAGAGCCCAAAATTAAAACTCCTAGGAATAATACAGCCAAATTCCATAGCTCTGCAGTCAAGGAGCCAGGGGGCAGGGGGGACAATTCAAATATCATAGAAATGCAGTGAAGATTACATAAAATTTAGCAGCTTCTACATTAAAAGATCAGAAAATTAGAATATGGTATTCCAGTGGGCAGAGGAGCTAGGATTATAACCAAGAATCACTCGGTGAAGAGATTAAGAGAATTGATTAGCAAAATTGGGTATAATATTTCAGGGGGAAAATGGATATTCAATGAAATAGAGGACTTTCAAGCATTCCTGATCAAAAGACCAGAGCTGAATAGAAAATTTGACTTTCCAGTACAAGACCCAAGAAAAGTATAAAAGAGGAGAAGAGAAGAGAGAAATCATAAGGTATTGAAGAAGTTTAAACTGTTTATATACTTACATGGGAAGGTGGTTCTTATAAGTCCCAAGAACTTTATCATCAACAGGGCAGTTATAAGGAGTAAACATTGACAGAGGGCACAGGTGTGAGCTGAATATAATGGGATGATACTTGTGTGTGTGTGTGTGTGTGTGTGTGTGTGTTAAGCTTCACAACTGGGAGGCACTCCAACATTGAAACAGTTCCTGAACAAGAATTCCCTCTATATAATGTGTGAAAAGTGGTAACCTGCCTTTGCTTGAAGCCTTCTAGTGGAGGGTGAGCCAACACTTCCCCGTGCAGCCCCTGCCACAGTGGTCCAGCGACTCTAATGGCTAGGACTTTGTTTTCTTTACTTCAAGTAAAATACACTTCTTTATCTCTGCCCACTATTTGATCCCTCTAGTGGGCCAAACTTCAAATACAGAAATAAATGTAATTTATAGTTACTTTAAGACAAGCAATTAGAGGTTTGAGTGATTCTATGACAAATAGTTTTGAAACAGTCAAATATAATAAAATTATGACATTTTTAGGATTCTTATCTTTGGAATAAGTGGAAAAGAATACATGAGGTATTAAAAACTGGGGTGAAGCTAATGATCTTAATTTAATATCAAAGAAGCTTTGTGTTCAAATAGGTCTAAGATGCCATCTAATTCAACTAGCGTGCGTGCATACTATATCATACATATTATACCCATGTATTTTTTAGTGTGAAGACTATTATTTTTACTAGTATTGTTATTATAATTACCATAACTATTGTTCTTATTATAATTACATTGTTCTAGTAGTAGTAGCAGCAGTAATGGTAGTAGTGATAGTATTATTAGTAGTAGTTGTAGTCATAGTTGTAGCAGAAGTAGAAGTAGTAGTAGTAGTATTGTATACTCACTACCTAACAGTTCCTAGAGCATAATTGGCACTTGATACATGCTTGATTTCTTGATTATTATATAGAAATCTCCTCTATGACCTCTTCAATAAATGCTTTTTTTGTGAAGATTTCCAGTGATGAGGTCAGAAGTTCAGGATTTTAGAGGCAGAGTGATTTTAAAGATCATTCTAGTTATACTGCTTTATAGGAAACCAAAGTTTATTGAGGGAAAGTGATTTGCCCAAGGTCATACAGTAAATTCATGTACAGTTAGCATGAGAAATGAGGTTTCCTGATTCCTAGTTTTATAGGTGCACTTTCCCTCCACATTATCATGCTATGGTCTCTATAAGGTGAATCCCTCAATCCATAATTTAACCGGCATAAGGAGCTCCTATATCAGGAACATCACTCTAAAAATGTAAGTTAACAACTTCTCTGACACTAAAAATCTTAGAGAATGGACTAGAGCACTGCATTGTTAAATGACTCAGCCAGCAAAAAATAGCCAGTATATGTCAAAGGCAACAGTAGAATATAGTTCTTCCTGGTTTTGAAGTCACCAGTTCCCTAGCCATAATAATGCCTCTATGACAACAAGACCATTATTAACTAGAATCAGTATTATTACCTTTTAAAATTGCTCTTCTGTTATATGCTTTTACACAACTATCTATAATATATGAAGTTATATTGGATATTTTCTATGCACCTTCTGACAGCCTCAGCAAAATTATGGTTCCTCTATGGGGCAGTTCTCTGCCCTGAGACTTACTAGTAATTAATTTAAAAAAGGAGCACAGTTGGTAAACTTTTAACAGTCTCTTCATTCAGTAGAGTGACCTAAACAGAAAATAATGCAAAGAACAGTTTCCAGAAAGAATCCAGAAAACAACTGAAAGAAATAAAGCGTCCTAGCACAGAGGGCATATTATCAGCTCCAAAAAAGTAAAATTTAACTTCTCTAAATAAGAAAAGAACGTTTTTGTTTTTATTTTTTTGCTCAGAAGGAAAATATAGAGAGTTGCAGAAACAAAATACATTCCATATAGGCTTTAAAAGGGGAGAAATGGCATTTGAAAAAAATCCACATGTTTTACAAGTTCCTGACGATGTGTATTCCCACTCTGACTGCAAGCTTCCCATTTGTCCAATGATGTCTATACTATGTGCTAATATGTATTTCTAAAATCCCGTTTTCATGTTTTCCCTCCAGGAAATGTTCAAATTGAGTCCCTGCTTTATCTAACATTTACCCACCATGTTCACCATTCATTCAGATAGCCAGTCAGAACATCTATTATAGGTCAATTACAGAATGTAAATTTCCTGTGTCAAATATAGCATGAGAAATTAATTCTGCATGGGCTCCTGAAAAAGAGATGTGCCTTCAGGAACTCAGGAGGCTTTGCACTAATGCTTCTGCCATGTGGATTATGAATTTATTTTCAGAGATGATCATTTATAAGAAAGAGCAGTGGTCATAGAATGAAGGGAAAGGGTTGACTGATAAAATTACATAACGTCTCTCAACCATTGCAAGTCCTGATTTTATACTGCCAGAAGGCAATCTATTGAAGATGGCTTCATTTTGCAGATCAGTTACCTCTTCCTTTATTTCTGTCGACTATATATTTTTAAAAGCATATATCTTATTCTATTTTTAAAGAAATAGTTTGTTTCAGAAAATTATTTTAAAAGCACATAAAATTCAAGATTTCAATAATTAGAATTGACTCCTGATTCTGGTTTCATATGTTAGATTTTTACAAGAATTAATTTTAGAGCAATCTTTTTGTCTTTACCCATCATCAATGATAATGGAGTTACAACCTGAGGACTCTTATATTACAGTACTGGATGTGAATATAGAGGGAATGAAAATGACATATAAGAAACTAGTGATAGAAAAGACAACTGGATAAACCAGAATAGAAAAAGGAGATCCATTCTGGTGAAGATACTTCTGAGAGCAGTGAATGATTTTTCATATATCTGAAGGATGTAAAAATGCAAAAGCAAGGAAAAACAAAAACAAAACCTCAGACCTTATTATTATCAAAGAAAAGGGCTATAGAAATCAATACTCTGTCTCTCTCTGTATATATGTGTATACATACACATATACATATATGCACACACATGCACACATATACATATATGTATACACATACACACATACACACATACACATGCACATATGCATACACATACATATATACATATGCATATACACATATACATATATGTATACACACACATATATACATATACATACATGCATATACATACACATACACATATAGACATATACATATATACATGCATATATACATACACACATACATACATATATACATACATGCACATACATATACCCATATACATACATACATGCACATGTATACACACAAATACATACATACACATACATATATACATACACACACCTACACATACACATGTACACACATATGTACATGCATGCACATACATACACACATGCACATATAGTATACACACATATGTGCATGTACATACATGCACAGATACATGTATGCATGCATACACACATACATACATATACACACATATGAAGACATCCTGGGTGGAATGGGTGAAAAAGAATAATTTGTTCCAATGGCCATGAAGGTAGTGGCAGCTGGCACTGGGAAGAACTTAGAACTTGGTCAGGCATCGAAGACACTAAGGTCATCTACTGCAACCCAGGCTATTGTCAGTTGTCCTGACTTTTGTCTTGCCCTTGCACCTTGATGACTTTGGAAGAGAGCATGAGACTGATAACTTTGTGTAACTCTGCTTTACTTTAATCTAATTCGAACTCTTGTCAAGCCATCATCCCATGATGTCATTGGTCCTTGCTCCTCTTGGAAAACAAAGGACAAGCAACAATAACAAATATACAAATTTTACTATATATGTGTATATGGATATATACATACATACGCAAATATGTATATCTATACATATATATGTATGTGTGTGCATGTGTGTAGGTAGATAGATAGTTATCTTGTTGTAGTCCAATCAATTTTCAGTTGTGTCTGACTCTTTGTGACCCCTTTAGGGGTTTTATTGTCAAAGATACTGTAGTGGTTTTCCATTTTCTTCTCCAGTTCATTTTACAAATGAGAAAACTGAAGCAAACAAGGTTAAGTGACTTGTTCAGGGTCATACAGCTAGTAAGCATCTGAGTCTGCAACTGAACTCAAGATGAGTCTTCCCGACTCCAGTTCTGACACTCTATCCACCGCATTATCTCACATATTTGTATGTGTATGTCTCTCTTTGTGTGTCTTTTTCTGTCTTTCTGTCTCTCTGTCTCCCTCTTTCTGTCTCGCTGTGTCAACCTTTCTTTCCCTTTTCTTTCTCTCTTATTTTCATGCATATTTATACATATTTACATATAATGCCTAGATATTTATGTGCATATATGGACCCCTGTCTCTGTGCCTCTCTTTCTTTCTCTTTCCTTTTTCCTTCTCCATCTATCTCCACCTTCTTTCTCTTACTTTCTCTCCAATATAGAGATATAGATATGTGGATGCAGATATCTATACATAGATATATACAAATATTAATATTTATTTTTAAACATATATTCATATAAGGGGAGAGAGAGAGAGAATCTACACATGCATTGAGAGTACTACTATTACAAGGCAAGATTTCCTAAGTTATTTCACTGTTTTATACATATATACATACACATATACATATATACATATAATATCATATACATACGTATATAAAGATAACATCTTTAACACCATATATTAAAATTAAAAAAAAGATTTTTGTTCTTTTGTTTGAGCTATATTGAGAGAAAATGGAGGATTGAAGATGCAATAGACCCTTTGCTTTAGGCATAGGAGTATGGGGCTGCTATAACTGACAAAAGAGATATCACAGTGATGCTCAGCTCTTATTTTTGGTCTGACTTATCTGAAAATCTTATAGCCTTAATGCTGGAAATGACAGAACAAAGCAATTAACAGTGAGTTCATTCCCAAGACAAGTAGCAAATAGGGTTAGTAAAAGACTGTCTTGCTGAACTCACTTAATTAAGGACCTACTATATTCAAGTCAAGCAATAAAACAATTTAGTTGTTAGAGGACTGGTCTTGCAGTAATCTGGGATGTGACAATGTCAGGATGTCTGCTTGTGAGACCTTTAAAACTCCCATGGTTATATCTTTCAGGTTGATCTTCTCCACCAAAACAAATGGTGAGAAGAATGTCTAAGGCTTGTTTTCATGGGGCCAATGTACAAGCTCAGAAATGAAAAGGCACAAGTCTCCTTTACTTATACCATTTTCCTCCGCTTGATGCTGTTAGTAAAAGATGAAAACATTGTGGACCAGTGACACTGGTTTCCTTGCTGTTCTTTGCATATTACAATCAAATTTTCTAGTTCTTGGAATTTTTCTCAGCTGTCCTCCATGCCTAGAAAACTCTTTCTCCTCACCTCTGTCTCCTGGCTTCTCTGATTTCCTTTCAGGCTTAACTAAAGCCCCGCTTTCTTGGAAGAAGTTTTTGTCAGTCCTTTTTAATCTTATTGCCTTCCCTTTGATACTATCCCCAATATTTCTTGTGCATACTTTCTTTGTACATAGTTGTTTGATTGCTTCTCCTCCATTAGATCATGAGTTCCTTGAGAGCATGGACTATTGTTTTTGTCTTTTTTTTTTCTCATTCCCTACACTTAACACAGAGCCTAACACACAGTAGGTGCTTAATAAATGCTAATTCACTGACCAAGAGGAATCATCCAAAGAAAAGAATGCCTTTAGTTGACTAAGATCTTTCTAAAGGCAGCTCCTGTTCTAGTTCTCTATCTCAAACTTCAAATGTCCTTTCTTGTTAGTAGACAAGAAACAATTACAGAATGTCAATGGATTCCCTATTATCTCTCCAAAGGACTTCAATTGCATGTCTTTGTGAGTCTCTGAGAAGCAGGCTCATGGGGAGCACACACACATGCACACACACACGCATATTTGAATATGCCTATTTATATAAGTATAAAGAATTATATTAAGATAAAGAAAGACAAATTAAAAAAAATTCTGAAGGTCAAGGGATATATATCCTACCATACACTTAGAAGTCATCATAGGGAATGAAAATGATATTTAATCACATACATTTTCAATCAGGTGGGTTGAGAAAAAAAATGAATAGGGAGAAAGTACTGACACATACGGGGATCAAGAAAGGCTAGTGATATGAGAGAACACCTGAGTTTATCCAGGATAGAATGATTATTATACTTATAAATGTGTTTAGTCTTTATTTATTTTATTGTGGTCTTTAGAAGTTACAATTTTTTTGCCGGAAATATTTATGTGAACTGATTTTTCCCCCAACTTGCTTTATTTATTTTTATTCTGGATTCATTGCTTTGCGTTCAACAAATACTTTTTTTTTAATATAATCAAACCATATATATACCCTCATAATCTGTTTGACTTGTTCAATAGATAAGAGTGCTCTTAGTCTCCATGGTTGCAATAGATTTATCATTGAATTTCTCCCGTGTGTGTGTGAGTGTGTGTGTGTGTGTGTGTGTGTGTGTGTGTGTGTGTGTGTGTGTGTTAAATCTCTAGATCATTGGTGGGCTCAAAATTTATCCTGCTACATAGTGTGAGATGTGGATCTCATTCCATTTTTCACTGGGCTATCTACTTTTTCCAGGCATTTTTGTTGAATAAATAGTCCCTTCCCCAGACATTAATCTGTTGTCCCTTTACAATTTCAGTTCACGGTCATCTATTTTATTCCATTGATAATTTTGTGTATTTTTAAATTTCAGTAGCAGATAGCTTTGCTAATTGCCATTCTATAATATAATTTGAGATTTTTTCATTTAAAATCTCCCTTCCTCTCCCCTCTTCTTCATAGTTTCCCTTGACTTTTCATCTGTTTTTCTCTTTCCATATAAATTTTATCACTTTGTATAATTCTATAAAATAATCCCATAGAATTTTGATTAGTTTTACATGGACTCAGCTACTACTAACTTTATGCCTGCTACTTGAGGTCCAATTTAATTAAATTTGGCAGACTATTGTCAGATTGCCTGCAATTGTAGTACTTTTTTCAGTCCTTGTATCTCTCAATCACTGTTTACTAAATCCTCATGCTGTTCATTGGGAAAGATAGCATCCAAATAGATGATGTCATCTATCTCAAAAATATTTAAGAATTGCATTAAATCTGTGAGATTAAAAAATAATATTATATATCATGTCCTGTTGGCCTAGAGTAGCCATGTGAATTGGATATCTTTTCAAATTCTTTCAATTCAGATTCCATACTTTCTTCATTTTTGTTAATGTTATTTTATAATTTTCTTTCTATATATCATGTGTATATTTTGGAAAGTTAGTAGACAAGTATTTGCTATAATTGTACATGGCATTTCTCTTTATCTAAATATTTTTCTGTTTGTATGAGTGACACAGACATATTTTTGTGGGTTTATCTTGTATTATGATATCTTTCTGAAGCTATTTGTTATCTCATTTAAAAAATACGGTGTTTAAGTTTTCTATATATTCCCCAAATAACATTACATATCATGCACATGGGGATGTTTATATCTTCTTTGACTATGATTCTAACCTTGTTTTTGTTGTTGTGTTATTGTTCAGTTGTTTCAATTCTGTTCAACGCTTCATGACTCCATTTGTGGTTTTCTTGGCAAAGATATTGAAGTACTATCCCATTTCCTTCTTTATCTCATTTGAGGATACTGAGGCAAACAGGATTAAATGATTTGTCTGGGTCACACAGCTAATAAGGGTGGCCAGATCTGAACTCTGTAATATGAGTATTCCTTGCTTCAGGCCTGGCATTCTATCCACTGTACCACCTAGATATTTACTTATTGATGAAATCTAAAAGCTTTATATTATTCACTGATGCACTGGCCCTTTTCCAGGTACAGTTTGTTTTTTTTTTTGTTTGTTTGTTTTTGCTTTTTTTTTTGTTTTGTTTTGTTTTTTTGCTTTTATTTGTTTGTTTTCATTCTTTACCTGTGATACCACCATTGTGAAAATTCCCAGTGTGGAACTTCTCTCCATTAATGTACACTGTCAACATATCTTTAAATTATTGCATTAGTGAATTGCCTAGAACCAATTACAGTTAAATTAGTTGCCTATGGTTAATAGTCAATATTGGCTTGTGACAAGACTTAAACACAAATGTTCCCAACTCCAAGGTCAGCTTTTTAGCCAAAATATCAGTGTGCTGCTAATTGGTACAATTAATTTTTTATTTTATTTGATATTTTATTTTGTAGGTCCACTGTCTAACTAGGCATTTACTTTCAGGCAAGTTAAATTTGGAGATGTACATTAATATCCACAATGTAATTCTGAGAATAGACATCCTTGAATTATTTAAACCAAGTTCTTAATATGAATGTCTAGAGTATATGAATACATCTAATACTATCTTTCAGATTTTAAGAAAATATGATTTCTTCCATTAAGGAAAAATACTTCTTCTTCCTTTATTTTAGTACTTTAATAAGAAATTTTATTATATTTGTTTTCTGGATTATTAATGTAATTACATTAAGTGTATGTTTTATTATTATTATATCATTTGATTAGTTGTTATATTTATAATTTAGCTAATTCTTAACTCCATTATTGTTATAGGCATGATTTTTTTTAATTTAAGTGAATATTTTGTACAGATTTTTTCTCTAGCCAGTATTTTTAGTAATTTTAAATGTTATATTAATTTTGTTAATACTTTGGATTTTTCTTTATCTAGCTGATCTTTATCAAGTTTGGAAATCAGAAAAAAAGGCCCAAGGGGAAAATATGAGTAGCACTATATTTCTATATTTTTGTAAGCAATATGATTCATGGGACTTCTTTTCTGAATGATGATTACAATCATTACAAACCTATGTAATCAGGTTGCCTCCATATACAGAAGCTCATTAATAATCCATTTACAAATTGAGATTGATTTTCTTATTCTTGTATTTTAAATGTTAATGTTCTTTACTTTTATAAACATTTGCCTAATTCTCTTATGTGAATTTGTAGGCATTTGTTTAAATGCAAAAATTTGTGATAATTTTCCTTTTTTTGGCATTGTGATAAAGCAAACTAGTTTTGTTCCCCTTGGCTTGTCATTTAACATCTTTGAGTCTTTGGTTTATTCAAATGAAACAACTATGATATCAATATTTGTTTTACTTACCCCTAATAGAATTATGTTGGGGAAAATGTTTTGGAAAACTTCAATCATTATATAAATTCACTACATGAATTGCTGTCAATACTATTATTATTATTGTTATTATTATTATTATTGTTATTATTATTTTCTTGAATAATTTGATTTCATTCTCTTTTCTATTAAATATTCTAAATTTATTCGCCTATTTCTTTCAAAAATAATATTTTTATACATTTTAGTTGCAGTTTTAGGCTTTGTTTTATTGATTTCTTATTTTTCTTTCTACAGTTTCCTTTTTTATCCTTACTTAAAATGAATCAATTTGGTTAATGGACATTAAGTGACTTGCCATGATTCCCTTAGCTAAGATCAAGAAGAAATTTAAAATTTAAACCCATCTCTATTGATTCCAAGTTTAGACTTGTTTCTACTATGGAATGATTCCATTTTAAGCAATTAATTTCATTTACAGATATTATGTCTTTTTCATAGAGGGTCCGATTAATGTCCTATCTTGATGTCTCAGTGTTGTGTGTCAGTGAACGTGGGTTTTCCAAGACTATTTCTACAATGAAAGCATAATTTCTGGCAGAAACTGTCACTATGGGACTACTTTGGAAACAGTCTGGTTGATGAGATTGAGGCCACTATCCCATGACCAAGCTTGGGGAGCACGGTTTAAAAGGTCATCACCAGTAGATTGAAGTCTTTCTCCATTGTGACATAAGAAACATGAAAATAAACAAACCAAACCAAAACCAAACCAAACCTAACTAAACAATAACTAAACTCAGCCTTCAGTTTTATATTGTTCTACTCTGTTTACATAATGGATTGGCAAGAAAGGGAGAAGAAAAAGTCATACTTTTTTAGAGTGTTATGACATACTTACTTATGATATCCAATATCAAATAAGTAATATACAACTGGTAAAGTTGAAAAAAAACATATTTTCTGAACTTGTATTTTCATAATAAAAAAATAGAAGACAAAACTAAGTTGGAATAAGTGCAAAAATAATTCCTTGGTTCTATTGGAAAAGTCAAATAAAGGAGTAGGTAATGTTGGTTTTGGGGAGCAGCTAGGTAGTGCAGTAGATAGAATACTGGGCCTGGAATCATGAAGACCTGAGTTCAAATCTGGCCTCAGACACTAACTGTGTGACCCTGGGCAAGTCATTTAGCTGTCTTTGCCTCAGTTCTCTCACCTATAAAATGAGCTGGAGAAGGAAATGGCAAAAGTCTCCAGTATCTTTGCCAATAAAATCTCAAAAGGAGACATGAAGAGCTGGGCATGACTCAAAAATGACTAAACAACAACAACAAAAATGTTAGTTTTACTGTACACCCAAAGGTAACCAAAACCATTATTTAATGGTACATGGGCATTTCAAAGATTCATAGAATTACAGGGCTGAAAGTTACTAAATGTCTATATGATTCATGCAAAACTTGAACAGGCATCTTATTTAAAACAAGGTTCCATAATTGATTGATTAGTGTTTGCTTGAAAATTTCCAGTAAGAGGGAATACTAAGCAATTCCACACCACTTTTAGATATTGCTGATTTTTAAGGACATTTTATTTGTCTTAAGCCTAAATTTTCTTTATCACTACTTTCACCCCTCACTCTGTGACCAAGAAGAATAAATCAAATGCATCCCTCTTAACATCTGTTGTTGTTATTGAGACCTTACTAATCATCCCCATTTCTTTCAACCTATCTATTTCTAACATAATCTATAGGTCAAGGATCATCACTTTAGCATAGTTAATGAATTCTCATCAACTTTAGCAGTGTTCTTTATAAAATTTAATGTCTCAAATTCAGCAATTCAATTGTGATTTAGCCAAGGGAGAACACAGTTGGGCTATCAAACCGTACCCTCATTTCATGTAAATTGAAAACACTTTAACTTTTAAGCCACTAGATCACAATACACATTAATCTTGTCATGTTCAAGGTATTATAAGCAAAAATACTAACCCTATTTGCAATTCATGAATCAACATCTGTTACAAAGAATGGAGAGACAGAGAAATTTTTTATGAGCCCCTGATACTATTCTCCAATTTAATTTGGGATATACTTGGATAATTGGTGAATAAAATATGTATGTTGGCAAAAAGTAGGGGTGTCAAAAATATTGATAACTATTGTACAGATATGAGAAAAAAAGAAAGATTTTAAAGTTTAAGGTAATACTTAGAAACCTCATGTCACTATTTCTGTCTTCCAGAAGAAACTTACTAGACATTGAACATAAGAATACCTTAAAAAGATGAAAAATGAAACTTCCTACATCTAAAACATTGAGAAATGACTTTGAACTAGTATGAGACTTAAATAATAATTTGTAGGTTTTGTTCAACCAGAATATGGCTTATTTGGAGCAAAAGTCCAAACCAGCATTATATTAAAAAAGGTTGAATTCAACTGAGTCACATCATCCCTAAATCACTTAAATATTAAGTTTTCAGAACAACAAAATAAAATGACAGAAGAAAACAAATTTGTGATCCCCTCTCTCCTTTCCCTCCAATTTTTTTTCTTCTTCAGTGACAGAACTAGTACATTTGGACTTTTTATCTCAGTCTCAGATATGTTATAGGGAGAAGTAGAATGGATACTTCAGATGACAGCAAGAATGGTTAAAACAGACCAAAAGCAAAGGTAATCTGTACTGGAGATAAAACAAACTTGAAAATATTTACAAGTCATATCATGGAGGGAAAACTACCCACAGACAAGAAAAAAAAAAGTAGCATAAAATGCTATATAATTTGAACTCCCTGAAAGGTGATAGAGAAAATCTACAATAACCAAACATATATGCCTACTTTCTTATCTCTGTAAAATCTTTATCATACAATTAACTAATATTTATATGGCACTTTAAGTTTTATAGGGGGAGAATTCTCAGAAGTTGACTGAATAGGTCAGAAAATCCCAAGCTCACCAGATTTCGTCCACATACAACAAAACAATGCCTAAGCATGAATGTAGAGCAGCAAAAATAAATAAGAGTTTGAGCAGAACAGTGGTCCTCCTGGGAAAACTGGATAAGATCCAAAGAAAGATCCCAGACTTGAATTCTGTCTGAGTGAGGTATAAAAACATCCAGGCTCTCTCCCCTGAAACAATAAATGAGACCTGGGGGCAGCTGGGTTGAAAGGTAGCCTCAGTCTCAGCCACAAGAATTTTCACCTCACAGACAGTGTTGGGGGTCAGACATCTGAGCAGGAGAAGATATGAACCTCTACTGCTGAGGGACGCCAAGCCCAGCTGTGCAACTGAGATGTGGTCCCAAGTGAGAAGGAATCAACACATGATTAGTAAGTGCAAAAGCAGTGGAATGGGAATGTTGCTGGTTGTGGGCACTTAGAAGAGATCTGAGTTCTTAGTTTTAGTTCTAGAACAGAGGGAAGAATTGATAGATATAGTCACTGGAGGGTCCCTCAAGGAACAAGAACATTTCCAGCATAGTGTGCCAGGGGGCCCTAGCTATGGCTTGCAGGGAGAAAAGAGTTCAGAGCTTAACCTAGGAGAAAGCTCAAAAAATAAGAGTAAGAAGGACCTGAGGCCATTCCGCACTCCCCTAGTGGTGACTGGAAGTGATTATAATAACAAGCTGCTAAAAACAAACAAACAAACAAACAAACAAAACAAAACAAAAATGAACAAGCAAAGGCTAAGGTTTGTCTTCAGAAGACGATACTGAAGCAAAAAAGAAAAGTCTCTCCTACCCCAAAAAGTAATGTCACATGGTCACTTGTGCCAAAAAGAATTCTTAGAAGTACGCAAAAAAGACTTTAAAAATCAAATAAGAAAAATCGAGGGAAAAATAAAAAAAATAAGAACAATCCTAGAAAACCAAGAAGAACATGATAAAAAAGTCAATCAATTGGAAAAGAAGATCAAGAATCTTAAGGAAGAAAACAACTACTTGAAAACTAGAATTGGGTAAGCAGAAGCCAATGACATTATAAGAGACCAAGAAATAATAAAACAAAATAAAAAGAAGTAAAACAAAATAGAAAAGAATGTGAAATATCTCATAAGAAAAACAACTGATCTGGACAACAGATCAAAAAGAGAAAACATAAAATTAATCAGACTACCTGAAAATTGCAATAAAAATAATCTTGATACAATAATACAAGAAATAATTAAAGAAAGTAGACTAAAGTTTTAGAACAAGAGGGGAAAGTAGAAATAGAAAAAAAAATTAGCAATCAACACCTGAAAGAGATTCTAGGATGAAAACCTACAGGGATATCATAGCCAAATGCAAAACCCACAGGTTAAGGAGAAAGTATTACAAGCAACCAGAAAAAAATAATCAAATACCACAGAGCCAGAGTTACAATTACAAAACTAGCAGTGGCTACACTAGAGGATCACAGATCTTAGAACACACTATATCGAAGAGCAAAAGAACTGGGGTTGTGGCCAAAAATATTATCATACCTAGCAATGTTAAGTATCATCCTGAATAGAAAAAAAAAAGGATATTCAATGAATTGACAGACTTTCAGGATTTTGTTGCAAAAAGACCAGAACATAATAGAAAATTTGACATACAGGATTCAGAAGAAATATGAAGTAAACATCAAAGACCAATTGCAAGGAACTAAATAAGGAAAAATTATTTACTTTTATACCTGGAAATGCCATTAATAATTGGGTAGCTTGAAAGAAAGATTGGGGTAGAGCTAAGTGTGATGTGATTCTACAAAAGCCAAATAGTGTAGGAAAAGGTAAAAAGAGTAATTATCTCACAAATGAGGCATGAGAGGAAGAACTGATACAGAGGAATCAGATGGGGAAAGAGGGCTGGTACTGCTGGAATTCTACTCACCTCATATCTGGATTAAAGAGAGAACAACATAAACATTTAGAAGGGTATGAAAGCCTTCTAAATTTATAAGGAAATGAGAAGGTGAGGGAACAGGATAGGGGATATGGAAGAGTGTGTAGATTAATGGAAATGGATTAAAGAGGGGACAACATGGATATCTAGATATAATGGCATATCTAAATAATTGAAGTAATATTTATTGTTTATAGACAGGTAAAGTCAACATAATAAAAACAACAACTAACTAATGTATTTATGCAATGCTCTACCAATTAAATTACCAAAAATATATTACTGAATTAGAAAAATAACAATAACAGGGTTCATTTGGAAGAGCAGAGGGTCAGGAACTTTAAAGAAACCAGGGAGAAAAGATGTGAAGGAACCAGATTCAGTACTACCAGCCATTAAACCATATTACAAGGTGAGAGCACTGTTGAAGTGTAAATGGATAATTTTAATTATTTAAAATTAAATTTTCCTTTTAAAATAAAATCTATGTAGCCAAGAATAGAAGGAATGCAGAAATTTGGGGGATATAAATTTTCATAGACAATCTCTCAGATAGAGTGTGATTTGGTTGGAATGTTGCTATGGTGTATGAAATGACGAGCTGGTTGATTTAGAAAAAAATACGGAAAGACTGAGACATACGAAGAAAAATGTTATCCACCTTCAGAGAAACATATAACAAGTGAAAATAAGCATAGTACAGTCTTACATATATGTGTTGAGTGTATGTGTGTATATACATGCATGTTTGTAGATATCTATGTATAGGTAAGAACATATATATATATATATATATGGATGTATGTGTGTATATATGTGTGCATGTACACACACATGTGTGTATCCACACTTAATTGTATCCTTCTTAGGAGGGGAAGGGTAAAAATATTTTGTTAAATGTTATATTTTATATATATATATATATATATATGTAAAAGCTAAGTTAATACTCAAAACAAACAACCTGTCATGTGAATGGTATTATTGTTTCCATTTTGTAGGTGAGGAAAGTAAGGCTAAGTGACTTGCCCAGGGTCTCATAGCTAGTTAAGTGTGTGAGGTGAAATATGAACTCATTTTCCTCAATACAAAGCAAATACTCTATCTGCTATGCTACCTGTATACTAACATCTTAAAAGTATCCTTTTTGAAAAAGAGAGCAGGTAGGCTACACTTCACAGTTACACAATTGACTCAAAGATGGGATAAATATAAGATCCTGTTGAGTTATTGTTTATTGATTAAAAAAAGCTTCATTATCAGCCAAATATAGCTTTAGATATTCTCTTCCAATAAGAAATCTCTCTCTATATCTGTTAAGATTCTACAATATGTCTTGATAAATGTAGTCATAGAGAAATTTCTCACAGAGAAATTTAGTGACCCTTGGATTGTTGTCATTGTATATCAATGGTGTTTGCTGCTATCATAAAGTATGCCCTTTATATTGTATTGTAGTGTTTCAACTGATTGTTTTGGAAGGTGTTAGAACAACTCTCGCATCCAATATTCCATTATGATAGAGCAGTATAGCTCTTGAGAATCTTAATCTATGTGATTTCCTTTGTTTGATGGTAGCATTTTTGTTCCTCTGTACAGTGTAAATATCTGGTGACATGTGTTTCTGTGCAGTAAAATATGTCTTTGACTATTTCCAAGGGTTGTAAAAGTAATTCTGAGTCTCAAAGTCAGTAAATGATCCAGTCTCAGCCAACTTCTGAAAAGCAACCCTACCCACTTCTTTCATATGGACTTAAATTTTATGGGATTCTTAGAGTTTGTGGTCATGGGAACCTACAGGTGGAACATTCTTTGGTATGAATTAATTTTGAGTCACTCTATGTCCATTAATTTTCCATAGACATTCAGACCACGTCACCCATTGTAATTCTCCCCAAAACAAAGGCTTATGGCTGAAGAAATAAATTTTGACTTTTCACTTCTGTATCAGAAAATTTAAAATTACAAAGCATCTGCTGTGTTCTTGGAACTCAGCTAGATCCCATGAAGAATACAAAAGAAATAGAAGAAATGGGCCTTGACCTCAAACAAGTAAAAAAGTATATGCATTTTAAACAGCTGAAACAAAATCAGACTAGTTAGTGTGGAAAGTCACTTTAAATACAAGAAGAATTCAAAGATAAGATGTATTCACCCCTTGACTTGAATGGTTATGGGAGAACTTGTAGAGGAAATATTTAGCTATGGCTTAAAGGAATTTAGATGGGTTTCAATGGAGAATTCTGCAATCTCTGGAGGTATAAAAGAAAAGAAAATAAATGCAAGCCAATTGATACATACCCTCCTCCCCCCTCATTTAAAATGTCTAAATATAGTGTGCATTACACATCTTGGAAATTCAAGTCCATTAGTGAATGAAGGTGTGCTGTATCATGTTGGCTATAGGATCAAACCTGCATGTCTCCTGATATAGAAAAGGCATTTACTGCTTTGTTATCAGTCAATAGTCAAGCTTTGTTACTATTCCTAGTGCTATTGAGATTTTCAGTGCAGAATTGAGGGAGCAGGTTGCTGGTTGGATGCAAGTATGATAACTGATGAGATAGCTGCTAGTTCTTTGACTTTATCTGTCATCCACCAAGGAATATCTTCTCCTTTGAGGGTTTTGGGATACTCATGTACTACTTGAACACCAGATTATATTCCTGCCTTAGATGTCCCTCTCTCCCTTGGCTATGACACCTTGCCAGACAGTATATTTCGTAATATAGAGCCTGAGAAAGTACTCTAATGTGTGTCAACCAAACACAGACAACAATTATAATATTAAACAGATGAATGAATAAGAAGCAATAAGAAGCAAATGCAAAATAAATAATTCACTATTCAATTTTCGCAAAATATTCTCTTCAACATTGAGCAGGAAGAAAACACTTAAAAATTCAAGCAACATGATGAATTGAAGAAAAATCAATGTTATAGTTTATTAATGGATTTGGTAAATTACACTTTCAGCAAAAGTAGAGAAGGAAGGATTGAAGTGGAATTAACATTTTATAATGGCACATCTTGCTAAACTTTCTAAGCTCTTATGATTTTCTATTTCATCTGTTTCTACTGATTTTTTTACATTAATTTGTGGGAGCATATAACAATATATTGCTACAAAGTACATACCAATCACTTTTGAAGCCATGTGCCCTAATAATTCGTAGAGGTAGGTCAGTGTGCTTCACCTGGTTTTACGGAAAAAAAATGAAAAATTATGAATTTGGGAGGTGAGTTCCTAGGCTTGGGGTTCAGACTTTATCTTTCATCCTACAATCACAAAATGCAGCCCTATTCCTGTATCTACTCAATGGAGTGAGCAGCCAATCACTACTTTGACTTCAAGTAGAAGTCTTATAGTTAATGTCAGTGGGAAAATTTTCAGGACATTGTATTTTTAAATAGGTATGTGAAAAGGAAAATGATAAATGCTGAAAGGGAAGTGTGAAAATTGGGACACTAATGCACTGCTGCTGCATTATGAACTGAATCAACTATATAATTGGTTAGGGATGGGAATGGGTTGGAAAGGGTCCAGTTTCAATAAGATTATAGGTTTTAGAGCTGAAAAAGTTCCTAGACATCATCCTGAACAGCACCTACCTTCCCCCTAAGCCTGTTTTACAGATGAGGAACTGAGAGACGTAGTTAACAACAACAAGAACTACCAATTATTTTAACTAACATTTATTGAGCACTTCATAGTTTGCCAAGAGTTTTGTATATTTTAACTCAGTTGATCCTCATAGCAACATTGTAAGGGAAATGCTATTATTATTATTCCCATTTTCAGATGTAATTAAGATCAAGAGAAGTTAAATAACTTGATTGGGGTCACATGGGGAATCAGCATTAGAGGCAGTATTTGGACTCATGTCTTCCTGACCCATGTCTCTAGCATTTTATCCACTGTTCCTCAAATGATTTACCAAGGCAAGATTCAAATGAATGTCCTCTGAATCTGAGGTAGTTCCTCACATTTTGAATAGTGCTGATTGTTCTGGTTCTTGTAGTTGCTGTTGCTTTTGTTACATGGAACTAAAATATTCTTCTTTGAAACTTTTATCTACTATTTGTAGCTACAGAAGAGAAAGGTTCCTCACTGATCCCAAGACTATTTTATGTTCACTTTATTGAGAGCTACCTTTTTGATTGGAGCATATTGGTGTTAGGAATGTATGAGTTATTATGCCTCATCCCACCCCATTCTACTCAACTAAAGGGAACTCAGTTGAAAGTGTAGCAAAATATGTAGGCTTATATCAAATCCCTCTTCAGAATTATAATAGCCATTCTCTATGAATCCTGTTTAACAGTGGAAAAGTGATGCTATCACTCTGATTCTTTAAGCTAATCCTAGAGTTCAGGTGGACTTAAAACCTCACCCTGCTTGATCTCTAAAATGAGAGGATGGTAAGGTATAAAAATACCAGGTCTAGAATCAGGGGACATGAATTTTAATCCTTGCTCTGGGAATCAACCAGGTAGCATGGAGAATGTTATAGTTCTGTAAATAGAAGATCTGAGTTCAAATCCTGCCTCTGATGTTTATTATTATTATTATGTTTTTTATGACTTTGGTGATGTCACTGAACTTCCAAGGACCTCAGTTTCCTCTTCTGTAAAATGATGGTTTCAAACAAGATGGCCTCAGAAGCTGATTTCAGTTTTAAAACTATTGTCCTATAAATTAGCATTTGAAGACCCCTAGAAGCATGGTACAGTGATAAGAAAGCTAGATTCAGATTCAGAGCACCTGGGTTCGTACTACAGTGTTCTCACTCACTATCTGTATGACCTATATGACTTGGGCAAGTCCCTAAACTATGAGACTCAATGTCTTCATACATAAAAATGAGAGCTTAGGTACTTAGGTCAGTGTCAGTGGTCCCTAATGTGTGTGTGTGTGTGTGTGTGTGTGTGTGTGTGTGTGTGTGTGTGTAAGAGAAGAGAGGGTGAGTAAAATGGAAGAGAGAGAGAGAGAGAGAGAGAGAGAGAGAGAGAGAGAGAGAGAGAGAGAGAGAGAAACTCCTTGCCAGTCTGGGGGAAACCTATAAACATATTTTTTCCAAAAAAGTCTTTAAATTATAATTGAAGAGACTGCTAAATATAAATTATAGATGAATGAAATTAAAGATATATGTTTTGCCCATCTAACTTCACTTAGGCTGAAATCTATGCACAGATGTTTCAGGAGTCAATGGACCCCATGTTAAGGACTAGACCATGTCTAAAGTCCTTTCATGTCATAAAATCCATTGACCCTAAACTTCTTCACTTATTTTTTATTCAGTTCCTTATCTGGCTAGTCAGTTATCACATCTTTGGTAGGTAATTCATGGGGTTATTTTGGGAATAAAAAACCTTTTTAAATATTAAAGTACTATATAAATTGAAGTTATTATCCCAAGGAAATCTCCACTCACTCCCTAAGTTATATTGTCCTAATACTGGGTTTAAACTGAAGTCTTCCTAGTTTAAGTATTTCAAAGGATTATAGATCTAGAACTGAAAGTAACCTCCAATGAATCTAATCTAACTGGCTCATTTTTCACATTAGAAAACCAAGAAAGATATATGAATTGATTTACCAAAGGTCAAAAAAAGTAGTACGTGGTAGAAATTAGATTTGAACATAGATTATAGGATACAAATTTAGAGCTAGAATGGGGTTTTTAAGATGGTCTAATCCAAACTTCACATTCAACAATTGAGGAAACTGAGGCCTGACTTCCCCAAGGTCACATAGTAGGCAGAAGTAGCACAATTTGAACCTAAGTTCACTTTCTACAAATCCAAGAATCCTTCCATTGTACAATGGTACCTCTTCATATATTTCCTTAGCTCATGGCAGCTCAAATGTATAAAGGATGGTAACAAGTAATTCTAGGTG
The DNA here is from genome assembly GCF_900497805.2 of Vombatus ursinus. Lineage (NCBI taxonomy): Eukaryota > Metazoa > Chordata > Mammalia > Diprotodontia > Vombatidae > Vombatus > Vombatus ursinus. Next base: position 9,482,420 of record NW_020954600.1, on the reverse strand, counting down.
ATAGGATTCCTGAGGCCACAATTGGGCTGTCAGCAATCATATATTTTCACCAGATATTTTTGGGTATGTAGTTCCCACTGAATAAGACATTTGAACTAAGTCCTTTGTATTTCTGGAATTATCATAGCACACAATTGGAATCTGGTAGAAAAAAATTGCTAAGTTGAACAAGCCAGAGGCTCAAGAAATTAAGGTTTACTTCTATATTCCTTCAACCTCTGGGACCAAGATGTTAATGTATATGAAAACATTTCAACAAAATATAAAGCACTGAACAAGTGGACAGTATTGGTATTATCATTATTTTTTCCATATATTAAGTTTTATGTTTACTGTGCATTTTGCAATATAAGTCAATTTTAAATCATATTTTTTCATTAAATTGCTTCATTTTAATTATGTGTATGCATTTATTTTAGTTCATAATCTACTTTAAACTTGAAAACAATCCAAATGCATTTTAAAAATTACTTTCTCAGACTTTCTTAACTCTCCCACAATTGCCTCTCCCTCTGATTGGTGGGCCGGAGAAGAGATCACTAAGCTCTTCCCTATGTTTTCATTTATAACAGTCTCACAAATTTACTGGTAACTCCATTTTCCATTAGCTCTTCTGCTTGACTTCAACTCCAGGAGACATGTTCCCACTTAGGGTACCCATTAATGCCTCCTCACCCCACTTTTAAGATTCCTTTTGTGTGATATCACCCCTCCCATTAGATTGTAAGGGCCCCAAGCATAGGGGCTTTCTTTTTCTTATTTGTATTCCCAGCACTTAGCACAATACTTGGCACATAATAAGTCTTTAATAAATGTTTATTGAATTGAATGGAATTGGAAAATACTTCCATTCTTCAAGCAACTGTGATCCATATCATCAATTCAGATTGCAATCTCATCTGTGACTTAGCAGTCTTTGAGGTTTTTTACTCATATACTGAAATAGATGTGTAATCTGAAAGTGTTTTCTGAGAATTTTGATAGTTTTTACTCATGTACTTAAATAGATGTGTAATTTAATTGATGTTTGTATTCCCTCCAATAATATAGATGGGTAAATTATCCATACCAGTCCATCTCAAATATCTCTTGTCTATCCTCCATTGAGATTATTCAATGTATTTTTCTTTTCATTTTTACTTGACTTCATGAGGATATCATTAAAATGTACAAATTATTCTTTGGTTTTTCCTTATTTTGGTCAACTTGATCAAAGCATATTTTTGTTTATAATTTTTATAAGATCCTTCCTTTCACTTCTCCTTTGTGATATTTTATTTATAATGTATTACAGACTGATTACCACTATTATTCACCTCTCCAATGATCATTGGGTAATTTCCAAGGACTGATTGATTATTATTTTTCTTGTGATCAACTTGGTGATTAGATTCACCAAACTCAGGTTGAATGAAATGCAACATAAATGAAAAAAAAAAGCATGTGCTATCCCTGAATGTTTACTCATAACTTTTTCATCTCAGGATTTTAAGATCATAGATTTGGAGAAGGAAGGTACCTTAAAAACCAAGTAATATAAGTCCCTTATTTTACAGATGAGAAAACGGAGACATAGAAATGTTAAATGGCTTAATCTAGGTCACACAGTGAAATAGAGTTTGACCTCACCCAGAACAGCTGTGGGGTACCTATGCTACATCAAGGCTTGGGGGAGGATTTTAGTGGAGGATTTATTTTAAAATATTCCATAACTCAGTTTGTTCACTTAGTCTGACAAGTCTGCCCCCCTCCCTTTTACAGACTATTGTTAATTTGCCCATGAATCAAACCCCTCGATCCACTTAATTACATAAGTTCCTCTTCAGTAAATTCCATTTAATTAGTCAACATTTTCTTTGGTCTTAAGGTTCCCCAAAATGAATAGGTCCTTTGAACATCATCCAAAACTGATTGCTGGATCAATTTCAGGAAAACTTTTTGAATGCCCCTGAGAATAAGGTAAATGAGGCTAAAAACTAAACCTTCTGTTGAAACAATTAGGAAATATGACCTACATAAAGACAACAAAGGAGCATGTCTGCTTTCCCAAGATATGCCTTCGAAGCTCCTGCACATTATTTCTGCTCCCAACAGATAAAACAGTTGGTGTCTGTCCTCTGAATTCATAAGCTGCACAAAGGCAAGTATCTCCAAGTCATGTTAGCATAGCTTAAAGAGCACTGGTTGCCTGTGCAGTACTGCTTACTAATAATAATAACAACTTACATTTCAATAGGGTCATGAAGTTTTCAACAGCATTTCATTCAAAGCAGTCCTGTGAGGGAGAGACTTTGCGACTTCATTATTTTCAGAAAACTCTATTTTGTTACTCTAAATTGAAAAAATAAAGTAAAATAACCATTTCCATACTTCTAGTAGAAAAGCAAAGGAGGACTACACACAGATTTGTGAATCTCTATTATGGACAATTTGCTTTTCTTTTAAAATAGATGATAAATTTAACATAATTTGCATAGCTGATTTGCTTGCTTGAGATACTTTCTGGACTTCTCTTTCTGCCTTTGGATCATCAGCTATCTGCAGTTTTCCATTTGTGGTTAATCCTTCCATTCATATTGATTACCATCCATCTATACTTCAGATTAATTTGAATTAATAATGAGAATAATTTAATAATTAGAATATTTCAAAGTTGCTGAAGCCAATGAAACAATGAACTATATAAAATATGGATCATTTGATCTCTGGATGAATTTGGCATTGGTCTGCCAAATGTTTGAAGTTTTTTCTTCTTGGTAGGACCAGCTACAGTGTGTGCTTGCCATGAGTAACCTTTGATAAATCACAAAGTGTCAAGTGACCTAAGACACGTCATCACAGGTAGAATACTTTAGTTTTAGAAAGGAGTGTAACATATCTTTAACTTGATTTGTAGAAGAAATGGAAATGGATTTTGAGCAGAGAGACACATATTCCAATCCCAGATATGAGACCTATTGGTTGAATGACCTCTAGTAAGTCACTTAACACCTCTGAAAAATGAGTCTTCTCATCTATAAAATGAAGGGGATAAAATGTTTGGTTTTAAAAGCTCATGTAATTCTGAAATTGTGGAATTCCCGTTTATGGCGTGGTGAAAAAAATACTGGAGTTAGCTAGGTGGTGCAGTGGAGAGAATATTTTTCTTGGAGTCAGAAAGACATGAGTTTAAATCTTGCCTTAGATACTTTACTTAGCTGTCTGACCCTGGGCAAGTCACAACTCTGTGAACCTCTGTTTCTCAAGTCTAAAATGGGGATAATAATAACACTTACTTATTATGGTTGTTTTAAGGATTAAATGAGATAACATGTAAATCACTCACCTAACCTTTAAAAATTATAAAATGTTAATAATAATAATAATATTAATGAGTCAATAAATATTTGTTAAGTGCTTACTATGTGTCAGACATTTGGTAAGTTTTGGGGATACAAAGAAAGCTAAAAGACAGTCCCTTACATCAAGAAGGTCACAATCCTAATAACATACAAATAAGCTATGTAGAGAATAAATTGGAAATAATCAGCAAAGGAAAGGAATCAGGATTAAGAGGGATTGGGAAAGACTTCCTATAGAAGATGGAATTTGAAGGAAACCCAGAAAGCCAGGAGGCAGTGATAAGGAGGGAGACCATCCCAAGCTTGAGGGACAGCCAGTGAAAGTGAACTGAGTCAGAAGGTGTTAGATCTTGATCTAGAAATGAGGAGGTAAGGGTCTCTAGAATTCAGAGTGTTTGTGGTTCATTTTTCATTTCCAATTAGACTCAATGACATCATAGGATAATGTCCAGACTCGTGTGTGAATTGGATTTAAGTGAGGCAAAGTTGCACAAAGTACTCTACTTTGCTCTCTCTTCCAGAGTCATTGAAGTCCAGCGGCCAGATGAAAGTCAAGTCTATTGGAGATGACCTGGGATGTAGTGGATCAAAGACCTTGGTGTTTTTGATCTCTGACCAAGCTCTAAACACTCCATAGCACCTACTTCAGCTACCTTCATCAACCACCTTCATGTTGGAATAAATTGTTCATATATTCCCATTCCACTGAAGGAAGTTTTCATACACTTGAAGTAGACATCCCCCTAACTCACTGACAGGTTTGAGGCCTGTCAGTTACCATCAACTTGGTTTAGCCTGTCTGCCTAAACTGTTTTACCAGGGTGTGGCCACTGCACATACTGCAGCTTTTTAAAACCACAGATGAAAGTTGGGTGGCAGGTGGATGAGCAGCCCAGAAAAGAGCTTGGCAAGACTTCACACCAGAAGTTGTAGTCTTCCTTGAGCAGCCTATACACCTCTACAATGTGATGGAGAGCAGAAGGTATAAGAAAACTGGAAAGACATGTAGGTTTATTAGTTATGAAAGAATCTGATTACAATACTAAGAGTTTTATATTTGATTCTAAAGATCAAAGAGAGTCCCTGTATTTTACTGAGTGGGGGTGAACTGTGAAAAGGTGACACCTGTGCTCTAAAAAGACCACTTGAAAGCTGAGTGGAAGATGGACTGGACTGGGAAGAGATTTGTGACAAGCAGAGCAACCATTGAGATATTACAACAGTCCAGGTATGAGGTGTTGGTCTACACCAAGGTAGTGATAGTGCCCAAGGAAAGAAGAATTATAAAGTCAATCTGAGTCCTGACATACTTGCTCAGTTGTGTTACAATAATGAGTGGGCAAGCCATAACATCTCTCTGATCGACTCATTTCCCTTCCTGGGCCTCAGGTGTCACAGTTGTATAATGTGGAGATTTGAATTAGGTGATCTTTCACAGCTAACTGCATCTTCCCTTCCAGCTATAAAATTATCTGATATTCAAAATGGGGTTTGCAGAGGAAAAGTGACTTGGTTAAAGTCATATACCTATTATAGAAGAAGGATACTCAAAAATATTTTTTCTGACTTTAAAGGCAGTACTTTTTTAAACTTTCTATCATTACTATTATCAGCAGCAGCAGCAACACCACCATCATCATGATTATTATTCATATCATATCATTATTGTTTCTACAACTATCCATCCAACAACAAGTAATTATTCAGTGCCCCTTTGGGTCAGGAATTCTACTAGATGATACAGTGGCAATAGTAAAATAGTTTTTGTCCTCAAAGAACTTTAAAAAAATAATTATCAAAAAATTTTGAAAGGCAGGGAACTCGTATACCATATAGCTTAACCATCCATTTTACAAATATGCTAAGTGATGACTTGACCTAGAAGTTTAAGTGACTTAATAAAACAGACTTCATATTTTAAAGTGTTCTGTTTGTTTCTTTGGCTTTTGTTTTTAGCTTGCAAAGTACAGAACTGGGCCTGGAATCCAAATCTCCTGATTGACACCGGGGGCACTGAGCTTCCCATTCTATAACTATTATTCAACCACACCAACCCTTGCTGTATCAGTTCTTTCTGGATCCATACTTGTGTGACATTCATACAGAGGAAGATGTGAGCACAGTTCAGCACTTTTCATACATTGGGTGAGATTTTGTTGGCCTAAGCATGTGCTGTCTCAGCAATGGGAGGCACTTGTTTCCTTGACAGTTCTAATAGAACTCCACAAACTATATTAGGAAGGATAGTCTTGTGAAATTTCAACACCAGACTTAGAATAAGGCCCTTGTAGACTATTACTTAGGGGAGTGAAATGAACTGTGACAATTGCTTGTTTGGGAGAAAATATTTTTCGAAACTCTATGTTCCATGAAAAAAAATAATTTTAGACATGCTTTATAATTAATTTGGACATTAAGAATTCCATACACCATTTGGTGCCAGTAAACTGCAAGACATTTAGAAAGAACTAAAAACAAAATACCAACAGTTTGGTTGATGGCTGCATACATTATCATTTCAACATTTCTCTTTCGACAATGAGGAATTTATCTGTATTTTGGTTTTTTTTTCAGAATGATAATTTTGTCACTTTTTTTGTTTTTTTTCCTCATTCCATAAAAAATTTAGTATTAGAAAATGCTTTCTGGTGAAATATCATTTCTAGCAAAATAATCCCAAGAGGTCACCTATAAACATTTTGATGTAAATAGTAATAGCAATATTACTATCAGTACTGCTACTATTAGCTAGCATTTATATAGCACCTACTATATGCCTGGGGAATGTTTAGGAAGGACTACCACCTTCTTAAACATATGAGGGCTGTAGAGCCCTTTTCAGGGCTACTTATTTACCTTTGATGTTTACCTTCACCCAACTCTTACCTGTGGCTCCAAGAAGCTGTAGCATACACAGTGGCCACCCCAGTAAAACCATCTTGCCAAACAGGCTAAACCAAATTGAGGATAACTGATGGGCCTCTAAAACATTGATGAGTTAGAGGAATACGTGCTCCAAGCAGGTGAAGACTTCCCCTGGAGGAAAGGGAAGATGAGAACAATTTGTTCCAATAGCCATGAAGACAGCTGAAGCAGATGCTGTAGAGTGTTTAGAGCTTGGTCTGCCATCAAATACTCCAAGGTCATGTACTGCATCCCAGGCCATCACCAGTCATCCTGACTTTTGTCCTGCCACTGGACTTCAATGACTTAGGATGAGAGGAGTGAGGCTGATGACTCATGGCAATTTTGCCTCACTTGAATCCAATTCACACACAAGCCAAGACATCATCCCATGATGTCATTGGTCCTTTTTGAAAATGAAGGAAAAATAACAATGTGCCAGATACTGTGCTAAGTACTTTTCAAAATAAAGATAGACATGACAAGATTTTGCAAGTGATTGAATTTGTGTGAAGTGAAAGACAGTGAACAACTGGTGGTGACGCTAAGGTTCTGAGCCTGGGTTACCAGAAGGATGGTAGTGATTACCATAGCAACAGAGAAGATGAACAGGGATATTTTGGGGGGGAAGAGTGTGGCAAGATAATGTATATTGGGATCTTTGATCTCTCACAACTCATTAATCTTGTGGGAAACGCCCAACCTAAAATGAAAATGGGTTGGGGCAGGACAGCTAAACTCTGGTCATTGTCCTCAAGAGCAGACAGTCTTTGTACTCATGAAGAAATCTTTGGTGAGTATCCTGGTAGGGGGAGGATGGGGCTGCAAAAGGTGCCTACATAGCTGCTGCTGTGAGTGCTCCTATCAGAAATAGACAATAATCCCCCTGAGAGATCAAAGTCTAACTCAGACAAGGGAGATTTGACTGTCCATAGCTGAAGGACAGCCAGGAGTGACTGAGTGTTGTAGGACAAGGGCAGATGCAGTTGTATTGGAGAAAAACCAATGATTGACAACTATTCCTACATTAGATTGTTTGGTCGGACAACCCATGGGATCTGTAAAGGGCCATCAGAGGGCACTGGCCCATACTTTGCAAGTAAATCATTGTACTACAGATTGAAAGAAATCGACTCCAAAAATCATATAAACAAATTGTTAGAGTTGGAATGTACATTAGATATGACTATGGGAAACCCCCTCACTTTTCTTTTTTTATATGATAATTTTATTATATATTTAAAAGGAGTAGGAAGTTGTACATAATAGACTTGTAGTCTCATTTGCAATCATCTTTTTTATCTTACTATGTTTCCAGAATGCTTGTTTTATTCCATAAATTAAAAAATTAAATGAATAAAAAATGTTAGAAAAGAATTCCTCTCTGATTAGTTTGTAAGGTCCTTAAGGGCAAGAGTCATTATTACCATCCTTTGTATCTTCAGCTCTTAGCACAGTGCCTCACAATTTGCAAGTGCTTAATTAATGCTTATTGTTGTAAATGATTCCAATGAGATAAATTTTAAATGCATAGTTTGTTGTTTTTTTTTTTTTTTACTTCTGTCCTCTGAGCTGAAGCAGTAATATGGTTAAATTCTTTTCTACTTGGTAAAATAAGCAATGGAAATGAAATAGTGGAAGATAGCTATCATGTGGTCTTAAGTCTTCTCTTCCAATCTAAACATGCCTAGTTTCTCTGACCAATCAGCCTGATCTCTTCACAACTAAGGCAGTTACCTTCCTCTTTTCATCCAATCTTTGTGTTTCTTAAAATGTGCTGCTCTGAAATGAACACCACTGAGTTCAATGCTCCTGGAACCATAAGAGTAAAGGTAAACATGGCATACTACAATCTGCTGTCTGTAACAGCATGTGAACAATTTTTTACTGCTAAGGGTGTTAAAGAACCATAGCTGTCCAATTCATATATTTAGAGCCAGAAGAGACTTTGGAGTCCAGTTTGCCCATTTTACACATTAAGGAAGCGAGGACCAGAGAAGCAAAGTGACTTGCATAAGGTAAAAGGTGGAGTAAATGGTAGATGAGCACTTTGAGGCCAAGTCCTTCTGGTTTCAAAACCAGGGCTATTCTCACTGAACCATGTTGCCATTTATTTTCTGTATAACCAGAGCAAGGCCACAGCAGAGATTTTGCACAAAAACATTCACAAGAGCACTCTTTGGGACAGCAAAGAATTGGAAACAAACTGAACTCTCACCGGTAAAGGACAGCTTTCTTGGCCTGGATGTCAGTACAGGCGCCATTCCCTCTTCCTCAAGGCTACTGGGGCAGAGCAGAGGCCACAGAAGATAGGGGAGAGTATATTCCCTCTGGCTCTGGGCACAGGGGAAGGACTGATGCCTGCAGAGGCAGGACTGAAGGAGGATTAGAATCCACCCCCAGACTCCACCTCCACCCCTCCCAACCCCTGTGAGCCCCTGGGGGGCTTCCTACCTCCTCAGATGGATACTCCTCCCATTCTCTGTGAGCTCCCCAACCATCCCATGGGGCTCCAACCCTGCTGCACACCCACAGCCAGCTCCACCTGGGCCAGGCCCTGCTTTCACTGCCCCTCACCATGTCACACCTGCTCAGGATGGAGAAAAGCCCCTCACTTTTCAATGAAAGAAAGAAGTCCAAAGCTGGTGCCAGAGCAATGCAGAGGACACTGTCCTGAGGACTACTATTACAGGACTGTCACCCAAGTTGTTAATATCTGGTCTCTTACTGGGGGATGAAGGAAGCTACCCTTTCAGAAAAAGTATCTCTAGTTTCATCCCTTAGGATACAGAACTAATTGAGGGAAGGCATGACTTTAGGTCTTTAGAGGTGTATACTGTCCACAAGCACTTTCTCCCTATTTCCTCATGCCTTTGTTTAGAAAGTTCTAGCACTCTGGCAAGACAAATCTACAAGGGAAAGAAAAGTTCCAGGGATAGAGGACTCAGGGCTTAGTCCTCAACCCTCACCATCCCTGGCTTATATCAGTTCATGCTGAGTGGCAACAGGGAACTTACAGTCCTGGGATAGGCTAGCCCCTCTACAAAGTTGGCCCTGAGATCCCTGAAGTACTCTACTCCCTTTTCTTAAAAACTGATTCTCCTGGACTCTTCTTAACTGCCTTGTCTAGATCCTGGAGAAAATATGAAAAGCTAAGGAGGCCAAAATTATGCCAGAACGTCAATCCATGAGATGCCCTAGAAATATATGTTCCTCAAGAAGAGGAACAGATTTTGTCTCTCTTCCCCAACCTGAAGTCTTATTCCCCTACATATACCTTATAAGTGGCTATTTTTATCATAGTTTTCCCTTTCTTACTAGCCAGTTAGATATTAAAAGAGAGGTGGTGGCTCTTCCCCCTTTGTAGGCACTGAAAGAATCACCTTTCTGGATAAAGACTGAATTACCTTGGTCTGGTGATAAACCTTCTTCCATCCCGTAAGATGTGCCAGATGTTGACTCCCACAAATACCAACCAAGAAATCCCATGGAAAAATGATGATAATTATAGCTCATTGCATGAGAGCCCACTCCTATCTAATTTTTCATCATCCTGTCACCTGCTGTGTGTGGCATATCTCATCTTTAAACCATTAAAAAAACTCTTCCTGGATTCCCCACTACCACTCAGTTTCACTCTAGTATTTTCCCTTAAAAAAGTACAATTTCTATCTTCTACTCCTTAAATACTTGGGTTTAGTATACATTTTCCACACTTAGGCAATGCCCATGTCACCTTGTACTTAAGCTGTGATTTCATCTGTGTAAATACCCACTGTGTAAACTCCCTCTAAGAATGCAGATGGGTTATGTTTCTGTAATTTACCATCTTCTTGTTTGGCTAGGGGGTGTCCAAAGTTACACAATCAGGATTCATGAAAAAAAAGATTTTCAACCTGAATCTTTCTGATTCCAAGTTAGGTCCTTCTAACACTATGCTCTGTGACATCTCTTAAATGGACCTTCAGAATTTGTATCAAGATGGTTACCTTCCCTTTTGCCTTACAAAATGATTAAAACTTTCTTGTTTGGATTACAAGTTATCAAACAATTTATTTCCACAACTGACTATCATTCTCATTAGAAAAGATTTAAATATTAGCCAAACTTGGAAAGATGTTATTGGTAAGAGAATGGTCAGAGACAGAACAAATAGAACCTTGAAATCAAACAGCTACCCAGAGCTCCAAAAATCCTCACTCAGCCCATGCAAACACTTTTGATTTCCCTAACTTCTTGGCACAGATTGTATCTTTTCACTGAAGCATTGTATAATTGATTGTTATATAATTTTAGAGAGCTGCATAAAGCAATGCGTAAAAAACTCCTGTCCCGGGAACACTGCAATTAATTAGGCCCTAAGCATTAAGCCTTTCAAGTGAATACAATAGAACATAATTCTTTTGCAGATATGCATTTGCATTTCCAAATATAATGTCCCTTCATTCACAATTTATGAGCCAAATCTGTGTGTGATTTAACACTGAACCTACAGTTAAGAATTAGCATTATGGCAGAAACTGCTCCAAAGGCAAATTTAAGATGAACTGACAAGGTTTGGGGCCTCAAAACTATCACCTGAACTGTGTTGCTTCCAAATGGATCTTGTTCATCAGTGTCAATGACCTTAACTCTAAAGAATGTGATGGAGTTTGGCAAGAAAATAAGCATTCATATATAAAGATTGTTTTCAAGTGCACTCCTTATCTTTACTGCTTATACTTAATACAAAAAATTGGTACAGTTAGGTAACATCACTACTCCAAGTCAATGCATAGAAAATGAACTCCATGTGGAGAGAAAATGTAGCAGAATGAGATAGATGGCATTTCACCAGTACCTAGCTAGGAAATAGAATATATTACCCAGATTATCCATAATCTAATTTAGTGATGAATATTGGGTTTTTAAGTAGACTAGTGTGTGATGATTTGTGGTCTTTGTCATATAGCACTCATGCCTACAGTCCTATGATGATAGAGATGTTAAGGATCTTAGAGCTCATCTATTCTACTATTCCCATTTTATAGATGAGGAACATTGGTCCTGGATAGATGAAGGTTCTCCTTCATGATTGCACAGATTTTCAATGAATGGGAGTAGTAAAGAGGATTACAAGATGCTATAGTAATAGTACAAACGACTCACATTTAAGTAAACTAAGCAAGCCAGGTTCTGGGTAGTACAAATTAAGCAAAATATAAGTCTGAATGGTTAGCATAGGCACAGGTGAAGTCAAATGGTATTATTAGTATGAATCAGAGTAGTAGAAGAGAACAAGGCTGAATTGTGTCTAGAAAAACTAGATTTGACATATGTATAGTCAAATCACTCATTGCAAGTCACAGAAGATAATGGAGCTAGGCTGGATTCAATATGAGACAAGAGAAGATAAAGTAGTGCTGCAGATAGGAATGGAAGAATGAACCTGGACTGAAATCAGCATTGTTGACAGCTTCTCTTGAATAATTAATCTAGAAGATTCCTATTGGTGGTATTGGGTAAAAGTCTAATAATTACTCTACATGGTTTCCTCTGTTAACTTATGGTTACCTTTGTTTTGTTGTCAAGTTGTTTCAGTCATGGTTAACTCTTCATAACCCCATTGGGGGTTTTCTTGGCAAAGATACTGTAGTGGTCTACCATTTTTTTCTTCAGCTCATTTTACAGATAAGGAAACTGAGGTAAACTGTGTTAAATGACTTGCCCAGTCAGATTTGATCTCAGATCCTGCCAACTCCAAGCCTAATGCTCTATCCTCTGTGCTACCTAGCTGCCCTGGTTACCTTACTATATGTCTTTTTGGCAGTGTAATCTGTGTTGCATTGGACTAACTTTGGATTCTTCTGATTCATGGTATGTCATCATTGGAAGAAACTGTTACAGAAACACAAGTAAATAGATATTTAGATTTTTATATGTTTTATATTTTGTGGTATATACATATAACATCATATATAAGTGTATGTGTTTATGCATGTGTATATGTGTGTACACACATATACGTATTTATGCATATATATGTATATATGTGTGTGTATGTATGTGTGTATGTATATGTGTGTATATATATATGTGTGTATATATATATATATATATATATATATATATATATATATATATGTTCCTCTATTAAATGTGTGGTCAACACTGCTGATTTCCTTTATTACTTTGGTAGTCACAGTTAACTCAGCTATAAAGAATTGGACTATTTGGCTTCTGAGGTACCTATCAGTTCTAGGTCTCTGATCATATGTCTTGATGCCTTATCTCAGCGAAATCCACTCTTTTCCTGTTGGCTACTTAATAGCCTCAGCATTAACTTTCTGGAATTAAAAGCAGTCAAGCATAAGTTGGCCAATCAACTCCCCAAATCATGCTCAGAAATAGAACAACTTGACTATTCTACTATAAGCCTGTCAGTACTCCAAGATCAATTCTGTTCAGTTGCTGACATGAAAGATGCTTTTAGAGGTTTAGGAAGTGAGCCCATGGTTTTCATAAAACATTTCTTTTTCAACTGTATGTGAAAGCCTGTGCCAATTGGATGTACCACTTCACAGTAATGGTATAGAATTGCTCTGAATAATGTTAAGTGTCTTTTCCATCTTGAATGTCTTTGATTCTGAAAACTGACATGACACTCAGCCTGTCTCCAGTCATTAGCAAGCTTATTATGGTTTCTATAAGGAAAAGGAGAGAAAAGGAAGCTCAAGTGGAGTATAATGAAATAATAAAAAAAATCTTCATTTTCAGAAATTGCTGCCACTTCAAGAGAGGCCCTTCATGATGAACTAATCATGTGGCATTATATTCAGAATATCTAGCTGGAATTTACCCCCACAGAGCTCTTGGGACAAAATGGTCAATGATGATAAAGTTAGTCTTTGATTCACTTCTCATGTCATTTGGGAGTTGTGAATGGGGATAACATGTTCTGAAGGGTGAAACTTCCTGTATCCAAGTCGGGCCTAGTCGCCCAACCATCCTTCACAGGTGTCTTTCTCTTTCGGCTAGGTCAATAGAAGTGTATTTTGCATCTCTCTGTCTCTGTCTCTCTCTCTCTCCCTGTCTCTGTCTCTCTGTGTCTGTCTCTGTCTCTCTCTCTCTGCCTCTCCTATTCACCTCTTGCTAAATGAATTATAATCAAATTAACATCACTATTGTTCTTGAAATGCCCCTGTCAATTAATTGCCATGCCTCTACTCTCCAGTCCTTTATATTCAAAACCAAAACATCATTTCCTGGCCATGACTCTTCTATATGCGTCTTTTCCCTTATGCAAAACTTTGAAAACGAAGACTATCACTAATATTTATATCCAACATTTAGCTAAATGCCTAGCACATAGTAAGAAATGATTAAATGTTCTGTCATTCATAATTGAATGACATTGTTGACAGCTTCTCTGTCAACATAAACATAGAGAATTACTGACTTCTTTGACAATATAGTTCAGATAACATGAGCAAATGTATCGATTCACAGGGGAAACAAAGGAAAGAAATAATCATTTATATAGCACCTACTATATAGCAGGTAGTGGGCTGAGTGATTTGCAAGTATTAACTCCTTGATCCTCAGAATAACCCTGTGAAGTATATGCTATCTCTTTAGTAAAGCTCCCACTCATACCCCCAAACTATAGTTGAAACCGAGACACACAAACATTAAGTGATTTGCCCAGGGTCACACAGCTGCTGTCTGAAGCAGGATTTTAACTCAGGTCTTTCTGACATCAAGCACAGAGCTATATCCACTGCACCACTGAGCTGCTTATGAGACACTTAAGTGCCTCTAGATTATAGGATCATTTGTCTAATGCTGGAAATTATGTCAGAGACATTCTAGCCAAATTCCCTGCATTTTATAGATGAGAAAATTGAGATCTGTAGAATTTAAGTGACTTGTCCAAGGTCTCACATGCACTAAGTTTCATTGATATGATTTGAATCCAGTTTCTCCTATTCTAAAATATATTTTTTTCCCTCCAAATCATGGATAATTTGTGATAATAATACCTGTTTGACATCATGTATATCTAGAATATACTTAAATTCAGCTTAATTTCTGTCCATGCATTGAATAATAGAAAAGTATAATTCAGCAAAAGGATTGCTGAATGAACTAATTCTTGATCCTCCCACTTGCTGGCTGGGAAAATCATTTATGATTTCTGAACTTTAAATCTTTCATATCTAAAATGACATGAGGCGGGGCAGCTAGGTGACACAGTGGATAGATTACTGGCCCTGAAGTCAAGAAGAGCTGAGTTCAAATCCAGTCTCAGACCAAACACTTGACACGTAACAGCTGTGTGACCTTGGGCAACCCCAATTGCCTCACCAAAAAAATCAAATCAAATAAAATAAAATGACGTGAGGAGCTATTTAGCACTGTGGATAGAAAATTAGAGTCAGAAAGATCTGGGTTCAAGTTTCATCTCTAACTCATGCGAGGTATTTGATCTTAGGAAAGTCAAACAACCTCTCATTCTTCAGCCAGTTGTCCGAGAAAGTCTACTGCAGACAAAGTGCTGATCTAAATAGGTAGAGGGTGTTTCCTCATCAAGAATTCTTAATAATAATGATAATTATAACAATTTTAGATAGGCGGGAAACATTTATATAGTGCTTTATGTTTCTAAAGTGTTAGACATATTAATTGATTTCAACCTTCTAAGAACCCTGGAAGGCAGGTACTATCGTTTTCCCCATTTTATAGATGAGGAAACTGAGGTTCACAAAGGTTGACTGATTTACCCTGAGCCAGAGAACTAGAAAAGGTTTAAAGATGGTTTTTAATGCAGGTCTTCCTAATTCCAATTCCTTCATTCTATCCATTATGCCCCATACTTTTCCTTGACAATTCCCCTCTAACATTGAAATAACAAATGTGGTTTAAAAATAAATAGGCGCTTAACTGTTGCTACTTGATTGACAGGTTGCTATAAGGAAAATATTTTATGAGGGGAAAGTATGATAGAAATACAAACATTTGAAATATTTTATACTATGAGTACTTCATTTCTCTCTTAGGACCAAAATCCTACCACCCTCCTCACTCCCACACATACCATAAGTGCCTATTAATATAATTGAAGCTGTCCATCTAAGATTACACAAAATAATGGGCATTAAAAAACAAAATCAACCTGTGGTCTTTTCAGTTATTTCTACACCATCCTCTTTCCATGCTTTAATCACAGATCATTATGTTCATGTGTGTGTGTATGTATTCACACATATGTACATATATATACAAACTTATGTTATATATGATGTGTCTGTCTATATATAATCTCCAGATTTTTCAGAAAAAAGAAATTGGATCAAGAAGGCACATAAATCAAATAATACCATTTGCTTAAAATAATTTCAATTTTGCTGATGATGTGATTACAAATTCAAGTGAAAATCCGGTGGAAATCATCAATTTTTCCCGATATTCTGGGCTCTTCAGGGGAGTTTCAAGGAATCATGTCTCAAAATGAATAACAAATACACTCACTTTGTACTTAATGCTGGTTGTACAGGCTCAATATTTCACTAATTCTACAATCTGCCACCTTTCCAAGCATATGATAAATTATTTCCTTTCACATATTCAATGTTCCAGCTAAACTGTCTTCCTTGTATATAATATTCCATTTTTTGTCTCCTTGACATTACACAAAAACCCCATGCTTGCAATGGATTCCCTTCTAACCTCTGCCTGTTGAATCTCTAAGTTCTTGAGAGGTTCACCTCAAATGCTACCTCTAGTATGAGGCCTACCCTAACACTCACACTTTCTAGAACTCTCTCCTCCAGGACTGCAGTTTATTTATATATGTGTTGTATGTATATGTGTATGTATGCACGTATGTATGTTTGCATATGTTCATGTATCTTTTCTGCTAGGTTTTATCCTTAAAAGTATGTAAACTCTTTGAAAGAAGAGAATGTTGTTTGGCTTTGTAACCTCTAGCACCTAGGATATTACCTGAAAAATAGAAGGGCTTTAATAACTGGTTGAATAGATGGATAGATTTGTATAATCCTTTTGCGGATTAAATTTAATTGTATAAGGTTGCATGTGGTATTTATTTTTATTTTTGTTGTTTTGTTTTTAGATTTCCTCTCTATGGGTTATGGCATTTTTAGAAAGTTAATATTCCTTCGAGTACTGCCTCTGACACATACTGGCTGTGTGACCCTGGGTAAGTCTTTTAACTTCCCAATACTCTGAGACAGAGTTTTTCCAAACATTTTTGTTTTGTCTGAAGAAGGTTTTATATTCATAAAAGTTATTGGGGACCTCACATTTTTTTTTTCTTTATGTAACTGGTCTTTATGATGAGGGTTTCATTCAGTTTCAGAAGCCGAGACCTTGGCCTCTTTTCTCCAAAAAGGAATTGGGCTCCTTTGTTTACAATTCCCAGAAAAACCTTAAAATTTTACATTCCTTGTAGACTACTTTATCTCTCTTTGAAAGCTTATTCAAATGTACCTTTGCCCCTGGCCCTAAAAAGAACCTGGCTTCAGTTGGTCTACCGGTCCAGGAAAACCTTAAAGTTTTAGAAACTGCCTTATTTCCCTTTGAAATCTCTCTTTATCTCCCTTTGAAATCAAACTTCTACCTTTCAGTTCCCTTCATTATTTATTCTCATTGTTTATTACCTTCCAAACAGACCCAACCAACCCCCGCTTCCTCTGGCCACCCTTAATCCTAGCTAGGTACCACGATGTCCAGGACCCAGGAGTTTTGTTCACCCCAGCTTACTAGCCACTCCCATCCAGATCTCCCTAGGCCCTTCCTCCTGTCACCCCAAACTACTTGGCCACTCCTAGATCTCTCCTACAGTCTTTCTGTACTTAAGATCCACCTTTGCCCCCATTCAAACGCCGAGCTGTTCTCAAGCCTAGAGGATGAGACTCTCATGCTCGCTGGTCCTCATGGGCATCACCTGGCCTATCCACTCTAGCCCCCATTTAGATCACTGATGTTTGGGTTCCTTGGGAGTCTGGCCTATATGCTTTATCTTTAATAAGCTTTTTCTCTGGCTAGAAGAAGATTTGGGTTGAATTCATTCAGGCAGACCTGCGTCACAATCTTGGGGTTCAGCACTCCAAAACTCCTACACCTCTTCATATACATACATTCACTGTGTTAGAAATTAAAACATCTTAATATTATTATCTTTTTAAATTTCATGGATCCCCAGTGGTTGGCATATAATGCTTTTAGAATTATTGATCTAGGCACCTAGTTAAGCCTCTACATTATGGAGAAATGTGAAACTGCATTGGCAGAGGGAGTTTCTTCACCTAGGAGTTCCCCTAACAATGGAATCACAGTCTCGACCCTATTTCTAAATATCAGAAACTGAGTCATATACTAGCATTAGAAAGACAAAAACTGATCATTCCTTTTTCAGAAAACTTACATTAGGAGGGAGAAAGAGAAGTTGTAACTCAAAATTAAAAAAAGAAGTTAAAAAATAATAAAGGGAAGGAAAAGAGGAAGAGGAAGAGGAGGAGGAGGAGGAGGAAGAAGAAAGAAGAAGAAGATTACGTTACTCATATCACAGAGAGTTGGCAAAGTGATAGAGAACTAGACCTGGAGTCAAAAAGACCCAAGTTCAAATCAGGCTTCAGATACTTATTGACTATGTGACCTTGGGCAAGTCATTTAATTTCTACTTGCCTCAACTGTAGAACGGAAATAATAATGGCACCTACCTCCAAGGATTGTTGTAAAGGTCAAATGACATAATATTTGTAAAGTGCTTAACACAGTGCCTGGCACATAGCAAGTGCCATATAAACACTAGCTATTGTTGTTGTTATTATTAATAGTAATAATAATTTCTTTACAAATATGTAGAAAGTCTCTTGTATCTATTGTGGTAGACAAAACATGTTGATTATGAAGTTAAACTGAGACTGAGCCTTTCTGAAATTATCCACCTTGTTCAAAAAGTGATATACGACTGGACCCCTAGGCAGTCTTCACAGCTTCAAGGCTTTTAGAAGAGCTTGTCATCCCACTAAAAACAAAACAAACAAAACAAAACACTTTGAGAACTCAGTCAGTGCACCTCTATGCCCCAGTCAGAGCAATACTATAAATATATTCCTTTCTGATAGCCAATGTGCTTTATTGTGTACCTGACCTTGTGCTTCCTGGAAAGAGTTCTAAACATTATTACTGAGATATTACAAAGGAAAATATACTCTAGGGGGATTTTATGCACAGCAGCAAGAGGCCATTTTCACATTTACACTTGGAAATAACATATGGAAATAAGCTCAATGACTCTTCAGTGGAACAATATTTGGAAAGGTGGTGATTGATGATCAGCTAACATCACTCTTTAAACAAGTGATTCCCCACCCAGTCTCTGAAGCCCCTAAGGCCATTACCAAATGTATCATGAAACATGATACATTTCTGGAGATAAAAATAATTTGAACTCACTATAAAAATATTCACACATATTAATATCTAATTGCGCACATACATATATAAATATATAAATACAAATGTGTATATATATACACACATATGCACATATACCATGCATGCCTATGTATGTATATGTGTGTATATAGCTATATCTATGTATAGATAGATTCAATTGGATGGATATATAGATAGAAATATATATTGATATATCAATAGATCAATAATGATTAATATGATTTATATATGCATCTAAATGTAGATGATCTATATATGGATGGATGAGATATAGATGTAGGTATAGGTATAGGTATAAGTATAGGTATAGGTATAGGTATAGATATAGATCCTCCATAAATACAGATCCAGAATTGTTCTGTAACTTGCTGTCTTAGAGAGTTGGATTGGTGTATTGAGAGTTTAAGTGTCTTGCCCTATGATAATCAGAAAGTCATTAATAAGTTTTTCTACCTCTGAGTCCAGGCCTCTATTTATTTCAACAGATTGTGTCTCAAATATAAAACACAGGCACATACATATGAAAGGCAACATGCCATCATGTGCATATACATTTATGAAAGACATCATGAAGTAGTGAATGAAGGATGACTCTCAGAGTTAGGAAGACCTACTTGCATTCAAGCATGACCTTTGACACTTGATATCTTTATGACCCTTTACCTCTTAGCATCTCTAGGCCACACTCTAAGACCATATATTGAAGAATAATCACTGATCTTCATTGAAAAAGGGAAATTTCCCTTCCAGAACATCTATATGTCAATAAAAATCACATATTCAGAGGAAAATATCACATATTTGGGTCTGGAAAAGTTTTCCTCATAAGTGATCTTATCCATCAG
This sequence comes from Vombatus ursinus, assembly GCF_900497805.2. Lineage (NCBI taxonomy): Eukaryota > Metazoa > Chordata > Mammalia > Diprotodontia > Vombatidae > Vombatus > Vombatus ursinus. The sequence continues at coordinate 9,462,865 of NW_020954600.1, read as the reverse complement.
CCTCATTATAAAAAAACAGGAAATTGAACACTGCAGTGGGGAAGTAAGTAACCCAGTGTCACATAGCTACAGGCAAAATGAATAGATTAGTGTTCTCTGCCTACCATGTTCTATCTCTGGCTTCCCTCACTTTCCACAGGTTATATCTCCCATATTTGTTCTCCTTTCTTAATTCTTCCTCTTGCAACCACTCAATCACAAATAACATCTAAGTCCATGTTATCCTTCTTAAAGTGGTCTTTCCTGATTCTCTCAGTATATGTGTAAAAACACAGGCACATACATATGAAAGGCAACATGTCATCATGTGCATTTACGTTTAAATTGAGGCCCTCTCTTATATTCTTATCCATTGCCCTCTCTTAAAAATGCATACTTATATTCTATCCATTGCTTTACAAACATTTATTTTTTTCCCTGAGTAAAATGCAAGGTCCCTGAGGGCAGGGACTGGATCAGTTTCATCCTGGTATCCCCTGCACCTAGCTCAGCATCCTGTCCACAATAGGCCCTTAACATCTGCTTGTTGAGTGGCTGAGCCAAGATGCAAACCCATGTCTTCTGACTGCCAACGCAATACTCCTTTAACTTCCGAACATTGACTCTGTTTATCATCCCCTGATGTGGCTCCTTACCATGGTGTGGAGGGAAGCCTAGATTTCTGAAAACCATATGGGGCTTTGGTAGGCACTGTTGTAACAGAAAACCCTCATATGTAAGCCCAGGGGCACAATACAGTTGTATTGCCTGAAAAACAGACTAGCTAAGTCCAGAGAGGCTCATTGCCAGAAGATCAGTCACCTGGTTTTGATTCCTCCACTACCACCTCCATGACATCCCTGACCCCATAACCCCCAGCAGCTATCTTTCTTTTTTTGTGATAGGTTGAAACCTTCATGAATACATCAATAGAGAGAGTATAAAGTATAGAGAGTATAGAGTATAGAGGTAGAGCCTTGAAGTATTTCAGTAAGTGTGCATATAAGATATAGACATAAAAAGAAGGAATGTTGATTCCAATGTCAGAATACCTGGTTTCAAATCTTGAATCTCTTACCTACTTGTGTGACTTGGGGCAATTCATATGACCTTTCCTGTCCTCATTTTCTTCACTGAATGATGAAGGACTGACTTTGAGGTCCTTTCCAACTCAAAATCTATGATCTTATGACTTATTAACATAAGTATGTATATCTATTTATTTCTTATTTCTTAGTATTGGTAGGAAAGAAGGAAATAGGTTCTTTGGAAAAGATGAAAGACAAACTATTCCTAAATCATGAAGTTTAGCAACTACAAAATATCAAGGAATTGCTGATTTTAATTTTTCTACCTATGGATTTCTCTTGGTTTTACAGATAGATGTTTATTTTCCTATGTCTATATATGTGTATGCAAACACACATACACAACACATGTGATCTATCTGTCTGTATAACTATCTATCTATCTATCTACCTATTATACAATCAATCAATTAATCAATCAACATTTATTAAGTGCCCATTATATGCCGGATACTGTGGTAAATGCTGGAATACAAGATGAAGCAAAAGAGAGTCCCTGACACCTAGGAGCTCACAATCAAATGGGGAAGACCACATTTAAGCAAATATATACAAAACAAGTTATAGGATAAATAGGAAATAATTAACAGAAAGAAGGCACTAAAATGAAGAGGGATTAGAGAAGGCTTCCAGTAGACTGTGGGATTTTAGTTGTGATTTGATGTCAGGAAAGTAACACCATCAGATAAGGGAGAGGGTTCTAGGCATGGTGGTTTGCCTGAGAAAATGACCAAAAGCAAGAGACAGAGTTTCCTTTTCATGGAATAGCCAGGAGGCTTACTGGATTAAAAAGTCTGTCTCAGGGAGAGAAGATTGGAGAAGTAGGAGGGGTCTAGGTCTTGAAGAGCTTTGAATACCAGAGAATGTTGTATTTGACCCTGGAGGCAAAAGGAAGCTACTGAAGTATGTTGAGTAGGAAGGTGGAGTGTGATGTGATCTGACCTGCACTTTCTTTTAGGGGCTAAGCAGAAGATGCGTTGGAGTAGAAAGAAACATGAGGTAAGAAGATTCAACAACAAGCTATTATAATAACCTCCATGTGAGGTGATGAAGTCTTGCAGTAAAGTGGTGTCCTCATAGAGATATAACTAAAATCCATATGAGTTAATGAGATTAACAAATAAAATAGTGCAAAGGGAGAAAAGAAGAGGGCCCATAATAGAACCCTGGAGGATAACCTGTCATTAGAGTGCACAATCTGGAAGAGGACTGAACAAAGAGCCAGAGAAAGAGCAATTAGATAGATATGAAAAGGACCAGGAGAAAGTGGTGTCCCAAAAACCTAGAGAGAAGATGCTATCAAGTAGGAAAGAATGATCAATAGTGTCAAGGCTGCAGAGAAGACAAAGAGACCAAAGACTGGAAAGAGGTCATTGGATTTGGTCACCAAGAGATCATTAGTAACTTTAGAGAAACCAGTCATGGTGAAATGGTCAAAAGTAAGATTACTAGGGTTTGAGAAAAAACAGAGAGAGGAAATGAAGGTTCCTATTTTAGAAGACCTTTTTGAGAAGTTTAGCTCCAAAGAGTAGAACAGATATGCGACAATAACTAATGAGGATAAAAGGATAAAGTGAGGTGTTTTTTAAATTTTGTTTTGTTTTGCTGTCTTTCAAGATGAGAGAAACATGGGCATGTCTGTTGGAATGAGAAGCAGGCAGGCTGAGAGGCACCAGAAATGCCAACTCAATAAAAAAAAAAGATACAGGGAGAAATTGAAAATTAGTGAGAGTGTAGATAACAAAGGGGATGATCTGTTGGAGATGACAGGAGAGAATGGGATGACTTAAACAGGTAGAGTGTTAGTTTTGCTAAAGAGTAAGACCACCTCATCATGTGAAACAGAAGTAAAAGAAAATACAGTGGCAGTGATGGAAGATGGGTGAGAGGGGAGAAGAGGGAGCTCATAAGGAATGACCTCAATTTTTTTTCTGTAAAATATGTGGCAATATTTTCATCTGAGAGAGTAAGGGGAGAGGGAATCCATGGGAATTTTTAAGAAGGATGGAAAGGTTTGAAAGAGTCAAGCCATTGGGGAGAGTGGAACAGTGAGCTGATTAAGGAGGTATAATAAATTGTCTAGCAGCAATGAGGACTCACCTGAGGTTATGTAATATTAATATCTAGTGGACTCAGAGCAGTTGCATGATTTTTCTCTATCATTATTCAGTAGCACATATATAGGGGAAAGTAGTAAATGGTGAGCGTGAACCAAGGCTGAGGCTTACCTGGGTATACCCAGGATTATGATAAAGGGGCTATGGAATTAAGAGAGGAAGACTGTGTAGAGATGAATTGGTTCAATAAGGGGTCAAGATGGGGAGAATAGATAGTGGCTACTGTAAGTGGAGATGGCCTAAGAGAGAATTGAGGGTCCAAGGATTGAGGTAATGGTGCTTATGAAGAGTAGGATTTTGTAAGAGAAGTCAGGGGAAAAGTAAATAGATTCTGATCAAATAAGGAGATTTCAGGATTATTGAACATAAAATTGTTACATTTATGAATGATGACAAGATCAAGATTATGACCCTTTTTATGTGTGGCTGAGCTGGGTGGAGGAGTAGCTCATGGGAAGTAAGTAGCTTGAGGAACTGAATGGCCTGGAAGTGTCAATGGGTGCCAATTGAAAGGTGTGTGTGTGGGGAGGCGGGGAGGAGGGATTCTTGCACCAAGTGGAATGCAGGATAAAATTGATCATAGTATAAAGTTTTTCCTTCTGAATTTCACAAAATGGTCCTACGATATAAAACTACAGTTCCCTCTACAACCTGACCCCCCCCAAAATAATCAGTTTGTCTGCAGAATATGACTGGCATCCATTAAGTTTGTAGGCTACTGAAGATTATATGCTCATTTGCCTGCCCCTCCACCCAAAGTTGAGAATTAAATTATATTCTCATTTTAATGTGATAGATAGGATCATTTCTCCTAAAAAGTCAATGGGAGGTCCTAAATGTTTTATACTGAAAGACTTTAAGCTATAAAAGCTGTTATGAATCATATCAAATGTCTTAGCTGGCCATTATTTGTTGCATTGGTTTGATGAGAAAATGTAGAATGCCTTTCTGCTTCCAACTACTGTCATATAAAGCTTTGTCCCATGGTACCCAATTGGATTAGATAACAGAAAGGCAGCAAAAACTGCGTTGGCTTCAGGGATGGGTGTATGATAGATTAGGGATAAATAATGAGTTATCCCCAGAGTCAAAGAAAGAGATAAAAGTGAGGAAGCCCACGTGTAGGACACATTGAAAAGTTCCATCAGGATAGCCTTAGTAAAGTATTCCCCACCTTTCTCTTAAGAATTTAACCTGATGAAATGCACAGTGTCCCAAATAAGGCCTATACTTTTCATTTGATTGAAGTGATCTTTGAACACAGGACACTGATCTATTAACATGCTGAAATCCAGCCATGGATGGCAAGCTCATCTCGTTCCATTCCTTGCCTTCCATCTTACTTACTAGTTTACATATAAATGATCTTGTGTCAGCCAGGCTCTATTACAGTCTGTGAATTGTGCTGACACTGGAAATATTTACAAATATTTCTTGACGCTTCATCAAACATCTTGTCAATTTGTATGCTCAGAGTTTATACTTACACAGACATTCTTAATGGTGTCCTCCGCACATGCAAGACACCAGATTTGCTTTTCAAAACGTTTGTCAACAAGATCTGTGTGAGGTTTAGAAGTTCTGTTCAAGAACTGAGGACTTTTCTTTCATCTCAAAGATTTTATTTTGTTTTCTTTAATCTTGTACATATAATGTGCATAAAATGTTCATTATTTAGAAAAAGACAACAAAAAACTATTTAAGATAAGAGTATGGAGTTGTAATGAAAGATAGGATAACATAGAAGGATAGAGTTGGCACCTGCAAGATAAGGATTCCAATTGTGCTTTGGTGCATACAATATATCCATTATGAATTCTTAATCTTTCATTCCACCCCAGTTAATTCCAAAGGATTCTAGTTATCAATCTGGATTAGTGTAGAGAAATTCCACACTAAGAGATATCTAAATCCCAATGATCTGGGTTCGAAAATGAATAGGGGATGTAGCAGAGTGCAATGGAAAGGTTTTTGGCTTCTAGAGTCAGAGTTCTAAGTTCAAATTCTTGCATTGGCTCATTATTCTATTTACAGAGATTTGTATTGATGTTTTGTTTTTACATCATCTACATTCCCTTTCCCTCCAAAAAGAAAAAAATCCTGACCCTCTTCCAAAGAATTATCCTTCATAAGGATTATTTGTTTGAAAAGATGAAGAAAAAAATATATTTAGCAAAACCAATCAACCTAACAACAATAAAAAAAAACCTAAAAATATATTCAGTGTTCTACACCTGTAGACTAACCTCTCTCCAAAGGAGCAGGGGGAGGTATATCCTCATATCTGTTTTTTCGGACAATGCTTGTTCTTTATAATTTTTCCATATTAATTATTCTGTACTTGTTCTTTATATTTACATTGGTATATTAATTATGTATAGTGTTTTCTTGAATTTAAGTCCCTTTGCAATGACTCCTGTCCTTTTGCGTGCTCTTGTGTAGTCTTCATGTTTCTGGTTTCTTGTAGCCCAATAACATTCCATGATATTGATGTTCTAAAATTGTTTAAACACTCTCAAGTTGATGCACATCTACTCCATTTCTAATTATTTGGTACCACAAAATGTTTGTATGTATGTATATGTGTGTGTTTATGTAGTCTTTCTTTCAATTGCCTTCTTATGTTACATGCTGAATTGGGGAATCTCTACATCAAAGGACATGGATATTTTAGCCATTTTATTTGCTTAATACCAAATCACTTCCTAGAAGGGTTGTACAAATTCACAGTTCCATCAATAATTCATTAATGTGTCTGACTTTCCATTCCTTCTCTAACATTGACTGTTAACGTCTTTTATTATCTATGTCTATTTATTGGATGCTAAATCCAACTCCTTTTGATTTGCTTTTCTCAAATAATTAGAAATTTGGACCATTTTTTCACAGAACTGTTAATAGTTGCCAATTCTTTCTAAAACAGCTAGTTTATAAACTTTGCTAACTCCTCTATTGGGTGATAACAACTTTGGGTCTTACATGCTTCTATAGACTGTCTATATATCTTGGAAATCAAGCCATTATAGAATTTTGAGGATGACCTTGGGCAAGTCAGAATCTTTCCATTCTTCATTTTCTTCCTGTGTAAAATAAGGGATTGAACTACTCTTAACTTGGGGTCTATGAACTTTAAAAAATGATGAGTATTTCAAGATATTTTTTCAATGTAATCTGATATATTTTATTTTATGTATTTAAAATATTCTGAGAATGGGTCCATTGTACTAACCAGGCTGCCAGAAAGTCGGTCCATGACTCAATTATTTAAGAACCTGTGGACTAGATGTTCTATGAAGTTTCTTTTTAAACTTGATGTAAGACCTATGAGGAATTCTGTCTCAGACAGAAGACATAATTCTCCCAATAGATAAAGCAGGTGAAATTAACTCATCTCTTATGTAAATTGATAAATATATATTATTATCTTTATTTTCTTAATCAAGAACTGGAGGACATACTCTGGGTGAGGTCTGACAGCAGTGGGACTATCACATCAGTATTAATGAAAGTGATATTTCTCAATATGACTCAAGATCCAATTCTATCTCCTGCCACATCATGCCGTTTACTTATATTGATTATATTATTGTATTATAAATATTGTTATATTGTAATATAATTATTAATATATTATGTCGATTATATTATATTTGCTTATATTGATTGAGTACATAAAAACCTCAAGATTCCCTTTTTTTTTACCAGGATAAGTTCTACCTAACAATCTCGCATTTGTGAAGTTGATTTTTTATCTCTATTGTATTTAACCTTCTTATATTCAGACCAATGCTATAACTTATCAAGGAATTTTTTGATCCTGATTTTCTGAGTATGTGTTACCCCTCCCAGATGTCTGTCATCTTATATTTGATGAGCATGCAACTACATTTTGAGCTCAAACTTCCGACTAGAACTGCATCCATTGATTTCTATGATTATCTAATGTGGTCAACATCTCTTCATACTCTCCACACAATCATATCAAGTTATTTATTAGAAGGTTCATTGACATTGAAGAAAACTATATACATGGAATTTCCTTTTTCCTCTAAATTTAGTGCTTCAAGTAAAAACAAAAAAAGCTTGTGACTAGGTAGGCATGATCTGTTCTTCCTCAAGTCTTGCTGACTCTTTGTAATCATCAATACCCTTTCTGAAAATTTGTCAATCATCTCTTTAGTGATCTATTAAAAATTATCATTGCCTTTGCAGATTCTGTTCTCTGCCTCTGTCACTCTGTCTCTACCTTGTCATCTTTCTCTCCCTCTCTCTCTTTCTCTCTCTGCCTGTTTCTCTGTCTGTCTGTCTTTCTGTCTCTCTGTTTCTATCTCTCCATCTTTGTCTGTCTGTCTCTGTTTCTGTGAGAAATTAATGGATTTTTGGAAACTGTGTTAGTGCATATTGATATTTCAAGCAGCCACACAAAACCTCACATCAAAATATTCAGAGTTCTCAAAGTCATAGCATTTTAGAATCTCAGAATTGGTAAGGATCCCAGAATCTGTCTAATCTAGCCAATATCTATAACGAAATCTTCTCAACAGTACCTCCGATCAGTGGTCATCAAGCCTCTCTGGGATTAAACTCCAGAGTCAGCCAAGTCCCCTTTTTAATGTCTCTAAGTGTAAGGATTTTTTTTTTCTGCTGGTATCAAGAACAAATGTGTTATGTTAATTGTTCCTATTGTGCTGTTGATGGTAGGTAAAACAATTTTAAGCCCCTTTTCATATAGTCATCACATATATATTTTCTAATGTTTGATGAAAATGATCATGTATACTTTTGTCTTCTCTTTTCCAGATTAACTATCACAATTTACTTCCATTCATCCTTATATGTCGTGAATGCAAGTTATTCCCTATCCTGCTTTCATTCCTCAATAAACTCTCTGTATTATCCTTGTCTTTCTCAAAATATGACATAACCCTCTTCACACCCCCAAACTATTTCTGAGTTTTTGTTGTTGTTCAGTTGTTTCAATAATATCTTTTTGATCCCATTTAGGGTTTTCTTGGCAAAGATATTGAAATAGTTTGCCATTTTCTTCTTCAGGTCATTTTACAGATGAAAAAACTGAGGCAAAAAAGGTTAAGTGAATTGTCCAGGAACACATAACTAAGAAGTGTCTAAAACCAGATTTGAACTCAGGTCTTTCTGACTCCAGTCCCAGTGATCTATCCACTGTATCAAATTCCTTCCCCTCATTTCTGAGCAAAGATAATCTATCATCTGGATCCACCCTTTTGTACATAATTCTTCTCTTAACCCATCCTGAGATGGCACCTTATTTTTTGTCTACTGTATCACACTGTTCATTCAAATTGAATTTGCAATCTACTATAAGCTATAGCTCTGTTTTTTTCCCTCAAAAAACCTGTTTTCTACCCATCTCTCATCCATACTACACTTAATATACAGGTTGTAGGTATACATGTATGACCCTATGTTACTTTTCATTTATCTCTATTAAATGTCAACTTATTAGATTTAGCCTATCATTCTAGCCTGTCAAGATCTGTTGTTGATCCTGATTCTATCATCCAATGTGTTAGCTAGCCCTTTCAGCTTTTTGTCATTGGCAAATTTGATAAGCAGGCCACCTATACCTTCATCCAAACCATTAATAAAAATATTGAGCACAATAGAGTCAATGAGAAAAAATGGAAAATTTCATATGGTGCAACTTGACATATTTGTAAGTGAGATCTATGTTCAAAGTTGCATAGTATCCAGGTTAGCTCAACATAAATACACATATAAAAAATATGTGTATGCATATCTATATATCTATTTGTCTATCTATATGTGTGTACATATATGCATATACATATATATGTATTACATATGCATGCATATATCTGTGCATGTATATACTTTCATTCATTTCTTTTTAAATTTTTCATTTTAATAGAAATTTAAAAGAATATAAGAAGAAATTATATGAATATTCTTTCACAGTGCATTTATCTATAGATATATATGTGTGTATGTGTATTCATGTCTATGTATATGTGTGCATATCTATCTATCTTTTCTTTCTTCCCTAGCTCATTCCTATTGTACTATAGTAAAAAAAATTACTAGGACTTGGGAGAAAAATATTATATCCCACAACTATGTACATATGTGCACACATGCATATATGTGTATATACATATATGATGTATACATATAAGTGTGTATATGTATATATATAGAGAGAGAGAGAAGAGAAGAGAAGAGAAGAGAAGAGAAGAGATGTTGATATATAGAGAGACATAAATATACACTTATGTACACAGATACACACATATTTTATGTGTGTATATATATTTGAACTCAGGAAGATGAGTCTGTAGGCCTAATACTCTATCTATTGTGCCACCTAGCTGCCTAAGGAGATAGTGATTTCCCCCTAAACAAAGTTATTCACTAAAAAAAAAAGTTTTGATAACTAATTCCTGTGTGGGTTTCAGAGGGAATTTTTATTCGAGTACAAGGTAGACCATATATTCTATGATGTCACTTCTTATGTAGTCATTCTGGGATTAAGAAACCCCAAAGGAACAGAAATCATCAACTTGTCCAAAGGCTGCATTTTACATTATTACAATTACATCTTGTCCAAATCACAACTAACCCTTGCAGTAGAAGACCTTGCATTCTGGATCCCTTACCTCCCATTTCAGTGATCCTTCCAGTATTCTCTCACTTTCTACACAATTTACCATACGCAATTTTATTTTGGAAACATCTTTCATTTATTCATATTGAAAATGAGAAAACTGAGGGATGGAATAATTTCCCTCCTTCTAAAATCTGAGGATTATCCAAGTGAAGAGGTACAATCCCAGTGGCTCCAGAGCCAGATTCAGTGAGTACAAATTCTAAGAATGGATATTTCATATCACAATGAAAACAAATTTGGAACATATGATACAGAGGCTAGAGCACTGGACCTTGAGTCAGGAAAACCTGAGTTCAAATTCAACTTCCCTTAGCCTTATTCTACCTCAGTTTCCTCAGCCTTATTTTAACAAGGATAATAATAGTACCAGGGTTGTTGTGAGTGTCAAAATGAGATGATAATTTTAAAGCACTTTTTTAACTTTAAAGTGCTTTATGAATGTTGGCTGCTGTTGCTATCACTACCGCCATTAATACTGTGATGATAACTACAACTACTATCATCCCTGTGCAGGCTGGCTGATGCCCCCATACCTTGGGACTCTTCCATGTAAAATGAGTTTTTTGCTACCATCTCCTCACAATTTGATTCATTTCATGATGCCTGTGCATGTCTGAATTTTTTTTAAATGCAAATAAATGAGAAAACCCCCCCCCAAAAAAGGAAGTCTCCAGGGTCAGACACCAGGCTGCCAAAGGGTCCCAAGATCATGGCATGCATAAATTCTGTTGAAGGAATTGGGACATTTGCCTTGGGGAAGTATAGATTCAGGTGGAAAATGATAAAGTAGCTCACAAAGATTTAAAAGTTTGTTACCAGTAAGAGCTATTTGACTTGATCTATTGAGTACCCAAAGGCAGAACTATGAGTGATGGATGTAAGTTAGAGAGGAAGATTTTGTCTTGAGGCAAGGAAAAAGGAAAACACTACAAAATAACAAAAACAGCAACAATAACAACAAAATCAACAACACTTCCTAACAAATAGAGATTGCTAAAAGTGGAATGGATTTCTCTTGGAGGTGGTGAAGACCTCATATGAATTCTTCAATAACAGACTGCTTTTACCTCTTGTAGAAGAAACCTTTGCCTAAAAGGCCTTTTGGGTCTCATCAACTCTGAGATGATGTGATTCTATCATTACCCTCTCAGTTCCCTGTCTCCAAGAAAGGAGGGCCAATATATTTTTTTTACATAGAATTCTGGGACAGGTGTACTTGCTGATAACCTGGAAAGTGGAGATACAAAATATTTTGTGTCACAGCTATTATAGCTCCTGTGGAATTGCTATGCAGCAAGGGATGTCACAGGAAGAAACTTCTCACAACTGAAGGTTGGAAATGCATTTCATCTCTTTGTTATTAGCTATTAGTCATAGGGCATTAGTTACAAATTGTTACCATTTATAATTTTGTTTTTATTGTCGTTAAATGAAGGAACCTGAGAAATCTTCTAGTCCCACCCCCTCAATTTGAATAATTGTATATCATTTATCAATATAAATAATGGGTTTGTTTTCTTCACACACCAGCAATTTAATAATAATAGCTGACAATGATAGAGTACCTTTGGGTTTAAAATTCCTTTAAATATATCATCTCATTCAATTTTTGCAATAATGTCTAAGGTAAGTATGGCAAGTGTTATTGTCCATATTTTATGTAAGAAAAAAACTGAAATTCAGATAGTTCAAGTTTCCGTCCACGGCTTCTTAATGAATAAGTGTCAGGGGTAGGACTGTAGCCTAGGTATCTGCTCAATCAATTTCAAATCTCTTTCCACTGCCACATGTTTAGCACCTGAAGTTGGGAGATAGTAGATCTTGAATATTGCTGTTTTCTTTACATAAATGAGGTATAACTATTATTCCCCATCTTAGAGATAAGAAAACTTAGGCATCAAGGCTTAGTGACATGCATAATGTCAGATAGCTAGTTGAGGACAGAGAGGAGCCCAATTTTAAGCAACAACAACAATAAAACCTACAACAAACAAACAAATCAACTCTCAAGAGTCACAACTATTATTCCTAAAATTTTATCCATATGCCCTGCTGTTGAAGCCTCCTTTAATCATAAAGTAGCTCTAAATGTACCCCAACTTTAGGTCTAGGTAGCCATTCAACCAAAATGGTTAGAAAATAAGAGTGGAGAGGGGAGAAGAGGGGGAGGAGAGGGGAGAGGGGAGAGGAGAAAAGGGAGATCGGAGAGGGGAGAGGGAAAAGGGGAGAGGGGAGAGAAGAGAGAGAGATTCTTAACCAATGAGGAAAACTATGCCAAGCATCCCCTTGAGCTAATGAGTTTTCATTTGGTAAAACATTAAGTGACCATTGTGGCTAGGTTCTAGTTCCAGTAGAAGCTATGATTTGTGTTTTTTTTTTCCTTTTCTTTTTTGGTTTACTTTATTTTACTAGCCATCAGAAGCGTAGATATTTTGAACTGGAAGTTTGCTCAGGAGATATCTGGCTGAAACTCAGGTCAATTCTAATTCTTTAAGCATTCATTATACCTCTTCAATGCCAGACACTAGGGCTAGGGTTAAAAAGACAAAATTGAAAGAATGCCTGACTTCAAGAAGCTTATACTCAACTGGGGACAACAAGGATGTGTTCTCCTATGCTGTTTAAATGTTTCATTCAATCTCTTACTGAAGACTTTCAGGGATGAGAAACCCATTACTTTCCTAAGAAACCCACTCCATTTCTGTCCAGAATCCAACAAATTTGATTGTAACCCAAGTTTTTTTTTCTTTTTATGTGTCTTTGTTCCAGAAGCCATAGCAGCAGGACATGTATGTCCCACACAGCCCTGACAAGGCTCTATCTCACAGAATGACAACAGTATGAAGTTAGGGCAAGTCCCTGCCTGCCCATCACAGAGATATTCTAGGACATGAGTAAATGCCTCTAAGGCTTCCTCAGACATATATCCTTTGAAGAATTTTCATCTCAGCCACAATATCTCATCTTGTAGAAGAGACCCATTTCAATTCAATCTAGTAATACTAAAGTCTCTATTGGATGCTTTTCCTCATCAGGGAAGAATAACAGACATGGAACACAAAGTTGGATCCCAGAATAAAAGGAATCAGTCTCAAAAGAAAGAAAGAAATGTCAATGTTGCGTAGTGCCTAGTGGCCTCTTCCTTGGACCATTAACAGAGTGATGGGTCCCTTTTCTCTGGTTTGGTTTTCAGGGTCATAAAATCCTAGATACGATTCCAATTGTATTCTTCACCCCATATATTCCTTAAGATCAATCCTACTGTCATTTCCATTGTGAAGTCTATCTTCATCCCTCTAGCCAGAAATGTTTGCTTAATTTTTACTACTCTCATATCATACATAGTATTCTCTTTGACTCTTTCCCCATTTCCAATCAGTTACCAAATATGGTCAGTTATATGGCATCTCTCTCTTTTGCCTCCTTCTGTCTACATCATGGTCTCCACTGTACTTTGAGTCCTCACCATTTCTTATCTGATCTGTTGTGAGTGTCCTAAAAGGTATCTTTACCTCAAATATCTCTTGTCTCTAACCCATCTTCCACAAAGCTGTCAAAGTAATTTCCTAAAACGCTCTCCTGACTATGTCATTTGCCTGCTCAATGAATCCCAATATTCCCTTCCTAATTCTAGGAACAAATGTAAACTCCATTTGAAATTTGGGATCTTCTTGCACTGGCTATAGTGTCTCTTTCCAGACATATTATATGTTACTCCCCTTTATATAAACTATTTTTTCCAGACATATTGTCCTTGCTGTTCCTCACACATTATATTCTATCTCCCAATCTGCCCCATTGCAGCAACTGTGTTCTATGCCAGGAAGTACTGCCCCCTCAACTCTGTCTTAGAATACTCATCTTTCTTCAAAACTCATCTCAGGCCTACAATAGATCTTCCAAAATTACAATGGATACTTATGCTTCCCTTCTAAAATCTTGTATTTACTTGTGTATATTTTTCATGCTTAATTATACGCATGAATGGTGTTTTCTGCAACATAATGAGAATTCTTTCAAGGGAGGGACTAAATTTTTTTTCCTATGTATCCTAGCACCTAGAATAGTGTTTGGCATATAGTAGAGATTTTTTTAAATTAATTTATTTTGAATTACCAAAAATCACTTCCATAAGCTTTTGAGTTTAAAATTTTTCTCCCCTTCCTTCCTCACCTCCCTCTCCAAGACGGCATGCAATCTGATATACATATACATTCCTATTAAACATATTTTCACATTAGTGATATTGTAAGTAAGAATTAGAATGAATAGGAGGAACCACCAGAAAGAGTAAACAAAACACAACAAAAGAAAAAAATAGCAAATAGTATGCTTCGATCTGCATTCAAATTCCATAGTTTTTTCTTCTTTGTAGATAGCATTTTCCATCATGAAGCCTTTGAAGATGTCTTTGATCCCTGTATTGCTGAGAAGGGTTAAGTTTATCAATATTAGTCATCACATAATATGGCTGTTATTGTATACAACATTCTCCTGGTTCTGCTCACTTCACTCAGCATCAGACCATACAAGTCTTTCCAGGTTTTTCTGAAGTCTGCCTATTCATCAATTCTTATAGCACAATAATATTCCATTACATTCATATACCATAACTAGTTCAGCCATTCCCCAATTGATGGGCATCTTCTCAATTTCCAATTCTTTGCCACCACAAAAAGAGCTGCTATAAATATTTTTGTACATGTGGTTTCTTTTCCCATTTGTATGATCTCTCTGGGATATAGCCTTAGAAGTGCTATTGCTGGGTCAAAGGCTATGCACATTTTTATAGCAGAGTTCTAAATTGTTCTCCAAAATGGTTGGATCATGTCACAACTCCACCAACAATAGATTGATGTTCCAATTTTCCCACATCTCCAACATTTATCATTTTCCTGTTTTGTCATGTTGGCCAACCTGATAGGTGTGATGCGGTACCTCAGAGCTGTTTTAATTTGCATTTCTCTTATCAATAGTGATTTAGAGCATTTTTTCATGTGACTATAGATGGTTTTAATTTCTTCATCTGAGAGCTGTCTGTCCATATCCTTTGACCATTTCTCAATTGGGAAATGACTTGTATTCTTATAAATTTGACTTAATTCTCTATATATTTTAGAAATGAGGCCCTAATCAGAGAGACTGGTAGTAAAAAAATTCTTTCCCAGTTTTCTACTTTCCTTCTAATCTTAGTTCCATTACCTTTGTTTGTGCAAAAACATTTTCAATTTATCAATCAATTATCCAGTTTGCATTTCGTCATGTTCTCTATCTTCTGTTTGGTCATGAATTCTTCTGTTCTCCATAAATCTTGTAGGTAAACTATTCCTTGCTCTCCCAGTTTGCTTACATTATCAGCCTTTATATCTAAATCATGAACCCAGTTTGACTTTATTTTGGCATATGGTGTGAGATTTTGATCTATGCCTTGTTTCTGACCTACTCTTTTCCAATTTTCCCAGCAGTTTTTCTCAAAGAGTGGCTTCTTATTCCAGAAGGTGAGTTCTTTGGGTTTATCAAATAATATATTACTATAGTCATTAACTACTGTGTCTTGCATACTTAAGCTATTCCTCTGATCCACCACCCTATTTCTTACCAGTACCAAGCAGTTTTGATGGTGGCTGCTTTATAATACAATTTAAGATCTAGAATGACTAGGCCACCTTCCCCTGCATTTCTTTTCATTAGCTCCCTTGATATTCTGGACCTTTTGTTCTTCCAAATGAATGTGACTATTATTTTTTCTAACTCTATAAATGTTTTTTTGGTAGTTTGATTGGTTTGGCACTGAATAAGTAAATTAGCTTAGGTAGAATTGTCATTTTTATTATATTAGCTCGGCCTACCCATGAGCAACCGATGGTTTTCCAATTATTTAGATCTGACTTTATTTGTGTGAAAAGTGTTTTGTAATTGTGTTCATAGGGTTCCTGGGTTTGTTTCAGGAGGTAGACTCCTAAATATTTTATAATATCTACAGTAAGTTTAAATGGAATTTCTCTTTCTATCTCTTGCTATTGGGCTTTATTGGTAATATATAGAAATGCCAATGATTTATGTGGATTTATTTTATAGTCTGCAACTTTGCTAAAGTTGTTTATTATTTCAAGTAGTTTTTTACTTGATTCTCTGGGATTCTCTAAGTATAACATCATGTCATCTGCAAAGAGTGATAGCTTTGTTTCTTCTTTGCCTATTCTAATACCTTCAGTTTCTTTTTCTTCTCTTATTGCTAAAGCTAACATTTCCAGTATGATGTTGAATAACAGTGGTGATAATGGACATCCTTGTTTCACCCCTGATCTTACTGGAAATGCTTCTAGCTTGTTTCCATTACCTATGATGCTTGCTGAAGGTTTTAGGTAGATGCTATTTATTATTTTAAGGAATACTCCATTTATTTCTATGCTCTCTAGTGTTTTTAATAGGAATGGGTGTTATATTTTGTCAAAAGCTTTTTCTGCATCTATTAAGATGATTATGTGGTTTCTGTTAGTTTTGATATTGATATGAACAATTATGCTGATAGTTTTCCTAATATTGCACCAGCTCTGCAATCCTGGTACAAATCCTACCTGGTCATTGTGTATTATTATTGTGATAAGTTACTGTAATCTATTTGCTAATATTTTATTTAAAATCTTTGCATGTATATTCATTAGATAAATTGATCTATAATTTTCTTTCTGTTTTGACTTTTCTTGGTTTATGTATCAGCACCATATTCGTATCATAAAAATAATTTGGTGAGAATCCTTATTCACCTATTTCTCCAAATAGTCTATATAGTATTGGAATTAATTGGAGTTCATCAATGGCTTTCAATTTCTTTTTCTGAGGTGGAGTTATTTAAGTATTTTATTTCCTCTTTTGTTAATCTGGGCAATTTATATTTTTGTAAATATGTATCCATTTCACTAAGATTGTCAAATTTATTGGCATACAGTTGGGCAAAATAGTTTCTAATTATTGTTTTAATTTGTTCTTCCTTGATGGTAGATTCACCCTTTTCATTCTTGATACTGGTAATTTGGTTTTCTTCTTTCTTTTTTTAATTAAATTAAGCAAAGTTTCATCTATTTTATTGTTTTTTTTTCACAAAATCAACTCTTAATTTTATTTATTAACTCAATAGTTTTCTTAATTTCAATTTTATTAATTTTTCCCTTTGGTTTTCAATATTTCTAATTTGGTGTTTAATTGAGGATTTTTTAATTTGTTCTTTTTCTAGTTTTTTTAGTTGTATGCCCAATTCATTGATCTCCTCTTTTTCTATTTTATTTATTTTTTCCTTTCTTTTTTTTCTTTTTTTTTCTTTTTTGGCTAGGCAATGGGGTTAAGTGACTTGCCCAGGGTCACACATCTAGTTATGTATCTGAGCCCGGGTTTGAACTCAAGTCCTCCTGAATCCAGGGCCAGGGCTCTATCCACTGTACCACCTAGCTGCACCTCTATTTTATTTATGTAAGCATTTAGAGGTATAAAACTTCCCCTAAGAACTGCTTTCATTGCATCCCATAAGTTTTGTATGTAGTCTCAATCATTATCTTACTCTTAAATGAAGTTATTGGTTGTTTCTATGATTTGTCATTTGACCCAGTCATTTTTAAGATTAGATTATTTAGTTTCCAATTATTTTTTAGTCTATCTTTCCATGGGACTTTATTACATATAATTTTTATTGCATCATGATCTGAAAAGGATGCATTTAATATTTCTGCCTTTCTGCATTGGATTGTGAGGTTTTTATGCCCTAGTACATGGTCAATTTTTGTGTATGTGCCATGTACCGCTGAAAAAAAGAGTATATTCTTCTCTATCCCCCATTCAATTTTCTCTATACTATCATACCTAACTTTTCTGATATTCTATTCACCTCCTTAACTTCTTTCTTGTTTATTTTGTGGTTATATTCATCTGGTTCAGAGAGGGGGAGGTTGAGGTCCCCACTAGTGTGGTTTTGCTGTCTATTTCTTCCTGTAACTCCCTGAACTTCTCCTTTAAGAATTTGGATGCTATACCATTTGGTGCATATATGTTTAGTAATGATATTACTTCATTGTTTATAGTGCCTTTTTAGCAGGATGTAGTTTCCTTCCTTATCTCTTTTGATAACATCTACTTTTGTACATAGTAGAGATTTAATTGCACGTTGAGTAATTGTTTGGTTTAAACCTGTCCTACGTACTTGCTGTGTCCTATCACATGTTATATGTATGGGTGACCTATATTAGCTATTAGATGGTCATCTACCTGAAGGTCTTCGAACCTCCACTGTGTCAAGCACATTTTTCTAATACACGTATTGAGATTGGAATAAGGACTAAATTTTTGATTTCATTGACATAGAGATTTTCCATATGAAGAAACTACTAATAACATAGATTTGCCTTTCTTTGCAATCTATATTCTTAAAAATAAGTTGTCTAGAGCACAAAGAGTTTAATTGTCTTGTCCAGGATCAGAGAACCAAAATGTGTCAGAGGTGGCACAAGAACTCCAAATTTTTTTTTTTGGTTTCAATGAAGGCTCTCTATCCACTATGCCAAGTTGCATTCATTTCCATGATGGTCACAGACTCAACAGATTTACTCACCGTCAAATGTGGTATGTCAGTAGAAAACACTTGGACATAGCTGTTCTGGGTAGCATTAGAACCTAGTAAATCCACCATCAATTTTTGGGTTTCTTTCATTTGAAGAAGGTCAGCTCTAACACTTTGAGCTGGACTTCTCTGAGTTCTCCAGAGAGTTTTAGCTAGTTTATATACAACTTCTTGCAGTCTGCAAGTTTCAAGGGGCTTCAAAATTTTGATTCATCTTGCTTCCCACTCCTGCACATCCTTGTCAATTTCTGTCCTTCAGGAGCTCACCTACTCTGAACCTGTTTGCATTCAGTGCTCTGTCTGGCTGCCACTTCCCTGACAATTCAACCATTATATGAGTTCCATCCAGAAGCACCACAGCATTTTGTCTACTATGTCTTTTCCACTTAAAACCTCCAGTTTAATGTATAAAATGTCAGCAAGAATATTAGTTGCACCGAAGGTGATGGACCTTAACAAATTTCTGCAGCATTTCTGACAAGCTCAAAGTTAATCAAGGCAAGTTAGTGAATGACTCAAAAATAATTTCAGTTCTGCTCTGACTAATACCTCTCTCCGATGACTTGTTCTCAAATTTCCAGTATATGCCATCTTCTTCATGCTCTTGGGCTCACATCAAACCTGCAAGCTGTAATCTGAGATGTGTAGTGGAATGTCTGGACTCAAAATGTGGTAGAGAATTTTAAGCAGTGAAAGCCAATTAATGGGTAAAACAAAACAGTCTGACAGTCAAGAGACATTACTATGTGCCTAGGACCTGTCTTCAGTCACCTCTGTGACCTTGGAAGGTGAGGATGTAGAGGACAATGTTAATATCAAATATATTGATACATTGATATGGACTTTTCTCACTATAACTCTGTAAAAATATCTCCTCCTTTTAGTAGGTTATCATTATTATAGATCTAGTACTGGAACAGATCTGAGATGCCATTTTTCCAGCCCCTTCATCTTATAGATGAAGAAACTGAAGCCCAGGGAAGTTAAATGACTGCTACGTAGCTAAAGATCAAAGATGGGATTTGAATACAGGCCCTCTGAATTCAGAGCTACTATTTCCATTGTGGAAGTTCACCATAGTCCTACTGCCTGAAAAATGTACTGCTTTAGATAGTGGTCTGAATAGCATGCCCCTTAGTAGTGTGGGAATAGAGAAACTTCCTCATTAGATAGAGGCTTTCGATGTGGCAGAGTTGAAATGCAGCTGAAGTGAACATTGAAGAGTGAGAAAAAAAATAGTTGATGCACAAATCCCACCCCATTTAGCAAGTTTTGGTTAATAAATGAACTCTTTTGAGACAATTAGGTGGTAAATTAGATAAAGTGAGTGCCTTATTTGGATCAAATTTTGACTCAGACACTTAGTAGCTGTGAGATCCTGGGCATGTGACTTAATCTCTGTCTGCTTAGTTTTTACATCTGTAAAATGTGGCTAATACTGACATCTAACTCACAGATTGTTGTAAGGATTAAATGTGATGGTCTATTTAAAGTGCTTGATAACTTTAAAGCACCATATGACTCTTTAATGTTCAACATTTTGCTCTGTTGTATCTGACAGGCCCAGAACAGCTGATGGAGCCTCCTTCCTTTGCCATCAAAGTCAACTTAAGCAGAGCACCATCAATGTCTGTCTCCAAATGACTGATCCACTGCACCTTGATATAATCTAGGTTCCTTGAGAGTCTGGGTAGATCACATTCCCACATGAAAGGCAACTTTTTCTGTTAAGCCAAGTGTCTATATCATGAAGCAACTGTTTCCTGTTCCCGAGGAGGCAATGTTACGTTGATGGCGAGCAAATGTCTTTGCCAACATTCCCAGCTTTCCTATATTGATCTAATGGCTAGAGTGAGACTGAAGGCCAAGGAAGGCTTGTGTTTCTTAGTGGAGGAGCTGTGTGGAATGGGAGAGTGATAGGGACGGAGAAGGATTTGGGAACAGAAAAAGTGGTTTGCTAGGGGAGACAAGTGTTAAGAACATATCTTGCTGTTATATTGCTTTTATATCATTATGCTTGCTATTTTGATAGCCTCATGCTTGCTTTTTAAAAATTCTTAAAAATAGTGATAGCAAGTCTAATCAATTTGTTTCTTTTTTTTAAAATGTTTCATCCAAAAAGAAGTGGGGAATTTCTAGCAGAGTATTTATAAAAGTAGCCTTAGAGATGTTTCTTATATCTTTTGGAATTTTTTCTTTGTTTCTTTTAAGACTTAGCTTTTGCAACATATTCTGCTTGTGTCCTTTCCCAGGCCCCTAATTACTGGTTCACTTCTCACCAAGATGACTTTGCACCCAATTCATGTCTTTTCTATGTACTCATATGTGTATATTTTAGCTCTTCCATTCTTATGTAAGCTTCTTAAGAGCAACGACAGTTTTGTTTTTGTTTTTATAACCCTTGTGCTTAGCACAGTGCCTATAACAAAATAACCACTTTAAATATGCTTATTAATTGATGGAACACTGATTAGGGTTCTTAGCACCAAGCAGGAGAGCAAACAATGGAGTCTATGGCCAAAAGAGTAATTCAGTAAGTCATATAGTATTTACTAAAGACCTACTGTGTACCAGGCACTGTTCTAAGTGGTGGAAATGTAAAGAAATTCAAAAGAAAGTCCTTTCTCACAACTAGCTCAAAGTCTAAAGGGAGAGACAACACATAAACATCTTTACACAAACAGTGTACTTACAGGGTAAATTGGAGATAATATCAGAGAGAAGATATCAAGAGGAGAGAAGAATAGGAAGGGTTTCTTGGAGGTGGGCCTTTAGCTGAGACTTGAAAGAAGCCAGGGAATCAAGGAGGCAGGAATGAAGAGTGAGAGGGTTTGAGGCATTGGGGACAGTCAGTGGAAACATTCAGAATTGAGAGATGCAGTATTTGGTACAAGAAACACTAGGGAAGTCAGTGTCATTAGACAGAAGTTCATGGTTTGAGGCCATAAAGTATAAGAAGACAGGAGAGGTAGAAAAGGGTATCAGGGGTGGGTAACTTGCGGCTTCCAGGCCACATGTGGCCCTCTAGGTCCTCAAGTATAGCCTTTTAACTGAATCCAATCTGTGAAGTTTGGGTTCAGTCAAAGTGATGCATTTGAGGACCTAGAGGATCACATGTGGCCTCAAACCCTCAAGTTCCCCACTTCTGGGCTAGATTATGGTAGACCTCTCTCATTCCTGTTAACATAAAAAACTAAAGCTCTGAAAAATTGACTAAGTGTAGAGACAGTAAGAAAATGTAGGCCTTCTGACTTCAAATCCATTTTTTTTGCCCTATTTCAGGCTGCCTTTCATGAGCACTAAATCAATTCATCTAGTCTGGTTTATTTCCTTATCTATCATAGGAAGGTTTGGAGTAGATGAGAGGCAGTAATGTAAAATGGTTAGAATCCTAGACTTGGGTTAGGATCCTACCTCTAATGAATGATAGTTGTGTGACAAGTAACTATTTAAATGTTGGGTTCTCCATCTGCAAAACAGGGATAATGTCACTGCAGTATCTATCTCACTGATGTGTTGCAAGGCTAAAATAAATTAATGAATTAAACTTCAAAGTACAATAAAATATCAGATGTTGATGAGGAGAAGGATGATTTCCAGTTCCCTCTTAGGTTTGAGTTTCAATCCAGCCTCAGACACTTTCTAACTATGTGACATTGGGCAACTCACTTCTCTTCTTAGCTTCAATTTCGTCATCTGTAGAATAGATGTCATAATAGCACCTGCCTCCCTAAGCTGTAAGGATACAGTGGGCTGATAAATATGATGTGTTTTGTAAACATGAAAGTGGGATATAAATGTTAGCTTTTGTCATCACAAAGGAAATACAAACTGAGAATTAGTTCACTGACTGTCTTGGCCAGAGAAACCCTTCTTTGCTCCAATGTTTCCGATCACATGTTTCTCAGCTGACAGCGAACTGGGAGGCTGCCACGTCCCCACGATCTGCAGAGTGGGAACAAGGGGAGTTCGGTGTTACATGCAAAGCAGGAGATAGTGCATCTGTAACTAGATAGTAGAATTGTTTGAAACTGCTTCTCCAATATGAGAATGGAAGAGAAATGAGAATATGCTTCCCAAGAGTTATCATCACTGCTTGGACAATGAACATCAGGGACTTGGAAAGACCATGCTAAAAGACCTGGTGAAGTTCTGAGTCTGGCAACTGTATTTGCTAAAATAATAACGTGGCAGCCCCAAAGTGACTTTTCCAACCCTAATTATCTTCCTTCATTCCCAGAAAGATTAAATTAGATCAGAAATAAAACAATGTGACTATAACTTACAGCATTTCATTATTCCTAATCTCCCAGAAGATGAATTACACAGTGAAAAGAGAGCTTTGTCATTGGGCACATGATCATGTCATGATGGTATCTGCTTGGGGGGCTTCTATTAATTGCTTCTAAAAGTGGGAAGAGAGAGAACACCAATTAATTAAGCACCTAATATGTGCTAAGCACTATGATATCTGCTTTAAAAATATGAACTCATTGGATTTTCACAGTGATCCTGTGAGATAGGTGATACTTTTGCCTGTACTTTACAGCTAAGGAAACTGAGACTGAGAAAGTTTAAGTGACTTGTCCAGGATCACATACCTAGGAAGTGACTAAATTCAAACTGAAGCACATGCACATCCATATCTCTATCTACTGTGCCACCTAGCTGTTCTAGACTCTTAAAAGGCGGGCACCCCAAGCAAAAGCATTTATTAAGAACGGTGTGTAAGGAAAACACATCCACCTATGCAGAGTAAAGGAAGCAGAAACACCAAATAAACACTATTCACAATGATAGTAAACATGTAAATGGAAAAAATAAAATGAATCAAAACAATGCCAGCCTTTATCCAGGCAAAGACCAAGAGGTCAGTGATGGAATGCCAAAGGCGATGAAAAACAATTTAGCCAGTTTGCTTGCAGCAAAGATGGTATAAAAGGGAGTAATGTGACAAATTAAAAGGTAGATGGAAAGATATTTTGTCTTATTTGTGATGGTTTAATAAACTACCTAAACCCAACTTCAATGAAAACAAGCGAATAATTTGGAAGCTATGTATTGTTCCCCATTTCCACTTCTAGCCACACACATCCCCTTCCAAAAATCCAACCTCCTTATTTTATAACTCATCAATACTTGAATAAGAACTCAGGCATTAAGTTTATTTAGTTCATTATCAAATAAGACTGAAATTGTTAATTGCTTTAAAAAGGTTTTACATAAATCCACAGATAGAGACAGTTCTGGTCTTAGAATCAAACGTGCCGAAAGTCCCAGATTTAAGGCACAACTCTACTATTACCTGACTGTGTGACCTTAGGTGTGTCATTTTACTCTCTGGGTTTTGATTTCCTCATATTTAAAAAGACAGTTAATGGAGTGATATAAAGTCCTTTTCACTGGCTTTTCAATTCTGTGATTTTGCAAAGTCCATAAAAATTAAGGAAAATTAGAAATAACAACAATGGTCCTACAGAATCAAGTGAGATAACATATATAAAGGACTTTGCAATCACTTTTGCTATACAAATGTTAGCTCTCTGCTATTATAATATAGTGTTTTAAAATTTTCAAAGGAAATTATTTCTGTTGAGCCTCATCACACCCATGGGAAATTGAAATTATGATTATCCCCATTTAACAAATAAAGAAACTGAGACATAGAGAGGTTTAAAATTCTGTTCACAGTCACACATGAAATTAGTAAATATCAGATAAAGATCAGAAATCATGTTTTCATAACTTTCTGGTGAGCAGTCTAACCACTGTGCCATGATGCCAAAAAAGAACACATTTACTGCAGGTATAAGTGATAGGAACTTAACCATTTTAGAGAGGGAAACATCTTTAACTTTATGTGCACTTCAAATGGAAAATCCATTCTAGAACAACAACAGCCACACCAATAATAGCAGTAATACAATAATCTGTCCAAAAATTGTATTTATGTTACACTTTAAGATTTGCTAAGCACTTCAAATGTGTTACCTCATTTTTTCCTCACCAAACAGAGGTAGGTACTATTATTATCCATATTTTATAGATGAAGAAACTGAAGCAGACAGATTTTATATGATTTGTCCTGGGTCACAAAAAGAGTGTCTGGTGGCATATTTTAACTCAGGTTTTTGTTTTTTTTTTTCTGACACTGGGTCCAGGACTTTGTCTCCTATTCCACCTAGCTCAGATGACAAATTTTGTTTTCATTTTCACAGATAGATTCAAAGAACAAACAAACAAAAATGATTTTGGGACCATTGTGTTGGCCCACAGGAAAAAAAATCATAGATTGAAAATGATTTTAAACCAATATATGTGTGAAATCATTCCCCCAAAATATCCTTGCATATTTTAGCTTATTGAGAGGGAATCTTTTACTTTTGCTTCATTTTTTCAAGAGGTCTAAAAATTCAAAGCATAGTAAGTGACCAATGAAAAGGCCTGATCCAGTCTACAGGATTCTATAGTGAAATTCAGCAGGTTTCCCAGAATTTTTTTTTGCCAGAAAATAGATTTGAAAGGCCTACATGTTGAAAACAAATACCATGAATTTCTCCTTATTTGCTACTAGATAATCTTTTAGCTCATTTGGTCTTCTTAGAGTCCTAAACAATGAAAATATTAAAATTGTTTTATCTCTTCTGCATTATTCAAGTTTAGGAGGAGCTTTAGAGGCCATGGAAATTGGAAACAAAATCTAGTCCTCCATATTATTGGTCAAGGGGCCATGCCATGCTGTTCAGCTATTTTCAGTCATGTCAAACTCTTCATTACCACTTTTGGGGTTTTTTTGGCAAAGATACTGAGCAAGTCTTGTAACTTATGCTTACCTAAGTTTTCTTGTTTTGTAAAATGGGGATCATAATAGTACCTACCTGCCAAGGTTGTAAAGATCAAATGATGTAATAATCATAAAGTGCTCACTATAGTGCCTGTTACAGAGTAAGTGCTATATAAATGTTTGCTATGATTATTATTATTCATGCTGTCAAACTTAACTTTTCTAGTTTTTTGATACTTATCAAGACTATATGCCTGCCTGTGGGAAACATTACCTTTTTTGATGAACATAAAAATTTGGGATATCATAATTGCTTGCCTTCTCACTGACTGAGTAGTGGTAAGAGGGGAGAAGATAATTTGGAACTCAATTTTTTTAAAAAATCACTTACAATTTTTTACATATATTTTGAATATCATTTATTTAATAAAATAAATAAACATTTAAAATAAAACTATTCAAGAACTTTTTTCTTTAAATTTATCCACTTTAATACTTTCTTAAGCTGGAAAGTATCAAAGTATGGCATTAACAAACTGGTTCGAATGAAGGAGAGGGAAACAAAACAAAATTAACTACTGATATAACATCTGAAGAAGCAGGAATCAATAAACCATTTCTGTTTATATGGTGGTTTAAGAATTTAAAAGCACATTTTTTTTTCTGAAGAAACCTATCTTAGTGAGGAAAGGTCACATTATCTCCCATTTTACAAAGGAGGAAATTGAGTCTGAGAAATTCAATTGCTTATCTGATACTTAATGATTTCAAACCAAGGTTTTAATTGAGTAGTTGAGTCCAGTCGTTTTCCCAAGGTTTCTACTTCACACACTGATTCATTTTACAAAACAAGGAAACTTAGGTAAGCATAAGTTATAGGACTTGCTCAGTATCTTTGCCAAGAAAACCCTAAAAGTGGTTATGAAGAGTTTGACATGACTGAAAATAACTGAACAGCATGGCATGGCCCCTTGACCAACAATATGGAAAGGAACATGGAGGACTAAAAAACGGGCCAGCCTGCTTCTCTGGGGTGCCTAAGAATGGGGCCTGCTACCGAGGCAAATGAGAAGGAACATTCCTTTTACCAGCTAAGCTTCTTGAACATACAGGGTAGCCTCCTTAGTTCTGTTTTTCCCACAGGAGGCATACATTCTTAGATGCATAGTTAGATTGTCTGTCTTAAGAAGGACTTCTAAATATAATGTCTCTTCTCAAGAGATTCCCAAGACTCAATACCCAGAATATCTTAGATGGAGCCTTATGGTTTAATATTTAGGAGTAGCAACCTTGAGAAATATATTTATGAGGTATATTGATGGGGTAGCTAGGTGATGCACTAGACAGAGTACTGGACTTGGAGTCAGGAAGAAGACTCATCTTCCTGAATTCAAATCTGGCCTTACACAATTACTAGTTGTGTAGTCCTGGGCAAGAAATTGCCTCAGTTTCCTCATTTGTAAAATGAGCTAGAAAATGCAAAGGCAAATCACTTTAGTATCTCTGCCAGGAGAAACCCAAAATGGGGTCACAGAGAGTCAGATACAACTGAAACAACTGAACAGCATGTAGGTGGAAAGACTTAACTTGGCCTGGAAATTTCCTAACTTTGTCCCCTCCTTTGGTTTATTTCAAACCCTAATGTTATTAAGATGTCGTTTTACCTTTAATTTAATTTAACATCTGATTAACACCCAGGCACTATATTCATACTTTATGGCAGAAAATTAAATACTATGTTGCCCTTTACTTAATAATTTAATGATTCATGAACTGAATGATTTATTACATATGAATCATAAGTCTCATAGATTTAGCTTCAGCGATGAAACTTGTCTCTGTTTCCTAAAACCTTCAAACAAGTAGCACAAAGTCGGTCATCTGAAAGTAAAAAGATGGGTTCTCCAAAACAAAGAAAAAATTGTGATAGATACGAGTCAACAGTCATTCCCTAAGCCCTCTCTATTTGTTGATATTTTATCCATCCTTTAAGGCTCAACTGAAAAGATACTTCCTCCAGGAAGTCTTCCCTCATCACTATCATCTAGAAGAAACTTCTTCCCTATCATATATTGTAGTATCTGTTTTAATTTATTTATTTAAAATTTGTTGCGTGTTTGTTTCTGCACATGCCTTATTTTTTTTTTACTATTTTATTATATCATAAATTCCTCATGAGCAGAGGCTGTCAATTTTGTTTGCTTGCTTGTTTGTTTGTTTTATCATGAGATGATTGATAGAGTTTGGAGATGTGTCAGAAAACATTTAGACCAATCGCCTCATGTTACTATAGAGATGAATAAAAAACCCAAGAGACAGAGTTTCTGGGCAATTAATAATCAATTTGTCAATTAGGCTAGCCAACAATCAATAAATTGATGGTCACTGGTTTCTCTTGGTAACCAAAGACCCCAACAGAGATCCTGAAACAATTTAAATTCCTTCTAAAAGAGAACTCTCCTGACAAGTGAAAATCAACTCCAATTGATGGACATTCAATGAAGAGATGGGCTAATAGTCTTCAGTTCCTCCAGCTGAGAATGTGGCTTAATCATGAGACTCAGCAGCCTCAAGAAATCTGGGAAGGACTTTGAAGCCATTTCCATTTGGACCACTCTAACAGTTTTTTTTGTTTTTGTTTTCCTTCACAAGCTTTTTTTCCCTCTAATGGAGGGAACCAAAGACAGTGGTTCCTTTCCCCAGGATAAGGACTCACCCCAGACTAAATTCTGTTTATAATCTAAACAGAAATTAGATCACCCAAAATTAAAAAGCATGTATTTTTTGAGGGCTAGGAGCAATCCCATCAATCAGCTATGCCCTTCAGTGACCAACTTTAACAGAAATTGGGCCTTTACAGAAACTAGAAAGAAAAAAAGATGGATCACAATTAATAATTAGTTATTAATACAATGATGTTATATTAATTTCTCTCATAATAGAAGAAACAGAAAGCTGGGCATTTTAAGTGACTTGTCCAAGGTCATGCAGCTAATTTCAAAATTGGGAGTTCCATACAGACCTTCTGATTCCAGAGTCAATGATCTTTTTCTCTATAGCACAATTTACTTTTTTTATATATTTCTAAGACATTTCATTCATTGAATACATTAGATAATTACTAAATAAGCATTAAATTAATTGATTAAAATGGTTTCCTTAAGTAAAGATAACTATTCCCATTCTCTGAACTTCTTAGAATCACAGGACCACTAAAATAGATGAATTGACTAAAAAAAAAGCAATGGGGTGCCAAAAAATCAAACACCAATTTAGGGAAATGGATTTTCAAAAAGACAATGACAAAGACTGTCACTATTTATCAGTTAAATCAATGCATGTCCAACAGCAATAAAAAAGGAAAATAAAAATGGTCTAGACAGTGTTTCTGCCAATAAATACTTTACTTACCTAGCAGTGAGATATAGTGATATGGTGTGAAAGGCATCAACCATTTACAATATAAATACTTTGTAAAAAATTATGGAAAAGAGTGGTGGAAGATTAGGAATAGTCTTGCTTAATAAAATAAATGATAAACAAAGTTGGGAAAAGCAAATTTATGGAAAAAAATACATTTTCAAGGAAACCCAAAGAAGCCAAAAAATCCTGAGATTGTTTAGGGTGAAAACAGAAAGAAAAATTCAGAAACAGATCAAAAATGGAAAAAGTCACATATTTTCTACAAATTATTTTCTTTATCAATGACTTGTAAAGCCAACTAATTTGAACTCTACCATTGTAGTCTCTTTTGAGCTACATGAAGGAATATATGTGATATATGCTTTAAGTACTGAAATGTATCTGCAGGAAAATAATACTAAGAATTATAAAAATGGGAAGCTTCATTTGACTAGATCACATATACACAGACCAAGGCTATGCTGTAAGTGATGGCCTTGAGGAATTGGTTCTTCAATATGAAAAAGAGGAAGATATCAAAGGATTGCTGTGGGGGGAGGGAAAGGAAATCTTATTATCTAAAAAGGTGGCTAAGATATAACAATGAGAAACAAGCAAAAAAACAAACAAAAACTATTGGCCATTATACCTTATTTCCACTCCTACTAGCCATCTCCACACCATGATAGTTGCACTTTGTATATTATCCTAATCTGCCCTCAACCTTGACCTTGGACTCTACTCTTGAATCTCTAGTTCTGAGTTTTTGCCTTTTTCTGGTCAAGACTAGCCTCCACATCATTTCCTGAATATTTCTATACCACATCATTGTGTGTGCCATTGTAGCCATCCTTATCCATGTAGCTTCCCTTCATATCATAACCTTGCCCCTTCAAAATGCAAGATCCACAAAGACAAAAACTATGTTTCTTCCTTCCTTCCTTCTTTCCTTCCTTCCTTCCTTCCTTCCTTCTTTCTTTCTTTCTTTCTTTCTTTCTTTCTTTCTTTCTTTCTTTCTTTCTTTTTTTCTTTCTTTCTTTCTTTCTTTCTTTCTTTCTTTCTTTCTTTCTTTCT
>NW_020954600.1:9389139-9433136 GCF_900497805.2 Vombatus ursinus | reverse complement strand
TTTCTTTCTTTCTTTCTTTCTTTCTTTCTTTCTTTCTTTCTTTCTTTTGAAAATATGTACTTGATAAGTGCATAAGTGTTCTCCCTGTCTCTCTGTCTCTGCCTCTGTCTCTCTCTGTCTCTCTCTGTCTCTCTCTCTGTCTCTCTCTCTCTCTCTCACACACACACACACACACACACATACACTCACACACACAAATTTATCTCAGAATACTCTATACATTTTTGGATGGTATCATTGATAAAGCTATGAAAAGGAACAAGCAGGATTTCACTAGCTATATTGTATACCAGAACAAACTGGAAAAAGAAAGAAAAGGTATAGGGAACACCATTTTTCAAAAAATAATTGATTTGGTAGAGTAATATGTCATGTTGCTGGCCTTTCTACCAGAAGATGTTTCTCAGGAATATGCCAAATCAATTCCTCACAATATGTAACTACATGAGTAATTTTGCATATCAATGCAGTGATTATTAAGATGAATATCTTGAATACCATAAATCCAAGGAAGGTTGTTTTGCATGGTCTTTTGAGATGTTCAGCAAAGGGTTCAATAGGTGACAGACACTGTATGGATGTGACATTGTCTAGATGTTTTATTGCCAAGGAGCTCAAAATTCTCATGAAACTAAAGGTCTAACATTCTTCCTGGAAAGGAATGTTAAGTGGCTGTGAATGATGGAATAACACAATCTCCAAAGAATTAAAGTTCTAGATAACTCAACACTAGCAATAAAGAATAGGACAGAAAAACTAAGGTACTCCAGCCAAAAAGACAAAGTGAAAAACAGTGATAACTAAAGGACAATCTCTGTACTCCATTGGTACCCTTGTGATGCCAAGGGATCTAGACACATTGAGTAGACTCCCTATGAAGAATTTATGGTAGCACTCAGATACCACATATACATGTTGAGAAGGTAAGGCTGAGTGAAGACCTGTAGAGGGAGAATCTACATTCATGAGATCTTAGATTCATTGAAATATTAAAGTAGTGAAAGATGGATTGTAGAGAAGTGAAACTATTAACAAGGAGACTAATTAAGATACTTATAACCACTGAGTTCTTCGCTGGTACAAGCACATCTGCATTATTGCATTCTGTTCAGAGCACAAGGGCCTTGAATTGATATTATTTGAGCATTGATTGAGGTAAATATGGGTGTTTAACCTGGAGAAGAGACAACTTAGTGGAGATATGATATTAACTTCTACCCAATCCTTCTACTTCTTATGCTTGGGCTCAAAGAGATAAAATTCAGTTCCTCTTTAACAGGCACAGTTTTCATGGTTTCCATTTTTCTCTTACTCATGCTTTCTGGATGCAAATCCTGTTAAATTCATGGCATAATGTCATTGGTTACTACACTATTCCTTTCTCATTTTTTGCATCGTAATCTTCCTTGATAGGTCTCACTCTTTAATCAGTCTACCTCCCTACTCTGAAAGAATTGTAGTCAGTTTCTCCCATTTTTATTAACTTCATTTCCACCCACTCCCTAAATAATTTATTTTTTCTTTATTTTTCCTCTCATGGCTATTCTTACATCTTGAAATCTGAGAAATTAATTTTGAGGCTGTATGTCAACAGCTCAAAATACCTTATCATATTACCTTTTTGGAGATGATATTTGTTTTTATATAGTTATACCACAACTTAAGTAGTTAGCTTTGGGTATCAAATCAGGCTGGTTGGGGAGGATTTTTTTTTCACAGAATCATAGAATATTAGAGTTTAAAAGGGTCCTTGGAGACCACCTAATCTGACTCTTTTAACAGACAAAAATAGCATATTCAGAGAGGGTAAGTTCTGCCTGTATCTCCCAACTAGCACATGGAAGATTCTGGGTTCTTCCTGGAATCACTATGCTTAATTTACTTATTTTTTTGAGCTCACCATACTTCTATCCCCTTGAAATCATTCAATTCAATTCATTTCAACAAACAGTTATTAAAAGCCTATTATACACTGGAGATACTAATCCCATTTCTTCATAATTGCCAGCTCTCCATGGAATGGAGAACAAGATTCCCTTTTCCCCTTCATTTTCTTCATATCTCTGCTTTTTGCCCCTCTGCCCTCCTGTAGGAAAGAAGATTGGAGAGAGCTTTAGCAAACCTGATGGAATATGTGATAGGAACAATAAACTTTTAGTCCTGCCCCCAAATGCATGAGACACTTGATTCTAGAAAACCTAGGTTTTCATTCTGGCTCTGTGAATGAATGTCTTTGGAAAATAATTTCCTATATCTGGCCCTCTCTCCCTCCCCCACCACCTTTAGAAAGAGGGATTAAGTCTAGGTGACCATTAACATTTCTTCCAGGTCTAACATTCTAAGATTGCATTAGGAATAAACAAAAATTCCCTATAGTGATATCAATTTCTCTTGTATTTAGCTAGAAAAAAAATGTGGCATAGTGGATAGAAAATGAGATTCAGTTAAGATGATCTAGGTTCCCATCCTGCCTCTAAAAATATATTGTTTATAAGAACATGTTAAATAATCCATGTCCTCCCATGAAATATTCTAAGAGTATGAGTTGTAAAGTAGGTATTGATTTAAATTGGTAGTGGGAATTTCCTCATTCTGTATTTCATGTCAATGAAATCGAAAGTCTTTAGCAAAATGCAAGTGAAACAAAGAAACATACGTCAATGCAATTGATAGCAAATACTAAATGTCTACTAGAGCATAGCAAGGTAGTAGGTGCTCAGTATTCACTCCTTGTCTGATTGATTGTTCTACTTCACTTCATCCTCAACTAACTTTTCTCAAAGCATCCATTATATAAGGCCCCACATTTGTGGCTATGAAAACCAAAATAGGGAGCCTGAATTGAGATCAGGAAATGAACGTTCTACTAACCCCAGTTCTGCTACTAATTCACAATATGACTTTTGGTAAATCGTTTTATTTCTCCAGGCCTTGGTTTTCTTGTCATCAAATTGAAGGAGATGAACTAGAGAAACTCTAAAATAAATTTCCATTTTTAAGATTCTGTGTTCTATATTCTAAAAGCTCAGGTAGGGGGAAGAGACATTAGACCAAAGAGCTGAAAAAAGCTTTAAAAGAAAGCATGCTAAATTTCTACAATTTCTACAATTCTGTGTTCTAACGTCCCTTCAAACTTTCAATATTCTTAGTTCAAAGGTCCTTTCCAACTCTAAAATGCCATGTTTTGTGTTCTAAGTCTCTTAGTTCTGACAGTCTTGCCCTCAAGCCCTTTCCAACTTTAATGTTCTGCCTTCTGATATTCTTGTAAATGCTTAGATCTCAAGACTATAAACTCTAATATTTGAACCAAACTTCTAAGGTCCCCTTTCCTTTCTACCATCCTGTGATTTTCGTTCTCTAAGACTAGCAGATACAATGATATTGGTATGGACAGATAGACATAATTACATACAGAAATACTTTAATCCTTTTGTAGATAAATGATTCGGGCTGACAGGGTAAGCTCTGTAGAAATAATCATTTAAATAAATCTGCATAATTATTTCCAGTAGCAAAAATATAGAGAAAAAAATTAATCAGGTTGGATTCTGGGCTGTAATTCAGGGCTTGATTAGATTTTCCAAAGGCGCTACTAAATTTGCTGTGTCCTCAGTAACAAGGTGTGCATTTAGTTACAGCTGTTTTTCAGTATTCTAAATGAGCTGTCAATTATTTTGACAGATATGGAAACTCAATATGACAAGGAAGGGGACCCAGGTTAAAATTAGTTTCCTCTAAGCATCATGGAAAATGGATCTCCTTCCCATGGAACCTTTAATGTATAAGCATTCTATCAGGATTCTATCTTCTATGTTTCATATTTAAACCTAACACCATTCCTCCCTCTCCAATGTTTGTAATATTCTTCACGGTTTTCTTTCAAAGCATAATAAATCAGTACTTTATAGACATTATTGAACTTGGCAAGGTCTAGAACAGTTTCAGGTGAAGGCATTCACTTTAAGTTATTGATTTTGTTTTACCTAAGCCTCGATTAGTGCAAATAATGAATCTTCTGAAGTGGTCACATTATTCAAATTCATTCATCCATTGAGCTAGAACCAATTACCATATTATATAATTATAACAGGATATAACAAATAGGAATACCAGTGAACATTTCATGGGATATATTATTCATGCTAATGGGACTTAGCTCTATCCTTGCAATGGGGTAAGGGACTTGACATTCTATGGAGCACAAGAGAGGGAGCACCCTCCTTTTCACATGCTTAAAGAGCAAATTGCTTTAGACAACTTTGCTCCATTAGATATGGGATATTGTGAGCAGAAATCTCACTGGAAAGAGTTGAATTATTGGTTCTCTTAGTTGGCAACTAGTAGACATTGGGCACATTGATCTTTCTGAGTCTTTGTTCTCTCATACACATGATCTCAGTTTGAATCAACTCTGCTTCAGACACCTAGTAGCTATCTCACTCTGAGCAAGTTGTTTAATTTCAAGAAATGATCAGTTTCTTGACTTATAAAAAGGAGATAATATTAGAAATGAATTAAATAAATGTGTTGTGAGGATAACATCAGATAATTTGAAGCATTCTTGGTTGTTGAGTCATTTTTCAGTTGTGTCTGACTCTTTTTGGTCAGACACAACTTTGTGAAAACCTCTTTTTCAGTTTTCTTGGCAAGATATGGGAGTGGTTTACTGTTTCCTTCTGCAGCTCATTTTACAGATGAAGAACAGAGGCAAAGATGGTTAAATGACTTGCTCAGGGTCATACAGCTAGTAAGTGAGGATGGAAGAAAAAAAACAGTGACTTCCTTGAGCTTTCCCCCAAACCCCTCCAAATACCTGTAAAAATGGCTCTAAATGAATTCTAGAGAAGCAGAGCCCAAAAAAGACAGAGTGAAACAAATTTCCAGCCCAAAACAACCTGGATGGTTGATTGGAAAGGTCTATTGCACTGGGCTGGGAGAGGGACATAGTTCAACATGAGCACACAGGCAAAGACCAGGCCTCAGCAAATCTGGAGCAGGCCTCAGAAGACTGAATCACAGGCCGCTGTGATGGTTTTCAGACTTCTTAACCTACAGATGCCAAAGAAAAATTAGAAGGTCAGTAGGAAAAGTCTGTGACTGCGGTGAGAGAGAAGCTCAGTCCAAGCCCTAGTCCCTATGCAGCCCTGGGCTGCAGCTGCTTCCTGAGCTCAGCCCACAGACTGAGGGGGAATCAAGTGGCAAATCAGAGGGAGATTGCAGGGATCTCTTCGCTGGTGCTAAGGCAGAAATCTCTTGCTTTGCTTGTGCTTGGATCTGAGTCACAGTTCTGGGTGGTGGTCCTGGGGAGAGAAGGAGTGCTGACATGGTGGAGATTGTGGTGGCAGTGGAGAGGGAATCCTCCTCACAGTTCCCAGGCAGAAAAGTGTGCTTAAGATCAGTCATAGACCAAAGCACAGGGTAGAAAAGGAGTAAACATCTCACCCTTGATCATACTACCTTGGAAGAACTGAAAATTTATAGGTCCCTATAAGTATCTCTGAAAACAGCTGCACAAAATCCCCAAAGCTTAGGGCAGTACATTTCCCACACTGGAAACAGACCCCTACTTTAACAAAAAGTTTGTAACTCAAGTAATTGACTGGGATCATGACCAAACTTCACAAAAAAAGTCAGACCATAGAATCTTTCTTTGGTGACAAAAAAGATAACATAAAACCAGAAGAAGACAACAAAGTGAAAGCTTGTATATCCAATCCTCCAGGAAAAAATATGAATCAGTCCCAGGCCATGGAAGAGCTCAAAAAGGATTTTGAGAAGCAAGTAAGAGAAGTAAAGAAAAATTGGGAAGAGAAATGAGAGTAATGCAAGAAAATAATGAAAAAACAAGTCAACAGCTTGCTAAAGGGGAACTGAAAAAATACTGAAGAAAATAACACCTTAAAAAATGGACTAGTCCAAATGACAAAAGAGATCCAAAAAGCCAATAAGAAGAAGAATGCCATCAAAAGCAGAATTGGCCAAATGGAAAAAGAAGTCCGAAAGCTCACTGAAGAAAATACTTCCTTAAAAATTAGAATGGAACAAATGGAAACTAGTGACTTTATGAGAAATCAAGAAATTGTAAAACAAAACCAAAAGAATTGAAAAAATAGAAGACAATGTGAAATATCTCTTTGGAAAAACAACTGACATGGAAAATAGATCCAGGAGAGATAATTTAATAATTATTGGACTATCTGAAAGCCATGATCAAAAGAAGAGCCTTGACATCATCTTCCAAGAAACATTGATAGACTTAGCCCTTCTCATCAATGCAATGATCTAAGAAATCTCCAAATACCTCATGATAGAAAATGCTATCCACATCCAAAGAAAGAACAGTGGAGTTTGAAGCATACTATTCGCTATTTTTTTCTTATGTTGTGTTTTGTTTCCTCTTTGTGGTGTTTACTCCTATTGGTTCTAATTCTGACTTACCACATCACATTTGAAAATATGTTTAATAGGAATGCATATGTATAGCCAATATCAAATTGCATGCCATCTTGGGGAGGGAAATGAGGAGGGAGGGGAGAAAAATATAAAACTCATAAGCTTATGGAAGTGATTGTTGATAAATCAAAATAAATAAATTAATGAAAACATATAAAAAGATATTGTCAAAGAAAAACTGCCCTGATATTTTAGAACCAGAGGGTAAAATAGAAATGGAAAGAATCCACCAATCACCTCCTGAAAGAGATCCCCAGAGGAAAACTCTTAGGAATATTGTAGCCAAATTGCAGAGTTCCCAGGTTAAGGAGAAAATATTGTAAGCAACCAGAAAGAAATAAGTCAAGTTTTGTGGAAACACAATCAGGGTAACACAACATTTAGCAGCTTCTACATTAAGGGACCACAGGGCATGGGATATAAAATTCCAGAGGGCAAAGGAGATAGGATTATAGCCAAGAATCACCTGTACAGCAAAACTGAATATAATCCTTGAGTGGAAAAAATGGATATTCAGTGAAATAGAGAACTTTCAAACATTCTTGATGAAAAGACCAAAGCTGATTAGAAAATTTGACTTTCAAATACAAAACTCAAGAGAAGCATGAAGAGGTAAACAGAAAAGAGAAATCATGATGGACTTATTAAGGTTGAACTGTCTACATTCCTACATGGAATGATGATTTTTGTAACTCATGAGACCTTTGTCGGCATTAGGATAGTTGGAGGGGGGGAAATTATATGTATAGATAGATAGATAGATAGATAGAGGGCACAGGGTGAGTTAAAAATGAAAAGGTGATATATGGAGAATAAAATTAAAGGGTGAGAGAGGATTATACTGGAAGGAGAATGGGAGAGGTAGAATGAGATAAATTATCTCACATAAAACAGATAAGAAAAGGCTTTTACAGTGGAGGAGAAACAGGGGAAGGTGGGAGGGAATGAATGAATCTTATTCTCATCAGATTTGGTTTAAGGAGAGAATAACATACACACTCAATTGGGAATGGAAATCTATCTTGCCCCACAGGAAAATAGGAGGGGGGAAGGGTAGACAAGAGAGCAGGAGGATGATAGAAGATAGGGCAGATTAGGGGAGGGGATAATCAGAAGCAAACATTTCTAAGGAGGGACAGGGTCAAAAGAAAGAATAGAATAAATGGGGGGCAAGATAGGATGGAGGGAAATATACTTAGTTTTTCACAACATGATCACCATGGAAGTGTTTTGCATGATTACACATGTATAATCAGTATCGAGTTGCTTGCCTTCTCAATGGGGCTGGGTGGGGAAGGAGGAAGGGAGAAATTTTGGAACCCAAAGTTTTGAGAACAAATGTTAAAAATTGTTTTCACATGCAACTGGGAAATAAGATATACAGGCAATGGGCTATAGAAATCTATCCTGCCCTAGAGGAAAATAGAAGGGGAATGGGTTAAGAGAAGGGAGGGTGATAGAAGGGAGAGGAGATTAGGGGAAGGGGTATTCAGAATTCATACCATCTTGGGATGGGGGGAGGGGTGAGAAAGGGAGAAAATTTGGAACTCAAAATCTTGTGGAAGTGAATGTTGAAAACTAATAATAAATAAATTAATAAAATTGGGGAAAAAAACATACAGCTAGTAAGTGTCTGAGGCCAGATTTGAATTCAGGAAGATTTGTCTTCCTGACTCCAGGCCTAGCATTCTACTCACTGCACCACCTAGTTTCCTCTTTAAGCATTCAGGAAAACTTGAATCATTACAGTAATGTTAGCTATTTTTCTCATCGATACTTACCACGCAAAGGTATTGTAAAGTGCAAAGTAATTAGTGTATAGAGAAGTACTTAAAATTTTTATGTTCTACACACATACATATATGTGTATATATGTGTGTGTGTATTTAGGTGTATATTTACCTATACCTATACCTAGCTATATATATATGTATATATATGTATATATATGTATGTATGTGTATATACATCTGTATATATGTATATATATACATACATATATATATATATACACATATATATATTCCCTTTTACATTGAAATAACTAGGAGCACAAGATCCAAATTTTGGCTAGTCAGAGGATATCTTCATTAGCTTTTGAACTGGGTGGGATGTTGAGAAAGACAATTCCCTTCAAAAGTATCTTACTCTAATTATTTAAGGTTCACATTTTAAAATGAAAGAATATAGCATTCTCAAGTTGGTATAGATTTTAGAAATCATGTAGTCCTGTTCCCTCCTTTTAAACTGAAGGAAATTACAGCCAAGAGAAGAGGAATAAAGTGCCTAAGGTATCACAGAATGTTAAATAATAGAGTTGAGACCTGAAACCAGGTCTGTTCACTCCTAGGTCTAATACCCTTTCCATTACGCCAGAACAGCAATATCATCAATGAGTGTACTCTCATCATTGATATATATATATATATATATATATATATATAAAATAAACTATTTCTGCTTCATCATATTTTGTAGTTATTATTTATGTCATTCAAAGACACTTAAGGCATCTTCTTTTCCTGCTGCCCTAATCTATCCTTTGCCTAATAGCTTGCACCACAGATTCTGCTCTGGGGCCAAAAACAACTGTTTGGTGACATTTCTCCATATCAAAGTCCCAGCACAATGCATTTTGGTCATGTTGTGGCCATGCTTCTAGGCACAGCAGCTGCCTCAATCCTCTTCACCACTGGAATTCTTGCTCCAAAAACAATAATCAAATCAAAAAGATCATTTCTAGAAAGGGCACATTCATCAAATCCTACATTTTAAAATTTTTT
Organism: Vombatus ursinus; assembly: GCF_900497805.2. Lineage (NCBI taxonomy): Eukaryota > Metazoa > Chordata > Mammalia > Diprotodontia > Vombatidae > Vombatus > Vombatus ursinus. Next base: position 9,423,900 of record NW_020954600.1, on the reverse strand, counting down.
TTGTAATTTATTTATTTTTACTCTTCAACATTCTCTTCCACAAGATTTTGAGCTCCAAATTCTCTCCCCATCTCGCCTCTCCCCCCATCCCAAGATAGTGTGAATTCTGAATACCTCTTCCCCTAATCTGCCTTCCCTTCTATCACCTCCCCCCTTGTCTTATCCACCTCCCCCCTTGTCTTATCCCCTTCCCCTTCTTTTTTCCTTTAGAGCAGGATAGATTTCTATACCCCATTGCCTGTACATCTTATTTCGCATTTGCATGTGAAAACAATTTTTAATATTTGTTTTTAAAACTTTGGGTTCCAAATGTTCTCCCTTCCTCCCTCCCCACCGACCCTCATTGAGAAGGCAAGCAACTCAATACAAGTTATACATGTGTAGCAATGCAAAACATCATCAAATCCTACAACTTAAATCATCATCACTATGACTTTCCAGACAAAAACACCCCTCTCATGGACACCATACCCTAATATGTCTTGTCTTCTCCAATTAGAATATTAACATCTCCAGGGTACAAGCTATCTTTTTTTTAATAGTCTTATCCCTAGCCCTTAGACCAGTGCCCAAAATATAGCCAGTATTTAATCAATGTTTAAAAAAAGTATATGCATACGTTTATGTATAATACACATATATGTATAGGTGTACTTAAATATACATGTTTCAGTATACCTGGGGTGCAAGTATATGTGTGTCTATACATCCATGCATTACACATATATTGAAACATGTTTGTGTGTGTATATATATACACACATACATACATACATATATATCATACATATATGAACACATAATATCTGTGTATGGAACACATATAGCATATGGAGTTTATATAAAATATGGAAAGCATATATTTGCATATACATATATTTATGTGCATATAGATCCATATATACACACATATATCTATATATAGATATTTAGATATATGTGTAAATAGATAAATATAGAATCTGGGTTGTCCATCTGCCATTCTTTTTACTCTTTAAAATATGGGTCCACCTATTTTACCAATCAAGCAAATTCTTGATTATGTCTTTAACCCCACTTTTTACATAGAGGTCATCATTGTTAATATGTCTATTTACTCCCACCAGGACTCTTTCAATCATATTTTTCATATACTTCAGCATTCATACACTTCAGAGAGAGACAGAGACAGAGACAGAGATAGAGAGACAGAGAGAACAATGATGTTAATAATAAAGTAGTTAATAGGAAAAATAATGATAAATGCCTATTAAATATACACACATATAAACTAATGAAGATTATTGTTGTTGTTGTTCAGCCATGTTTCAGTCATATCTGACTTGGTGATATAACTCTATTTGTGGTTTTCTTGACAAAAATACTGGAGCGTTTTGCCATTTCTTTCTGCCACTAATATTACAGGTGAGGAAACTGAGACAAACTAGGAAGAGTGACTTGCTCAGGGTCATACAGCTGGTAAGTGTCTGAGACCAGATTTGAACTCAGGAAGATGAGTCTTCCTGACCCCAGGCCATGCAATCTATCTACTGTGCCATCTAGCTGACCTAATGAAGATTATTAGCAAGTGTGAAATATTTCTATTATATCTGAAGTATTTATAATAATACTAAAAATACAAAGTTATTTTCTTATAAATATAAATGATGAAAATATTATAAAATACATGTTCAACCATTGACGCTCTCTTCCTGGAGAGACTATGACAGGCATCAATTAAGTTTGCAAATCCTGTTTGGCAAGATACATATATATATATATATATATATATATATATATATATAATGTGCATATACACATATACACAAATGTACATATACATATATGTGTACACACACATATATATGTATGTAGATTTGTGTATGTGTGTGTGTATGTCCAACATTTGTGTAAATAAAAATGTTCTTCCTCTCAGTTGGCATTAAAGGAATGTCATGCTCTTTGGAATCTCTGGTCAGATGGCTCAGCCCAAATTGCATTGGGTATGTAGAATACATTGGGGGAAAATTACTTTCAAAGTAGTTAGTAAAGCCAAGTAGAAGAAACTGGCTGGCAGGCCTCATTTTTTATTAAACAGTATTAGCAACAATGTTTAAGAGAGACACACAAACACACACTCACCTAGCCAAAGTAGAAGAAGAAAGCAAAAGTACCTTGGGATAGAGATTAAAAGATCCTAGATGTAGAGATGGAAGGGCCCTGAAAAGCTGTCTACTTCGAAACCTTAATTGTATAGATGAAGAAACAGAGGCCAAAGAGCTTATGCTACTTACCCAAAGTCACGTAAACAGTAGGTCACAGATCTGAACTAAGATCCTCTCACTCTGCATTCACTGTTGACTACACTGCACCATTCTGATACCAGAGTTTTAGGGTAGTTAAGCATTAGTCAATTAAATTGTCACAAAACTCAACCAAACTTAGGAGTGATGTGTAGCCTACTGTTCATGACCACATGGACCATGCTGTCTGTGGGGTTTTCTTGGCAAAGATGCTGGAATGGTTTACCATTTCTTTTTCTGGTCAGTTAAGGCAAACAAAGGTTAAGTGACTTGTCCAGAGTCACACAGCTAATAAATATCTGAGGCCAGATTTAAACTTAAGTCTTCCTGACTCCAGGCCCAGTGATCTATGCACTGGGCCACCTAGCTGTTTTACTGAGCCATCTAGCTTTCTCTCTCTCTCCCTCTTTCTCTCTCTCTTTATATATATATACATATGTATATGTATACACACACACACATGTACACACACATGTATGCATGTATAGATGTATGTATATACATAGTACACATACACACATGCTTAGATACATGAATACATATGCATATATTACATATATGTTTATGTATATGTAATGCCATTGGGTATAGATTTAAATATGGATATATCTCTAGCTAGAGCCTTATCTCTATATATACCACCCCCTTGTTCTTCCCACAAAAACAACTTTAAAAATACCTTGTTGAATGTTTTTGTCCATGAATCTAGATATCTCAGGCTGGAGCTATATCACGGTCAAAAGCTGGATGAAAACTAGAAAATTCAAGCATACAGTCATACTGTATCCCTTGTTTAGTGTTGGAAAATACCCATGTATTTGAGATGCTTTGAAAGGCTGGCACTCGTAATTAGTTTTTATCTTAATGTTTAGCATTTGTAGAACAGGTTGTGATTTTCTAAATGTAATCTAGTCCTTTTAATCAGGCCTCACAACGGACATTTGTAAGTTATATTTGTAAGTATGGCTGGTATAGAAATATATAAATCTGGTTCATGAGTAGCATGAATAGACACAATTTGAGATCCTCCTTTCTTAGCAGAGGTTCCTTTTTCAGTCTTCATTCTGCCCTGGATCTATGACCCAAAATGAGGTATTAGGTGAGAAATGTGTCCATTCACACCTATGTTGCCCTAACCTGGAATGGTTTTGAGAGTGCTCCAATATGAGTCTGAAACCAACTCTTGCCAGGATCTACAGCCTGTCCCTGGGTGTTGAAATGCTTACTCATGGCATGTTCCCAGACTAGCATTGCTCCCAATGTCTGAAGTCCTCCCTGTCTTTCTCTCTGTGCCAACCAGAGTGTGACAAAGATCTCACTGTGACTTTCTTTTCTGGATTTCCATTTTAGGATTTGGTCTGATAAATTTTCTAGTTCTATGTGGAGGAGTTTTTTTGGACATTACTTCTTAATTTTTTTTGGCAAGAGACTATGTGATATTTTAATAGTAAACATCAGATCTTGTCCCTGGCCCTTCCACCTAAAACTATACTCTTTTGTTTTGTTCAAGATCAAATTTTGCTACTTTCTCAACAATTTCAGAGATGAGAGGATTTCAGGAACCATGTAGTTGAATCTGTTCCTGAACAAGATTCTCATAAAACATGGTCATTTATTTTTTCCTTGAAGACCTTTCCAGAGAATGAACTCACCATATCCCAAGGCAGTCCATTTCGCCTTTTATAGCTCTTATAATTAGGGTGATTTTCTTTATGCCAAGACTACATTTTCATAATCTTCTTCTTACTCTTAGCTCTGTCCTCTGGACCCTGATGAGGGAGGAAAAAAAAATCTAATCTCTCTTCCATATGATAGCTCCCTCCTAAATCTATTCTCTAGGCTAAACATTTCTAGCCCTATCAACTAACCCTCAGATATCATGAACTCCACGTTCTTTACTATAGTAGTTCCCCTTTTCTGGATGCTTAACAACTTATCAAAGCCGTTTTTATAATTACGCTCAGAACTGATCACAATATTACAGGTAGCATCTGGTTAGCTCAGAATACAATAGGGAATAATGTGCCCTTGTTCCTTATCACTATCCCTCTGTTAATGCAGTCTAAAACTGAATTGGCTTTCTTGCCTGCCAGATCACACTTGAATCACTTTGAGCTTGCAGTCCATTAAATTGTCAATACAATACAAATAATTAGGGATGGGTAAGATTATAAGGATATAAAACATAACCTGTTAGAGGAAGGCTTTAAAAAAACACTTTTATCTTTGTATCCTAGCAGCTAGCAGAGTTTATGGATTAACTAATTTGTTCTTGTTTAATTATTGAATTGAAGGTGATGATCATAGGTTCCTTAGGGAAGGGGACACCTTTTTCATAGGCTTTAAAGTTCTCAGTGTCAAAATGCTCAGGGCTAAGCCTAAGGTTAGTAGAAAATGACCCAATATAACTCGAGATTTTAAAAATATTTGATAAAAACCAAATTGTACAAGTTGTGTGCTTTTGCTTGAATGGCAGGTTTTGGTCATAGATGCAATGTATATGATATCAAATCCTTAAACAAGAGCAGAAAAGTTGATTATAACATTTTCTGGAAACATTTTTCATTGACAAGTTATGAACATAATGAAATACTATTGTGCTATAAGAAATGGTGAAATTGACAGTTTCAATAAATACATGTTAAGCAACTACATTTCCAAAATCACCGTGCTAATTTTTTGCCATCCAAAGACAAAAGAACAAAATATTCCCCAACCTTAAGGAATTAACATTCTGTTGAGGGGGTGTGACATGTAAACAAATTGTCAAAAGAAGACAATTTGAGAAGGAAGAAAACAGATTGCATCATAAAAAGCCTCTTATAATAGATAACACTTAAAAAATAGATAAATGTTCTAAGAGATAGAGATGAAAAAGAAATTTATTCTAAGGTTAGGGGACAGTTTGTCCAAAAGTCTAGAGGAGGGAGATGATACGATAATTTCATTTCTTTGGCCAGCTTGACTTGAACATTGAACAAGTGAAGGTGAATGACTAAGAAATCATTCTGGATAGATAGCCTGGAGCAACACAGAGAAAGTCTGAGGAATTTGTACAGTAACAGAGCATTTGACTGAAGATTTGTGAGTAGATAGGTGACAGGAATTGAATTCCCCACTTGTGCCAGAACAGCAATAATAGTTTATATTTAGATAATCTTTTCGTTTACAAGGGGTTTTGTACACACATATATACATATACATGCACATGCACATGTATACACACATATACACAAAGGGCCTTGTATATGCATTTCTGCAATACAAAAATGAGGAAATATACCTATTGCTTTTTACTTTCTCTCTCTCCCTGTCCCATAATTTTGGGATGAGGAGAAAAACAGTGGGAATAGGCACAGAACATGATAATGGTGGGGAAAGATTGCATTTACTATGATTATTTCCTTGATGGGAGAGTAGAAACTCATTTTTAAGAATTCTGCAATAGCCAAGAGATACATGGAAAGAGGATGTCAAAAAGAAGAATGATCAGCATAGAACCCATGCAAAAGGGAACATTAACTGTAATATTGTTGGCTATGAGGACATGCTATCTAATGGTGTTAAGATGGGAAGAGCAGGGAGAGCAGACATTGATTTAGCATGGCATCAGTTGGCCATCTGGGATGAGATGCCAGCACTAAATTTACTAAATGGTTAAGTAGTTATTTTGGTTTTTGAGAGACTTATTTGAGAGTTCTTTGTTGAAATCATAGCTATTTTAAAATGCAAACTACTGTGAATGGAAGAGGACTGCTACTGCATTTCTGAGAATTAAGGCTGTGATTAATTTCTGTTGGCTTACTGTCCATTTCTGTCTTGAAGAAATGCTCTGTATTCATCAACTTAATAGCATCTTTTATTTGCTAGCAAGCATGGGGCTGAATTACTTAGAACCTCAGAAGTTCCCTGGAAGGTGTCAAAATGAGCCACTGATGTGATTCATTAATGAGAAGCCTCAAAGATTAAAAACAAACAAATAAACAAACAAACTAGGTCTATATGATCCCAGAGTTCACTCGGGTCATGTGTTAAATATATCTTACTAAATATCTAACACAACTCTATGAAGTGGTTAACCCACATAAACATCTTTTCTATTTTTATAGACAGAAGACAATGACACTTGAGGAAGCTAAATGACTTCAGCAAAGAAACCTGGCATAAGAAGAGGTTCTGCTAAGAATCTTTTTTTTAAATAAGTCAATCAAATAGACCAGATGATCTCTAAATCCCATAGTTCTCTGAATCTATTTATTAGGCATATATTATTCAAGTACTGTGTTAAATATTTTTGAGAATGGAAAAGCATAAGAACTGTATCTTGCTCTCCAAAAATGGACAATTTCATTGATCAGAGCAGAAATTATTAACCTTTGTTGTAAGCCATGTACCACTTTGGAAGTCTGATGAAGCCCTCGGGCCCCTTCTCAGAATGCTGTTTGCTTGTTTTTAATAATCAGAGGAAATACTAAAATTTAATTTTAGAGGTTAATTAAAATAAAAGTATTATTTAGTTTTCCCTTTCAAGATCATGGACCTTCTGAAATCTATCCACAAACCATGGAATCCAGGTTAAGAACCATTAACCTAAGCATAGAACCCCAGATTTTTAAAATATATTTCTAAATATGTAAAAAAAAAGTAAGCACACTATTTTCTCTCCCATAAGGAGACTGGAATTCAAAATGCCATAAAGGAGTTAAGCAGTTTATTATCTTTCCTTATCCCTTTTTTATTTCCTGACTATAGTTGCCATGTTACAAATATGCAGCTGCTCACTCAGGGGAGGTAATGAATTCTGACACAGGTGTTCGTCATTGTATTGCATAATCGAAGTCCCTACTTTGAAACCTACTCTCTGTTTTTTATGCCGCATTAAATCTGCCCACCATTTGAAGAAAATAAGAGGTTTATTAGTGCTTCATGAACTTGTGTGAGTGCAGCCAACTAGTAAAAGGAACTCTCTAAAAGAGGGGTTAATAAAAGCGATTAATCTTAGGAGGAAACACTGACTGGAAAAAGAAGGTAAGATTTAATGAAAGCAAAATTTTGTTTCCATATGAACTTGCACTTCTACCTTTCCTTACACACCTTAGATAAGCATTCAATTCTGGGAGGTGGTTTTATATATGATTACCTTCTTATTCCCTTAATGGATGCCAATCGATAAGTCAATTACTCAGTAGAAAATTGTTAATGAATATGTAAAATTGCATTTAAAAGTATGTAGAAAAAAGATGTGTTGATAATGGATTGGGGATTATACTTGGATTTAATTAGTATGGAGAACACTTGGTGAAGAAACTCCCTTTATGCAGTAAGTTGGTACCTTCTCTGCAACTTATAGTCTCAAAGACTTGCCTAGAGCACTGAAAGGTTGTGACTTGGCCCAGAGTCATTCAGATGGTATGTGTCTTCCTGACTTTGAGGTTGGTTCACTATGCACCGTCCCACACTGCCCAATGTTGGTAAACAGAATAGAAAAAGCATAGAACTTTTTTTCAAAATATTTCCCTTCTTATGTTAAGTATTGTATCTGCCATTAGAGAAAACTTCAAATTCAATTCAACTCACCAAGTATTGTGTCCTTACTCTGTGCCCAACAACTTTCCAGGAAATGCTTTAGAGTAAAAAAATGGCTAAGAAAGAGTCACTGCCATGACAAAATGAACACATGTAAAGGAAGTAATTGAAAACCTTACTATCAAATGTGAAAATGAGTGAACAAAAGAAGAGGATGTCTTGTTATGTAGTGATCTCAGAGAAGGATTCACAAAGTCTGACAAGTCATAATTGCTTAGCATAAGCTCATTGATTGATTTATTCATCTAGTGTATGTACTTGAACTTTACCATAGGACTAGTTTTGGTGGAGAATAATGCAGTAGATAATCTATGGAGAGGGAAGGCAGACATTGATACAAGAACAAGAAAGTTTGTTCAAAGGAGAGTGAAGAGGAAAACAAAATCAATAAAACTACAGAGGTATTAATATATTTCCATCTATTTGTTAAAATTAACAGTCTAAAATTTTAATATGTTTGTAATTTTCTCTGATGATTATCCATAAAAGGAAGACCAAGCTGTACTTCATGGTGCTTAATTAATATTTATCATATGGGAGCATAGGTGGATTTCACACCTGTTATTACATAAAATGAAATATAATGGAAACAAGTTACATGGATGTTTCAATACTCACTGCCTCTCAAATGCATGTTCATATAACACTTAAGGTGACTACCTTTCACAACCACTTTTGCTGCATAATTAGCCCACCTCTTTCTCTGGACATGCATAGACTAAAAAATATCTAATGCCACTTCATACTTAAGCTATTATTAGTAATGCACCATATGCTTTTTTTTTATCACCACAAGTCTTCCCATTACCAATGAATTCCTCTTCAATTTTGAAACTTCTGATTTTGGGAGATTCTGTCATTGAGAGAATATTATGCTATGTATATATCTATCTACACATACTTTATGCTTCATAAGGATTTTGACTATTTGTTGTTGCTGTTCAATCATTTTTTCAGTCATGTATGACTCTTCCTGAACCTATTTGGGGTTTTCTTGGTAAAGATACTAAATTTTCTCCTCCTAAAATATCTTTCTATGATACTGCTCTCTCTTGGTTCTCCTTTTGCCTTTTTGATTGGCTTTACATATCACCTTTGTTGGATCTCAATATATGACATATCCTCTAACTATGAGTATACCTCAAGGCTTTATCCTGAGTCTTATTCTCTTTTCTTTTTGAAGTCTCTCATTTTGGGATCTCATTAGGTCCCATGAATCCAATTATCATCACTCTGCTATAAATTCAGCACTAGTATATCTTCTGAGTCCTACTACTTCAGAACCCACTGCCTTTTAGACATCTCAAACTATGTAAATTATAACTGTTTCAAACTGAACAGGCCTAAAACATTAGCAGTTATATTTCACTAAAGTTCCTTATTATTTTCAAGAGAACAACCACCCTCCTTGTCAATTTGGGTATTATTCTTGACTCACATGCAAACTCCCCCCTTATATAAGATCAGTGACCAAATATCATTTCTATTTCCATGACATCTCTCATATGTGTATACTTCTCTCTACTCAGATCAAGATCTTATCAGTTCTCATCAGGACTGTTGCAATATTCCCCTAACTGATTTTTTTTACTCAAATCTCTCTTTATTCTGATGATGATGATGATGATGATGATGGTGATGATGATGGTGATGATTGTGATGATGATGATGATGATGATGATAGCTAATATTTCTATAGTGCTTACTATGCGGAGGCAATGTGCTAATCAGTTTACAAATCTTTTAATTGACCATCACAACAGCCCTGGGAATTAGGTACTATTATTATCCCTATTTTGAAGATGAAGAAACTCAGGCAAACAGAGTTTAAGTGAATTGTTCAAAGTTACCTGCCTAGCAACTGTCTGAGGCTAGATTCAAACTCAGGTCTCCTTGATTCAAGGCTTGATGTTCTCTCCCCTGCATCACCTAGCTAATTCTAATCCATTTCCCACTCAACTGCCAAAATAATGAGAGTAAGTCTGACTATTTTACTCCCCCTATCCCTAACTCAATAAACTCTGCAAACTTCTTTGTTTGCCATTTAAAACCTCTTGTTAACATGTCAGCTTATTACATTGCAAGTCTTATTCCACATTACTGCATTACCTCCCATGCATTTCATTGTTCGGGTATACATTCTAATGTCTGTGACTCATAGATGCTACTCAATACTCTGTTCCTTTTGCCCTGGGAGTGCAGTATGCCTGGAATGGCTTGTTTCCTCACCTCCTTCTCATGGGATCCCTGGCTTCCTTCAAGAATACACACACACACACACACACACACACACACACACACACACACACACGTATATACAAACACATATATTCAACAGGTGGGAATGTGCACTCAAGTTATCTGCCTCAGTAGAACAGGGACCATTTTTTTCTTTACTTTTTATTTTGTTAAGTATAATGTGCTATGTGAAATAGTTAGTAATTCCTAGTATATGTCTTTGTTCCAGAACTACAGTGCACAGTAAATGATATAAAGGATAAAGGGGTTAAAGGAGAAAAGAAAAACCTGGGAAAATCTGCATTCACTAAAGGAGAAGGAATAACTTAAACATTTTATCAATGGCCTGACCAATTATGATTCCAGAGCACCAGCAATGAAGAATGCTATTCTCCTTCTGAAAGAGAAATGATGGACTCTCTAAAGAGAATGAAATTTACACTTCTGAACATGGACAATATTTGGAATTATTTTTGCTTGATTATAAATATTCAGTCCATGAGTTTTCTTTTTTCTCCTCCGTTTTCCCATGGGGAGGGGAAAGTGTAAGGGAAAGGAAAATAGATGATTGTTATTGAAAAAAATTAAAAAAGAATTAGTATTCTCTGTTGATAAACATAGAATATCCCTGAACATTATGAAGAGTATTAGAATTCTTCAGTGTAATTTGGGAAAAAAAAGTTCTATCAGACTTTTTTTGATGAGTCTTGAAATGTCTTTTTTTCCTATTTCTGACAAAGCAATGAAAAAAAGAAAAGTTATATTAAACATACATGTTAATATTTTATATTCATAAATGCATGCATTTATGTATATATGCATATATAGTATTTTGTAAATATATGTATATGTATGTATGAATGTATATGTGTGTGTTTGTGTAAAGATTAGTGTCAATCTCAATTTCCTTTTCCTTTGTCAGATACAGTTTCTTTTTCTTCTTTCATTTATATGATCTTATTTGCTATTACTCTGAGATATTTCTGATCACTTAATCTTTATTTACTTTTTTCTCTCTTTTGAATTTCTCCACTTTTTGAGCAAGCTGATGACCATGAAAAATGAGAAATTGATAAAGGTGAAGACATTGTTGATTCTACCATTGTTTCTTGGAGAAGTTTAACAGGCAAGTTTAAGTGACTAAAGGAGTCCAGACACCTCCTCCTCCAGGAAACACTTCATATTCTGCTCTGGTTTGAGATATGAGAGACAAGTTCAAAATAAAAATTCATTCACATATCATTACAATGTCAGGTAATGGAATACTCTGTTCAATTTCACTTTCAAAACAGGAAAAAAAGTCTCAGTGAAGAAAATTAGTCTAAAAGAGAGATTGATGTGAGGTATCCAGCTAAATTATATAGAAGCTAAGTAGAATATAAATTGCAATAGAATATTCATAAACTTGAAGGCAGGGATTCTTATATTTTTAACTGTTTTCCCAGCACCTAACAAAGCACATAGTACCTAGTACAGCCTAAATAAGTGGTTGTTTAATTGAATTGATTTAAATTCTCCATTTTAGTCTTCTCTTGAATTCATGATTCTTTTGATCAGAAGATAGGGCAGTCCTTGAGTGTACTCTTCATTTTATGGCATTAATCCAGATAATGGCAGAAGTAAAATTGACAAGCAATAAGGAGTCACTGGTCATGCCATGACTGTCTCCACTTTATTGGCTCTAACTTTAGCAATGCTCTTTCTTCTCAACCACAATAAGTAGTCAATGAAATGAAAAAAAAATAGTCACAATGCAAAACCCTCTTTTTTACCCATATGTTCAAGGTGAGGGTTGTAGGGAAAGGCAATGGCTTCAATCTTCTGGATTTCAAATTGGAGTAGTTTCCAAATTTTAGCTGAGCCATAGTTGAAAAAGGCACCCCTTTTATAAATATTAAGCTTGTTTTTAAGTACTGGGCTATTTCCATAGGAAAAATGTTCAATTAAGATAGCTGAAAAACATCTGTAAAATTAATTTATTGGGAAGATTTTTTTAATGACTATTAGATTTTCCCTAGTAAAATTACCATTATGGTTATTGAACAGCTGTCTCAAGTAGATGCTTTATTAATGGGGATAGGGTATTACACACTTTAATATTATCCTCATCGTGTCATAAATAATCACAAAGTATGAGATGCTTATGAGGAAATGGGTGTTTTTGGAAAGAAAAAAAATGCTTCGGTGACCTATTATTCTTTCTGGCAAGGAAATAAATTGTTTTATATCTTCTACTCTCACCTTTTGCATCATACTTTTTGTTTATTTTCCAGTTGCCATCTTGGTTAAAATTAGTGAATTTGGCTGGAGTATTGCATATGGTTATAAATAGGGATATATGCATATGCACATATGCATATACACATTTATATTCATATACTCATACATATACATATGTGTGTAAGTATGTGTATATGTGCCTGAATTCTGTCATGAAAGTGAAATAACCCATTCTGTGATCCATGACTGTTTGGAAATTCTTCAAAAATCCACAAGGGTGCAGGTTTACAGACCATGTCTATAGGATGTCTAAGTAACTGGATGAAAGACCAAGAATTCATCATTCTTCTAAGTATTTTTTGTCCATGTCATCAAAACAAATCCATAGTGTTTTCAGTGCATGCCTTTTATTTTTTGGTCAATAAATGCTAAAAGATCAAGTAATTGGAAATATCAAGAAATTTAGTGCTAAATGGAGAATTATTTGAGATAAAGGACTGCCCTTATTTTCAGGAAGAGCTAAACTCAAGTCTTACTTTTTTGAAACTTATTATTGTTGTTCAGTCATTTCAACCGTGTCTGACTCTTTGTGGCCTATTTGGGGTTTTCTTGGCAAAAATACTGGAGGGGTTTGCCATTTCCTTCTCCAACTCATTTTATAGATGAGGAAACTGAGGCAAACAGGTCAAGTGACTTGCCAAGGGTCACACAGCCAGTAAAGTGTGTGAGGCCAGATTTGAAATCATAAAGATGAGTCTTGTTGACTCCAGGGCTGGCACTTTATTCACTGTGCCACCTAGCTTCCCATTAATATGCCTGAAATATATTCACTGTGTAAAGAACCATGGATAAGTTACTTAATCTCTCAAATACTTGTTGAAGATCACCAAGTTATCCATAAGTTTCACCAGAGGTTCCCTACTCCTAGTAATCATAGCACCAGGCCAAAAGAATAGACCAAAAAAAAAAAAGCAACAACTATATATTTTGTATACTAACATGTGTGTTTGCTCTTGCAATTTCCTCTGTGTTCTATCACAGGGCTTCTTAAACTATTTTCCACTTGTGACCCCTTTTCCCCTGAGAAATTTTTACACAACCCTGGGTACATAGGCAAATAAAATAGGTATACAAATCAAACATTTGTGGAAAATAAATCATAAAAAAATTATTATAAAACAATTCTTTGGTGTACATATAATTTTACCATTTATTAAAGATGAAAACACATTTGATTACCAAGATGGATGTGCTTGTTTATTTTTACATAAATAATTAAATCTTGGAGGAATATTTGATACTGCAGGATATAGAGCACCTTTAACATTTTTCAGAGTTTATCAATATTTTGATTTTATAAACATTAATGCTGAGAATGCCAATTTGCAGAAATATATAGTACAAAATGGCAGAAGTATGTTTAGGGCCTTTTCAGAAATTTTGGAAATTCTATCCTAATCCTAAGCCAAAATTCATTTAACAATTTTTTTTTAGGAACCTCAAGTTTTAAACCTGTGTCACTTGATAACTTGGCAAATTCTTCTTGAACTTTTAATTGGAGATGACTGACATTTTTTACTTCACTTGAGTATGGTTTATGAACCCAAATTTGTTTTTTAGAATCAAAATTTGAAGGGAAGTATTTCTGAAACTGTCTCCATGCACTTCAGATCATTAATTATCTCTTACAATTAAATTTTGGGAAGGTTATTTTCAATTATAAAATCATCTGTAGCTATAAACATTTCTAAAGAACTGTTCTTCCATATGTTAACTCTTTTGGTAAAATTTTCAATTTTATCTTTTAACATAAATATGTTACAATTTTTCACTTCAAGCAACATTTAAATCATTGAGTTTTTTTTTCAAAAAATCCAACAAATAACAAAGTTTTGAAAGCCATAAGTCATTACGAAAAAAACTAATTAAAAAAATGGATTTTTGCTCAGTCAAAAATATAGTTTTATCTTTCAGTTTCAACAATCTGTTTAAACTTCACCCTCTTGAGAGCCACCTGACCTTTGTTTGTAGTGATAAGCTTTTGTAATAGGAGTCCACATCTTTCCAAAGTTTTGAAAAAAACTGGCTATTAAAGGCATGGCTCTTAATGAAGTTAATGATTTTCATAGTGTCATGAAAGACAACATTTCTCCCTGGTGATATTTTTCTTGGCTGAGAATTCCTTCCATTGGATCACGCAGTGAGTAAAAGTGATATGGTCATTGTCATCAGCTTTCACTTTTGCTACAAATACAACATTCTCACCCATCATTGCTCCAGCACTGTCTTTACAGACTCCAAATGCATTTTTTCTACTGTAAACCTTCATTTGTGAAAAATTCATCAACTTTAAGGTAAATATTTTCCCCTCCTGTGTGCCCTTCCAAAGGGCAGCAAAACAACAATTCTTCACATATGATTCCTTCATGAACATATCTTACATAAAGTAATGATTGTGCCATATTAGAAATATCAATTGTTTCATCTAAGTGAATTGAAAACTTTGAGCTGCTCTAAAGCCTGACAATAAACTGCTGGAATCTGTCATTATTAATATCAGAAATCCTTTTGGAAATGGTATCATTTAATAAGGGAATTTTATGAATTGTATCCCCATACTTTTACTATGTGCTATTTCTGACATTTTAATAGCTGCAGGTAACAGGAGATCTTCTCCTATTGTGTAGAATTTTTTTAATTTTTGCAATTAAATAAAGTTTCTAAAGTGCAAGTAAATACTTTCTATTGACAGTAATAGATTTCTCAAAACATTGTTTTGCTTTGAAGATTTTAAGTCTTTCAAAATATTCCTTTGATTTGTTGCAGTACACTACATGCTTGGTATTACGATGTTGTTTTAGTTTTGCTGGTTTCGTGCTCTCTGCAGTCAAAACTTCATTACAAATTAAGCAAAGAGGTTTTTCTGCACCATCATCAGTATTAGAAGTAAATCCATATTACAAAAATGATTTGACATATTATATTTTTCTTCTTAATTAAGTGTACTGCAATGTGGTAGTGAAGACTGCCACATTGTCAATAGTATTTTTACCTCTTCTGTCTAAATGTAACTACTTATACATAATTGAACATATTTTTCCTAAAATATAAATAATATTTCTAATAATTTCTCAAATAAATACTAACTTTAGTGAATGAAATTACATATTTTTGTGCTTGGTTTAAAAAAATGATGTTCACACTTACATACAAATGCAGCAGTGATGGTGGAGAAGCATTAGTAAAGGGTTTTTATCTTAACTTGCTAAAATTAAAAACTTTTGTTTCTATAAAAGAAGACAACAGCAATTTTTAAAATCAAACATTCTCATACAATAGAATCCAAAGAGATGCTAATTTGATATTTACATGCTGAGGAATAATGGTAGGAAAATATTAAAAGTCTTTATTTTCTGTAATTAAACTACTATGTTTCTGTAAGAGCAGAAAACTTTGCATATACAGTAAAAGAACTTCAATTCATAACATACAACTGTCTTGAATCTGAGCCAAGGTGTTTCTGGCAGTGTTTGTTGGTATTGCATGGGGTGATGGCATGCACAGTGCAAAGTGTGCGTGTTCTGTGTTCAGAACTAAGGCTACAGTGAAGTTGCATGATGCAACATAGGCAAGCACTGCCAGAAACAACTCAGATTCATTTTGAATTAATTGTTTGTGCATTCAGAAACCTTTTGCTGTTGCCAAATTTCTCCCCCATATTTAGCTATGCAACCCACATGTGGGTTTGCAACCCACAGTTTAAGAAATACTGTTCTATCACTCAGTATATGCGGCAAATTTTGCCATCTTTGTCTCATTTCTTAACTAGTGCTTAGTCATTGAGTGGGTGTGGCCTCAGGCAAACTGAGAACTGGAAAATACCTTAACTTAGAAAAGCCAAGGTCACATTACATTCTCTTGCTAGTCTTCTTGATCTTTGTCTTGCCACTGGGCTCTGCTGACTCTGAAAGACAAAGTGAGGTTGAAGACTTTGAGCAGTGCTGCCTCGCTTAAATCCAATTAACGTACGAGTCAAGATATTATGCTTGTGATGTCATTGGTCCTCTTCAAGAATGAAGGATGAACAACAATAGCATGTATATTAACAGAATTGAGGAATCAAAATAGGAAAGGAACTGGGAAGCCACTTATTCAAAGACCCTTCATAATCTGTCTTAACCCAAATCTCCTCTACAAAACAAAATAACAAAAAAATCTTACAAATCTGTATTTGGTCATATACAATGGACACACATAATCTATTTTGTTAGACCATTAGTTTAGGTGTTATTCATTCCTGTACTAATAATAGCCCCATTCATACTCATAAATCAGAAAAATACACTGATCAATGAAACTAGGTTTACTATTTACAATATGGTTTCCCTGTTTGCCTTCTTCAACAATTTCAGTATTTCTGAGAGTTTGCTGTACAGAAATCCAAATAACCTGATGGTATTCCAAAAGCCATCATCAGTTGTGAAAACTAGAGAAGTAGCTCAAAAACCTGAAATGGAAACCATAATCTAGGAACCTGAATCTGAATCTACTAATCAATAACTGTACCACCTGAGACAAGTCACTTCACCAGAGTTATACCCATCATCTTTGGGACCTGAATCATTTCACTTGACAGTTGAGGGGAGGGGACTGAGATACCACACCATATATGTTGTGGCAGAAACAGTGAGTAGAGATATGTAGGATACCATGAGACTGTTAATAAGTAATTCCCTACCAAAAGAGAGAAGGGAAATCATATGGTCTAACTTCAATAGGGAACAAGTATAATATATGGGAGTTCACTGTCTGGACTAATCACACTTGCTCAGCACATGTTCTTAATTATTTTGGATTGTAGAAGTGCAAATGATTTTAATAACTTTAAAATTTCAACGATCTGGTGTAGAATATATATTGACCTCTCCAAGGTGTAGCTTGTATTTCACCATTGTAAACTTTATTTTACCCACCTATGAAATAAGTAAGTTAGACTAGATAACTTTGAATTTTTCTTCTAATTTTCTGCTTCTTCTATTATAACTCATATAAGGAAAAATGGTTAAATCAAATTTCATGTGTATTTAGTGGTTTCCATTAAACAGGAGCCATCCCATGCTTCAAACAATTAATTGACATGTGCTACACAATGACTTGCATAGAAGTGTGTTAGGTAGAATAGGTATAAACTGGATATTTACCCATATGTTTTTCACTGTCACTTTAAATTCAACTTATCTAAAATCAAAATTGTTCTATTCATGTCCAACTCCCTACTGATTTCACTGTCTGTTAGTGGTATGCCATTTCTCCCAGTCATCCAAAATTTAAAAAATGGAGCTATCTTTGTGTACTTCTCCCTTCCTGAATATAACCTATTAAAATATCTCAATGAATCATCTTTCAAAATGTATGCAGTAAGATTACCTTCAGTAAGATGATATCTAAAAAATAAAATTAAGGGGTGAGAGAGGATTATACTGGGAGAAGGAGAAAGGGAGAGGTAGAATGGGGTAAATTATCTCACATAAAATAGACAATAAAAAGCTTTTACAGTGGAGCAGAAATGGGGGAAGGTGAGAGGGAATGAGTGAATCTTATTCTCATTGGATTTGGCTTAAGGAGGGAATAACATACAAACTTGATTGGGTATGGAAATCTATTTTACCATACAGGAAAATAGGGGGAAAGGGGATAAGAGAGCAGGGGGGATGATAGAAAGGAGGGCAGATTGGGGGAAAGGGTAATCAGAAAAACATTTGAGGAGGGACAAGGTCAAGGGAGAGAATAGAATAAATGGGGCAGTTTAGGATGGAGGGAAATATAGTTAATTTTTTTTAAGGCAATTGGGGTTAAGTGACTTGCCCAGGGTCACGCAACTAGTAAGTGTCATGTATTTGATCTGAGGCTGGATTTGAACTCAGGTCCTCCCGACTTCAGGGCCGGTGCTCTATCTACTGCACCATCTAGCTGCCCCCTATAGTTATTTTTGACAACATGATTACTATAGACATGACTATTATGGAAATATTTTGCATGACTACACATGTATAATCTATATCGAGTTGTTTGGCTTCTCAATAAGGGTGGGTGGGAAGGGCCGAAGGGAGAGAATTTTGAACCTAAAGCTTTAAAAAACAAGTGTTAAAAATAAGATAAACAGGCAATAGGGTATAGAAATCTATCCTGTCCTATAGGAAAATAGGAGGGAAAGGGGATAAGAGAATGGGAGTGATAGAAGGGAGGACAGTTTGGGGAAAGGGGTATTCAGAATCCAAGTAGTCTTGGAACTCATTATGAGGTATGCTAACATCTGGGGCTACAACTATATAGAATGAAATAACCTCTACTTGCAAAGATTTTTTTTTTTATTCTAATAGGGGAGAAAAGTAGATAACAAGTGACATATATATATGACAAATGTAAAATGAGTGAATATGTATGTACATACATATGTCTGTATGCATTTATATATTTATGTGTGTTTATACACAAAATAATTTCCTGCTTATTTATGTTTTTGGTGTATTTTTAAATATTACACCTTCAGTTAGATTATTAGCTTCTCAAGGGCAAAATTTTGTGGAAGTGAATGTTGAAAACTAAAAATAAATAAACTTTAAAAGTTCACAAAACATTCAATCTAGAAGAATAACAGCAGGAAAGCAACTTGTCTTAGGATCATTTATATAGGATTTCATATATTCATATCTGCAGCATCTAGCAAAGTTCTTGGCACAAGGGCTTAATAAATGTTCATTTAATTGTAAAAAAAAAGCAATTATGCCATATAATTACTATTATTTTGTATCTACTGACATATGTATACATGGTTTCTGACAATAGAATTTAAGATTCTTGAGAACAGGAACTATGATTTAAAAATAAAATCTTTATGTCCCCTGGGGGAAAAAAGATTACTTTCAGTCACCCAACACAACATAGGTAAGAAGTAGCAGATAGAAAATCCAAATTCAGGTCACTTGATTCCAAACCCATTGTCCTTCACCAAGCTTTAATGTTAGAAGTCCTAGACTTGACTGTTCTATGTAACCTCTCTGGGCTTCATGTTCTTTAAACAAGAAGCCAAAGAAAGACTACTTTGTAATCCTATGCCCACAAAAACAACCAACCCAGCAGGAAATTAATTAATTTATTAAATAAAAAGTATCTTCTATGAAATCGAATGCTTCTCCATCCCCTGTACCATGAACAGGAGGATCAAATCTATCTTTTGACAAAACACAAAATAAGAAGCTATAGAAATATAGAAGTTTCTCTACCTACTACCGTCATCTTCTATTTATTTTACCTGTGGCTTTATACCTCCTTCTGCTTTAAAATGAGGGGTTTCATGTAAGGAGTCTGTAAGGTCTCTTCCAGTTGTAAATTCAATTTTATTTTTGTCAACAGTTAATACTGGCTTTTACACACAGTGGGCACTTCATATTACATGTTGAATGGAAGAATGGCTTTTCCTTGTCTAGTCCACATGTGTAAATATAGCATTGTCAGCAAAAGAAGAAAGATATGGGGGATGTGAGGAAAATAGGGTTGTAGATTCAACATTACTTTGCTTCCTGTTCATCTGTGTCATCATGTTATTATCTGCATTTATATTTACTTCACTGAAAAGAATAAAAAGTGCTTTCTGTAATCTACAGAAAAATTGTAAAGGCAGAAAAATATCCTATAAGTGCTGAGAGGAAATAAGAAATGAATGTTGGAAAGAGAGAACAAAGACATGATTTGAAATTAAAAGTCAACAATTTTGAAATAGATAAAAAGAAAACATTCTTTGAGGCAATGCATGGTTAGGATGGGAGGGTATAGTTTGTCAAATTTAGAATCCACTTTAGCTTTATGGTTGGTGAATTTCCAACTGAATTTGTACCTTTTGAAGTTTGAGTTCCCTTTACTCTTAGTAAAATGTATCTTACCATTTCAAAGAATGAGAATTTAAAAGGTTTATAAATGAGAATCAGAATGCTTCTGGACATCTAGTGCTCTCTCTCTCTCTCTCTGTCTCTGTCTCTCTTCTCTCTCTCTTCCCTCACTCCAAAATATTCTGGTGAGTAAAGTAAAGAGACACAGAGAGTCAAGGGGAAAGAAGAAGTTGGAATGGACTCAGTGTAGGTTTCATTTACAGTTGTACCTTGTTTTATTACATTGTTGCTTTTTGAAACTATGTCCCTAATCTTAAAAAAAATAATGGAATCTCCTATTTTATGCCAGAATGGACCATGTAGTCCAAATCTATCGATTAAAAAAAAAACAAGGAAGTGGCAATGGGGGCCAAGGATGCTAAATGACTCTCCTAACTTCATGTGAGTAGTAAGTGGGAGATATATAATTTAAACTTGGTATCCAGGCTTGCTTCATTTTACTTTGAAGGTTTCAGAATTTTAAGACTTTCAGTCAAGTATACATAGGTAGATGGATAGAGACACACATACATTAGATGGATGGATTAGATAGATAGATGGATGGATGTATTAGATATGCATTATTTATGCATACATATTAATATATGTATTTACATGTAGAAAAATACACATGTATGTGTGAATATATTCGGAGAGTGAAATAAATATTTATCTACATATGTATACACATATACATACATATGTTTATATGTCTATATACATACACACTTAGATATAGATAGATAGACAGATAGATAGATAGATAGATAGATAGATAGATAGATAGATAGATAGATAGATGATGGATAGAGATTTCCATGTACACATGTAGATTAGATAAATATCATTATGTCTTCCATAGAGAATTCTTGGTTGATTTAGAGCATGAAAGAACTTTGGGGAACATATATGTGATCTAAACCCACCTGTTACAGCTGACAAAAATGAGACCCAAGGATGTTAACTGATTTGTTTCAGGATATACAGGTAGTAAGTAGCAGATCTGGAAACAAATTCAAATAATATGATTTTAAATTCCAGGTTTTCCACATCATATTTTAAAAGTTTATGTAGGAAAAAGTGGAGTGAAGATGGATGAGTAAAAGTATCCTGCCAAGCTCTCCTAAACAAACTCTCTTCAAAACAACCTAAAAATTGCATCAATCCAAGTTGTGAAGAGGAAAACTAACTAGAAAACAGATTGAGTCATATTTTCCACCTCAAGGGAACATAATAAAATAGATAAAGAGGACTTTAGACACTGGGGAAGGTGCTGGTCAGCAACCCCAAATAGCAGAAACAGCACCAGTGTTGGTGGCAATGCCCAGCTTTGGCAGGAGTGATAGCGAGTGGTCTAATGCCCACAGATGGTAAAGCAAAAGAACACTTGATCAGAAAAAGATTCCTGTGAATACCTGTACTAGAACTGGAAGCAGAAAGGAGTACTATCTGGTTGCTCTCCTACCACCCACTCCACATCAAATTGCATGGCAGAGAGCAATGAACACCTTAGCAAGGGAGTAGGGGCCCTACCTAGGTAAAGACCAGAGAGCAGACCAGGAGGGCAGTTAGGAAACTTTTCCCATATCACACCATCATGGAAGCACTGAAATCTTAAAGACTACTGCAGAGCTGTGAAAGCAGCAAAGACCCATGAAGTAAAAGAGTCCAGTCTCTAGACTCAGTTCAAGGAAACTACATTTTTTTTTCTAAAAAAGATAGCATAGAAAATGAATTAATATCAATCCTGAAAACACATACACCAAAGGGCATCAAACCAAAGTCTTGAAAAAAAAAAGTTCAATGAATTGCAGAAGGAAATAGAAAGTAAAATTTCACTACTGAGGGAACTCGAATAACACCCTCTTAATCCTAGATAAATCTAATCATATTTTTTTTAAAAAAAGAAAGAAGTTAAGGAGATAAATAGAATTTTAGAAAAGTTAGATATGATGGACAACAGGGAGAATATTGAATAGGAATAGAAAGGAGCATATCTATTTCTCAGTTGTGTATGGCACCTTCACAAGAAAAAATGACTAAATTAGGACATAAAAGTGAATAAACTAATGTAGAAAAAGGAGAAATATTAAATTCAGTTTAAAAACAAAATGGAATGAAAAAATTATATCCAATAAAGGGTCTTTAATTCATAGTAAAAAAACAAAACTAATTTGAAACTAATTTAACCATAATACCTAGTTGAAGTGATGGAATTCCAGCTAAACTGTTAAAAATTCTAAAACGTGACACTTTTAAATTGTTAGACTCAATATGTCAGCAAATTTGGAAAATTCAAAAGGGGCCACTGGGTTGGAAAAGATCTGTTTACATTGCAGTTCTTAAAAAGGGAAATGCCAAAGAATGTTCAAACCATTGAATGGTTATGTTTAAGACTCTGCAAGCCGGGCGTTAGTAATATTTGAACCCAAAATATCAGAAGTGCAGGGTGATTTTGAAGAGGCAAAGGAACTAGAGACCAAATTGCCAACATTCTCTGGATTATGGAGAAAGCAAGGGAGTTTCAGAAAAAAAATCTGCTTCTGCTTTATTGTCTACACTAAAACTTTTGATTGTGTGGATCACAATAAATAATGTAAGTTTTCAAAAATATGGTTGAAGCATATCATCTTATTAATCTGCTGAAGAATCTTATGTGGGTCAAGAAACAACTGTTACAATCAAACATGGAACAACTTATTGGTTCAAGATCAGGAAAGGAGTGTGAGAAGATTGTATATTATCACCTTATTTATTTAGCTTATATACAGAGCACATGATGTGAAATGCAGGACTGGATTCGTCAAAAGCCAGAACTAAGAATGCAAGGAGAAATATCAACAGTCTAGGATATTCAGACAATACCACTTTGGTGGCAAAATGTGAATAAAAATCAAGAAACCTCTTGATAAGGGTGAAAGAAGAGAATGTAAAAATTGCCTTGAAGTTTACTGTAAAAAATATCCTAAGATCATGGCATCTGGTCCCATCCCTTCCTGGCAAATAGAGGAAAAAGTATTGGAAGCAGCATGTGATTTTATATTCTTGGTCTCAGAGATCACTGCAGATGGTGATTGCAGTCATGAAATTAAAAGATGCTTGCTTTTTGGAAGGAAAGCTATGGAAAATCTGCACAACATACTAAAAAGAAGAGACATTACCTTGCCAACAATGGTATATAGTAAAAACTCTGTGTGTGTGTGTGTGTGTGTGTGTGTGTGTGTGTATGGTATGTGTCTTTGTGTCTGCATGTATTTCTAGTAGCAATGTATGGCTGTGAGAGTTGGACTATAAGGAAAGCTGAGCACCCTAGAATTCATACTTTTGAATTGTGGTGCTGGAGAAGACTTTTGAGAATCCATGGACAGCAAGGAGATCAAATCAGTCAATATTTAAAGATATCAACTCTGACTATTCATTTGAAGGACAAATACTGAAGTTTAAGCTTAAATATTTTGATCACCTAATGAGAAGACAGGACTTATTGGAAATGACTGACTCTGGGAAAGATTAAAGGCAAAAGAACAAGGGGACAGCAGAGGATAAGACACATAGTGTCTTGGAAGCAATGAACATGAGCTTGGACAGATTTTGGGAGATAGTGTAGGACAGAAGGGCCTGGGGTGCTGTGGTTCATGGGGTCACAAAAACTCAGACATGACATAACAACCAAACAACAGCAACAGCAATCTCATCCTAAAGAATGAGTGAGTCAAAAAACAAATCATAGAAACAGTGAAGAATTTCATTAAGAAGAGTGGCAATAATGAGACAACATATTCAAATATGCAGCCAAAGTACTATATAGGGGGAAATTTATATCTCTAAATACTTACATCAATAAAAGAGAGAAATACCAGATCAAAAATTTGAACACACAACTAAAATAAAACAAACAAAATAGAAAAAACAACAAATTTAAAAATTCACAATTAAACACCAAAATAGAAATACTGAAACTTAAAGAATAGATTAATAAAATTGAAAGTAAAAAAGAAATATTAAACTAACAAAGACTAGTAGCTTTTTTATTATATCAAAATGCATAAATCATTGGCTAATTTGATATAAAAAATAATTTAAATTATTAAAAACAAACTACTAGTATCAAAAATGAAGAGTGAAAGTAAAACCAATTAAGAAGAAAATAAAACAATTATTAGGAGCTATTTTACTGAACTGAAATATAAATTGCCTAGACTGACAAAAAAGGAAATAGAATACTTTAAAAAATCCATCTTAGAAAAATAAAATTTAAAAACCACTGAGCTCTCTAAAGGGAAAAAAAAATAATGAAGGCAACAACCAAAAAAGAAAAAAAAAAGTGAACCAAAAAAACAAAAAAACAAAACAGGACCAGACAATGTACCAGCAAATTCTACCAAACTCTTAAAAAACAATTAATTCCATTACAGTATAAACTGTTTGAAAAAATAAGTAAATAAGGAATCCTACCAAATTTGTTTAATGATATAACTGTAGTTTTGATACCTAAAACAGGGAAAGGAAAACCAGAGAAAGAAAACTATAGAACAATCTCCTTAATGACTGTCAATGTAAAAATTTTAAATAAAATACTAGCAAGGAGATTACAGCATTATATAACAATGATCATACCTTAATAACAGGCTTCATTTATGCCAGGAATTCAGGGCTGATTTAATATTAGGAAAACTATCAACAAAACTGACCATACCAATAATAAAAAAAAGCAAAAATTATGTGATTGTATCAATAGATTCAGAAAAAATTTTTTTGGAAAAATATAATGCCTATTCCTATAAATAGCAGTAGAAACCATAAAAATAAATGGTGCTTTTTAAAGAAATGATAAATAGTATTTATTTAAAACTAAGAGTATTATCTGTGATGGGGATAAACTAGAATCATTTCTAATAAGATCAAGGGTGGAACAAGGATATCTACTATGTCCATTCTTATTCAATATTGCACTATAAATACTAGTGATTATAGTAAGATAAAAAAGCTGAAGGAATATGCATAGGCAATGAGGAAAGCAAACTATCAATGTTTGCAAATGAGTGATAGTCAACTAAAATATTACTCAAAACAAGAATTTTAGCAAAATTAGGATATAAAATAAACTGACACAAATCTTCAGCATTTTTATATATTACCAAAAAATCCAGAAGGAAGAGATAAAAAGAGAAATTTGATATAAAATAACTGCAAACAGTATAAAATAGTTGGGAGTTCACCTGCCAAGATGCAGAAAGGTACTATAAGAACAGAGTTACAAGATACTTCAAGAAATAAAGGAAGATCTAAATAGTTGGAGAAATATTAATTGCTTAGGTGTGAGTTAAACTACAATAATAAAAAAGCTGTAATACTACCTAAACTAATTCTGTGCCATACCAATCAGACTATTAAAGACTTATCTTTTTTTTGGCTAAGCAATGGGGTTAAGTGACTTGCCCAGAGTCACAAAGCTAGTGAGTGTAATGTGTCTGAGGCTGGATTTGAACTCAAGTCCTCCTGACTCCAGAGCCAGTGATCTTTCTACTGTGCCACCTAGCTGCCCCTTAAAGACTTATTTTATAGTGCTAGGAAAAAAAATACTAGCAAAATTCATATAGAGGAACGTCAATGATATTAAAGGAAGCAACTTTTTTGAAAAAAAGTCATATGAAGGAAGGGGACTTGTAGTACTAGGTCTTGAACTGTTTTACAAAGTCACAAATCACAAAACAGTTTGTTTGGTACAGGATAAGAAATAGAGTGCCTGATCAATGAAATAGATTAAGTACAAAATATACAAAAGTAAATGATCAGAGTAACCTCATTTTTGATAAACCTGAAGATTCCTGTTATTGAGGCACAAATTCACTTTTTAACAAACCTCTGAAAAAACTGCAAAGTAATCTAGCAGAAAACAGGTGGACATAGATCAACATCTCACACTATATACCAAGATTAACTCAAAAATGGAATATAATTTGGATATAAACAATGATGTAAATAAATTAAAGAGCATGGGAAAATTGCTTGTAATATTTATGGGTAAGGGAAGGGTTCATGACCAAACAGGAGATAGTGATATTTAGAGGAAGTAAAATGGATCATTTTGATTACATTAAATTCAATGGAGCTAAAAATAAAGAAAAGCATGAACCTGGGGAGGAGCGGGATCATAGCAAATTTCTCTGATAAAGGTCTCATTTCTCAAATATATATGGAATTAAGCCAAACTTATGAAAGATAAAAGCCATTCTCCATTTGATAAATGATTAAAGGATATGAACATGAATTTTTCAGAGAAAAAATGAAAGGCATCAATAATCATATAAAATTTTCAAAATCACTAATAATTAGAGGAAAGCAAATTAAAACAACACTGATTTATAAGATTGCCCCGAAAGTCATAAAACTAAATGAAAAAATGGTGGAGGGAATGTAGGAAATCAAGTACCCTAACTCACTATTGATAGAGCTGTGCACCAGCCCAACCATTCTGAAGAACAGCTTGAAACCGAGGTCAAAGGGCTATAAAACTGTGCACACCCTTTGACTCCACATTGCCTCTATTAGGTCTATACTTCAATGAAATAAAAAAAGGGGGAAGTTATATGTGTATATGTATATGTGTGTATGTATGCATATATATGTGTGTGTATACATGAATGTATATGAATATATATGTGTATGTATGAATGTATATGTACACATGCATACACACATATATACAAGGAGAGACAGAGAGTGAGAGAGATAGAGCAAGAGAGAGAGAGAGAGAGAGAGAGAGAGAGAGACAGAGAGAGACAGAGAGAGACAGAGAGAGACAGAGAGAGAGCTTAACATTTTGTGGTGGCAAAGAACTGGGAAATGATGAAACAAGTGATAACATATGAATGTATGAATCCTGTGGAAAACTATTGCACTATAAGAAATGAAGGGGATGGTTTCAGAGAAACTTGGAGAGGCTTATATGACCTAATGCGAATAAAATGAGTAGAACCATCTGAATTATGATAGACAGTAACAGCTATATGATAAAAATTAATCAACTGTGATAGACTTAGTAACTCTGATAAGCACAATGATTCATCACAACATCAAAGGAACCATGACGAAAAATGCTGTCCACCTACAGATAGAAAACTGGCAGACTCAGATTAGACTGAAGAATATTTTTTTCCTTTATTTCTCTCTCTCTCCCCCACCCAGAACATGGTAAATGCAAAATACATTTTGTATGACACCATATTATAATGGGTACAATATTTCTCACCTTTTTAACTGGTGGGAGAGTGGAAGAAAAGAGAGAATTTTGAACTGAATATAAATAAATAATTTTATTTTAAATTTGGAAGAGGAGTTCCATAGAGTAGTGTATTTTATTTTCAGGGCTTGACAAAATTGACCTTTAAAATAATATTCTCTTTTTTAAATTATTTATTTTTAGTTTTCAACATTCACTTCCATAAGATTTTGAGTTTTAAATTTTCTCCCTCTTCTCTTCCCTCTTCCCCAAGATGGCATGTAATCTGATATAGGCTCTACTTACACATTCATATTAAGCATATATTCACATTAGTCATGATGTATAGAAGAATTAGAAATAATGGGAGGAACCATGAGAAAGAAGAAATAAAATAAAACTACAAAAGAAAAGGAGAGCAAATAGTGTACTTCCATCTGAATTCTGACTCCACGGTTCTTTTTCTGGATGTGGATAATATTTTCCATCATGAGACATTTGGAGTTGTCTTAGATCCTTGCATTGCTGAGAAGAGCTAAGTCTATCAAAATCAGTTATCACACAGTGTGGTTGTTATTGTGTACAATGTTCTCCTGGTTCTGCTCATTTCACTCTGCATCAGTTCATGTAAATCTTTACAGGTTTTTCCAAAGTCTACCTGCTCATCATTTCTTATAGAACAACAGTGTTCCATTATGTTATTATATCACAACTTGTTCAGTCATTCCTCAATTGATAGATATATCCCCTCAACTTCCAATTCTTTGCCACCACAGCAAGAGCTGCTATAAATATTTTTGTACATGTGGGTCTTTCCCCTGTTTTTATTATCTCTCTGGGACACTGCCCTAGAAGTGGTATTGATGGGTCAAAAGGTATGCAAGATTTTACAGCCTTTTGGGCATAGTTTCAAATGGCTCTTCAGAATGGCTGGATCATTTCACAACTCCACCAACAATGCATTGGTGTTCCAATTTCCCCACATCTTCTCCAATATTTATCATTTTCCTGTTTTGTCATGATAGCCAATCTGATAGGTGTGATATGGTACCTCAGAGTTGATTTAAAGTGCATTTCTCTAATCAATTGATTTGCATTTCTCTAATTGATTTGCATCTCTATAATCAATTAAAATAATATTAAAGCAATATCATCAACTTTAAAATGCAGAAGAGACTCATCTACCAATGAGACATGATACAAATGCAGATTTTTATTCTGCTCTATATGAAAACTGCATGTCACCATAACTTTTGGGTAGCAAAAATTTTTAAGAGTTTTCAAATTCCCAGAATTGTCCCTTTCATTCCCAACTTACTAACATTGGATAGAGAATGTTAAGCAGCCAGTGTTCATTTTTTTTGGAAGTGCTGGATAAGATTGGCTCAAAAATATTTGAAATAATTTTGACACTTGTTTTACCTTGTGCGTGAGCTGTGAGCACTCTTTTAATATACATATAGTTAAGATTTATGAGATGATTCATAATAACTTTACTTTCTTTCAATCTTAAAAGAACTCTTACATTTAATTCCCTCTTTTCTCATCTTGTATTTCACTTTGATATTTAGCACTGGAATAACTATATCTTGATGGAAAACTCGGGTAATGTTTTAATTTTTATGCCCCAGGTCAGAGGGGAATTGAATTCCATAATCATTCTCATTCAGTAGACATGAATTTCTGCTTCAGAAAATTCTCAAATGTTTTAACATTAATCTGCTTTCATTTTACAAGCCAGGCAGAAAGACCTTCTTGCTGCCATCTCTGAGACAGGGCTCTTAGTATTATTAATTATTATTATTTCATATTCAACATGTGATGGATAATAGAGTCCTTGGTCCTGCATGAAAAAGAAGAAGGCCTGGCCCCCACCTGACCATAGTGAGATTACCAAATTCCTCATATTTACATGCTTACTGCTCACTTGACAGTTCATAGTTGATATTTTCCTGTTGGATTCTGCTAACACCTACCATCTCAAATGAGATTCATATTATTTTTTTTCTGCCTAACTTTATGACCCACTCCAATACTAGGGGGGGAAATTGAGTTTTCTTCTTGAGTGCTCATTAATTTTCTCAATTTCTAAACATTATAATTAAGAGGCAAACATATATGCTTTGTGAAATGGGGATGTCTACAAAAGTGGCAAATCATCTAGTGTTTGTATTTATATTTCTAGCATTTGGCACGGTGCCTAGAATATAGTAAGTGCTTAATAAATGCTTTTTTCTCTTTCTTCTTTTCACTGGCTACTTGTCTACTGCCTTGATAGATGCCCATTATCCAGCCCCAACCATGCATTAAAAACAAAAAAACCTGATCTGCCAAAATTCCTACTCACTATCATCCTATCATCTCTCTGCCCATTTGTGGCTCAATTCTGTAAGAAGAAAGTCTTCAATCAGTGCTTCCATTTCTTTTCCTCTCACTCTTTTCTTAACTTTCTACAGTCCGACCCCACCATCCAACTAAAATAGCTTTCTCCAAAATTATCAATAATCTCTTAATAGTCAAATTGAATGCTATCTCTTAATCCTCATTTTTATTAGTGTCCCTGCAGGCTTTGAACACTGCTGATAACCATTTCATCCATGATAATCTCTTCTCTACAGGTTTTTAGGAAACTAATCTTTTCTGGTTTTCCTACTTTTTGACTGATTACTTCTCATTCTCCTTTGCTGGATTTCTACCCTGGTAATACTCATTAACCATGAGAGCCCTCCAATACTCTATCCTGGGTCTTCTCCCTCTATACTATTTTACTTTGTGATCTCATCAGCTCCCATTATTTCAACTATTATTTCTGTGCAGATTCTTTCCTGATTGATTTAATCTTCTCATCTCACATTTCCAACTGCCTATTGGACATCTTGAAATGAATGTTTTAAATGTATGCCTAAAAGTGAATTATCATTTCCTCAAAAGCCTACCATTTTACTAACATCCCTTTAACTTTCAAAGAAACCAAAGTCCTCCTATTCACACAAGCCTAGGTGTCTGCATCAATTCCTCACTCTCTAACAGCCTCTATATCCAATATATTGGAAAGTACTTTTGTAGTGCTGAAACACACTTGTCCAATGACATTGGATAAGTCATTTCTTCTCTTTGAGCTGTAGTTTGTTCATCTAAAAATAAGAAAATTGTATAAAATGATTTCTAAGGTCTTTTCAAGTTCTAAAAATATATTCATTTTAATGTTTATTTTTTCCAGTTACATGTAAAATTATTTTAACATTTTTTTTTAAATTTTGAGTTCTAAATTTTCTCCCTCCCTTATGTCCCCCTTCATTGAGAAGGCAAACAATGTGATAGAGGTTATACATGTCCAGTGATGCAAAATATAGTTCTATATTATTCATATTGTGAAAGAAAAGAGAGATCTACTCCCCCCCCCAAAAAAAACAAGAAAAATAAAGTCAATAAAAGACCATGCTTCAATTTACATTGAGATTCCAACCATTCTTTCTATGAAAGTGGATGATTTTTCTCATCATCAGTCCTTTGGAATTGTCTTAGATCATTGTATTGCAGAGAATAGCTAAATCATTCACAGTTGATCATTGTACAATATTACTGTTACTGTGCACACTGGTTTTCTGGTTTTGCCCACCTGACTCTTCATCAATTAAGGTAAGTCTTTCCAGGTTTTATTTTTTTCTGAAAGTATACTGCTAGTCATTTCTTATAGCACAATAGTATTCTATCAGAATCATATACTACAACTTGCTCAGCTATTCATCAAGTGATAGATATTCCTTTCAATTTCCAATTCTTTGCCACCACAAAAAAAAATTGGTATAAATAGTGTGTGTGTGTGTGTGTGTGTTTGTGTGTGTATTCTTTTTTATCTCTTTGGAACACAGACCTAGTAGTGGCATTGCTGGGTCAAAGGGGATGCATGGTTTTATAGCCCTTTAGACATAGTTACAAATTGCTCTCCAGAATGGTTGAATCAGTTCACAACTCCACTGAAAATGTATTAGTGTCTCAATTTTCCCACACCCTCTTCATCATCTGTCATTTTCCTTTTATTAACCAATCTGATGACAGTAAAGTTTAAGAGTTGTCTGTCACACCCTCATCTTATGCTCCAATGCATATTTTTATTAAAATGTATGAATAAAAATACATATTTTTATAAAAAATAACTCTTCCATGGCTCATTTATGTGAAATAATTTACTTCATTCTATCTCTTCTTTCTCCCTTTACATCTTTTTCATCCCTTAATTTTATTATTTTTAGTTATAATTCCATCATAGTTAACTCACACTCATATCCTCTGTTTATATATACTATTTCAAACTGCCCTAATAATGATAAAGTTCTTAGGAATACAGTTTATCCTTATTGAATCCCTTATTGTTTCTCTAGCCTGTTTGTTTACCTTTATATATTTCTCAAGTCTTATATTTGAATATCATCTTTTCTATTCAGTTCTTGTCTTTTCAACAGGAATGCTTAAAAGTCCTTTATTTCATTGAATATCAATTTTACTCCTCAAGAATTATACTCAGTTTTGTTGGGTAAATGATTCTTGGCTATAATCTTAGCACCTTTGCCCTCTGGAATACAATATTATGCCCAAAGCCCTCTAATCCCTTAATACATAACCTGCTAAATCTTGTATTATCTTGACTGTGGCTCCACAATATTTGTGTTGTTTCTTTCTGGCTACATGCAACATTTTCTCCTTTACCTGGGAGCTCTGCAATTAGGCTATAAAATCTGGGGAATTTTCATCATGTAAATTCTTTCAGGAGGGGATTCATGGATTCTTTCCATTTCTATTTTACCCTCTAGCACTTAGGATTTCAGGGCCATTTTCCTCAACAATGTCTTGAAAGATGATGTTTAAATTCTTTTTTATCATAATGGCTTTCATGTATTCCAGTAATTCTTAAATTATCTCTCTTCAATCTATTTTCCAGGTCAATTGTTTTATCCAATGAGATATATCACATTTTCTTTTAGTTTTTTTTTCATTCTTTTGATTTTCTTTGATTATTTCTTGATATCTCATAGAGTCATTAGCTTTGATTTGTCCAGTTTTATTTTTTAATTAATTAATTTATTTTTAGTTTTCAACATTCACTTCCACAAGATTTTGATTTCCAAATTTTCTCCCCATCTCATCTCTCCTCCCACCCCAAGTTGGCATGCATTCTGAATACCCTTTCCCCTAATGTGCCCTCCCTTCTATCTCCTCCCCCCCTTCACTTAACCCCTTCCCCTTCTATTTTCCTGTAGGACAGGGTAGATTTCTACACCCCATTGCCGGTATATCTTATTTCCCAGTTGCATATGAAAACACATTTGTTTTTAAAACTTTGGGTTCCTAAGTAAGTTGCTCTTATCCTCCTGTATTAGCCTCTGAAAGGTCAGAAAATATTGCCCCAGGAAAGACCCTGGAACAGTCCAACCAGGAGAAAGACAGGGTGCAGCATTCCAGTAGCCCAGGTAGCTTGAAGGATTAACAGGAAAGGGCCTTCTTGCCCTGGGGGAAGGGGAGCAGTACAGAACAGGAGGCATCCCAGCAAGTTACCAGAAAGCCCTACTTCAGCATACCAGGAGGAGATCCTGAAACCCAGATGGTGGAGCAGGTAAACATCAACACCAGGACCCCTGAGTGCCTGAATGAGAGTAGGGGAACCTGTGGAAACCAGCTCAGAAAACCACCAAGTGCCTCGGCATTCTACAGCAACCAGCTCTCCCAGTGTCTCAGCAAAACTAAGGGAAGCAGAACTCTAAGGGGCCCAAGGCAGATAAACATCCTGCAACATCTATCTGAAAGGAGCTGAAAAAAGCAAAAGGCAGGAAAGGCCCAGGTGAGCAGGAAATTTCCAGGAGCCACACTACCCAATCCTACCCCTAGAGTTTCAGTGTTGCTGTTTCCAGCCCAACATCAGGTAAGCTGCCAGAACCCTACAGTGCCCAACTGCCAGCATCAGAGGCCCCAACACACAAAACCAGTGACCAGGCCCTAGGCTCCCAACACAAGAAGCTTGGGTCAGTGCCCTCTGCTCCCCAGAAGGAGAGCTCAATTTCTTTAAAGGCCAGGAAATAAGCAAACACCACGAGCAAAAAGAAACGTATGATAGATTCTTATTATGGGAACAGTGAAGATCAAGGCAGAAATTCTGAAGAGAACAACATTGTCAACAAACCCACATCTGGAACCTCAAAAGGAAATATGAACTGATCTGAAGCCTAAAAAGCCTTCTTAGAAGAGCTCAAGGAGGATTTTAGAAGTCAAATGAGAGAGGTATAAGAAAAAAATGGGAAAAGAAAGGAGAGGTATGCAAGAGAGAGTCAATAGCTTGGAAAAGAAAGGACAAAAATTAACTGTAGAAAATAAGTCCTTAAAAAATATAATTGGCCAACTGGAAAAAAAAGTACACTGAAGAAAAAAGTCCCTAAAAATACAATTGGCCAAATGGGGAAGGAGGTACAAAATCTAATAGAAGAAAATTATTTGTTAAAATTTAGAATTGGGCAAATGGAAGCTAATGACTCTATGAGAAAGCAAGAATCAGTCAAACAGAAACAAAAGAATGAAAAAATAGATGAAAACATAAAATACCTCATTTGTAAAACAACTGACCTGGAAAATCGATCCAGGAGAGATAATTTAAAAATTATTGGTCTACCTGAAAATCATGATAAAACATTGGGTTCCAAATTTTCTCCCTTCCTCATCCCCAACCACCCTCACTGAGCAGGCAAGCAACTTGATAAATGTTATACATGTGTGGTCATGCAAAACACTTCCACAGTAGTCATATTGTGAAAAACTATTGCCCTTCATCCTATTCCACCCCCCTATTTATTCTATTCTCTCTTTTGACCCTGTCCTTCCTCCAAAGTGTTTGCTTCTGATTATCCCCTCCACCAATTTTCCTTCTCCACTATCATGCCCCCCTCCTCTTATCCCCTTCCCTCCTATTTAGTTGTAGGGTAAGACAGATTTCCATACCCAATTGAGTATGTATGTTATTCCCTCCTTAAGCCAAATCCTATGAGAATAAGATTCACTCATTCCCTCTCACCTTCCCCCATTTGCCTTCCACTGTAAAAGCCTTTTCTTGTCTGTTTTATGTGAGATAATTTTCCCCATTCTACTTCTCCCTTTCTCTTTCTCCCAGTATAATTCTCTCTCACTCCTTAATTTTATACTCCAGATATCATCCCTTCATCTTCAACTCACCCTGTGCCCTCTCTCTATCTATCTACCTATCTATCTATCTATCTATCTATCTATCTATCTATCTATCTATCTA
>NW_020954600.1:9368454-9389129 GCF_900497805.2 Vombatus ursinus | reverse complement strand
CTATCTATCTATCTATCTATCTATCTATCTATCTATCTATCTATCTATCTATCTGTCTGTCTATCTTCAGGAGGAAAATTAATTTTAATATTGTAATATTTGATTATTAATATTAGTTTATTACATTCCCTTTTTTGTTTAAAATTCCCATTTCATAGTTTTAGCTCACATTTAAAAAATTTCCAGAAAATTTCTGAGGAATGTAGTTATATACTAGCCCTTCTTAGGATTGATCTAGAACTCTTTGTTTATCCCATAAACAAAAGCTAAACAAAGCTGATTCTCATTACCAAGAGTTACCAAGAGCCATTGATGTGACCTTTCTCCCTTAATTATATTTCAGAATGGCTTGGCTCATGAGGAAGAAACAAAACCAGAGAAAATCTGCACAGGTTGTTAGAGGGGAATCAAAACTTGTGACCAAACCTCATTTGTCAGTTGCTGCCCAAGTCCATCCCCACCATGATGAGTCATCAGAAGGAGTTGAGAGCTCTTAGCTTATCTTCTCATTTAGTGTCTACCAGTTAGGGGTTGCTTTTCTCTTGTCAGGGCAGTTTCCAGTAATTTGCGATCGGGAACACGGACATGTATTTATACATGTTTGGGACTCTGCCTTAGTGTCTTTGGTTTCTGAGAAAAACCACTGACCATCAAATAGCCTAATTAATAAATTCATTTTAATACTTAGAAATGTTGTCTCCTGGCATTTTATTTGTGACAACAAGCTCTCTTTTCCTTCCTCTCACCCTACCACTGTGTCCTGAAACTGTGCATGGGCAATGCAAAAGTCCTACATCCAGTAGGCCCTCCTGCAAAAGGCCCTCCTGTAATCTTCTTCTGAACAATTGTATGACCTCCTTATAGTCTGTGGGCTGAGAACTCTGGGAGCTTTCACTGTCAATTCAGTCACTGCCAAGACCTGCTACCAACTTGCCAAATACAACCTGAACTGGACTATGCTCCACTCTCACCACAATGAGACAGACTCTTTCTGCCAACCTTTTAAGTTGCCTTGGGCTGGAAATATCTTTTATTGTATTATTTTGTTAGTTCTGCATTTCCAGAATTTGTACTAAGGCATAATTTTAATGTTTTTTGGAAGAGGATATGGGAGAGATCAGACTAGTCACTACCTTTACTCCACCATCTTGGCAAGTATATATATTCTTAACCTATGCCCTCCTCTTTTTTTTCAGTGGTGGAAGGTTATGTTTTTAGAATCATTCATAAAATGTCAGACATTTTCACACACATATACATGTGTCTGTGTATGTGTATACATATACATGTATATATGTGAATATATACATGTATATGCATATGTATATTTGTATACATATTTATAAAGGCTTATTGTATGGGAGAGAGAAGGAGGATATATTAAGAAATGTAGGTGATGATGAAACATATCAAGAAAAAAATAGCAAAAAAAGAAGAGAACATGCCTTTGAAATTACCAGGGACACCATTTTAGCTTCAATTTATGATATATTAGTAACAATTAGAGCTCTTCAGAAATCAGACGGCAAAACAGTGAGATCTTACATCATTTAGGGAGATGGCTTAACTCTTACCTTTGTATAGGGAGTTCATGTATCATGCTGGGAATTAGATAAGTTCTTATAACCCTGCACCTCATATTTTCTCAGGTATCTAGAATTAATGTGTAATTTCTTTCTAGGATTCAAGGAGCTTGTTTTAAAGGGTTCCTGGGAATAATCAATTGCTAAAACAAAGGGATTCAACTCAAATTGTGGAATTCCAGGCACTTTAATATTTGCCAGATGAGGTATTGGGAGAATGAGACATTCAACATGTCCATACACCAAATAAATAGCAGCTTATTGCATTAAAAGGACAGGATCATCATTTAGCAAAACATCTATTGCTTATTTTTGCCTGAATCCTATCTTTACATAATTGGCCATTTTTAATTTGTCTCTAACCAATTAATGGAATTTATTCTCAAAGAAATTCATATACTTTCATTCTTGTTAAACATTTACCACATCCCAGCTGCTTTCATTGAATCATTTTAGTTTTGACTAGACTGGGCATTAACTTAACTTTGCTTATGGGATTTTTCTTTCTCTGCTAGAAATCAAGTAAGTTCAGGCTATAAGACAACATAATTCAATATCCCCCTTCCAACAATGTTACCAAGGTTTAAATATTCACCTGAATCTACTTGAAAAGTTATATTTACAATGAGAAAGTAATATTTGTTCAACAATTCTTTAAGACATGGTCTCTCTATCTTGCCCAGGCAAAAAATGCTAATCTAAACCTATGGGTCTAATTCCAATGCTGATGGATAGGGAAACTTTAACATCCTTCCTTTCTCACCTGGTTCCATTCACCCATCTTCAAATAATGGCATAGCTCCTTGCTCTCTTGAAGCTCACAATGTTGGTGCAGACATAGTTTGGATAACAAATTGGCTTTAACTCAGTTGCAGCTCAGAACTCCTGAGCTCCCATAATTTACTAGCCTCAACCTCCACATTAGTAAATGGCATTTGCCACCCATCCCTGACATGTTTAATATTTTAATGGCTATTAACTATTTGGGAATTTATACTTATTTCATTTTCTGAAGATCTAACATCCTGTGCTGAAAGAAATTTGATTATCCTGTCACACAATTAAAGAGGAAAGCACTTCTCCAAGAGAAAAACAAAAACAAACAAAACATAAAAAATATCACTTTCCTAATAGCTTTGCTATATGTTTAGAAGATAACAGACCAAATGTTTTTTCTCTTTCCAGGAATCTTTCTCAGCCTACAAATGAATTTGAAAGATATAACATGAGATATCTTATAAAAGCAAATAATTAGCTAAAATGTTATACCTAAATGACTGCTGTTTTCTAGTACGATTTTAGATTGTATTGAAGTCATAGTGTACAAAGTGGGAAG
Organism: Vombatus ursinus; assembly: GCF_900497805.2. Taxonomy (NCBI): domain Eukaryota; kingdom Metazoa; phylum Chordata; class Mammalia; order Diprotodontia; family Vombatidae; genus Vombatus; species Vombatus ursinus. The sequence continues at coordinate 9,386,210 of NW_020954600.1, read as the reverse complement.
GTAAGCCTCCCAAAGTTCTTAGTACTGATTGGTTGGGCAAGAAACACTGAGTAAAACTTGTGTTAGAGAATCACCAAATTTAGAGACGGTGGCAGAATCATAATGAAGCCGCCTGCTACTGTCACGTGATTGCTAAATTTGCACGGGGGGCATTTGTACTTAAGAAATCAGCAAACACTAGTTATCAAGGCTTACTTTATTTATTTTTTTGTTGATTATCTAGACTTAAAGTGATGAAGAAAGCAAAATAATTCAGATTAAATTTTAAAAATTGTGTTCCATTTTTCGTTTCCTGGGATCCAGTTGTTACAGATTTATCAGTAGACCCCTGGTTAGATGACACCAAATATGCCATTTAGTTCAACCCATTGAATAAAGGATATCCTACCTTCCTTCAGATCTCTAGTTCTCCAAATTATATATTCCTAGGCCCTTTAACTAAGATTCTTGTATGCCATGAACTAGAGGTCCTTCCCATCTTTTTTATCTTTTTCTTAGATTGTCTTCCCAAAGAGGTGACATTCACATCTGAACACAATAGTCTAGATTTGATCTGAAAACTGAAGAATACACAGGGATTTTTACATCCTTATGCCTAGAACCTATGCTTTTCTTAGCATAACCACATTTTTGGCTGCAATATCTTGCTGCTCACTGATATTAAAATTCAAATCCATTAAATCTACCAGTTTTTTTTTCTTCAGTAAAATGGCTGCCCAACTATGAACAATACCACAAACCCATCCTGTATTTATAAAGTTTATTATTTTAAATACAAATAAAAGTTTTCATTTATAGTCATTGAATTTCATTTTATTGAATTCAACCCAATATTGTATCTTATCAAGATTTTTTTAATCTTGTCTATTACCCGATATTTTATCTATCACATATAGTTTTGATCTTGTGCATATATGAGTATACCTTCTATACCTTTTCCAAATCATCGCCAAAAAATAAAACATTTTAAACATAATCGAGTCAAGTAGAGATTCCACGGGCATTTTGCCAGTGATCTGACAAGCTGATATTTTACCATTGTTAACTAATCTGATCTCAATCCACCTATTAAAGTAGTTCGGAACCCATTTATCTCATCACATTATCATCTAATGCCTATTTTTTTTTTGTCTTTCCCACAAGAATTGTATGAGGTACTTCATCAAATGCTTTGCTGCTGGTGTTGCTGTCATTTGTTGTTGTTGTTGTGGATGTTGTTGTGGTTGTTGAGTCATTTCAGTCATATCCAACTCTTTGTGATCCCATTTTGGTATTTTCTTGACAAAGATCCTGCAGTGATTTTCCATTTCCTTTTCCAGCTTATTTTACATATAAGGAAACTGAACCAAGCCCAGGGTCACACAGCTAGTAAATGTCTGAGGCTGGATTTGAATTTATGAAAATAAGTCTTTCTGATTCCAAACCCAGTGTTCTATGCATTATACCACCTAGCTGACCATGCTTTGCTAGAAATCTCCCAGCTTCTAGTCTCTTCTAATTCTAATCCAACTTCCATTCATCTGGTAAAGTGAGCTTTCTAAAGTGCAGGCCTAAAATCAAATCACTCAATTCCCACATTTAATAAATGCCAGTCACTTCCTATTGCCTCCAAGATCAAGTATAACATTCTCTGTTTGACCTTTAAAGCCCTCCATCACCTGGCCCCTTTCAACATTTTCATTCTCTGTACCCCTCACTCCCCTCCAAGTACTCTGTGATTCAGTGATGCTGCTCTCTTTGCTGTTACTTGTACTCTACACTCCATCTCTTGCTTTCAAGTATTTTAACTGTTTGTTCCAGATTTCTGGAGTGCTCTCTGTCATCATCCCTGTTTCCCTGGATTCCTTCAAGTCTTAGGTCCCATCTCCTTATAAGGATCCTTTTACCAGCCCTCCTTAATCTTAAAGCTTTCCCCCTGTAAATACCCCTAATATGTAAGGAGGCTTAAGTGGGCTTGCTTAGGTCACCTACTGTGGAGAAACTCTGCCACCACCTACCAAATAGGCAAGGGTAGTTTCTGTCGATTGGCTGTGCAGCCAGAAATTTTGCATCTTTAAAAATGGTCAGACTGAGATGTTTCTCTCTTCCCCTGCTCTCACAACTCCATTCCAGCCCTCACACATATATGGAGGAATTAATGTGCATGAAAAAAGAGAGTCCCATACCAACAGACTTGGGTCTTGTGTTACATTCCTTTGTGTTTCGTATGCAGCTGGGTTTTTTGTTTGTTTGTTTTGTTTTTGCATTTTTCTTTTCTATTAAAATATGGACTGACAAAGAACAAAGACAGAATTGTTTTGTTTTTTGTTGATTCTTTTCTTGGATCTCCAGGTCTTAGCACAGTGCCTGGCACATTGTAATTCTTTTTTATTTTTAATAATTGCTAGTTGACCTGAAAAACTAAGCAAATAGAATAATTTAATAATTTTAAGTGCCCACTATGTGCTAGGTACTATGTTAAGCACTGGGAAACAATTAATAGAAAGAAAGACAGTCTTTGTCCTCAAGGAGCTTAGAATCTAAAGGATGAGACAACGCACAAAATGAGTCAGAATGGGGGGTACAGAATGGGACACCAACATGTATTTGACATGAGGGCATCTTGTTATGTGGAGTTTGCAACAGATGCAAAGTGGAAGGAGCCAAGTTCAGTTTCTGCCCTCTGAAAAGGAAGGTATTGGAAGGAGTTTGGTATTCTTTCTTTTACCCTTCTAATCACAGGACAGATTAGATTGTGGGAAATAGTGTCAATGAAGGCATGAGTTAGCAGCATGGTGGTGAGTTTAGTAAAGATAAGTTTATCCTGGAAAGGACATCTTATTCCATGGAGTTGAAACTAATCAGGGCTTCTAGTTTAGTATTCTTGTCATAAAAAAAAACAAGAAAGAAATCAAATTAATCCAAGATAAGCAATTTTTAACTAATTCATGCTATTTCTTTGTAATCACTGTTTACTTTTCTCACAGACTAATCATCAAATCTCTTTTTTTCAGTTAAGCTTTTTATTTAATGTTACAAAAAATATTTAGTCAAACAGACCAAAGCCCATGTCATCATTGGACTCCTTGGATTCTTCTTTTTTTTCCTTCCCCTTTCTTCTTCTCCTCAGCTGGGGCAGCTGTGCTAACAGGAGCCACCCCTCCAGCAGGGACAGCACCACCAGTTGCTGGGGCAGGTCCACCCACTCCTACATTGCAGATGAGACTTGCAATGTTGCCATTGGACAGGGCCTTTGCAAATAATCCAGGCCAGAATGGTTCAATATTTACACCTGCTGCTTTAATGAGGGCATTGATTTTATCCTCTATGACTGTAACCTCATCGTCATGAAACATGAGGGCAGAGTAGATGCAAGTGAACTCGGAGTTGGCCATTTTAGCAGAAGGAGGAGGAGAGACTTGTTTGTAGTGGTGCTAGTCACCAGATGAAGTGAGGGTTCACCCCAACACAGCCTTAGCTTCCGAAGAAGAAACAAGCACCTTACAGATAACTCCATTAAATCTTTAACACCCCATTCTCGATTATTCTTTTCAGTATTCATGAACCAGATCTTGGATGATATATTATAAAATCTTTCTAGGAAGTCGAAATCTTTGGCCCGAGTGAAGCATTCACATTTTGTTGTTTTAGCTTAAAAATGGGACAATATTTGTTTGTCTTTAGTTTCATGTTATCTTCCTGTTATTCATAATCATTAAGTTGTCAGTGACAATTACTCAGCTGTCACATCATCAGTTTCTATCCTTATTTGAAGATGTAGTTCATTTTGTCCAGTTGGCTTAAATTAATCAAGGGTGACTAGGTGACCTTATATTACTTCCTTGCTTATTTTGAAGATAAATGTCTAAGTTTATACACTTTTGTTGTATAATTTACAACGTGAAAGTATCTCTTTTGCAAAGAATGAAAGGAAAGGATGAATGGAATATTTTACCTTCAGATGTCTATCAATCTCAATCTCTTTGATTCTCTTTTTTATTCCATTATAATTAACAAACAAACACCCTTTTTGGGCTCTTACATTTTTTTTTCTTAGCAGGCTCATCTCATTCTTAGCTTTAGCATACATAGCACTATCTTCCCAATTTAGTCCAGGTTCCTCTGTTACCTGTCATTGTTTCCATAATAATATGAAAAGCTGATTGTTCTTAACTAGAAGCCAATTGATCAATTATATATCCTCATCAGTTTGTACATAAAATTTTCAATTTTCTTTCTTTTTAGAATTGTTTCCTTTTTTATCTTCAAAATTTCCTTTATGAAACTTTTCCATTTTTCCAGGGTTGATGACTACTGCCTATTACTTTTCCTGAACACCTTGAAATGCCCTGTCTCTCCTCAAATCTTGGACAGACTCTGCTGCCAATTCTGTTCATCTTTTCTATCGTACTGTAGAAGCATGTCATCATTTCTTCTCAAGTTTCTTATCATTCCCATCAAGAAATGATAGATTCAACCTAACTAAAAGTCTTCAAGCAAAGGTTAGATGACAACTGATAAGGCATTGCTAAGAGGGGTTACTTGACCAAGTATGAATTCAACCAGATGTCTCCTCAGTTTTTTTTTCCCCAACTCTGTGATTCTGTGGAGGAGGTCTTTAATTGTGGATATATGAATCTTCTTTTCAATTTGAGAACTTTGGATTGGATCAGGAGATTATTTAACAGACACTTTCTTTTCTTTCTGCCTTTATTTATTTATTTATTTGTTTGTTTGTTTGTTTGTTTGTTTGTTTGTTTGTTTGTTTAGTATTTTTGCATTCATCCAAATGATAGAGTTCCTTCTTTGTCTCAATTGCACAATCCTCAACCTCTCCAGATAATCTGTGTTATTCCCTGTTTAGAAAATCTCATAGAAATAAATTTATATAAAAAGATATCAAACAAAAATCACTTGCAATCAGTTTGAGGGTTTTTTCTTTCTTTCTTGTGTGTGTGTGTGTGTGTGTGTGTGTGTGCGTGTGTGGTACTGTTTGGGTTTGTGGATATAGTGTGACAGAAAGACATTGCATTTGAAGTCAGAAGACCTAGTATCAAATCCCAGCTCTGTCACTTAGTATCTGTATGACTTTTATTAAGTCACTTAACAATTTTGTGCCTCTCCTTGTATATAAAATGAAAGACTTGGATGAATCATTATAAAGTGATCAGTTACCAATATATACAAAGTGGCTAAATACAAGGTAGTATGGGAATAAAGCATTAGCAGTATAAGGAAGACTTCATGCTGAAGAAGTACCCAAGTTGTATCTTAAAGTAAAAAGATGACTTCTGTTAGATGAAGATAAGAACAGAGTGTATTCCAGCAATGTGGAATGGACAATAAAAATGTTCAGAGACAAGAAATAGAATATGGTGAGAGGCACAGAGAGAAAATCAGTGTTGCTGTATCCAGAGTGCATGAGGGAGAGTAACATTCAGAGTTCTAGAAATATATGTTGGGACTAGGTCATATAGTATTTTAAAAGCTGAACAGAAAACTTTATAGGTTATGCTTGAGAAAGCAAGGAACAACTTCATTTGGTTGAATAGGAATGTAGCCTGGTCAGATCTGTGCTTAATGAAAATTACTTCCACAAAAGAATATAGGATGGAATAGAATGAGGAGAGACCTGAAGAAAGGAGAACAATTAGGAAGCTATTACAGTGTTCTAAGTCAGAGGTGAAAAGGGTCTCTACTCTTCTCTGTGAGTGAAGAAACTAGATCTTTTGGGGCTAGGTTAGCCCTTTGATCATTTCCAACTCTAAATTTATGAGAAAGGTTTCAACATTTTGAGATATGGAGAGAATGCATTGTAGACATGTGAAATACCTTATACAGAAAAATAGAGGTAAGTGAGGGTAGAGGGAGATGAGAGAGTGTGGAGTCATCTAGTTTAACTGTAATGTGAAGGTGAATGTTAGGGTAGATGACTGGAAAAAAAACAACAGGTTGGAGCTTGAATGTAGATAATCTTCAATGCCATTTTTATAGTGCATACATATATACGCAGGTAAGTATCTTATTTTTAAAAGGAAGAGACAAGTATGTAAAGCAAAAGTCTTCTTTATCTCAAGTTGTTCTCATTGTGTTTCACCCATACAGACTTTTTCTAAGGTAAATGGAAATATTATTAAATCAGGGTAGTAAATGACTTCAGACACAAGCCATACGAAGCAGTAATGCTCTGTTGTGCCCGACTCATAGTAAGTGTCTATTAAATTCTTTAAATAGTGTAATCTACACAGTTGAAGGCAAAGTAAGATTTTGGTCTGGAGAAGAGATGTCTTAGGCCTAGAGAAGTATATGATAACTATTTGTTGAAATGCTTTTTGGCTAGGAGTGATATTAAGCTTGTTCTGCTCAGTCTCAGAGAATTAAAATAAGCATATTAATAAAAGTTTCAAAAATCCACAATTTTCAGCTTGAGTTGGGGGAGAGGGGATACCTAATACTAAGAGTTACCTGAAAGTAGAATGGGATACTTTGGTAGGAGATAGTCCTACATTATTAGAGATCTCAAGGAGATGTTGAATATCTACTTCTCGTGTATGTTGAAGACAACATTCTTCATCAGATATGGGTTTTGTAGATGGTCACTGATGTCTCCATGAAAACTGAAATTCTGTGATTCTTAGAGGTTTTTGAATTTGATAGGAACAAAGAAAAAGGAGTCAGTTCATATATAAGTTGAGGAAAGGAAAAAAACAATCATATTGAAAATTTAGTCAGTATTTTACACAAAACCACTTTTAAATATGTGGTTTTATTGTAATCCATGGTACTGCTAAGTGAATGAGCCAAGGTGAGGCAGATTGGTGAGAACAGGGTAAGAATGTATTTATTTTCATTTCAAGAATCTAGCACATCTTGAAAAATAACCTTTGTTTTCTTGAAAAGATGTCTTATATCAGTGAAAATAATTGTTGTTTTGGTTGATTTGGAAATATTTGGTATTTATTTTTTAATCCCATATGCTTTTTATGTTATGTGCATAGCCAACATCAATTTAAAAAAAAATTCAGCATGTGGACCCACATTCCACTTGGCAGGATACCAATATTTACATAGTATAATAAATGATTTTGCAGGCTGATAACAAAGACAGTTTGGCAAGGAGTATTTTTAGATCTTTTACCCAGAGAGATTTTAAACAAACAGCTTCCATGAGCATTAATCAGTGGCTTTTGAACAAACCACACGGAGCACAGGGTTTAAACAGAGGTGGTCTTTATTTTTGGGGTGCCATCTGAATAGCAGGTCATGGCAACCTAGCTTTAGTTCCCAGGTGTGCCCACTGGTCTCCTGCAGATTATCACTGTCTCTGTGGTGGCTGTCATAGTGCAATTGAGAGCTCAGAAATCTAATGTAAAAATTCCAACTTGGGATAACAGAGAAAAAACATATTGTCCTCTGGATGTTTTTTAATTGGGCATGACAATCATTCCCAAACTGCCTGGAAGGCATTTTGTATTGCTGCTGGAGCTTTGGACATCTGTTAAATAAAGGACACTGTTATTCAGCAAGTATAACTTGGATATTTTCTCCCTCCTTGGCATGAAAAATACAATGAGAAATACAATATGATTTTGTGTCTAAAATACAAGATTTTGAAAGTTATTTGGATATTTTAGTGGAGACCGAAATGACTTTAAATGAAGCAGAGAATCTCAAAACTAGAAGAGATCTCAGAGTATCACCCGCTCCTGAGCAATAAACAATTATTTCAATAATAATAATAATAATTATTATTATTATAATAGCTAACATTTATATAGTGCTTACTACATATCAGCCACTGTGCTAGGCATTTTACAAATACCATCTCATTTTATTCTTACAACAACTCTGAGAGGTAGGTGCTATTAATATCAACATTTTACAGGTGAGGAAACTAAGGCAGAGAGAGATTAAGCAACTTCTGCAGGGTCATAGAGCTAGTGTCTAAGGCTTTAGATGAACTCAGTTCTATTTTTTTTTTGGTGAGGCAATTAGGGTTCAGTGACTTGCCCAGGATCACAGGGCTAGTAAGTGTCAAGTGTCTGGTCTGAGACCAGATTTGAATTCAGGTCCTCCTGACTCCAGGACCAGTGCTCTATCCACTGCATCACCTAACTGCCTCTTTTTAATGACCTTTTTTTTTTGCTCTTTTTTGGTGAAGCAATCGGGGTTAAGTGACTTTCTCAGGTCACACAGATAGTAAGTGTCAAGTGTCTCAGGCCATATTTGAACTCTGGTCCTCCTGACTTCAGGGTCAGCGCTCTATCCATTGTGCCTTCTATTCCAGGCTTGTGATTGGTTTCTTGAACTTTTCATCTATTTCCTCTAAAATATCTCTTATCTGTCAATATCAAGCTTTTGACTGAAGACTTTGGGCAAGGCGTGTGGAAGTATGACAGTGAGCTATTACTTATTGGGACAACCCATTCCAATGTAGATACTAATAACTTCTAGGAACTGTTTCCTCATGTATAAGTGAGATAATCAATGAAGCTTCACCACTACTCTCCCCCCTCCCATTTTAGTAATTTCTACTCTCAGCAAATCTATTATGAGCCTCAGTCAACAAGCATTTGTTATGCTCTTACTATTTGTCAAGCATTGTTTCAGTCACTGGGGATATATAGAAAGAAAAAAAATATGAGCCTTACCCTCTAGGAGCTCATATTCTAAGTCAGGAGATATATAGTAAAAAAAAAAACCTGAACAAGACATATATACAAACATACATACATGTATGTATCTATGTATACATGTGTGTACATATTTATGTACATATATGTTTATATAGATATAATATATGTACATGCACACATTATATATATGTATGTGTGTGTGTATATATGTGTGTGTGTATATATGTATATATATGTGTGTGTGTGTATATATATATATATATATATATATATATGTAAAATTAGGTTGCAATTTCAAAGGGAAGTCACTACTCATTTGTTTGCTTGTTTGTTTGTTTCCCCTGTTGGGGAGAGGGATGCAAGGCATCACCCAGAATTTAAGAGGTAAGCTGAGTCTTGAAGTTTTCCAGGGAAGCCAGGACAGAGAGGTGAGGAGAGAAAGTATGTCAGAGATAACCATCTAAAATCCACAGAGTCATGTTGTGTTTAGGAATACCAACATGGCCCCTGTTTCTGCTTTGGAGAGTTCTTGGAGCCAAGTGAGGTGTAAGAAAATTGGAAAGGCAGCATGGAAGGAGGGGCAGCTTATGAGAGGCTTTAAAGAACAAATAGTTGTTTTGTATTTGATACTGGAAAAAACAGAGAATTGCTGGAGATTGTTGACAAGGTGAGACCTGCACTTTTAGTGTTTGACTCAAGGATGGACTGGAGTGCAAAAAAGACTAGAGGATTGGCATTTATTTTCTCTCTTGTTTAACACTGAAATCGAATAGCAATTATTTTTTCCAGATTAATTTTCAAAAAGTCAAAGCATTTTCAATGATTTTTGCAGACTTTTACATTTGCTTCTTCACTGAATGTTTAAGTACTGATACTTGAATCAATGAATCCCATATGAATATTAATATTGAGCCTGATATGAGAAGTAGGACATTTATATCCCTAAAATACTGTCACATGAGAGTTTGTCTAAGGCATACTTTGATGACATCATATTGCAGATAAGTCAAACAACCACCACCACCTTGACTACCATCTCCCCTAGACTGAAGCAGAGACAGCCTAGGAACCTGAGCCTTAGGAATATTCATGCTACCTGCTTATATCATGCAGATATCATCCTTGAAAACAACCTCTGTAGAGATGAAGCTGATGACCCTGCGAGTGTTTCATCACTGAAGACCAGAAAAGAAAGTTCTAGCTGCTGAAGCTCTCAGTACTGTCATATAGGTCAATATCGGAAACTAATATGATACTATTAGTGGAAATGTCATTAAAGAAGATAGATGATCATCTCTTTCCTTTTATTTCTTAAAGATCATGGCAACTTTGAGCTGCAACTGAAATTTTCCATATATTTTATCTTCTCCATTGGAATGGAAGGTCCTTGAGGGCAGAGGCTACATTGCTTTTCTCTTTGTATCCCCAGAACTTAAGGGTAGTGCTTTTTCTATAGTAAGCACTTAATATTTTCTTTCTTTCTTTCTTTCTTTCTTTCTTTCTTTCTTTCTTTCTTTCTTCCTTCCTTCCTTTCTTTCTTTCATTATCTGTTATGTCTACCACTACCTCATAGAAAAGTTTAAATAAGAGATAGGAATAAATAAGTATAAATAAGTTGATAAACAAAGAAATTAATGAATATCTGAATGAATAAGTGGATGCATAAATAAATTAGTAGATAGATATATACATAGGTAAATAGATAAAGTATGAGTACAGCCTTTTTTCTTGGAATAGAAGGCTTCACTGAGGAAGAAGCAGTGACTCAGGATCCATACATGTATTTAACACCAAACCCCTTCTAACATATAAAACACACAGTCTTCTAGCCCTTGAAGCCCTTAGGGAGAGGGCGCACACTATCTTCTTCTTCTTCTCCTTCTCCTTCTCCTTCTCCTCCTTCTTCTTCTTGGCAATGGGGTTAAATGACTTGCCCATGGTCACACAGGTACTAAGTGTTAAATGTCTGAGGTCAGATTTGAACTCAGGTCCTTTTGACTCCAGTTTTAGTGTTCTATCCACTGTTCTATCCACTGCATCACCTGACTGCCCCCCCTTTTTCACACACTACCTTCTAAGTCATCCCTTTCAACTTTAGATGGCTCAAATGATAATTAGGAAGACATTCCTTATATCAAATACAAAGTTACTCTGTTTTTCTTTCAATCAAATTGTTACTGGGATCGTGTCTTGGCCCAAAGGAGAATAAACCTATTCACTCTTTCAGATGATCATCCTTTGAATATTCAAGGATACATCATACTTTCCTCCTCCAGTCATTGCAAAAAACAAAATAAAAGAAAAAACCTACGTGAGTCTGCATCCCTTGGCTGCTCCACAGTTTCTCAACACCTTTTCCAAAATATGGCTCTTATATAATTGTCATGAATAAAATCACTCTCCTTGAATGAAAGAAGGATTAGAGAAGGAGAGAGAGGCTGGAAACAGTAGTAGCAGAGAAAGGAATCCGACACAGTTATTTCAAGAAAAGGATGCCTATTCCAATTAGAGTTTTTCAACAATGAACAAAACAATTACCTATGTCAGCACAAACCATCCTGGTGAGCAATAAATGTTCTATGTGTCATAAATGATTAGAATTAGAGCAGCCTTATCTCTCAACTCATTCCAGAAATATTAATTGGTGCTCTTGCTTAGCTCTGATTATAAAATAATAATAATAATAATTTAACAGTTGTGAGAAGGCATTGACAAATTAGCTTTGACAAAGTATACTAGCCTGGAACCATTGTGCAGTATTGCAAGGTATGTTATGCAATATTCCATTAATTCTCACACAAATAACTTTGTATTATGTATGCTGACCTTTGCAGGGTATTTTTGCTCTCTTTACACATTAACTTTGGGTAAACGTGATTTAATTTTCTAGAAATCATACTCAACTCAGTTATTTAAAATGTTGCGGAATACACAGTCTTACAATAGCCTATTAAGAAGACAAGATCACACATACTCCTCAGCACAAAAAATAAAGGCTTTTGCTTGTTCTAAGACAAGATAAATTTAAATTGATTTTTTTAAAAAGTGAACTATTAAGTAATTGCATATCATGTGTCATTTTTTCTCTTCTTCACTTGTTTTTCAGTCATGTCCAGCTCTTTAAAATGCCATTTGGGATTTGTTTGGCAAAGATACTACAGTGGTTTGATATTTCCTTCTCCAGTTCATTTTACAGGTAAGGAAACTGAGGCAAACAGGGTTAAGTGACTTATCCAGGGTCACACAAATATTAGGTGTATGAGGTCATATTTGAACTCAGGTCTTCCTGACTTCAGGCACAGTACACCATACACTGTACCACCTAGTTGCCCCATTTGTATCATTACCAGGGTTTTTTAAAGTAAAAACAAAGATGATGCTATTTACATAGGGATAGAAAATAGATCTTTGATTTAATTGGTAGAAGGAGCTCTGGGTGATGAAACTCACACTAATAGTGCAGGTTGGCACCTTTTCTGCAACTTTCATTCTTAGAAAATTATCTGGAACTCTAAAAGGTTAATTGACTTGCCGTAGGTCACATGGCCAATGTGTATCATGGCAAAATTTGAACATAGACCTTCCTGACTTACACTATACTATACAATATATACTCTCTCTCTTTCTGTGTGTGTGTGTGTGTGTGTGTATACATATATATGTACACACATATACATATATATATACAATAGTACATCTAATCTATTTAGATAGCTTGACAAAATTTTAAAGGTCTTTACAGACATTGTCTCATTCAAAATGCAGATGAGAAGATGGTTCAAGTAGGGAGCAAAACTGATAGACATTTTGGAATTGTTTCAAAGTAAATCAGGCATTAGGATAATGATTTTATAGCTACCACCATCAAATACCCTTTACCAAATCATAGGTGTATAGCTCTTTTTCTTTTTATTAGTGGAGGAAATATGGGAATTGTCCTACTTTAGTTAAAAAGCCTTGGAGGTAGAGCCAAGATGGCTGTGTAAAAGCAGTGACTGGCTTCCCAGACTCCTTCAAATACCTGTGAAAATGACTCTAAACAAATTCTGGAGCAGCAAAACCCACAAAAAGACAGAGTGAAACAAATTTCCAGCCCAAGACAACCCAGATGGTTGATGGGAAAGGTCTGTTGTGCTAGGTTAAGAGAGAAGTGCAGTTCGGTGTGGGCAGGACAGACAAAGAGAAGGCCCAGTGAACATGGAGCAGGCCTTAGGGGACTGAATCACCAGCAGCTGTGGCAGTTTCCAGACTTCTCAATCCACAAACACCAAAGACCACTGAGAAGGTCAGTAGGAAAGGTCCCACCTGTGTGAGAGAGGAGTGAAATCTGATCCCAGTCCTGGGGCAGGGGCAGAGGTAGCTGCTTATGGAGCTCTTGGCCCACAGACAGTGGGGTGATCAAGTGGCTGATCAGAGGAGGTTGCAGGGATCTCTTTGCTGGTGCTTAAGCAGGATTCTCTTGCTTTTCACATGCTTGGATCTGGGTCACAGTCCTGGGTGGCAGTTTAGGGGCAAGGAGGAGCCCTGGCATGGCAGAGCTTGTGGTAGAGGTGGAGAGGGAATCCTCCTCACAGTTCCAAGGCAGAAAAGAGCACTTGTGGTCACTCATAGATGAGAGCACAGGGCAGGAAAGGAGTAAACACCTCTCCTTTGATCATAACACCCTGGAAGAACTGAAAATTTAAGGTCCCTAGAAGTATCTCTGAAAACAGCTACACAAAACCCCTGAAACTTGGGACAGTACATTTCCCACACTGGACACAGACCTCTACCTAATCAAAGAGTTTAAAAGTCAAGTAATTGGCTGGGAACATGAGCAAACAGTGCAAAAAATATCAGACCTTAGAATCTTACTTTAGTGACAAAGTAGATGAAAGCATACAACCAGAAGAAGACAACAGGGTCAAAGCTCCTACATCCAAAGCCTCCAAGAAATATATGAATTAGTGAGGCCATGGAAGAGCTCAAAAAGGATTTTGAAAAGTGAGTAAGAGAAGTAAAGGAAAAACTGGGAAGAGAAATGAGAGTGATGCAAGAAAATCATGAAAAACAAGTCGACAGCTTGCTGAAGGAGACCCAAAAAATACTGAAGAAAATAACACCTTAAAAATAGCCTAACCCAAATGGCAAAAGAGTTCCAAAAAGCCAAAGAGGAGAAAAATGCCTTAAAAAGCAGAATTGACCAAATGAAAAAGGAGGTTCAAATGCTCCCTGAGGAAATAATTCCTTAAAAATTAGAATGGAGCAAATGCAAGGGAATGATTCTAGGAAACATCAACAAATTTTAAAACAAAACCAAAAGAATGAAAAAAATAGAAGACAATGTGAAATATCTAATGGGAAAAACAACTGACCTGGAAAATAGATCCAGGAGAGATAATTTAAATATATGTATACATATTTATACATACATACACACATATAAACATACACACATATATACATACATACATACATACATACACGTGTGTGTGTGTATATATATTATATACATATATATATAATATATATATAGGACTACCTAAAAGCCATGATTAAAAAAAAAAGCTTAGACATCTTTTTTTTCAAGAAATCATCAAGGAAAACTGCCCTGATTTTCTAGAACCAGTGGGTAAAATGCAAACTGAAAGAGTCCACCCATCACCTCCTGAAAGAGATCCCAAAAGGAAAATTCCTAGGAATATTATAGCCAAATTCCAGAGTTTCCACATCAAGGGGAAAATATTGCAAGAAGCCAGAAAGAAACAATTCAAGTACTGTGGAAACTCAATTAGGATAACACAAGATTTAGCAGCTTTTACATTAAGAGATCAGAGGGCTTGGAATATGATATTCCAGAGGTCAAAAGAGCTAGGACTAAAACCAAGAATCACTTACCCAACAAAACTGAGTATAATCCTTCAGGGGATTTGATGAAATAGAGGACTTCCAAGCATTCTCAATGAAAAGAACAGAACCAAATAGAAAATTTGACTTTCAAATACAAGACTCAAGAGAAGCATGAAAAGGTAAACATGAAAGAGAAATCATAAAGGACTTATTAAAGTTGAACTGTTTACATTCCTGCATGGAAAGATAATATCTGTAACTCATGAGACATTTTTCAGTATCAGGGTAGATAGAGGGAATATATATATATATATATATATATATATATTTATGAAATAGATAGATAGAAGGAATTATAGCTCAAAATAAAAGGAGTGAAAGAGGATTGTATTGCAAGAAGGAGAAAGGGAGAGGTAGAATTGGGTAAATTATCTCACATAAGAGGTAAGAAAAAGTTTTTAAAGTGGAGAGGAAGAGGGTGGAGTTAAGAGGGAATGAGTGAATCTTACTCTCATCGGATTTGGCTTAAGGAGGGAATACCATACACACTCAATTAGGTTTGGAAATCTATCTCACCTACAGGAAAATAGGGGGAAGTGCATAAGGGAGAATGATAGTAGGGAGGGCAGATTGGGGGAGTGGGTAACCAGAAGCAAACACTTTGAGGAGGAACAGGATCTAAGGACAGAATAAAATAAATGGGAGGCAGGATAGGATGGAGGGAAATATAGTTAGTCTTCTACAACATGACTAATATGGAAGTGTTTTGCATGACTGCACATGTATAACCTATATCAAATTGCTTGCCTTCTCAATGAAGGTGGTTGGGGAGGGAGGAAGAGAGAGAATTTGGAACTCAAAGTTTTAAAAATGAATGTTAAAAATTGTTTTTATAACTGGCAGATAAGATATATAGGCAATGGGGTATAGACATTTATCCTGCCCTGGAGGAAAATAGAAGGGGAAGGAGATAAGAAACAGGGGAGGGGGGGTGATAGAACAGAGAGCAGATTAGGGGAAGAGGTATTCAGAATTCATGCTGTCTTGGGTGCGGGAGGGGAGAGATGGGGAGAAAATTTGGAACTGGAAATCTTGTAGAAGTGAATGTTGAAAACTAAAAATAAAGAAATCATTTTTTAAAAAGCCTTGAGTTTGAGTTCTGTCTCTTGTACTGTCTTCTCCTCATCTACTTTGCAACTTTGGACCAATCACTTTATCATTATGAATGGGAGAATTGACCCTAGGTTAAATTTAAGCCCTCTTTCAGCTCTAAATCCTATGGTCTTGAAAAATATTGAAATATAAGAAACAAACATAAAAAAAACCTTTATTCTTCCTAGATACCCCCCAAAAATTCAATTCAATCTAATTTAAATATACTATCCTGTTTATCCTTGGAATAATCAGTGGGTCAGTAAGCATTTATTAACTACCTATTATGTGCAAGGCATTATGTCTAATGCTGGTAGTGCAAAAAGCAGTTCCTAACCTGAAAGAGCTTACAATATAATGAAATAAGAGGATGTATTTTAAATATGTGTGTGTAGAATGTGCAAACTCTATATGTACATAAACTTAAAGTTCTAGGTCAACACTAAAAAAATAGCTAAGTAAACTAAGGCTGCAATAGAATGAGTACAATAGATTGTTTAAGGTCACACAGGTAATATGGGCTAAGCCAGGGTGCCAAAATAGGTACTTTGACTCTAAAACTAAGACTCTTTCCACTCTGCATCAGTGGTACACCCTCCACTAACAGAGATTGAAACACCTCTCTGACTTGGTAAAATATTTGTTTTATTGTTGTTTTATTTGTAGTTGAAAAAAAAGGTTACATTAGCTGTGTAAAATTGAGTTTGATTAATTTTTAAGCAAGCCTAAATATGCCTATATTTTTTATTTCCTTCTAGTTTGAGAAAATTCTCAAGACATTTTCTACGAAATAAATGTATGCCCAGAACTAAGATTTTCATCTATGTAGAGAGCTCCCAGGTGATAAATTCCTTGTCAGAAAATGATGAATGCTTTATCAGTAATATATTTTTAGAGAGTTGAGTAGAGGCACTGTGGGGTTAAGTGACTTCTTGATCACTTAGGTAGAGGTAAAACTTAAGCCCATAGTTTAACCCAAGGGTTGAACTTTATTCCTTATGCCTCACTGTATTATCTGGCTATATATATATATATATATATATATATATATATATATATGTGTGTGTGTGTGTGTGTGTGTGTGTGTGTGTGAGTGTGTGTGTATATATGTTTTATATATATATGTATACATACATACAGATATATGTGTGTGTGTGTGTATATATATATAATTTATCTATCTTCTATCCATCCATTCATCCATCAGTCCTTTGGAATCTTATTTGGTCATTTCATTGATCAGAGTTCTTCAGTCTTTGAAATTGTCTGCCTTTACAATTATTATTGTTTTATACAATTATTGTTGTATAAATCTTTCTCCTGGTTCTGTTTATTTTCTTCTCTATTGGCCCATACAACTGTTTCCAAGTTTCTCTGAAATTGTCACTTTTGTCATTTCTCAATGCACAAGTAATATTATATTTAATTCATAAACCATAGTTATTTTTGTTTCAGCCATCCCCAATTATTCAGCAATATCTCAGTTTCTACTTCAAGTCCATTAAAAAAACTACTAAAACTGTTTTTTGTACACATGAGTAATTGCCTGCTTTCTTTGATTTCTTTGTTGCCTAAGACATCATTGTGTCTTAGGTTTATGAACAAAGTGAGGGTTTTTTTTTAAGGGGGTGGTTACTTAACAAAATGCTTTCCAGAATTCACATAACAATTCACAACTGTACTGATAGTGCATTAGTATGCATGTTTCACTAAAACTTCTTCAAAAATCTTTTTTTTTCATATTTTTGGGCTGTTTTTGCTAATTTTATGGTTTTAAGGTATAACCTTTTATGGTTTAATTTATATTTTTTCTTATTATTGATGATGTGGAAAATTTTAATATTTTTGTCTCCATCAATATTTACAATTTGTAAAATGATGTCTATATTTTGCATGTAACATTTGTTAATAAAATATGACTTTGAGGAAGGAGCTTATATGTTATTTTTCTTTGCCATATGTGTTTTCTGTCCCTATGTGACTGTTTCCTCTTGTATATATTATATTCCATCATTTTATTCCAGCAATGCTTTGTAACTTCTTTATCATGAATAAAATATATGACTTAGGGATGAAGAGATCCTTCTATCCTTCCTCTCTCCCTCCCTTCTCCTCCTTCCTTCCTTCCTTCCTTCCTTCCTTCCTTCCTTCCTTCCTTCC
>NW_020954600.1:9322266-9368444 GCF_900497805.2 Vombatus ursinus | reverse complement strand
TCCTTCCTTCCTTCCTTCCTTCCTTCCTTCCTTCCTTCCTTCCTTCCTCCCTTCCTCCTTTCCTCTCTCTCTTCATTCATTTTTTTCACTTTTTCTTCCCTTCCCTTCTTCCCCTTCTCTCTCTTTATTTTTTAGCCCTTTCTAAATATCATTCAAAGTATACCCCTGCTGAAATCTCTCTATCCTTGCATAATATTCCCTGAGGCCTAGTGCTCGGCTTCCATTATTTATCATCACCTGAGGGTTAACCACCAAAACCATGTTTAATTCACACTGTGATTAATAACCAGCCATACATCCTCATTGACACAGTACCTGGATGCTCACTAGTTAGTTCTGTGACAAAGACAAGAAGTTTCTAAATCAAGATCATGAGGTTTGGAGCTGCATCAGAAACTAAACTCTCAGGAATGTACCCTGTGTAAGGAGGGGTTTAGAGCATCTATTTAAAGTACCTTTATTACAATGAGAGGTGTGAGGGGGTGGGGAAGTGAAAGAGACAGAGAGACTGAGACAGAAAGAAAGAGATGTTTAAAAGCAAGTGGTACATGCAACTCTGTTTCTCTATATTAGACCAAGCTTTGCAATGAAACAAGAACAGAATAGACTATATTAGGCTGAGTTTCTTCACAGGTCCACCCGCCAGTAAGGTGGGCTTTTATGTCCTCAGGTTCCCTCTGGCTGTCACTGTCCAAGAGCCATATCTCCTAACAGAATATTCTTTTGCTGTTCTCACTTTGATGACTAACTGGCAAATGCTCCCATTAATGTTAATAAATGAAAGTACTCTCCCTGGCATTCCAACACCTGCCATCATTACCGGTCCCATCCCCACTCCCTCTTCTATTTTACCTCTCACCTGACACATTACTTTAGAGAGCTACAATGATATTGAATATGTAGGTACAGGTACCATTCCCTATTTGAGCCTACAGGGGCTGCAGACAGAATTAACTTATGATTTGATTTAAGAAAGACAGAATATTTACAGAAGCAAGTGAAATTAAGGGTCTCATTTATAATGGAATCACATCTTCAACAAGATTTCCTGAAATTTCAATAAGCAGTTATTTCATTTTATGAACTATATTCATTTCCCCCTTTTTTCTTCATCTAGAAAACTCTGGTTTTCTGAAACATTTAAAGTGGAGGATACATTCAGTATCTATTCCTGATTTTATAAATTCTTTAAGTCAGGGACAGTCAGCATTTTTTAAATCACCTAAAAGTGGCCTCATTTTTCATTTTAAAAGAATGACCTTTAAATTTCCAAGGTGACTTTCTACTGAGTCAAAAGGGGAAAAAATCTTAATGTGTCCCTATTTTGTCCACACATATTCTCTCCTGCAGTGAACAAAATCTGAAATAAATTTCAATTTTAGTCAGTCTCAGAGTGACCAAATCATTATAAAATTATGTGGATTAATTATCCTGGTATGATCAGTGCCTCCTCCTTATGGTGGTATTTGTAGGAAGAGAGATGATTGTTGTGATGTATAGAGAGCCAAAATTAAAATTAAGAAGATTTGGATTCATAGACACAATTAGGTATCCAATGTGAGATTTGGTCCCAATTCATGTCAATAATATAAAAGCGTTTTCAAATAATGATTTTGGCATTTAATATTTCAACTGTCATCCATTAATTTGATGAAAATGCCCATATGCCTTTGTACAACCCATTCATTCAGAATATAAATGTATATATGCATATGCATATATACACATATGTATAGTGTATGTGTCTGCATATTGAATATATATATATCACAAAATATTCTTGGAAATGTTTGTTAAAATTTAACAAGCCATCAGAGAATTTTATACCTTCAAGTGAACACTCAACTGGGTTTTCTGAGTTTCCTGAGATACATTAGAACAAGGTGAAATCATAGGTTTTTTTTCTTAATAAGAGCTTGTCAAATAATCAAGTTTGAATCCCTTCACATTCCTTGAATTTCTGTCCATGCTTTGAATGTATAGGTTCAAACCTTATTTATATCCTTTAGTCTAACCCTAAATAGGGTGATTGAAAAGATCACTGGTACTCTATTGATTAAAACACAAGTAATTAATAACCTTTTGTTGCTTTGATATATTAAAAATGAAAACACCATAAAAACTGCAATTTACAAACAATAGTGGCTCATATTTTAAGGACACCCTGACACTGACCTGTTTTATGATTCCAATAGTTTCCCCTGCATTCCTATAAGAAGCCAATAAACAGCCTGTATTTTATGGCTTTGAAATAATAGGTAAAGCTGACAAGAAATTGTTAATTTTTCAAATAAGTACCATATTTTATAAACTTTCTTGGCTGAAGCCTGACTGCATTCATGAGTGATGGACAATAATTAAACTGGATGCCACACTTCCACAAATCAAGACATCAAACAAAGCTCACCATAATCATCTTGTTGAAATGACCCTATCTTCTCTCCACCCCCACCCCCATCAGCCTCTGAATTTTATGTTCAATGCTGATAACAAAATAGTCTTGAGCTGATTAGTCATTTGTGAAGGGTTATTGCCTGGAAAAGGTTCCTAGTGCTTCAAATTTACAGTAAGTTGACTTCAGTGTTCTTTCCAAATGAATGGCAATAAATCTCAGTGAACAGCCCTTTGCCATAGTCTCTGTGCCAGTTCATTGTACCAAAGTGCTTCAAGATATTCCCAAAGTGGCTTTTGTAAGAATCCCTAATTATGGAACTTTTTGTGACCCAATGAGAAGACATGTTGTTTACTAATTGATAACACGGAAAAAAAAACCTGGTTCCCTAAAAAACAAAATTAGGAGAGTCAGAAATCCTATTTTCAAGTCTCTATCCAATTTAATAGTTCATTGACTATATTAATCCATTATTGGATATAGAGTTGTACGTATATACATATAGACATACACATGCGTATTTGCACAAAGGATGAGAAAGAAGAGACCTCAAGTGGTATCACATCCAACCTCCTCATTTTACAGATGTAACAGTAGCACTGAGTCACAAGAAGGTTAAATGACTTGAATGAATAAATAAGTAAATAACACACTTATTAAGTGCTTACTATGTGCAAAGCACTGCGCTTAAGCACTGGAGGTACAAATTTTAAAAGAGGAAAATTTTGTTTAGGATCACATCTCTAAGAACACTTAGGGCAGAATCGGGACTTCCTATCACTAAATCCAATGATCTCTCTTCTACTGTACCTGTATTTTTTATTCTAGAGAGACAGCACTAACAACTGGCACCATAAGTGGAAACTTTTTGGAAGATGTATATTTTTCTGTGCCTGATTTTTCTTAGTTAAAAATGAGGAAGTTAGATTCATTGTAAACTCAGATCCCTGTAAGGTCTTGTAGACTAGGATTTAGTGAGTCTATAAAATATTAATTAAGAACTAACTCTGCATTATCTCATATAGGAGTCCTACAATGCTCCTCCTCAAAAACATCCAAAGTCAAATTTGAACAGTTATTAAGATCCAATATATTCTCTACGATCTCATGTAAAATGCTAGATGAGTCTGTTACACACACATAGTCCTGACATTTCTTTCAGGCAGTCATTCTTAAATGTAATTTCTGGAATGAGACATTGTATGTCACTCTTACCATACTTATTGGAAGGCTCCTTTGTTATCTTATCAGAGAGGGTAGCTCAATCAGCCGGTGATCAAAAATACTTTGAGGAGAATGTGCATGTAAGAAAGTCAAAATTCTCCAGATTCACTATCTAGAAATCACCAAGAATAGATAAAGGAAAGTCTTTCTTCTCTTACACCCCCCACACCTCTTATTTCTCTTGTGATTACTTATATTTCTCCATAAAGCCTTTCGCGTGATGTTAAACTTTAAACTAATTTTGCTTGTGTACAAATATGTTCAAGAATAAGGGGAAATGGGGATAGAGGAAGCCACATTCTGATATGATTCAATTTAAGGATGGCTCTGAATCACACCTCACATCTCTAAGCAGGCCTTCTCATCAAATTGTTCCATAAATATTAAAAAGAAAACCCAGGTAGAGACAGTTAGAGTGAATAATGAGTATCCATGAATGCATATCTGAAATACAAAGAAATTCTACCAGTCTGTTTGTATAGACATATCAGACATACTCATAAGTGATATATTCAAATGTGTATTAAAATATCTAATCTATTTTCTTTTTTTTAGGCAATTGGGGTTAAGTGATGTGCCCAGGGTCACACAGCTAGTAAGTGTCAAGTGTTTGCTCTGAGGCGGGATTTGAACTTAGGTCCTCCTGACTTCAGGGCTGGTGCTCTATCCAGTGTGCCACCTAGCTGCCACAACCTATTCTCAACCTCAGCATAAAAATAGAAGAAGAAAAAGATGATGATGAAACTGGAAAAGAAGGTTATATATTTCTGGAAAGGAGCACAAAATGCATATTATCTCATTCATCTTCATTCAACTCTGGTTGATCTTGAGAGTAAAATTGTTCTCACAACATGTTTACCCTATCTACCCCTTTGATGGTCTTCTTCAGCCATATCTGCTGTCTGAATCCCTCTCTCTTTTCTCTCACAACTTTCTATATATTTCCATGTTACTGATTCAGGTAACTGAAATGTGGCATGGGCTCTGTCTCTTTAGCTTTGTAAAGATGTGGGCCAGACTTCAAGAATGCTTTGTGCACACCTCAACTTAATGAATATCAAACACATTTCCTACAGTGTTGAATCAAAATTGGAGCTACTTAATTATTGTTATTATTGATTTATTAATACTGAGGTTGATTTATTGCATGGTGGTGAATTTATTTATTCCCTAGAGCAAGAAAAAATAAAACAAAACAGAACAACCACCGTTGAGAAGAAAAATTCATTGAAACATAGCAGAAAATTCAACTTGTTTACACTAAGGCCTTTTGAGAATGCCATCTAGAAGCATGTAATCTCTGATCTGTTCTGAGAAGAGGGTGGTGGTGGGAGGGAAGAAAGATGAGAATACTTTAGGTCAATGTTTTTTAATCTTACAAAGAATCTGAAACAAATTGAATTTTTAAGGAAGCTGCCCCACATCAGATTAGTTGGTATAGCAGTATAGACAAGTTCAATTCAGTTAAATTCATCCTTTATTTATTAAGTGCTTGGTATGTGAAAAGCACTTCAGTGGCCTAAGTTGTCATGCAGATAAGCAAATTTGGGAAGAATTTGAATGGAGTATTCCTAAATCCTTCTATTAAAGCAAAGGTATATCCCTAATGAGGACTCATTCTGATGAACTTACATAAGAGATATATCAGCAAAGATTTGTGTGCTTCAAAAAAGATTCAAGCCATTCGTGTAGCAAGAAGTAAGTTTCATGCACTAAATGTCACTCTCTTTCCACATACCTGTGGATGAGGAAGAGATAGTTATTGCTATTCATTGTTCACTAATAGGGAACAGAGTTAATACCTCTGACTCATAGAAAGGATCATTATTTTAAGCAAAATTATGAAGAGTAATGAAGAAAGCACCAGGATTAGAATTGACATTGCCAGACTGAGGCATCAGAACAAAGAGCTATTATCTTTTAAAGCATGTTTCCATGGAATATAAAAGTTAAGAGAGAGAGAGAGAGCAGAGAGACATAAAGAGAAATAGAGCCAGAGACAGAGAGAAACAGAGACAGAGACAGACAAAAAAAGAAACAGAGAGAGACAGAGACAGAAACATATACAGAGAGAAAGATAGAGACAGAGAGAGACAGAAAGACAGAACTTCAGAGCTGATAGCACCATGTAGTTAAATTAGCATTTGATATGGAGTACAAATATGTATTCACAACTCAGATGTGTGATTCTGTTTGACTCTGGGCAAGTTGTTTAACTTCTTGAGTCTTCATTTTTCCTCCACTGCAAAATGAAGAGGTTGGACTAATAGCTCCGAAGCTGATTCCACAGCAGATCCGTAGCTATGACTAAACACCCTTCTTTTTGGAAGCAACATATGACAAGAAATGTACATAAAATAAGAAAATGAAACAAAAGTAGGTGTTTTTCTTAAAACTATCCAATCCCAAACACCCTTCTGCCTAATGATCAAATATTTCAAATATTTCAAATTTAACTTTTTTCTACTCCCAATCATGTAATCTACATTCTGCCTCCAATAACCCATCCTCTTCCTATGACCCTTCAAAACTTCCAAGTTCTGTTTTTTGTCCATATGAATGTCTTTGTTCTTGTTGTTACTCATTTAAGGCATTCCTTCCTCCTTTATATGCTGAATTCCTGCCCAGGAGTATGCTGGAGCCAGCTCTTATTGGCTTGCAGGAATTGATTGTTAAATATTCAGTGTGATCATTTATATCTGGGGAATCAGGAAATGATATAAAATCTATCTTGATTTATCATTTTCTTGATTGTCCAGACTTAAGAAAGCATTGAAGAAACAATTGATAAGGCCGATTAAATTTCAAATGTGTTGTCTGTACATTTTTTTTTCCAGAGATTTAGTTGTTAAACACTTCTCAGCATACCATTGTTCCTACTGGTCCTTCAAAGTTTTACTCAAATGCAATCTTTTACAGAATGCCTTCTTTTATTTATCTTTTGGTACAAAGGCCCTTCTCTCTCTTACTCTACTATCACTTTGTTTCACCACTTAGTAATGTACTTAAGTTAATTGTTTTCATCTCTCTCATTGTGAGTTATAAGTGGTGGTATGAAATATGAAAGATAAGTAGCTTGAACTAGTGGCTTGAAGAACTAGTTTAATAATCCACCTCTAAATATGCTTCCTTTGTGATCTTGGGTAATTATCCAAGTAACCCCTCAAGGCTCTGGGCAATTTTCTAAGATCATAAATTGCAGAGAAGTTGCCACCTTGTATTTGTATGGGAAATTTCTTCATACCCTATACTATTAATATATTCATTCACTATACCAACAAAATCACATGCCTGTTCTGTAGCTCTCTGTATATTACAATTATTTGTCTCTTTGCTCCTTCATCCACAACTTTAAGTTAAAGCTTATTTACCCTAGGAACTTAAAGGCCTTATGAATTGACCTATGACCTCTTCTTCCCCTTCTAGTTTTCTCTTTATGATCCTATGATATTATTCTATCAATATATTTATAGATCAAGTCAAACTAAGTCCCCCTGGAAATAGAGGGATGTTCAGCACTTTCAATACTATATAAATAATCTAGAAAGAAGAAATTGCCCTCACTCTGTCCTGGAAATAAACTATCATTATGTGATACTGCTTTAACATTTTTCTTATTTTGGTTGAATAGATGAAAAAGTGAAGGATGGAAAGTAGAATGACTAGTTTAAAAACACTTATTAAATAATTGTTTCTATGCTGTACATATTAAATGATTTATGTGAATATACAACATTCATACTAAAGAGATTTATTGTAGAACAAAAAGACTTCATTTTCAAATAATAAAGAATAAAGAAACATATTCCAAGAGTAAAGAATGAGTAACCATCCTTCCTAAGAGTTTGTGTTTCTTCTTCTTTGTCTCCATCTCCTTCTCCTTCTCCTTCTCCTCCTCCTTTTCCTCCTTCTCCTCCTCTTCCTCCTCCTCCTCCTCCTCCTCCTCCTCCTCCTCCTTCTTCTTCTTCATTCATTTCAGTCCTGACTCAATTTGGGATTCTCTTGGCAAAGATGTTGAAGCCATTCACCTTTTTCTTCTCTAACTCATTTTATAGATGAGGAATTAACAACAAAGGTAAATGAACTTGCCCAGGGTCACACAGCTAGTAAGTGTCTGAGGCTAGATTTAAACTCAAAAAGATGAATCCTCCTGACTTCAAACCCAGCACTCTATGCACTGTGCCACTTAGCTATCCCTTATGTTGTTGTTTTTATATTAATAAAATAAAATCAATATGTTTAATCTGGAAAATAAACAAAAAATGTTTCTTTTGTCCTGTTCTTGAGAGGACATTTGATAATTCTGTTTGAGTATCTGAAAGGTTACATTTAGAAGATAGATTCAACTTGTTTTGCTTGGATGCTAGAACTTAAAACAATGAATGAGTGGGAATTATGAAAGAGAGAGAAACAGAGACAGAGACAGAGACAGAGACAGAGACAGAGAATGAATTCTTGGCTTAATGGTAGGGTCAGAGGCTTTTCCTAATGAATGCAGATATCTCAAAGTGGAATTAGAGATCTCAGGAACTACTGTGTTCTCCTTCCCTGGAGTACTTTAAGTGGAGACTAGTTCTCCATATCTCCAGTATATTATAGATAGGATTGTTTTGAAGGTATGGATTGGACTAGATGGCTAGTGGGGTCCCTTCAATATGTAACAAAGAACAAAATCTGTTTCATTTTGGGAAGAATCTTTCATAGATTTGACTATGGTTTTTGTTTTGTCAGGAGTTCCAACAGCAGAATTCCCTCCACAGAGAGATCAATTAGTAAGAATGGATTCTCGGGGGGTGGAGCCAAGATGGTGGAGGGAAAGCAGTGACTTGCTCGATCTCTCCCCCCAAACCCCTCCAAATACCTATAAAAAATGGCTCTAAACAAATTCTAAAGCAGCAGGACCCAAGGAAAGACAGAGTGAAACAAATTTCCAGCCAAAGACAGCCTGGATGGTTGATCAGAAAGGTATATCGCACTGGGCGAGTAGAGGAGCGCAGTTCGGCTTAGGCGTGCAGGCCACAGAGACCCTGGAGCAGGCCTCAGAGGACTGAATCTCAGGCAGCTATGGCAGTTTCCAGACTTCTCAACCCATGAATGCCAAAGACAATTTGAAGGTCAGTGGGAAAAGTCTGTGACTGTGGTGAGAGAAGGAGCTAGGTCTCAGCAGTAAGTCTCTAGTGTAGTCCAGGGCTGTGGCTGCTTCCTGAGCTTCCTGTCCACAGACTGAGGGGGAATCCAGTGGTTGATCAGAGGGGGATTGCAGGGTTCTCTTTGCCGGTGCTGAGGCAGGAATCTCTTGCTTTGCCTGTGCTTGGAGCTGGATCACGGTTCTGAGGTTGGGTCCTGGGGTGAGGAAGAATGCTAGTGTGGTGAAGCTTGTTGTGGTGGTGGAGAGGAAACACCTCGCCCCTTATCAGAGCACCTTGGAAGAACTGAAAATTTTCAGGTCCCTAGAAGTATCTCTGAAAACAGCTGTACAAACCTCTGAAGCTTGGGACAATACATTCTCCACATTAGAAGTAGACTTTTACCTTAACAAGGAGTTTAAAACTCAAGTAATTGGCCAGGATCATGAGTAAGCAGCGCAAAAAGAGTCTGACTATATTATCTTTCTTTGGTGACAAAGAAGATCAAAACATACCACCAGAAGAAGACAAAGAAGCCAAAGCTCCTAAATCCAAAGCCTCCAAGAAGAATATCAATCAGTCCCAGTCCTTGGAAGAGCTCAAACGAGATTTTGAGAAGCAAGTAAGAGAAGTAGAGGAAAAACTGAGAGTGATGCAAGAAAATCATGAAAAACAAGTAAACAGCTTGCTAAAGGAGACCCCAAAAAATACTGAAGAAAATAACACCTTAAGGGGGCAGCTAGGTGGTGCAGTAGAGAGAGCACGGGCCCTGAAGTCAGGAGGACCTGAGTTCCAATCCGGCCTCAGACCAAACACTTGACACTTACTAGCTGTGTGACCTTGGGCAAGTCATTTAACCCCAACTGCCCCACTAAAACAAAACAAAACAAAACAAAACAAAAAACACCTTAAAAATAGCCTAACCCAAATGGCAAAAGAGATCAAAAAGCCAATGAAGAGAAGAATGCCTTAAAAAGCAAAATTGGCCAAATGGGAAAGGAAGTCCAAAAGATTACTGAAGAAAATACTTCCTTAAAAACTAGAATAGAACAATTGGAAGCTAGTGAGTTTATGAGAAATCAAGACACTGTAAAACAATTACAAAAGAATCAAAAATTAAAAAACAATGTGAAATATCTCATTAGAAAAACAACTGACCTGGAAAATAGATACAGGAGAGAGAATTTAAAAATTATTGGACTATCTGAAAGCCATGATCAAAAAAAGAGCCTAGACATCATCTTTCAAGAAATTATCAAGGAAAACTGTACTGATATTTTAGAACCAGAGGGCAAAATAGAAAATGAAAGAATCCACCGACCTTCTCCTGAAAGAGATCCCCAAAGAAAAACTCCTAGGAATATTGTAGCCAAATTCCAGAGTTCCCAGGTCAAAGAGAAAATATTACAAGTAGCCAGAAAAAAACAATTCAAATATTGTGGAAATACAATCAGGATAACACAAGATTTAGCTGCTTCTACATTAAGGGACTGCAGGGTATGGAACACAATATTCCAGAGGACAAAGGAGATAGGATTATAACCAAGAATCACCCACCCAGCAAAACTGAGTATAATCCTTCATGGGAAAAAAATGGTCATTCAGTGAAATAGAGGACTTTCAAGCATTCTTGATGAAAAGACCAGAGCTGAATAGAAAATTTGATTTTCAAATACAAGACTCAAGTGGAACATGAAGAGGTAAACAAGAAAGAGAAAATCATAAGAGACTTATTAAGATTGAACTATTTACATTCTTGCATGGAAAGATGATATTTGTAACTCATGAGACCTTTGTCAGTATTAGGGTAGTTGGAGGGAAAAATTATATTACATATATATAAATGGATAGATAGATAAAGGGCACAGGGTGAGTTGAAAATGAAGGGGTCATATCTGGAGAATAAAATTAAGGGGTGAGAGAGGAATATACTAAGAGAATGAGAAAGGGAGAGGTAGAATGGGATAAATTATCTCACAAAAAATAAAACAGAAAAGAAAAGGCTCTTACAGTGGAAGGGAAATGGGGGAAGGTGAGAGGGAATGAAGGAATCTTATTCTCATAGGATTTGACTTAAGGAGGGAATAACATACAAACTCAAATGGGTATGCAAATCTGTCTTACCCTACAGGAAAATAGGAGGGGAAGGGGACAAGCAAGTAGGGGGATGATAGAGAGGAGGGCAGATTGGGAAAGGGGGTAATCAGAAGCAAATACTTCTGAGAAGGGACAGGGTCAAAAGAAAGAATAGAATAAATGAAGGGGCAGGATAGGACTAAGGGAAACAGAGTTAGTTTTTCACAGCATGTCTACTATGGAAGTGTTTTGCATAACTGCACATATGTAACCTATATTTAGTTGCTTGCCTTATCAATGAGCTTAAGTGGGGAGGGAGGAAGGGAGAAAAATTGGAACCCAAAGTTTTAAAAACACATTTAAAAAAATGATTTCAATGGGGCAGCTAGGTGGCACAGTGGAAAAAGCACTGGCCCTGAGGTCAGGAGGACCTGAGTTCAAATATGGCCTCAAACTAAACACTTGACACTTACTAGCTGTGTGACCCTGGGCAAGTCACTTAACCCCAATTGCCTAAAAAAAAAGTTTTCACATGCAACTAGGAAATAAGAAATACAGGAAATGGGGTACAGAAATCCATCCTGCCCTACAAGAAAATTGAAGGGGAAGGGGATAAAAGAAGGAGGGGAGAGATAGAAGCTAAGGCAAACTAGGGGAAGGGGTATTCAGAATGCATGCCATCTTGGGGTGGGGGGAGGGGCAAGATGGGGTGAAAATTTGGAACTCAAAATCTTGTGGAAGTAAATGTTGAAAATGTAAAAAAAAAATAATGGATTCTCATTCTCTTCCCAAATCCATAAAGATGACTCCATATGCATGGATAGCCCAATTCATGCTTGAGAATGTCAATCCTATCTAGCAAATTGAGATGTGGGTATTTTAGACTGAATCAATATCATTCATGGTCAATCAAGTCAAGTGTTTCTGAGAAATCCAGAGTCCACCAGCCTATCATCCACCATTTGAGTTGTTCTTCATCAGGGAATCACAGGGTGGTTTGCAAGTTTTCTTGATTATCCATTGACCTTAATCCCACAGGTTATTTCACAGATGCACCAATCTCAATCAGTTGAGAAGTTCAAGAGGTCTCATAAAAAGCTAACCAGGAAGCCAATCAGAGACCCAAATGCTACTTCTATAAGCACACTGAAGTGATTTCCATCTGGGGCCCTTTGTGTGCCAAATTTTTCTCATAAGTGGTCACAGCAGTTAGGTTCTTTGCTCCAGATGAGAGAGAAAGGCACCAAAGGGAACCATTCTCCACCCTGCAATCAACAGAGAAATGCTGCGCCAAGTGAAATTGTAATTATATCTCCAGAAATGTGTTAATGAGCTTGGAAAATGCTTTGTTGAATAAGAGAAAAGTATCTGGATTAGACCAAAACAAGCATTCATATACACAGATGAAATAAGTTTAAGATGGCAATAAATTTGACTGGCCAGGCAATGAATAAGTACATATATGTGTTGGGATTAGTCTTGAGGAGGATAATATTGGAATGAATAGAAACAAATATAGATCCATAGTTTGTGATTATTTTAAAACAGCCATTCTAAAAATACCTTATTAAAGCTCTCAGATTGGAAATAGAAGTGGTTGCTTAAAACAAAGCAACACACACACACAAACATACAAAACAAAACATTAACTTGTTATTAGGAATCCAATGGCTGATAGCATGGAAGTAAAAACAAAGCATCCCTTGAATGGCGTAATCAGGTAAAAGGTTAAGGAAATCATCACAGATTTAGTGCTGGAAGCTGTATTAGTTTTCTTGTAGTCCCACCCTCTCTTTGTAGAGAAGAAATTGAGGCAAAGTGAGATTAAGTCATTTATACAGGATCATATATTTAGAGATAGGAAGGACCTGAGTGGTTTTATAGTCTAACACCCTCCTTTGACAGATGAGGAAATTAAAGCCCAGAGATGTGACAGGGGCAAAAAGACAAAAACAACTTGTCCAAAGTCACAGAAGTGATATAGGTGATGTATGTCCACCATTCTGTCTTTAATGTTGTATAATAGTTTTGAGAAGAAAAAATGTGTTTCATCACTATTTTCCCTAATAAAGATCAAAAATTATAATTCAATATTTCACCTGAATTTTGTGGATGATTTTATTTGTTAAAAACTTTATTGTCACCCTGAATATTTTTCAATTGAATGCACCATTTTCATTTCTCTTAGTATTGTTTTTTTAATGTGATTGTTGATAGTTTGCATTTTTCTTTTCAAATCTGTTTGCTCTTACCCTTTGATCACTAATTTCTTGAGAAATATTCTCTTAGTCTTATATATTTGTGTCAATTCCCTGAACAACCTGTATATCAGAGTGTTGTATCAGTTTTATCATATTAATCCCTTCTTCATCAATTTACCTTTGCCATGGGACATCTAAAGCACTGCTTATATCAAACAATTATTCAGTCAAGAGACATTTATTAAGCACCTCCTATGTGTGCGACACTCCAATAAGCACTGGGGAATATATAGAAGAATAGAACAACCCTTTTCTCTAAATGAGTTTAAACTCTCAAGCTAAATATTGTTATTACACAAATTGAGTTTAAATGTCGCTAGCTCTCCTCCATGATTTAAAATGTTCTCTAGCTAAGAAGATTCAAGGAAAGAGTTTGTGTGTGCCATAGTTTGTGCAGTGCTTTGTGATTTGCAAAATACTTGACATGTATTCTGTCATTTTATCCTCTCAACAAATCTGGGAAGAAGATGCTATCATCCCCTTTTTGCAGATAAGAAAAGTGAGATAGGTAGAGTCAAAGGTATACATTTAGTAAATGTCTGAGGCCAGATTTTATCTCAGGGCTTCCTAATTATAAATTATTTGCTCAATCCATTCTATTACTTGCTACATTACAAAATAAAAAGTAAAGTTCTTAAATTTCATTGTAGGTGCTTTGGTTCTCTCAAGAGATATGTTATCAGAGCATGAGTTCTAGTAGGCACTGCCAAGATACAATAACTTTGCACACATGGCTAGTGTTGGGGTGCATGATTGCAGGATGAAGAACAGCTCAGGTAAGTTTAGGGATACTTTTTTTTTTACTACATTGATCACAGAGCAGTGAAAATTTTGGTCATGAAAATTCTGTAAAACTTCCTTATCAAGCACAGAAAGAATGATGTGTACCTTAAACAAATTTTACCTACACTGATTAAATCATGGACTCTCAGAGTATCACTGGGTTAATCCTTCCCTCCCCACCCTCTCTAGTAGAATATCCAGTCTAGTAGAATGTAAACTAGTTGAGAGCATAACTTTTTTCTATGTTGTGTCCTTGTATCCCCAGCACTAGCCCAGTGTCTTACTCATAATAGACATTTAATAAATACATATTGATGAAGTCAATGGAATGAACATGTGAGTAAGCAGATAACCAAAGGCTTCATATGTGTAACCTAAAAGTAAATTGATTATTCTTCATGATTCAGTTTGGCTCCCTAAATACCTTAAAGCAATTGATCAATTTCAGTCCCTTTCTTGTTTTTTGTATTGTGCCATTTCATTTAAAAGATGTTCATTACTTTCCAGGTTCCACATTCAAGCAAAGTGAGGTAAAGTGAGTCATACAAGGTCATAGACTAAGAGATGGGAGTTACCTGAGTGATTTCCTAGTCTAACACCCTCATTTTACAGATGAATAAGTTAAAGCCTAGAAATGTGAGGGGGGGAATGCCTAAAGTCACAAAAATTGTATAGGTGATGCATATGAGATATAAGATACATAAAACACCAAAACCTATAGTACAATATAATTATTCTATTTTGTAACCAGGTATATTAGTTGATGCCATACATGACATCTGATAGTTATTTAAGTACTATTTCTATAAAGTCCATCAAAAATGGGAAGGGTAACATGGTTTAGAAAAAGAAAATGAATTTTAAAGGACCATAAAATGACACAAGAGATAGAAGACTAGTCAAATCTATTTTCTCATTTTTTACTTTAAAAAATATCTTTAATTCATGGAATGAAACAAGCATTTCCATAAAATAGTGCAATAAAAAAGATGATTGCATATGAAACTGTAAATCTACAATGTACAACTTGTTATTGCTTTTGAGTATACAACAAAATTATCATGTGAATTTCTTTTTTTTCTTCTCTTCCCTCTGCCTTAGAGATGGCTACCATTAGATACAAATAAATGTATGTATGTGTGTGTGTATGTGTGTGTGTGTGTGTGTGCATGTGTGTAAAATTATTCTATACATACTTCTATTTTTCCGTTCCTTCTCTGGATGCAGACAGTATCTTTCTTCATATGTTCTTAACTTATTCACTCAAAGTCATCTTAAAACAATATTGCTATTACTATATGCAATGTTCTCTTGGTTCTGCTCATTTCTCTTTCATTATTTCCATGCAAGTCTTTCCATGATTTTTTTTCAAAAATCATTGAGCTCATCATTTTTACAGAACAGTAATATTCATAACAATCATATATCACAACTACTTCAGCCATTTCCCAATTGATGAGCAATCTCTGCACTTTCCATTTCTTTGCCACCAAGAAGAGAGCTGCTATAAATATTTTGGAACATATAAGTTCTTTTCTTTTTTTTCCTAATTATATTTCAAAGTAGACCAAGTAGTGGTATTGTTGGATCAAAAAGTATAGGCAGTTTAGATCTCTTTAGACATAATTCCAGATTGCTCTCCAAAATGGTTGTATCAGTTCACAATTCCACCAAAAATGAATTAGTGTCTCAATTTTTCCACATCCCTGCCAACATTTGTCACTTTTCCCTTCTTTCATTTTAGCCAACCTCGCAGACGTACAGTGATATCTCAAGGTTGTTTTAATTTTCATTTTTCTAATTAATAAGGTTGTGGAACATTTTTTTCCATAACTGTAAATTGTTTTGATTTCTTCTTCAGAAAATTATCTGTTCCTATCCTTTGACCATTTATCAATTGAAGAATGATGCATATTCTTATGGATTTGACAGAGTTCTTTCTATATTTTAGGTATGAGACCTTTATTTGATAGCATCTTTATTTTTCCCCAGTTTTCTACTTTACTTCTGATCTTGACTACATTTGTTTTATTTGTACAAAAACATTTCAATTTGATGTAATCAAAGTGATCTACTTTACACTTAACTTTGTTCTCTATCTCTTGTTTATTCATAAATTGTTCACCCATTCATGTCTGATAATTAATATGTTCCGTGTTCTAATTTTCTTCAAAATCTCTCTTTACATGTCAGTCATATACCCATTTTGACCTTATCTTAGTAAATGGTATAAGATATTTGTCTATGCCCAGTTTCTGCCTTGCTACTTTTCAGTTTTTCCAACAAGTTTTACCAAATAATGAATTCTTATCCCAAATCTTAAGTTTTTGGTTTCTCATTTGATAAGTAGATTTTGTTATAATCTCATAGTAAATGAGTAGACTATTTTTTTTGTTGCTTTGTTTGTTACTAAGTCATTAAATCATTCTGGTCATGTGAGTTAGAAATTCTAAAGGCATTGAACCCTATTAATTTCACATTAAGCAGAAGACCACTGATTCCAGTAATATATCACAAAGAGAAAATATACAGATTTAAAAATAATAATGTTTAATTGTGGAAAGACAATACAAACAGAAGACAGTAACACATCGTCCCATTCCTTCTAGGTATTTTCTATATTACTACATTAGTTTACTTAACAAATATGGGACTATTGATATTAACTCATGGCTGTATGATAACGTGGCATCAAGCATTTGAAAGGAGCCAGTATAACCTTGAATCAAGTTCCATCTTTGAAGCTGTGCAAGCATGGGCAAGTGACAGTCTTTCTGAGCTTCAATAAACTCTTTATAACTATTCATTGTAGACAGATTGAGACCTGCTGCTTTGTAGAGGGAATTTGCCTAATGATGAAATAACAGGTTCCTGACATATTTATGTGATGATAAATATATTTGGGAAATATTTATCTAGGGATGATAATACAACTTCTGTGATCTCTTTTCCTTGACATCAATATTATCATGTTTATTTGAAATATTTTTCAGACAATTTCAACTTTAAATGATCCTGCCCAACAAGTCAATGCTCTATTCCACTAGCATAGCGTCCCCATCCCATTTTTACAATGAAGAAAAAAATCCATTTTCTCATCTCTTTACAGGGGCTAGTTTATCCTGCCCTTACTATCAAATGTGTAATGTGATTAGAAGGTATCACAGAAATGATCTTTGCTATCATCTGTGAAGAGAGCTCCAGAAGAGTGAAATTCTTCCCTTATATAACTCATAAGTATATATTTTCTAACTTTATAAAGCATAGTATCATAGGTAACTATTATTGACACACAGAGATGGCAATGATTTCCAGAGTCACGTAGTATCAGAAACAGGATTTTAACTGAGTTATGCTTCACTCTATACATTGCTTTATATTCATAACACTACTTATCCCAGAAAGAAATTATCATTTAGCAAATGACAAATTCATACCATGAATGGGTTGTGATTTTCACTGATGGAGGGAATATCCACAACATCCCAATGTAATTCAATAAAATATATGAAATGTCCACTATGCTGCATATGTAGACAATAACGCTGTCTTTGATGTATATACATCTTACTAGAATACTAATATCCAAGATCAATGGAAGTATTTTAGAAGAAATTCATATTAAGAAATCTAATTGATACTCAACTAGAAGGAAATGTTAGGAAAACTTATTTTTTTTTTGTTTCTACATGATTCTAAAATCTTTAGTAATTTCAGGCTATTACACATGCATGCACAGAAATCAGTCTCAGAAACTGTGTTTGCATAATGCTAAACATCTGGATTGATTTAATATTTATTTGAAGTGATAAGATGTATCATGACTATTCAGGCACAAGTTACATCACACAGATATCTACACACACACACACACACAAGACATTTATCTGCTGAATATCCAGCAGAAATGTTGGTTAAAATATTTTTATAATTTCATAGACCATCAGAT
The DNA here is from genome assembly GCF_900497805.2 of Vombatus ursinus. Taxonomy (NCBI): domain Eukaryota; kingdom Metazoa; phylum Chordata; class Mammalia; order Diprotodontia; family Vombatidae; genus Vombatus; species Vombatus ursinus. The sequence goes on along the minus strand of NW_020954600.1, from coordinate 9,350,633 downwards.
CATAGTTTTATAAGTGGAACAACCTTAAAAGCTAGGTTGCCTAACCTCTTTGTTTTACAGACAGGCAATCAGAGGCAGAAAGAGCAGTAACAATGAATTCAAATACTGGTACAATTCTTTCTTTATATCTACTAGTCTTTCCACTTTACTAACTGTATATCCTTTTGCTATGTAGATAAGTTTCCATGCCTCTAAAGACCTTCTGGGTGTTTCAGTAAGTACTGTCTTTTGATTCCAGTTCTGTCTGTGTAACCCCATATCTTTCCAGTCATCTATTGTGAAGTCTACATGTGCATAATTATGTTAAGGCCATCAATGCTTTCCATTTTGATCAGACTTTATAAGTTAAGAAGGACTTTTATACAAACTATTTTATGCTCTGTTACCAATTCCTTGAAGGTAGCAAGTGCATATTTATTATTGTAGTTTATTTTATATAATAAATAATTAGACTCTGGTTCACCATTTTGGAGTGAGAAAGAATGTTACAGGTCCAGTCACATAATAAAATCATCTGATTTTACAAACAAGGGGTGAACAGAGGGGTTCAGTGCTACGACTAATGCCATACAGCTAATGTGTGAGTCTTATGGCAACTGGGATCCTTAGTCTAAGGATCTTGCTTCTGCTGCTACTGTTGCTATTACAACCACAACCACCACTAGCACCATCAATACCAGCACCAACACTATTGCTGCTGCTGCTGTTATAGCACATAAACACACAAAATAGATTTATCATAACATCTCAGAATTGGAAGAGAGCTGAGAGATAACCTATTCTAAAATACATCAGAAGAACAATCTACTTTACATGGTCCTCTTGTAAAAAAAAAATCCAACCAAAACCTCTCTTCCTAAACCGTCTCTTCCCACTTTAAGATACCCATAATTATTAGGAAGTTTTTGTTTTATTTACTTTACCACCCCGTATGTTAATTTTGCAGTTTAAATTGGAGGAGGAATGATTAGAAGCTGGGAGAATTAATTAAGATATTGTATTTGTCAAGAGAAATGATAATAAGGATATAAATTAAAGACTCATATTTTCCCATAAGCTACTCTCTAGCTATCCTATTCTTTACTTATACCTGTACTCTACTTGTACAAACTATTTTTTTTTTTGTGAAACCAACAAGTGAACCTAACTTTATTTTGTTAGATTTATTAGATTTGACCAATCATTCAAAGATCTTTTTGGGACTGTTATTCTTTTTAACCAATGAATTAATCAATTACGCCTCCCAGCTTTGTGTGATCTGCAAAATTGAATAAGCATTCCAACTATGCTTTAATCTAAGTCATGGACAAAATTGTTGAAAACAAAAAAAAAGTCAAATACATGTGTGCTATATTTCAACTTTTAGTTGTAGGAACATACATCTCCCTGCCAGAGTGGTATTAAAGGCTTCCTCTCTTCTTTTGCAGTCCATCAGACAAAGATTAGCTTCCCAAGGGTCAAAGAAGTTCAAATTGGGATCAAATCTTGCCATTTTGAAGTTAGTAACAGATAATCTCATGAACCAGGCCTTAGTTTCACTGTTAGGGATAAAAAAAGGAATCAAGTTGTAAAATGAATTAGGTGCTAGGGTGACAGTGGGTCACCAAATGTATCCATCAACCCCACCCTTCAGCAGCAGCCCCCCAAAACTGGTTCTTCTATGATATTCCTTCTTGGGCTCAAGTGCTTTCCAGATCACTTACTTATATTTCTTCTTCAAGTCTCAAGGTCTGGCCAAACTTCTTCCCTTTCCACACTGAAAGTCTCTTGGTTCTTAATCTGTATTTCTCTTCTTTTCTCTTTCATCTAAGAAAGAAATTTAATATCCTAGATTTTATATTATAACACTATTTCTAAATCAGAAACCCTTCTTTTAATATTTTCTAGTGGTCTTCTCTAAAGGAAACAATGTAAAACACATATGGTATTGGGATATCCTCTTATTTTTCCCTCTAAATGTCTCTGTCAACCCCCACTTTCCTCTCCTTATTCTTTTCCTCTCTCTCTCTCCCTTTCATTACCCAATCAAGGAGGGTTTGAGAGGGTTTGGTTATCTGCCACTGGAAAGAGTTTAAAAGAATAATCCAGGGGGAGAGTGAGAAGCAGAGATGTGTTGGGGTGCATTAACACCAGGCAGGACAGTCAGAGGATATTGAGGTTTATATACAAGTTCATGATTTACAAAGTTCTTTCCTAGCAAAAACCAATTCCCTGAGGTAGGTAATATAAGTGAGGTAAATCTCCCCCAACCTTTGTTTTTCACAGATGAGGATGTTAAGGATAAATGCAAGTGTGTGAATTGATTTAAAACAAAATAACTTGAAAGAGGAAAATGATGTACACAATGACTTCAAAAGTAGAAACTAAAAGAATGATTTAAAAAGTTAAAATTGTGGAATTTTCCTTTTTTCGAGATATCACCAGCATTTAGTACAGTTCTTAGCATGCAATAAGCTCAAATAATCCTTACCAATGATAATGTTCTCAGCTGGACCTAACTCAATCTAGTCCCCTGGTAGGTGCAATTCAATATTGGAACCAATTCTAACATTAATAGGTCACTCAACAGTACCTATGCCAGCAGAAACATATCCACAAGGTATTGAAGACACCTTGAATTGGTTCATCTGTGCAAAACTCCCTTGCCTCAATTGCAAATCATTTTCCATGAGTCATATATCAGGAAAAGCACTTAGAGATTTTCACAATGTGTTTATACTCAGGTAATGTCAACTCAGAGTGATGTCAACAACCTAAGTTTTAAATCCCTTTTGTCAAAGGCACTGAGTCTCTAGGATGGCCTCAGTATCTTCTAAGGAAAAAAAACTAGCCTAACTTTCAGAGAAGCAGGAGTTGATGATGGTGATGATGATGATGATGATGATGATGGTGGTGTTAATGGTGTTGGTGAAGATGATGGCCATCAATTTTGTTTTAAAGAAAATATCAGTGAGTGGGCTTGGGTCATTATGTATATAAATTATTGTGCTATAAAAGCAAAAGGCACCCCATAAATAATTTTAAGGAAAGAAAATACAAGTATTTGTTTTCAGATCACACAACTAGCAGGTGGCACAGTAAAAGACTCAAATCCAAGTAGGCTTTCTAATGTTTTGATGACTTTACCACTACAGCCATTTGGTGGCCAGAAGAAATATTTGTTTTTTTGCTTGTTTTTTCTCTTAGATCCTTGACTTGGAGTGCTGACTGAGAAAGGAATAGCAGAACAGATCTTTACCATGATGACCTTTAACTTTTATGAACGTACTATTCTAAAAGTCAAGAAAGGAATCATGTAATAATAGATTTAGAGTAGGGAGGGTGTTTAGAGCCAGTGGAATACCAGGCCTTCACTTAACAGATTAGAAAACTGAGATCCAAAGCAGTGAAATGAAATAAACAACTGTTTATTAAGTGCTTTCACCATGCCTTGCATTGTTCTAAGTCATAGGGATACAAAGAAGCTGAGAAAATGTCCTGTTCTCAGGGAGATACCCTTAATGAGGGAAGACAACTTGCAAATGACTATTTACAAACACAATATGTACAGGATAAATTGGAAATAATCACAAATAGAAGACATTCACAGTTAGGAGGATCAAGAAAAGGCTTCTTGTAGGAGTTGTGATTTTTATCTATGACTTAAAGGAAGCTAGCAAAGTTAGGAGACAGAAATGAGTAGGGAGAAAACTCCAGACAAGCATAGTGGGAAGTTATTGGAAATACCTGGAGTCTGCTCATGGGATATCTATTGAAAGGAACATGAGCAGGAAGTAGGCAAGTGTCACTATATCACAGAGTACTTGAATGGGAATATGATATAAGGATATTGGAGATTTGGGAAAGGTTCATGTTTTGAAAGTCTTTATAAACCAAGCCAAATATTTCTATTTGATACCAGAGGTAATAGGGACTATTGTAGTTTACTAAATTGTACAGAAGAGTAGGAATGAAGAAAGTTGACATGATTGATGCTAGATTTAAGAAAGAAACTTTTGACAAATGAATAAAGGATAGACTGTAGTAATGAAACACATGATTCAGGGAGACCATCCAGAAGACTTTTTATATAACCCAGGCATGAGGTGAGGAGGTCCTCTAAGAAGGTGGAAATGCCAGAGAAGACATGTACAAAATATATTAGGAAAGTAAAATACCCAGGACTTAACAACTGATGTATATAGAAGAAGAGGAGAGGGGTGAAATGGAGTAAGAAGTTGAGGAGGACTCTTAGGTTATGAGCTTGGATGACTGGGAATACTGTGGTACTCTGTGCATAATAAAGAAGTTGGAAAGAGGAAAGGGTTTGGGGAGGAGTAAGATAATGTTTTATTTTTGAAATGTTGATTTTAAGATATCTCTAGGGCATCCAGTTCAATATATTTAAAAAGAATCATGCATGTTTGATTTTCCCAAGGTGACACAGCTAGTATTTAGCAGAAATAGCTAGCTTAACTAGGTTCTATGGCTTCATGCCCCATTCACTTTCCGTGGTAACATGCTGCTGCTTCTGGGAGTCATTGTTCTGTAGAGTGCAACGCCACAAATTCTGGTAGTAGCATGTTTTTTTTTTTTTCCTATTTCTGTCTTTCTCATTTTCTGAGTTCTATGGGAGGGACATGAATGGATGGGGACAGAAGGAAGAAAGGGATAAGTCAAAGGACTGATTCATCATAAACCACTTTTAAAGTAATGTAGAGTGTCGATGCTTAATTGAAACAGAAGAAGAGCATTATTAATAACAGGTTCCTTTCCTAAGACATTAAGGGTTTCAAAGTGCCACTGATTAACATATGGGCTCATTGATTAATATGCTAGTTGCAGGAAGGTAGAGTTTCTGTATCATGGAAGATGCTTCTCACAGTGGAGCCAGACTAAGAATCTAGGTCATGTGCACAGCATCAGAATGGGCCTGTCAATTAGACATGATACCTAGTGTTGGCAAACATTTGTTCCATCCCTGCCTCCCTTTAAGTGGGCTACTTCTAAAGTCTCTATTGGAATATAAATCATGACACTGGCTCACAAGAACTAAAGTAGGCTTGATGTTTGTTTCATTTAATCATATTAACAAAGGAGGGAGGGGATAATATAATTTTTTTTAGGCACTCTGCTAGTCTACTTTGGTTTGTGAAAAAGATGTGTTGCTGAGAAATAATGTGTATGTCAAAGATTTGTAAAGCTAGCTAAAGTGGATGGATTACTTTAAAGAACTCCACAGGTACTTCTTTCAGAGTGTGAGGCTGCACCTGAAAATTAATCCATTAAATAAAATCACAGAATAGGGAAGAAGCTGAGAGGCCATTTGGTCCACCTAATGTCAGACTCAGAATCCCCTATCCAATAACCCCAATAAGTGATTATCAAGTCTTTGTTTGAAACCCAATAGCAAGGAACCCATTAATTAACTTCCAAGCAATCCTAGCATAATTTTGTACAGTTTTAAAATTTAAGAAATATTTATTTACTTAAAGTACTTCAGAATTTCTGGGTGGAGCCAAGATGGCAGAGTAAAAACAGTGACTTGCTTGAGCTGTCCCCCAAACCCCTGCAAATATTTCTAAAAAATGGCTCTAAACAAATTCTAAAGCGACAGAACCCACAAAAAGACAGAGTGAAACAAATTTCCAGCCCAAGACAACCTTGATGGTTAATTGGAAGAGTATATCATGCTGGGCTGGGAGATGAGAGCAGTTTGGCATGGGCATGTGGGCCTCAGCGAAACTGGAGCAGGCCTCAGAGGACTGAATTACAGGCAGCTGTGGTGGTTTATAGACTTCTCAATCCATAAATGCCAAAGACAACTTAGAAGGTCAGTAGGAAAAGTCTGTGTCTGTGGTGAGAGAGAAGCCAGGGTCCCAGCTACATTCCCCAAGCTTAGCCCTGGGGTGCGGCTGCCTCCAGAGCTTCCTGCCCACAGATGGAGGGGGAATCAAATGGATGATCAGAAGAGGATTGCAGGGATCTCTTTATTGGTGCAGTATTCTCTTGCTTTGCCCATGCTTGGATCTGGATCACAGTTCTAGGTGGCAGTCCTGGGGCAATGAGGAGTGCTGGCATGGTGTAGCTTGTAATGGTGATGGAGAGGAAATACTCCTCACAGTTTAAAGGCAGAAAAGAGTGTTTGTGGTCACTCATAGACCAGAGTACAGGCCAGGAAAGGAGTAAACACCTTGCCCTTGATCATAGCACCTTGGAAGGACTGAAAATTTTCAGGTCCCTAGAAGTATCTCTGAAAACATCTGCACAAAACCTCCAAAACTTGGGACACTACATTCTCCACACTGGAAGCATACCCCAACCTTAAAAAAGAGTTTATAACTCAAGTTATTGGCTGGGATCATGAGCAAACCTCACAATAAAAGTCAGACCATAGAATCTTTCTTTGGTGACAAAGAAGATCAAAACATACAACCAGAAGAAAACAACAAAGTCAAAGCTCATACATCCAAAGCCTCCAAGAAAAATATGAATTGGTCCCGAGACATGGAAGAGCTCAGACAGGATTTTGAGAAGCAAGTAAGAGAAGTAGAGGAAAAACTGGGAAGAGAAATGAGAATGATGCAAGAAAATCATGAAAACAAGTCAACAGCTTTCTAAAGGAGACACAAAAAAATACTGAAGAAAATAGCACCTTTAAAAACAGCCTAACCCAAATGGCAAAAGAGGTCCAAAAAGCCAATGAGGAGAAGAATGCCTTCAAAAGCATAATTGGTCAAATGGAAAAGGAAGTAAAAAAGCTCACTGAAGAGAATATTTCCTTCAAAATTATAATGGAGCAATTGGAAGCTAGTGACTTGATGAGAAATCAAGACACTGTAAAACAAAACTAAAATTATGAAAATATAGAAAACAATGTGAAATATCTTATTGGAAAAACAACTGACTTGGAAAATAGATCCAGGAAAGAGAATTTAAAAATTATTGGACTATCTGAAAGCCATGATCAAAAAAGAGCCTAGACATCATCTTTCAAGAAATTATCAAGGAAAACTGTCCTGATATTTTAGAACCAGAGAGCAAAATAGAAATGGAAAGAATCCACCAATCTCCTCCTGAAAGAGATCCCCAAAGGAAACCTCCTAGGAATATTGTAGCCAAATTCCAGAGTTCCCAGGTCAAGGAGAAAATATTACAAGCAGCCAGAAAGAAACAATTTAAGTATTGTAGAAACACAATCAGGATAACATGAGATTTAGCTGCTTCTACATTAAGGGACCGCAGGGCATGGAATATAATATTCCAGAGGGCAAAGGAGATAGGATTACAACCAAGAATCACCTACCCAGCAAAACTGAGTATAATCCTTCAGGGGAAAAATGGTCATTCAGTGAAATAGAGGACTTTCAAGTATTCTTGATGAAAAGACCAGAGCTGAATAGAAAATTTGATTTTCAAATACAAGGCTCAAGTGGAACATGAAGAGGTAAACAAGAAAGGGAAAATCATGAGACTTATTAAGGTTGAACTGTTTACATTCCTGCATGGAAAGATGATATTTGTTACTCATGAGACCTTTGCCAGTATTATGGTAGTTGGAGGGGGAAAAATTATATGTACATACATATAGATATAGATAGACAGATAGATAGATAGATAGATAGATAGATAGATAGATAGATAGATAGATAGATAGATAGAGGACACAGGTTGAGTTCAAAATGAAGGGGTCATATCTGAGAATAAAATTAAGGTTTGAGAAAGGATTATAATAGGAAAAGGAGAAAGGGAGAGGTAGAATAGGACAAATTATCTCACACACACACACACACAAAAAAAAACAGAAAAGAAAAGGCTCTTGCAGTGGAGGGGAAATGGGGGAAGGTGAGAGGGAATGAGTGAATCTTATTCTCATTGGATTTTGCTTAAGGAGGGAAAAAACATACACACTCAATTGGGTATGGAAATCTGTCTTACCCTACAGGAAAATAGGGGAAGGGAAGGGGACATGAGAGTAGGGGCATGATAGAGAATTGGGAAAGGGGATAATCAGAAGCAAATACTTCTGAGGAGGGACAGGATCAAAAGAAAGAATAGAATAAATATGGGGGCAGAATAGGACTAAGGGAAACAGAGTTAGTTTTTCACGGCATGTCTACTATGGAAGTGTTTTGCATAACTGCATGTTTATAACCTATATTTAGTTGCTTGCCTTATCAATTAGGGTGGGTGGGGAGGGAGGAAGGGAGAAAATTTTGAACCCAAAGTTTTAAAAACACATGTTTAAAAAAATGTTTTCACAAGTAACTGGGAAATAAGAAATACAGGAAATAGGGTACAGAAATCCATCCTGCCCTACAGGAAAATTGAAGGGGAAGAGGATAAGAGAAGAGTGGGAGAGATAGAAGGGAAGGCAGACCAGGGAAAAGGGTATTCAGAATGCATGCCATCTTAGGATAGTTGTAGAGGTGAGATGGGGTGAAAATTTGGAACTCAAAATCTTGTGGAAGTAAATGTTGAAAACAAAAAGTAAATAAAAATTACCATTAATAAATTACTGGACTATCTGAAAGCCATGATAAAAAAAAAAGAACCTAGACATTATCTTTCAAGCAATTATCAAGGAAAACTGTCCTGATATTTTAGAATCAGAGGGCAAAATAGAAATGGAAAGAATCGACCAATCACCTCCTGAAAGAGATTCCCAAAGGATAACTCCTAGGAATATTATAGCCAAATTCCAGAGTTCCCATGTCAAGGAGAAAATATTGCAAACAGCCAGAAAGAAACAATTCAATCATTGTGGAAACAATCAGGATAACACAAGATTTAACAGCTTCTACATTAAGAGACCACAGGGCTTAGAATATAATATTCTGGAGGGCAAAGGAGATAGGATTACAACCAAGTATCACCTACCCAGCAAAACTGAGTATAATCTTTCAGTGGAGAAAATGTACATTCAGTGAAATAGAGGACTTGCAAGCATTCTTGATGAAAAGACCAGAGCTGCATAGAAAATTTGGCTTTCAAATAGAAGACTCAAATGAAACATGAATAGGTAAACAGGAAAGAGAAATCAGAAGAGACTTATTAAGGTTGAGTTGTTTACATTCCTGCATGGAAAGATGATATTTGTAACTCATGAGATCTTTGTCAATATTAAGGTAGTTGGAAGGAAAAAAATTATATGTATATATATATACATATATGTGTATATGTATGTTTATATATGTATATATATATGTCTATGTAGTTAGATACATAGATACATAGAGGGCACAGGGTGAGTGGAAGATGAAGGGGTGATATCTGGAGAATAAAATTAAGGGGTGAGAGAGAAGTATACTGGGAGGAGAAATGGAGAGGTAAAATGGGGTAAATTATCTCACATAAAAGAGAGAATAAAAGGCTTTTACAGTGGAGGGGAACTGGGGGAAGATGAGATGGAATGAGTAATCTTATTCTCATTGGATTTGGCTTAAGCAGGGAATACCATACACACTTAATTCACTATGCAAATCTATCTTACCCTACAGGAAAATGGGAGGTGAAGGGACAAAAGAGCAGGGGGATGATAGAGGGGAGGACAGATTGGGGGAGGGGGTAACCAGAAGCAAACACTTCTAAGAAGAGACATGGTCAAAAGAGAGAATAGAATAAATGGGGAAGCAGGAAGTATTAAGGGAAATATACTCAGTTTTTCACAACATGACTACTATGGAAGTGTTTTGCATGACTACACATATATAAGCTATATCAAGTTGCTTGCCTTCTCAATGAGGGTGGGGGGGGAGTGAGTAAGAGAGAAAATTTGGCACCCAAAGTTTTAAAAACAAATGTTAAAAAAATTATTTTGACCTGAAACTGGGAAGATATATAGGAAATGGGTAAAGAATTATCTCTGACCCTACATGAAAATTGAAGGGGAAAGGGATAAGAGAAGGGGGGAGATAGAAGGGAGGGCAGATGAGGCTAAATATTCAGAATGCATGCCATCTTGGGATTGGGGGAGTAATGAGGTGGGGAGAAAATTTAGAACTCAAAATCTTGTGGAAGTGAATGTTGAAAACTAAAAATAAATGAATAAATTAAGAAAATAAAAAATAAAAATAAAAAAGAGATAGTACTTCATAATGTCTACAGAGTCAGCTTTGGAGTCAGGAAGATCTAGGTTCAAATCCTGTTTCTGATATTTATTTCCTGTGTGACTATGGTCAAGTCCTTTACTCTTTCAGCGCCTTGAGTCAATCTTTAAGACTGTAAGTTGCAAAGAAAATACTGACTTGAATTGGTAGAAGAAGGTCTCCTTATCTTGCACTTTTCTTACACTAATAAAATCAGAGATCTAATCCCTACCACCTATGTGATATAAAAGTCATTTATACAATTGTAGATCATATAGATGCCTGAGCTGATGAAGAACTATCTAATCAGAATGAGGACAATTTTATATACATACCTATGTATATATACACACATATTATTATGTAATAATATATTGCTATATAATCATATGTAATATAGAATTTTCCTGATTGTGTTTATTTTTATCTTCATCAATTCACATATCACTTATCTTTTTTTTCTTTGACACATATTATACTTCTTTTGAACATCTACTTTTAGAACCCATCTTGTGTTATCTTATACACCCCCATGCTGACTGCACAGATGCCTGCCATGGAGGAAAGAGCCTCAGGTTTTCCGATATGCCATACTTTGGTCGCAGCGACCCCGTAATACAGTTGCCTTTGTCTTCACTTCTCTCCACTTCAGTTTAATGAAAAAAAAAAGTGGATCAACTAAGGTGTCCTTAAAATCTCTTCTAGTTCTAAACTTCTAGAATTCTAACTAATTAGTAGGAAAATGAAACAACTGTTGTAAGTTTTCCCTTCCTTCACTGTTGATGGTTCAATTTATTAGGATGCTGAGCTTAGCTAGAACTATCTTCCACTCTCCCAAGGAGAGTACACATTTGGAAAGCTAAGATTTACCTTTTTTTTAAACCCTAGGGTAGGAGGAAGGGAATTCTGGGCTTCAGAGAAGTCCCTGATCTGATAAAAGTTTAATGGACAAACCATTTCACTTAAAGTTCTGCTTTAAAATAACCAAACTCACACCAAAAACCCTGATTTAGTAAAAAGCTTGGCTGAAACTGTGTTTAGTGAGTTAGAGTTGGGGCAAAGTGAGCCCTCAAATTCAACATTTAAATGGCATGTTTTTACCTGCCTGAAACAATTCACAGTAGCCTCATACAAATAAAAAGAAAGATCGCCACTAAGGCCTCATATTTTAGTAATAATGAGGACTATAAATAAGTACTTTAGTCATATATTAAACTATCAAACCTCAGAACAGCTCTTCCATGTTGGTACAGAAGATTTTATAATCACCATTTTTGGGAGAGGAAAGTGATCTCAGCCTAGGGAGTGCAGTGAGTTAGCTAAGGTTACAAACTAGTTCAGGTCAAAAGAGAGATTTAAACCCAAATCTTTCTGATTTCACTTCTTGTGATCATTCCATCTACTGACCCAGCTGCCTCTAGCAGAAGAATCCATTCATAGACAAGGTGTAGAGGTGTGTCTAAGATTTCATTTTCTGTTACTAACTGTATTCTATATAAACTAGAAGCTAACACCCAGGTGAGGAAATTTCCTCTACAAATGAAACTCTACACATTCTCTGCACTTCATTGTCTTAGAGAGTTGACTAGATCATCGGAAATTTAAGTAGCTTAAATAGGCTTACACAGGCAGTATGTGTCAGTCTTCTTAGCTTCAGGGTTGACTTTTTATCTGTCACACACATTTGAACAGAGGAAATATCTTGCAATTCTCAAAGTGTTTTATGTGCTATAATAACAATAATAATGCTAATTATTATTATTATCATAATTATTAATTAATTCAAATATTTATTGAGCATTTTGCAGAGTCCTTTAATTGTTATTTTGGATGTCATAAATAGAAATAAGGGATAAATTATTCCTCAAACATTTTAGATTGTAAAAGAAGGCATAAGACATAGAAACAAGATCTATGAAATCATGTTATGAAATAAACATCACTATAAAAGTAGAGACAAATTATTGCTATCAGAAGACAAAAATCAGTTTTGATTCCTGTAAATGATGAAAGCTTCCTCAGATGAAGATGTTGGAGCAGCCTTTTGAAGAATGAAGTTGAGTTGGGGGCAGGTCATTACAAATAAAAGTGACAGCAACATCAAAGTTACAAGTGGGAACATTAGGTGTTTCTAAAGACGGAATAGTCCAGGTTATAGGTAATCTGTGGGGCAGCTAGGTGGAACAATGGGTAGAGCACTAGGCTTGGAATCAGGAAGTCTCATGCTCATGAATTCAAATCTGGCCTCAGATACTTACTAACTGTGTGACCCTGGGCAAGTCACTTAACACTGTTTGCCTCAGGACTTTATCTATAAAATAAGCTAGAGAAGGAAATGGCAAGCCATTGTAGTATCTTTGCTAAGAAAACTCCAAATTGGGTCATGAAATATTGGACATGACTGAAATGACACAACGTAGGGAATCTTTAGGGGGAACATTTGAAGATTAAGTTGGATAGGCAGGCAAGGGATAGAATTCCAGAAATAGAAAACTTTGAAGTTGGAAGGGCTTCGGAGTCCTAAATGTGTACCACTCTATATCCCTGACCCAGAATTCTCTTTAGAGCACACTTGACAATTGTTCATTCATCTTTTGCCAGAAGACTTTCAGAGAAGAGGAAACTCCTCTAATATATTAATAGCTGAATTTACTAGGTTTATTTTTTTCTCTTCCTACTTCAAAAAGTCACACTCTATGTCACACTGTAGAGAAATTAATTGTAACCACTAATCCTACCAAGTCTCTCTAATATTATTTTGTTGCTTTCTGAGGATTAATCAGGCTGTTTGACAAACCTAGTTTGTAATTTCTTGCAGTTTTTTTCCCATTTTTGATCATTTTCTACTAGCCTTTGGTGTAACAGATCCTGTTTCATTATATGTGTGAATACCCTTGAAATGTTTGACTTCCTCACACACAGTCATTATAACATCTGTAACAATCATTGATGTGATACAACTTTTGGACATTGTGGATACCAAAGAATTCAAAACATAATAACTAGTACAACAGGTGTATAAGGGATATAATCTTCCACTCAACTGACAGAGACCTCACTAGAAATTTTGAAGTCAGCTCAATCTTGTTCCATCTGGCCCATGGCCTCTATTGAGTCAGCCAATTGACAAGTAGAAGCACACACCAATGACTATTGAAGGCTAAAAATGAGTCCATATAAAATATTTTCCTGTCTTAAGTAATTTCCATGACAGTGCAGATAGATTTTGAAAGAGTGGGTCCACCAAGTTGATGTTACTCAGAGAATATTTCACAGATCTGTCATTAGCCCTGTTTAACATTTTTTTTAATCAATGACTAGGAGGGAGGTAAAGATTTTATGTTTATTATATTTGTGCATTACTTGAAGCTTAGGAGGATACCTAACATGTTTCATGACAGAGTCCAAATATAATAAATTTAAATGGGTATAAATGCAAATTTCTTTTCTTGGGTTCAAAAATTAACAGTATCAATATTGGAAGAATGACATAAAGAAAGGCAGTATTTCTGTAAAACAGGTCTGGAGACTTTAGAAAATTTTAAGGTGGATGTTAGTCTATAATATGATATGGCAGCCAAAAACTAATGTTCCCTTTGGTCTCATTGAGTGGTCTAATAGGCAACAGTATGATTTGAAAGTGAAATCATTGTATTTGAGGCAGTAAATCTTGGTTAGAATCCTGCCTCTGCCACTTAGTACCTGTCTGAATTTTGGCAATTCTTTATAAAATAGAGTTTGGTGTGCTTTGTGTAGATGAATGTCTGGCTTCTGTGTATTGTATAGAATTTGAGTGTTAGAGGGAGACAGAACTAAGGTAAAAGTGAATCACACAATTCCTATCCTACTTTCTTCTCTCTATATATTTTTTCTTACTACTTGACTTAAAAAGGTTGGGCTTGTGTGTATTTGGAAGTGAATTCAAGTAAAAACATTATGTATTCTCTGGTATTTCTTTCTCTCTCCTGTTTCCTACCTTGGATGACCTGAAACTAGATGGATATGGCACAAGCTCATTGTGCTCTCTGCTGCTTTCTCCACCATGTGGTGTCCCCAAACCAAGTACTAATTTAATATATTAATTCCAGAACAATTCCACCTCCCCAAAACACTTAGCGAAGAGAAGACAATTATAGACATTTAAAAACCTATTTATCAAAACATAATTATCAAATTATCAAATAGAATAATTGAGAAATCATATAGATTCACTTTGACAGAACTAACACAATAAATGGCACTCTTTGACCATGTGGTAAGATGAAATGTTAGCTCAATTAGGGAGAAAATGAAATGACTCGGCAAGTCTACCGTCAGCATTTTCTAGGATTGTATTTACTTGGAATCAAGGAATAGCTAATTCCATCAATGAGGGATGTCATTAATTCTGAGTCCATGATGAGATGCCCCTAATTCTGAGGTACTGACTTTGTCTGCATGAGGTTTCCTTACTAGCCATTTGAAAGTTCAACCTTACTTTCTCACTCTGCTCACTTTGAAGGTCCCTTCTATTTTTCCTTCTCAGAAGTCTTATCACATGTATGTATCACTAAAAGCTTAGAAGTCTCTCATTAAATCAGCTCACTCCAGGTACCCCATATGGGAACGCCATGCAGGGAGTCGTCCCATTTCTCTTGGGAAGCAATATTGAATTTACCCACTTTGGACCATAATTTTCTTACTTGTAAAATAAGGAAAGTTGACTAGTTATTGCCTATGGTAGAATAAAGAATCCTGGCTGTTTAGTCAAAGAACCTGATTTCATATCCTATATCTATTTGATACTTGTTTACTCACATTGGACTTTAAGCAAGTCACTTAAACCCCTGGACTTAATTTTTCCCCATTGCTGAAACGAAGAGGTTAAACTACATGGCCTCTAAGTTCCTTTCCAGCCCCAGATATGTTACTCTGTGATCTCAGAGGTTCCTTCTAACTCTATGTCTATGAGGTTACAATAGTCTGCCAGAAAAAGAGAGGCAATAGTCAATCTACACTCAGTCCTAGTTGAGCTGTATCTGTTCATATGCTACACATGTTCAGTTCAGTGCTCACATTTTAAGAAAGATATAGCTAAGTAAGGGTAAGTCCAGAAAAAAAGAGCAGCATGGTGAAAGTATTGGAGAACATGCAATAGAAGGATTATATTTCCAATCCAGTGTTAGATTGGGAAAAAAAAGTTAGAAAATTTTGAACGAGGGAAATTGTAGAGGATGGGGGAAAAAGATTTAGAAAGCAAAAAAAAAACTTACATTATTTTTGTTGTTTTTAAATCATATTCATTCATTAATATATCCTCCCCTCTTCTTCTTTGCATCATTCCTCTTAACAAAAAAATAATTTTTTTAAATAAATAAAAGCAGTTAAAATCAGTCAAAGCATCAACCACATAGGGAACTCTCTGAAATGCTCTGCACATATAGTCCTCCATCTTCACAATGTAGGAAAGGATATACATTTTCTCAACCTATTTCTGGGGTCAAACTTGATCATCATTAGACAGCATTCAGTAACCACCTCTGTTGGTCTCAGTTTCTTTACCTGTAGTATGATGGGGTTGCACAAGATTGCAAAAAAGTCCATTATAACTGTAAATCTATTATTTTTCATTTATTGTTGCTAAAAATCAACTTACTAACATCTATAGGACAAAATACAAATGCTTCATCTTGGTATGAACTCTCTTCATAACCCAGCTTCCACTTATGTCTCCACTTTTATTTCTTTCTCACTACCGACTTTCACTCAACTCTCTGTTCTAGCTAAATTCTTCTAATTGTTACTCCCTTGACTTAGCTTCACATCTACAACACCTAACTTTGGAAATCAACATAGCAGGCTAAAAATGAATTTTGTTGAATTGATTTGAATATTGATTTTTCCACTGAGCAACATCAATCTATTTGGATGACAGATTCAAAGACTAAACATCATTAGTTCTGAGTTACACAATTACACTGCTTTTGTGCAGAAGAAAGGGCATTATTTGGCAACCTGCCGCCCCCTTACACCCCTGATTGGCATTTATGGATATGCTTCTGCCTGAAAATGAGCCACAAAGGTCATGTTTGTTTATCCTATTATAAACTATTAGACTATGTCAACTCTCTGGCCATGTCCACATCTTCAATTACATCTTCAAATTCCACACACACCCTGAATCCAACTCCAGTTTTTCCTTATGTTCTGTCTTCCTCATAAGTTAGAAAGAGGCAAAAATGATTGGAGAATATAAATTATTTCGTTTTTTTGGTCAACTTTTTTGATGGAGTTCAAATATATAATTTCTCTTTATAAGGAATACCTAGTGCCAATGATAGATTGTTAATTTTTCTGTAAGTTATAATCTTGGAGAAATGTCCAGGGTATTAAAAGGTTAAATGAAAGACTGCATAAATGAATGAAAAAGTATGTATTAAATATCTACTCTAGGTCTATCACTATATGATTTGCAGGGGATTAAAAATACTAAAAGTGCATAAATTACTGCATCCATGGAACCTACAGAGGTAGGATGAAGTATATGTAATGGTGTAGGAGCCAGGGGAAGGAGTCTGAGCAATCACAGGGCTCTTCAGAGTACCCTAAGTCAGTAGATTGCCACATTATTTCCAGCTGCAGTGGAAGTATTCATTTTATTATTGTCCCTGGGAAGAGGTAGAAAAGGGTTGAGGGAGGGGGTTAACTCATGGATGAAGAACAGATGACAAGATTTCCAGGTAGGTCCTAAGCTCCTAGTAGATAGTTAGATGTGATATGAAGCATGTTTTGAGGCCTTCTAGATATAGGAAGGAAATAAGCATTTGTATTGTGCCTACTATATACCAGAAACAATGTTATTTCATCTTCATAAATCTTTGAGATAGGTACTGTTATTATCCCCATTTTACAGTTGAGGAAACTGAGGCAAAAAGAAGAGCAATGACTTGCCCCGGATCACACAGCTAGTAAGTGTGTGAGGCCAGATTTGATTTAAAGTACTCCTGACCCCAGGCCTAGAACTCTATTGAGTGTGCCAACTAGTTACTTGGGTAATGTAGAAAGTTATATAGATAAAGTGAATTTAGATGAGTTTGCATTCACCAGCTCTGTTTTAGGGCAGAGCCTCAGAACTGAGTGGATTAACTCCCATAGGCAAAGGTGGGAGGCATGGCCTCTGGAGAAATTGGCTCATGGTCACACAGTCACAGCCTGGATTAGAGGCAGGCAGCATATTAATTTAGATTGTCCTAATTATCAGGACAGGCCTCTTTGTCCTTTAAATTGTCTCCTGTTTGATTCACTACCATTGGCTCATTTATTTTATCCCTCTGGGACTTAGTTTCCCCACATATTAAATACAGGTCTGGACTAGATGGTCTCTGAGGTCAAAGTGCTTGCTCTTTTAGTTTCAGGTTACTTATGCTAAATATGAGATGATTATATACCCTTATTTGGTGTCTTGCAGCCAATACCTATCAAAGACAATACCTATCTCCATGCATTCTATACATGTATTCAGCCTCAATACAACCTGGTTATTAATACTTTGTATTTTTGTTCAGAGATGGTGAAGGGTATTTCTCTTTCAAGGAGAAAGAAATCCACAGGCATTTTCTATCTCGTGATAATTTTTCTTTGAACATCACTATCAGGGAACAGGTCTATGAAAGGCTTCTTAGAAGTATCTCTGACCCTTAAAGCCAACACAGAAATCGAATTTATGTTTACTGCTCCTAAACAACTTTCTTGCAATTTTTATCAGTTCTCATTGCATCTGAAGTCTAGTCTGGGGGGTTGAGGAATGCAGTACTGGACAGATGAGACCAATTTAAGCTAAAGGTCAAATATTTTCAGATTTATGAATAGGCAATTAAGAATATATTTGGGGAGATCAGATGCAATGGGAGTCATTGAAAGAATTGAAACACTATGGGTTGTTTTCATTTTTAGGATTTTGCCTAAGTTTTCTGAGTTCTCCTGAGATGATAAAAAAAATATGATATTCATTCTGGTAGTTACAATTGACCTAATCATTGCAATGTAAGAAATCCAAAGAACCATCAAAATGGAGATTATTGGAGCTGGTAGGGATCCTGAGCATCATGATGTCAAACAACCCTCATTTTATGGATGGCAAAAATGGAGGGAAAGTGACTTTCCAAAGATATCAGAAATATTGAGTATACATATTGAGTATATGAGTACATATATATGTATATACATATATGTATATATCTATGTATACATATATATGAGGAAACTGAGGCTCAGAAAGGATAAATTTAGACCCTATGCTAGTTGCTTGAGAAACAAAGCTGATAACAAATCCACACCTGCTCTCACAGAACTTAGAATTCAACTGAAAAGATACAACATATGCTTAGATAAAGAGATACATAAGATAATATGTGAATCACAGACATGGAGGTTAAAGGGACCTTAGAAGTCCTTCATTTTTTTCAGATAAGGAAATGGAAGCCCAGTGAGATTAAAGGACATCCTACTATGGTATGTTTCAGAGCCACATTCAAACTCAAGTCTTCTGACACCAAATTCAGACCACTCTCTCATACACTGTGCTACTCATGAAAGAGTTTAGGACTGGGAATATAGGATTCTAGATTCATGGCATAGAAATAGTTGAAGTTATGAGAATAAAAGAACTCTCTGAAATATAAAATGGAGAGAGAAAAGGCAGAGGTAAGAATATGAGAGAAGTCCCCCCCCCAAAAAAAACTGCGCATCCTTAGCCTAGTATGTATATAGCATGGAATTATAAAATGTAAACTACATGAAGGCAAGGGACATTTTGATCTGTCTTTGCAACCTGTCCACCAGGTATAATTCCCCAGTAACATTAAATGCTTAAAAAACAATCATGGAAATGAAATAAAGGGATGAGTTACAAATATTAGAGTAGTTGGCAACCATAAAATGTGAGGGAAATGGAAGCTTTTGTGGTAGAAATTAATAATGGAAAATTACTGTTGCTTTGCTATCAGCTCTTAACCACTCAATCATGTGCACATGCACACACACACACACACACACTTTGTTATGTGGTAGTTGATTCTCTACCTAATGAATTGAATCCTCTGGTTTTCTTTTCTCTGTGAAATCCTAGAATGGTTAAGCTAACAGTAAACCCTGATTTGCTTAAGTCAGGACAAGTCAACAAGCATTTATTAAGCTCTTATTTTAAGTTCAACACAGGAATTGTGTTCATTGTTGTAAGACAGAAACTGAGTGGTGGCTTTTATTTGCAGGGAATTGATATCCTGTCATTTCACCACTCTGCACATTGTGTTTATGTTGCACAAAGCTATTAGGAAGTTAAAGTCTCTGGAGAAACTGTGCTGTAATATAAACAATTGTTTTCTTAAAGAAAAAAAAAAGATTAATCTTGGCCTGAGGAGTTTGTGGGGTAGGGGGTCTCCCTATAGTTTAGGATTTGAAGATGATATGGTATAATAGAAAGAGAGTTTATAGAGGCAGAGATACTGAGTTCTGCATATGGATTAGGTACTTACTACCTGTGTAATCTTAGGCTCTGTACCTCATTGGGATTCAGTTTCCTCATCTGTAAATGGTGAATTAGATGGTGGTGTGCTACAATGGAAAAAGTGAATTCAAACATAGATTCTTCCATTCACTTGTCCTACAGCCTTGAACAAGTCACCTTAATTATTTGAGCATAAAGAACCTTTTGATCAATTGCTATGGAAAAACTAGTTGATTCATTCAGTGAGTTTGCCCATGCTAATCCACATCCTGCTGGACCTAGAATTTGAATCCCACCTCTGATATTTCCCAGCTGTGTAATTCTATACAAGTCACTTCAGTTCTTTGAGAGTTTCTTCTTCTGTAAAATGGGAAGAACAATGATACTTATGAAACCTACCTCACAGGGTATTGTAAGGCTTATATGAGACAATGCATGTGAAAGCACTTTGCTAATCTTAAAGGACTCTATGAACACTTGCTATATAAAGACATTTTTTTTTCTCTTCTCCATGCAGACACAGCCCAAGTGAAATAATCAGATGTGTTAATAAGCTTGCAAAGTTGGTTTGGCTTCGAGTTATATCTTAAATTGGTCTCCAAATGGCTTTATTAGATACTATTTTCTTTTTTTCCTTTTCAATCTTTTCTATAGCCTCAACCCATGAGGTGTCAGAGAGGGTAAGTTCATTTTCAATTTCAACAGAATTCCTTTCTCAAGACTAAATCCTACTTAGGAACCTAAATTACGTTTGCAAATGTTGTAAAGAAATATAACACCATCCCCAAATTGTTGCATTTTATTTCCCCACTGATAGCAGTTACCAACTCTTCACATAACCTTCATGACTTTTAAACAACAAGAATGAAGAAAATAACAAAAATCAATTTATCACATGTATACCCAACATCCACATTTGATAACAAAGGATGACCTGGACCCTTGTTTAAAACATACACACACACACACACACACACACACACACACACACAAAAAAAAACCAAAAACACATACACAAGATATTCTGGTACTCTAAAGCCTTTTTTTAAACTTCTTTGCAATTGAATTAGGGCAATGAAGAACAAGAATTGATTTTAATATTAGTCAGAATGTAGAGATTAGCTATATTCAAAATGGTCTATATTTCCACGGGTTAGGGTTTGACTGTTTTGATAAAGTTATAAACAACTCTGTTTTGGATTAGTATTAGAAATAAGTGGGGTATGTGTATGCGGGGCAGAAGAGAGAGATCTTAATCTTTTCCCTTTGACATTTAAAATAAATAATAGGCACAGAAAATAGATTGGTGGCATCTTTGGCAGAATGTTCATAAACATATTCCATTGTCCCATTTCTCTGAATCTTCACCTCATACCCTTCAACATTTCATCAGCTAGCCTTGGGTCATCATTGTGAAATGTCACTGATTCCAGCTTATGAACAATTCTACAGTCTAGATGCTATGGACTTACAAGGGTTGTTCTATTTTCTTTTCCTTTTACAAAAGAACAGTGGAAGAAAATGTCTTATTTATCTTTTTTAAAATAAGGTTTTTGTTTTCATTTGCTTTTCCAGGAATATGCTTCAATCCCATACTGTCATTATGGTGATGTAAGGCCAAAGACACTTTTAAAACTATACCCACATTGTTCTAAGGATTTTATAAAACATTATATTTATATTAATCTGCTTGGTAATAAGGTTTACAGAGCAATTTAGATACATTTATTTATCCACCAATCAATCAACAAACATTTTCTGACAAAGTAGTACAGATAAACAACAGAAGGACAGTCTTTGCCCTCAAGGTGCTTATATTTCACCAAAGGAGATAATAGGTACTCGTATAAACACAGAAAAATAAACATAATATGGATACAACCTAGGTCTAGGTGATAAGGCATTAGAAGATCTGTGTGTGGTGAGGGTGTGGGGACATGTGAGCACTGGGGACAGGGGTTGAATAAAGGCTAGAGATCAACAATAGAAAGTACCTTATGAGCTTCTTGAGGGCAAGGACTATTATTATTATTATTATTTGCTTTTCTTTTATCTTTTATCTTTATCTTTATTTTAGTACAGTACCTGATGCCCCCCCCCAAAAAAAACACAGGCACTTGATAAACGGTTGTTGAATTGTGATTGATTTGATTCTTGAAGAGAACCACAGATTCCTAGGTGAAAGTGAGGAGAAAGACAGAGTTGGCCACACATGAGGGATAAACATTGGAAAAATGGTGACTGAGGGATGGAAATGTCTTTAATATTATCATCTTCCATTTTACAGAAGAGAAAACTGAAGTGCAGGATGATTACATGACTTACTCATGTTCTCACAGTAAATGTTAGAAGCAGAATTTGGAACCAGATGTGCTAAATGGCTAGTATTCCTAATTTTTCCCATTGCCTTACTTGTAATGTAGACTGAGTAGCCTCAATCAATAGAATTAGAATGGTAAGTATAAATGTTAGGCATGTAGGATTATAGATGTAGTCTTGGAAAGGAACTTGTTTCTCATTATACAGGTTAATATTGGAACGAAAAAGAGGAATTTAAATCTATGATTTGGGGGGGTTAGGCACTGGTCATCATAGGATTACATGTGGTTTGAGGAGGGAATGTGGAAAAGAGAAAAGTAGGAGCAGGCAGTTATCCTTCAACCTCCCAATTCCCAACCCCCTTCCTTATTTTCAAGACAGCCCACTCCTATGTCCAGGATACCTCTGTAACACTGAGAAAGTGGTTATGCTGCTCTCACAAGCACTTCATCTCTTAAATATAGTGACCTTGATGGGGTTTAGGGGTTTAGGGATGCTGGGACTCTAAAATCACAATAAGCAGATCCTGCCCAAAAGAATTTGACCCAAGCCTTCTTTCAGTCAAAGACAAGGTTTATTAGAACATCTGTCATATTGGGCAGACTCTTAAGGAGTCTGAACATTAGTGAGCTAGTTGCTAGATTCTAAGAATCCAAGGACCTTAATGGAGACAAGATGGGCCTTATGTACAGAAAGACTGTGGAAGGGATCTAGGAGTGGCCAAGTAGTTTGGGGTGACGAGAGGAGGGGTCTAAGGAGGATCTGGATGGGAGTGGCCAGTAAGCTGGGGTGAACAGAACTCCTAGGACCTGGACTATGTGGCCAAGGGAGAATGGAGCCTAGCTCATATTAAAGGTGGGAAATGGCCTTGGGTCATAGGGAGGTAAGACATTGGAGAGCTAGGCTAGATTAAGGGTAACAGAATTGGGAGATTGTGGCTACAATTTCATTGTAGCCACAATGAAATGTCAGTTGATGGGATCATAGCCTCAGATGAAAGCCAGAGATTTGACCATGTGGGAAAGCCCAAGGTTTTTCCTTTCTGGGGTCCAGATCCCAAACCCATCAACCCTTAATACTTATCTTCCCTCTCCTAATATCCAGAGTCACTATATGGACATTGCTCTTCCTCTACGCTTTATAGAGTTTTCTGAAGCACAAGAGAAAAAAGAACTTCCCCTCATAGGGCCTAAGCAGAAGCCACCACCCTACTGGGATGGACTCCAGAGACAGCAGGAATAGAAGCAATGAGTACAATTGTCCAAGAAGTACCTTTAAGCTTGAAAAAGGGAAAGATTTCCAACAAATTAGAGCTACACTGAAACAGAATGGTTTGGTTTGGGAGGCTAAAGGTGACTGCTCCCTGGAGGTAATCAAGCACAGGCCAGATGACCAATTATTGTGGATGTTTGAAAGGAGGTTCTTTTTCAGGTATGAGATGGATTAGATGACAAGTGAGAACCCTTCTAGGTCTAAAATTCTATTTTCACAGCGCGCGTGCACACACACACACACACACACACACACACACACACTATACATCCAGACTGAGAACAAATTCTGAAAAATAAAAAAAAGATATCATGTTGTAGTGTGGATCTTAGAGTTCTTTATAGGCCCACTGAGAGACAGACAACAAAAGGACCAGTAATAATATATGATTCGATAGCCAGGAGATGCTTGATTTTATTGCTATGCAGTGCCATCTACTGGTCAGTCTAGAAGGGGAAAAAATGACTCGATATCATGCCAAGAATGAGGGGCTAAAAATGATAAGAAATCATATTAGTGCTGATTTACTTTAGAGATGTGAAAAAATTCAGAGATTGCCCTCTACATGTGCATTTATCTGATTTTCCTAGTGTTTGAAAAGCAGCTCTGGTTGATAAATTAAAGAGAGTCTATTGTTGAAATAAACTACAAAATCACAGATAAATTATCTTAATTGGAAAGAGTTTGAAAAGCATGAGTGCTAGAGTTCTAAAGTCCTTGAGAATATAGAAAGCAATACAACTAAACTGGGAAGAATCATATAATGTCTAACATAGAATATCAGGACAGGGATTAACTTAGTAACTCAGGATGTTGCAAGTCAGAGCTGGAGAAGACCTTAGATTTTAAGAATATGGAATGTCAGAGATGGAGGGGACCTTAGACAGTGGAGAGCATGGGATGACAGAACTAATAGGGTGCATGGGATATACAATTTTAGAACTGGAAGACGTTTTAGAACATAGAATATATGGTTTGACAAAAAACTTTAGATTAGAGAATGTAGGATGTTAGAACCAGGAAAGATATTATTATAAAGGACATAGAACTCTAGAAGGAATTTCAGAACAAGTTGAATAGAATATCATCACCAGATAAAACAACAACAATAACAAAAACTTAAAACAAAGAAGATAGAGTGTCAGAAACGGGGAAGCTTTACAAGATAGAAAATACAATATCAGAATTTTAAGAGTATCAGACCTGGAAGGGATTTCAGAACATAGAACATAGGATATCAGAGGTAGAAATATCATTAAAACATGTAACAGACTGAGAGGGCTGCAATGAGACAGAGATTGATTCACATAAACAATTCGTCTTTAAAACAGAAATGACAATAGCACCTGAAATACTTCCCTCACAAGATTTGTCAGAGACTACAGTGAGGTAATGCCTGGAAAAAGTGCTTTGCAAACCTTAAAACACTATGCGTATGTCAATTATTACAATCTCCTTTCAGCGCGTATAATTTTAATTTAATTTTAATGTCAGATGTCATGTGACATTTTCCCCAATTAAGCATTTGTCTTAAAACTCATACCAAGACACTTTTTCTATGCAGTTGGTACAAAGACAAAGGAAAACAGAGGACAAATTGAAATTTATAGTCACAATGAATATTTTGCATTCTGGTGATAAAATGAGAATTGTGTGTTGAAGGACTTTCTTCAAAACCCTCAAAGGGTTTTATAAACTTTTAGCAATTTTTATAGCTACTACCCCATGATGGTATTGTTACTGGCTTTCGAAGAGAATGGTAAGATATCTAGGAACTAAAAGGAGTCACTCAGTGGTATGGCAAATATCATAAAGCCTTTTCTCAATTATGTTGCTGGGCTACCATCCCATCCAAAACACACTGCCTTTATATTAGACAAAATCCAATTGAGTATTTGGTTTCTCAGAATGAGAAAAAAAGAGAACATACCATGTGATTGTAGTATGCACTGACAGTCCAGATTTGACTCGTTTCTTTGACCTAAATACAACTTTATTTTCACTTTAACATAGCCCATAGGAGATTAAAGAGTCTTAAAAGGATAACTCCCTTATCTGAATCAAAGAATTTTAACAGGTGTTTTTAGGGATTGAGGTTTGTAAGGCAAACTACACCGAAGGCAAGAGTCAGTAAACATGTTCTAGGAAAGTTATTTTATCATATGAGAGAGTGAACAAGGTGTGCAGTTAAGAAGAGAGATGTGTACTGGGGGAAAATTGGTGAGTATATATTATTGCTTCCTATGTTAACTACTTGTTCTTGCCAATGAGGCACTAAAATCAGTTGTTATTATGTTACTCAAAGAGTATAGTCAGTGTATTCAATCCTCTCTAAATCCAGTGTCCTTGGATATAGCCTCCATCACCCTAGCTTAGTTAAGATTTTGGTGACTCCTGTAACCAATAATGCAGTTTATCTCATAGGATATGACAACTGATCAAATCAATCAATAAAAAATCCATTGAGTATTTATTAAATATCTACTACAGTTCTGACAGTCTGTAAAGTTCTGGGCTGCAATGATAAAAATGACATATTTCCTTAACTCAATTAGCTTATGCTCTATTGTGAGAAATATATGAACACACAAAGATATATATGTTCATAAAGCATAAGCAAATATAAATTTAATACAGGGCAGTTTTGGGTAGTGGCAGAGATACTTGGGCGAATGTTTAAAACTGGTGCCCTGTGGTGCAAAGTTTCATGTACATGAAACACCTTTTCTTCCTGAAATCTTTGATACTTTTAGTACCCCCACACACACCTTATCTTCTTTATCACTCACTTCCCGACTCTCTCCCCTCTGATTACAGTTTTTTTGGGCATTGGATCTCAAATTGTCTCAGTCTTCTCCCACAGTGGGCATTTCACAGTTCAGAAGCATAGGTCTGTGCCCTAGTTGACTTTTGGGTTGTCAAAACAAGCCCCAGCTGGATACTCTGCTCCTTCCCTCAGGCTTGGTAGAGTGTTACACCACTACCCACATGTACAGTGTCCTGATTTGGTAACCCATTCTACTCCTTCTCTTCCTCAATTCTCTGGCACAGCACCAGCACTTCAGAGCCTGCTTTCTCTGGCACTGATGCTTCTGGGTTGCAGCCCCTGGCAGGCTTTTGCTTCTAAAGGGTCATGGCTCTGAAGCAGGCTTTTGAGGCCCGAACAAACTTCTGCAGTCCAGAGATGGGGTCTCTATGATACTAGTAAGAGGGAGGAAGTATCAGGGTGCAGGGTGGGTTTCATTTAAGCCTGTATCCTCACTACCAATAGGAGAGGTGGAGGAGGGGTTCTGAGTAAGCTCAGGGTCAGTGAACATCAGTCAGTTTCTGAGTTTGGGAAGATTATTTTTAAACTCTTTTTAGATTCTGGGTACCCTGGACCATGGAAACCGCTGAAGTTACTTTGTCTTTCGCACGTAATCTGTTGTTGAAAGGTATGAGAGTTTTTGAGAGGTCACAGAGTTCACAGAAAATGTCTAATCCACCATCTTGTTGCTCACTTCACCTGTAAATCCATACGACACACTTTTAAGTTTAAGCCATATTAGTAACATTTTCTTCATCACTTTCTTAAGCCTAGAAAATCAATAAAACAATAAATCATGCCCTGATTTGTATGTAGCATTTGTGGTTTCAGAAGTATAAATGCCAACACTGAAAATCTGCCAATAAGCTTTCATGTGGTTATTTAAGATGTCTCCAATGCAGCCCTGGGCAAAGATACTCAAACCTGGAATGACCAGTAGGAGTCATTCATGTATATGATTACTCCAATCAACAACGATCTGCTCTTTCCCTTAGATGAATCAAATTTAGAGTCTGTGCTGCATTTACTGAGTCAGTATCATAAAGACAGTTGTCACAAAAACAGTCCTTCCCCCTACGTACAACTGAAAGTGTATTTTTATTACATACACAAGATCCCCAAGGCAAGTAGTCTCAAATTTATAAGAAAATGATTAATTTATTGTAATAAAATAGGCACACATATAGAAATCATGTGACAAAGGGATACCTCAAAACTCCTAATTATTGGATATCCTGGTCTTCCTTTGGAGAAGCTTCATAAGTTTCCCCTTAGGTAAAGGTCTCTGCTGGGTTCCTAGCTTCATACAACCACTTGTCTCCATCATTAAGGGTCATAATCCCTGAATCTGCCACTAAAATCTGGTGACTTTTCTTTTTTTCTAGTGGTCATTGCCATTGGCTTTTGGTAGACCCAGCTACAGAATCCAGGCAGCAGTGACACCTATGATGGTGGACCTTCTGAACTCACACAGTTTCCTGCTTCAAGGAAGCAGAAATAAAAACTCCAAACAGTACATTCTTTAGGTGTTTTCTGGAGTATTTTCACCACTAGATTGATGTGCTACTAAAATACATCATTCAAAACTGTCTTGGTTTGTTCCATATAAGCCTAGAGGTGTGTCTAAGTCCTTCTTCCAAGCATGAGATGTTTCCAGTGTGCAGTCATCTCCTTTTATCTAAGGATCCAAGGCCCCTGTGGTCATTACAAATTGATTAAGGGATGACTCATAGATTTCAATTTATTGATTCAATCTAGCTATCTGGGGATGGAAACCTCCCATCCTTATGTATGACATATGCTTCAACCTTAATTGCCTACTTCTCTGCTGAGAAGAATGTTTGCTGTATTTGTTCTCCAGTCCAGAGATTGATCATTATAATTAAGGTTTTATTTTACTGGAGATGTGGTGTATTTGTATTACTATAATCATTGTGTTTATTGTTCTCCTGGTTCTGCTTTCTTCACATCAGATCAGTTCATCTATGTCTTCCTAAGTTCTTTTGAATTTTTCATGTTCATTTCTTCTGACTTTACAGTAATATTCTATTGCATTCATATGCCATGGTTGTTTAACTATTTCTTGATCAGTGGACTTCTACTTTGGTTCCAGTTCTCTTTCTCTATAAAAAGTACTCCAATGGGTATTTTGATATGTATCAGAACTACCTTTCTGTCTTTGGTCTCCTTAGGGTGGATGTCAAATAGTGGATCACTTGATTTTCTTTTAGAAATTACCCCAGGTAATTTTGTTTAAGGTATCATTTGAATCAGAATTCATTATTGACTAGTGTGGAATTATAAAAGGTGTAAGTATACACACATACACACAGGTCTGTGTGTGTGTGTGTAGGGGTGTGTGTGTGTGTGGGGAGAGAGAGAGAGAGAGAGAGAGAGAGAGAGAGAGAGAGAGAGAGAG
>NW_020954600.1:9236662-9322256 GCF_900497805.2 Vombatus ursinus | reverse complement strand
AGAGAGAGAGAGAGAGAGAGAGAGAGAGAGAGAGAGAGAGAGAGAGATCTCTATCTACCTATCTTTACTTTGGAAGTAGTTCAGATTCTATGTCTTTGCCATAGACCACTGGCCTATGGAAATGCTTTTGCAAATCTCACAGCTAACTATTCTTGGAAGCTTCTCAACAAAATTTCCTATCAAGTCTCAGCTATAGCTCATTTTAGGAAGCGGATTTTTTATAATGGTGATGGGATGAGAGGGCTCCCCATAGTATCACAGAATCACATGGTTGGAAGGTACTTCAGATGCTATCTAGTCTGACTTTGTAGCTTCAGTCTAAGCTCCCCTCTATTCTAGTTGCTCTTAATAGAATTATAGACTCATAGACTCGGGAAATTAAAAGAAACCTACCTCAAAGCCATCTCATCCAAAATACATAGAAATCCACTTTACAACATCACTACTGAGTAGTCAATACATCTCTCCTTGAAGATACAAAATGAGTAAGAAATTACCACAAAGCAAGGAATCCTATTTTATGTTGGACAGTTGTAATTTTTAAGATGATTTTTCAATGAAAGAGCTGAAACCTGCCCTCTGACTGTTGTGATCTCTGGGGTCAATCAGTATAAATATACTCTTCCATCTACGTGTCAGTCTTTGAAATATTTGAAGATAGCTATCATGCCCATCCTCCCCAAAGTCTATTTTTTGCTGGTCTAAACAAACCTACTTTCTTTTTTATTAGTTTACTTTTATTAATTAATTAATTTTTAGTTTTCAATATTAATTTCCACAATATTTTAAGTTCCAAAATTTTCCCCATCTCTCCTCCCACCCCAAGACAGTGTGCATTCTGAATAGCTCATCCCTCAATTTGCCCTCCCTTCTATCACCCCATTCTCTTATCCCCTTACCCTCCTATTTTCCTGTAAGGTAGGACAAATTTCTATACACCATTGCCTGTATATCTTATTTTCCAGTTGCACATAAAAACAAATTTTATCATTTGTTTTTAAAACTTTGAGTTTCAAATTCTCCCCCTTCCACTATCCCCACCCACCCCAATTAAGAAGGCAAACAATTCAATATAGGTTATACATTTGTGGTCATGCAAAACACTTCCATAACAGTCATGTTGTGAAAGACTAACTATATTTCCCTCTATCTTATCCTACCACCCCATTTATTCTATTCTCTCCTTTGACCCTGTCCCTTTTCAAAAGTGTTTGCTTCTGATTACCCCTTCTCTCAATTTGCCCTCCCTTCTATCATCCTCACCACTCTTATCCTCTTCCCCCTAATTTTCCTGTAGGGTAAGATAGCTTTCCATACCAAATTGAGTGTGTATGTTATTCCGTCCTTAAGTCAAATCTGATAAGAGTAAGATTCACTTATTCCCTCTCAAGTCTCCCCTCTTCCCTTTCATTGTAAAAGCTTTTTCTTCTCTCTCTTTCTCCTTCTTCCAGTCTCCCAGTACTATATATATATATATATATATATATATATATACATATCTACGTCAATATAGATGTAGATATATATAAATATCTGTATCTACAGATATTTATACCTGTATCTATATATGCATACTATATATATATACATATATATAGATATCTATATCAACATATATCTATATCTATACCTATATATGTGTAGATATAGATATAGATATAGATATATATGTATATAGATATAGATATAGATAGATATCTATCTATATATTTATCTATTTATATATCTATATACATATTTCCATCCAACTACCACAATATTGAGAAAGGTCTCATAAGTTACAAATATCATCTTTCCATGTAGGAATGTAAACAGTTCAACTTTAATAAGTCCTTTATGATTTCTCTTTGCTGTTCACCTTTTCATGCTTCTCTTGAGTCTTACATTTCAAAGTCAAGTTTTCTGTTCAGCTCTGGTCTTTTCATCAAGAATGCTTGAAAGTCCTCTATTTCAATGAATGTCCATTTTTTCCCCCCAAAGGATTACACTCAGTTTTACTAGGTGATTCTTGGTTTTAATCCCAGCTCTTTTGACCTCCAGAATATTATATTCCATGCCCCTGAACCCTTAATGTAGAAGCTGCTAAATTTTGTGTATTCCTGATTGTGTTTCCACAATACTTTACTTGTTTCTTTCTGGCTACTTTCAATATTTTCCCCTTGATCTGGGAACTCTGGAATTTGGCTATAACATTCCTGGAAGTTTTCCTTTGGGGATCTTTTTCAGGAGATGATTGGTGGATTCTTTCAATTTCTATTTTACTCTCTGGTTCTAGAATATCAAGGAGTTTTCCTTGATGATTTCTTGAAAGATGATGTCTAGACTTTTTTTTTTTGGTGAGGCAATCGTGGTTAAATGACTTGCCTAAGGTCACACAGCTAGTACATGTCAAGTGTTTGGTCTGAGGTCAGATTTGAAGTCAGGTACTCTTGACTTCAGGGCCAGTGCTGTACACACTATGAGACCTAGCTGCCCCTCTTTTTTTTTTGTCATGGGATTCAGGTAGTCAAATAATTTCTAAATTATCTCTCTTGTATCTATTTTCCAAGTTAGCTGTTTTTCCATTGAGATATTTCACATTGTCTTCTGTTTTTTTTTCATTCTTTTGGTTTTGTTTTATAATCTCTTGATTTCTCATAAAGTCATTAGCTTCCATTTGCTGCATTCTAATTTTTAAGGACTTATTTTCCTTAGTGAATTTTTGGACCTCCTTTTCAATTTGGTCAATTCTGCTTTTGAAGGCATTCTTCTCCTCACTGGCTTTTTGGAACTCTTTTGCCATTTGGGTTAGGCTATTTTTTAAGGTGTTATTTTCTTCAGTAATTTTAGGGTGTCTTTTAGTAAGCTGTTGACTCATTCTTTTTCCGTGGTTTTCTTGCATCACTTTAATTTCTTTTCTCAGTTTTTCCCTCTATTTCTCTCATTTGCTTTTCAAAATCCTTTTTGAGCTCTTCCATAGCCTGAGACCAATTCATATTTTTCTTTGAGGTCTTGGATGTAGGAGCTTTGACTTTGTCTTCTTCTTCTGGCTGTATGTTTTGATCCTCTTTGTCACCAAAGTATGATTCTATAATATGAGTTTTTTTTTTTTCCTTCTGTTTGTTCATGTTCCCAGTCAATTACTTAACTTTTTAACTCTTGATAAGGTAGGACTCTGCTTCTAATGTGCAGAATGTACTGTCCCAAGCTTCAGGGGTTTTGTGCAGCTGTTTTCATAGATACTTCTAGGGACCTGTAAATTTTCAGTTCTTCCAAGGTGATATGACCAAAGGAGAGGTGTTTACTCCTTTCCTGCCATGTGCTCTGGTCTATAAGTAACAACAGGCATTCTTTTCTGCCTTGGAACTGTGAGGAGATGCTATCTCCACCACTTGCCATGAGCTATGCCATGTCAGTTCTCCTCCTTACCCCAGGACAGCCATGCAGGACTGTGTCCCAGATCCAAGCACAAGCAAAGCAAGGAAGTCTTGCTTCAGCACCAGCAAAGAGATCCCTGCAATCACTTTTTTATTTCTTTTGTCTTTTTTTTCAGATTTTATTAATTTATTTATTTTTAGTTTTCAACATTCACTTCCACAAGATTTTGAGTTTCAAATTTTCTTCCTATCTCATTCCTCCCCCACCCCAACATGGTGTGCATTCTGAATATGCCTTCCCCTAATCTACCCTCCCTTCTATCTGCCCCTCCTTTTATCCCCTTCCCCTTCTATTTTCCTCTAGGGCAGGATAGATTTCTATACTCCATTGCCTGTATATCTTATTTCCCAGTTGCATGTGAAAACAATTTTTAACATTTGTTTTTAAAACTTTAGGTTCAGTGGCTGAACAAGTTGTGGTATATAAATGTAATGGTATACTATTGTGCTATAAGAAATGATGAACAAGCTGACTTCAGAAAAACCTGGAAAGACTTGTATGGTCTGATGCTGAGTGAAGTGAGCAGAACAGGAAAACATTGTACATGATAACAGCCACATTGTGTGATGACTAATATTGATAAACTTAACACTTCTCAGCAATTCAAAAATGTAAGACAACTCTAAAAGCCTCATGATACAAAATGCCATCCACAAAGAAGAAAGAACTAAAGAGTTTGAATGCCGATCAAAACATACTATTTGCTATTTTTTTTCTTCTGTTGTGTTTTGTTTCCTCTTTCTGGTGGTTCCTCCTATTGGTCCTAATTCTTACTTACAACATCACTAATGGGAAAATAATGTTTAATAGGAATGTATATGTATAGCCTATATCAGATTGCATGCCATCTAAGGGAAGGAGATGGGGAGGGAAGGGGAGAAAAAGTTAAAACTCAAAAACTTATGGAAGTGATTGTTGATAATTCAAAATAAATTAGTAAAAAATTAAAAAAAAACTTTAGGTTCTAAATTTTCTCCCTTCTTCCCTCCCCACCCATCCTCATTGAGAAGGCAAGAAAATTGATACGGCTGATACTTGTGTAGTCATGCAAAACACTTTGGAAGTGGTAGTGTGAAAAAACTAAGTACATTTCCCTTATTTCTATCCCAGCCCCCATTTATTCTATACTCTCTTTTGACCCTGTCCCTCCTTATAAGTGTTTGCTTCTGATTGCTCCTTCCCCTATTCTGCCTTCATCTCTATCATCCTCCTGCTCTTTTGTCCCCTTCCCCCCCTATTTTCCTGGAAGGTAAGATAGATTTCCATACTCAATTGAGTGTGTATGTTATTCCCTCCTTAAGCCAAATCCAATGAGAATAAGATTCACTCATTCCCTCTCACCTTCCCCTGTTTCCCCTCCACTGTAAAAGCCTTTTCTTGTCTGTTTTATGTGAGATAATTTACTCCATTCTACCTCTCTCTTTCTCCTTCTCCCAGTATAATCCTCTCTCATCCCTTAATTTTATTCTCCAGATATCACCCTTTCATCTTCAACACAACCTGTGCCCTCTATCTATCATCTATGCATCTATATATACATATACTTTTTTTCCTTCCAACTACCCTAATATTGACAAAGGTATCATGAGTTACAAATATTTTCTTTCCATGCAGGAATGTAAACAGTTCAACCTTAATAAGTCCCTTATGATTTCTCTTTCCTGTTTACCTTTTCATATTTCTGTTGAGTCTTGTATTTGACAGTCAAATTTTCTATTCAACTCTAGTCTTTTCATCAAGAATGCTTGCAAGTCCTCTATTTCACTGAATGACCATTTTCCCCCTGAAAGATTATACTCAGTTTTACTGGGTAGGTGATTCTTGGTTGTAATCCTATCTCCTTTGCCCTCTGGAATATTATATTCCATGCTCTGTGGTCCCTTAATATAGAAGCTGCTAAATCTTGTGCTATCCTGATTGTGTTTCTACAATACTTGAATTGTTTCTTTCTGACTGCTCACAATATTTGCCCCTTGACCTGGGAACTCTGGAATTTGGCTACAGTATTCCTAGGAGTTTTCCTATGGGGACCTCTTTCAGGACATGATTGGTGGATTCTTTCCATTTCTATTTTGTCCTCTGATTCTAAAATATCAGGGCAGTTTTCCTTGACAATTTCTTAAACGATGATGGCTAGGCTCTTTTTTGATCATGGCTTTCAGATAGGCCCATAATTTTAAAATTATCTTTCCTGGACCTATTTTCCAAGTCAGTTGTTTTTTTCCATGAGATATTTCACATTGTTTTTTATTTTTTCATTCTTTTGGTTTTGGTTTACACTGTCTTGATTTCTCATAAAGTCATTAGCTTCCAATTGTTTCATTCTAAATTTTAAGGAAATATTTTCTTCAGCGAGCTTTTGGACTTCCTTCTCCATTTGGCCAATTTTGTTTTTTAAGGCATTCTTCTCCTCATTGACTTTTTGGACCTCTTCTGCCATTTAGGTTAGGCTATTTTTTAAAGTGTTATTTTCTTCAGTTTTTTTGTGTCTCCTTTAGCAAGCTGTTCACTAGTTTTTCATGATTTTCTTGCATCACTCTCATTTCTCTTCCCAGTTTTTCCTCTACTTCTCTTACTTGCTTCTCAAAATCCTTTTTGAGCCCTTCCATGGCCTGGGGCTGATTCATATTTTTCTTGGAGCCTTTGGATGTATGAGCTTTGATTTTGTTGACTTCTTCTGTTTGTATGTTTTGACCTTCTTTCTTACTAAAGAAAGATTCTATGGTCTGAATTTTTTGTGCAGTTTGATCATGATCCCA
Organism: Vombatus ursinus; assembly: GCF_900497805.2. Taxonomy (NCBI): domain Eukaryota; kingdom Metazoa; phylum Chordata; class Mammalia; order Diprotodontia; family Vombatidae; genus Vombatus; species Vombatus ursinus. Next base: position 9,316,080 of record NW_020954600.1, on the reverse strand, counting down.
GCCAATTACTTGAGTTTTAAACTCTTTGTTAAGATAGAGGTCTGCTTCCAGTGTGGAGAATGTACTGCCCTAAGTTTCAGGGGGTTTGTGCAGCTGTTTTCAGAGATACAACTAGGGACCTGTAAATTTTTAGTTCTTCCAAGGTAGTATGATCAAGGGCAAGATGTTTACTCCTTTCCTCCCTGTGCTCTGGTCTATGAGAGACCATAAGTACTCTTTTCTGTCTTGGAACTGTGAGGAGGATTCCCTCTCCACCACCACTATAAGCTCCACCACAGCAACACTCCTCCTTGCCTTAGGATTGCCATCCAGCACTGTGACCCAGATCCAAGCATTGGCAAAGAAAGAGAATCCTGCCTCAGCACAAGTAAAGAGATTTCTGCAATCCCTCTCTCTTCAGCCACTCAATTTGCCCTCAGTCTGTCAGGCAGGAAGCTGAAGAAGCAGCCAATTTCTAGGGTGGCACCAGGGACTGGATCTGGGACTCAGCTTCTCTCTCATTCCAGTCACAGACTTTTCCTACTGACCTTCTAAGTTTTCTTTGGCATTTGTGGGTCGAGAAGTCTGGAAACCACCTCAGCTGCCTGTGATTCAGTCCTTAGAGGGCTGATCCAGGTTTTCTGAGGCCTGTTTTGCCTGCCTGCCCAAACTGAACTGTGTTCCTCTCCCTGCCCAGCTCAATAAACCTTTCCAATCCACCCTCCAAGTTGTATTGGACTGGAAACTTGTTTCACTCTGTCTTTTTGTGCATTCTGTTGCTGTAGAATTTGTTTAGAGATATTTTTGCAGGTATTTGGAGGGGTTTGGGGGAGAGCTCAAGTAAGTCACTGCTTTTACTCCATCATCTTGGCTCCACCCCCACAATCTGTCTTTGATCAGCCACTTTCTTCCCCCACTGTCTATGGGCTGAGAACTTGGAAGCTGCCCCAGGGCTGTACCAAGGCTGGGGTTAGACTGTGCTCCTCTCTCACACAGGTGGGAGAGACCTTTCCTACTGACCTTCTAAGTTGTTTTTGGAATTTGTGGGTTGAGAAGTCTAGAAATCACCACAGTTGCTAGTGATTCAGTCACCTGAGGCCTGCTCCAGGTTTGGTGGGGCCCATCTTTGCCTGTGTGGCCTGCACTGAACTGTGCTCCTCTTGTAGCCTGGCACAAGAGACCTTTACCATCAACTATGCAGGTTGTCTTGGGTTGGAAATTTTTTTCACTTCTTTTTTGTGTGTTCTACTGCTCTATAATTTGTTTAGAGTCATTTTTACAGGTGTTTGGAGGGGTTTCAGGGAGAGCTCAAGCAAGTCACTACTTTTACTCTGCCTTCTTGTCTCCACCTCCTCTTCAAAACCTACTTTTTTTAAACATTTTTTTATTTTGAGTTCCAAATTTTTCCCCTCCCTCCAACCTTTCCTTCACCCACTGAGGAGGTAAGCAATATCATACACATTATGCATGTGAAGTCAAAATATATTTCCATATTAATCATGTTGCAAATAAAGCAAGAAAAATAAAGTGAAAAAAATGTTTTATTCTGCACTCAGAGTTCATCAGCTGGAGAGCATTTTTCTTCATAAGTTCTTTGGAATTGTCATGCATCCTTGCTTTGATCAGAGTTACTAATTCTTTCACAGTTGATTATCATGGCAATATTGTGGTTACTACATACAGTGTTCTTTAATTTCTTTTGGTTCTATTTGCACTGGTTCACATATATCTTCCTAGTATTTTTTAAAATCAACTTTCTCATCATTTCTTATAATACAATAATATTCCATCACAATCATATACCACAACTTCTTTAGCCATTCCCCAATTCAGAGATGTCCTCTCCATTTCCAGTTCTTTGCCACTACAAAGAATAGCTGCTATAAATATTTTTGTACTTAAAAGTTCTTTTCTGTTTATTTTTGTGGAATACAAACCTGGTAGTATTACTTCTGAGTTAAATAATATATAAGTTTTATAGCCCTCGGGGGCTATAATGGTTGGACCAGTTCACAACTCCACCAATTGTTCATTATTATACCTATTTTTCCTCAGAATTCAAAAAGTTGCTGAAGGATGGTTGTATATAAACGTCCTATAATTAAGGAGCCAAAAGGTTCTCATAAATCATTTGTTTGAGCAAGGTCTGTGAGTTACCTATCTTTGAATCCTCAATGTATACTATAGCTGCTTAATAAATGTGTATCAAATTTTCATTTGAAAAATATGAACTAAAATTTCATTCTTTCATTCATTCATTCATTTGTTTGTTTTATTACCACTGGCATAGCCTGTCAGAGTCTGAATGCAATAAGACATCAAGGAAAGATTTTAGTGGAGTGATCCCACAATAGGATGAGTTGCATGAATGGTTGCCCTTGTCATAAAATTAAGTAAATATGAAGTAAAACAGAGTAAGGGATCCATGCTTTAGTAGGGGAAAAAATTAAAGATTTCAATCAACAAGTAGTTATCGAACATCTAAGTCTAGAAGTAGTTGCCATTGTTTACTAGAAGGAATAATGGCTTTACATGAGAAGACTTAGGCAGCCCTCTTACCTCTGCCGTTTCATTTCATTATGACTTTGGTCAAGTCACCTCCCTTATTTGCTAGGATAGTTTATCTCTGTGGTCCCTTTTAGTTCTGAACCTCTCAGATTCTTATTGGATTTGATGCTTTGAGATATCACATGTGTATGAGTATCAGATATCAATATTGTCTATATGCTCTTTTTACATATTCAGATTGCTAATGTCCTTCACCACAAATTGATTGGGCCTTTAAAAGGGGCACAGGTTTTAGGTGTGCCTTTAAAAAGTTTTATTGATGTATTTGTTTTCACATTACAAACATTTACAAATTAGTCTTTCTTCATGAGAGGTCTCTTAAAACACTGTAAAATATTTAAGTAAAATTAATAATGTAGTGACTTCATCTCAATGTCCATGCAACATTTCACATATGTAGCAACCCCTCCACCTCCCTATTTTAAAAATTAATAGAAATAGAAAACTATTAATAGAAAATAAAAATGTGCTTTTCTTGATCTACCCCCCCATCTTGTTGGGAAGAAAAATAGAAAAGGAAAAAAAAGAAAATAGATTTATTATAAAAACAAATGTCATTTCAACACATTTTTAACTGAGATATCTTGATAAGTTTGCCAGATTTTATCTGTAAGTTTTCCCAGTAATTTTTATAATGGTAATAACTAATAGCACTTTAAAGTTTTCCAATTACTTTAAAAAGAGTTACTAATCTGATATGTGTCTCACAAAGTCACTACGTAGTAAGTGTCAGAAGTATCTTCATTCACTTTTTCAGGAGAAAGAAAATAAATCTTGAAAAAGTTGAGTGACACGTGCAATATCACACATTTAGTATGTTTATGGCAGGATATGAACCAAAATCATCCTCACTCAAAGGTGAATATTCTATACCTGATGTTAAATTACCTTCCGTTAAATTGCACTTAACACAGTGCCTGGCACATAGTAGGCATTTGATAAATATTCATTGAGTGACTGGTAGATAAAATGGACTTTGAACATAATAATGATGATGATGATGACAATGATGATAGAAGAGTGATATAAATCTAAATAATGTATAAATGAATAAAAATACATTGTAGATATATATGCTAAGACAGTGTTACTATTCTGTACACTACAACTGTGTGTGTGTGTGCATGCATGTGCCATATACATACACATACACACAATTGTAAGTCCTCTAAGTTCTTTAAATCATGGAAGTTTAAACTTCAAATTTGAAAGACTTTCATTTCATTTTATCATTCTTAGTAAGTATCCACATAATCCAATCATTCTAGTTGCTATGTACTCTCAGACTCAAAGATAGCATTAGAAAGGATCAGAACAAATTTAAGCAAAAAATATTGATTTCCAAAATTTTTGAAAATTACTTAGCACAGTGGCTGACAGATAGTAAGTGCTTAATAAATACTTGTTGACTAGCTGACCAACTGATGGTATAATGATGCTACACTTTGCCCCAGAGGATATACCTAGAAGCAATAGCTAAAAACTGAAAAGGAACAAATGTCAGCTTGGATTAAGGATAGATTTTCTTAAAATTGGTGCTATTCAATAGCGGAATGAGTTTTCCTGGGAGTTAGTGAATGCCCCTCATTGGAAGTCTTTAGGCTCTGGATGTATTCTTGTTGAATGTCTTATAGATAAATTTTGTGTGGGAGAGATGTTTGTTGGACTAGATGGCCAATAACATAATTTCTAGCTCTCAGATTCTATGGTTTTGCTATACAAAAAAGACACAAAAGACTGATTGTGATATAATCCGAAATTTTGACCCTTCGTAAGAGAAATTCATGAAATTTTCTACAGATTTCCATGTAACAATATTAGACAATATTGGCAATAATGACAAAGGAGCTTGCACATTATTAGGGTGTGCATGTGTGTGTGTGTGTGTGTGTGTGTGTGTGTGTGTGTGTGTAGACAGAAATAGAGATAATACAGTTATACAAACATAGATATATAGTGTCAGGAGGTTAGATATGGTTTGTAAGAAATAGTCACTACATATACAAGACTTACTAACCTACTAATAGCATTGTGGATGACCAATTTTTGCCACTACCAAAATTACTTTGAGAAGCTGAATAAAAATATATATATATATACCTTGATACCTTACATGTTAGTTCAACACATATTAATTAGACTTTTCCTATTTGCCAGGTATATGCAATATATTCAAATGGAAAGAATGTCAGGCATGAATTGAGAAGGAAAACCTGGATTTCAATCTAGATATTACCATAAATTGACTACAACTTGGGGCAGGACAAATTGCCTTCTCATCTCTAAAATATTGACTTTATTAAATTTAAATGAAGATCATATTATCTGTAAGGTTGTTTCTAGTTTGAATTCTATGCCACAATGTTGTTGTGTTATTAGGGCAGGAGGTCATAACCTTTATATTTACTTCTGAATCATATCCCATTCCAGGAGGGTAAATTGAGTCATTGGAGAATGTAATACAACATATATTCAGACAAATGTTGGGACCGATATGGAAAAAGTAGGCTTCTTAATAAGCTATTGGTGTAGCAGTGAATTGGTCCAGCCATTCTGGAAAGCAACATCAAGTTTTCAAGTCAAGACATATGAATAATTATTTATTAAGTACCTTCATTTGTTAAGTGCTAGACACTGTTCTAAGTGTTGAGAATGCAAATTTAAGCAAGAAGAGAGTCCTTCCTTACAGAGCTTATATTTTAATGCAGAACAACAACACAAAAAAGGAAAATAGAAAGTGAGGAGAAAGGAGAGAAGAAGGTACCTACACAGGGGCGTGGTAGTGAAAGAAGTCCAGACTTCCAGGAGAGACCCTGAGAAATGAGTGAGGAAGGAAATGTGACTTACTTGGGCATTTCCTTAAGAATCTTTGAGAAGAGCTAACCAATCAGAGAGACCACATTGGTGGAGGGACTTTGAGACTGAAAATAGCTCTATGCATATGCATCCTTCATGATAAGAAGATTACTAGGTAATGATAGTGGGGAAAAAAATGTCTGGAGAGAGTCAGTAAAAGAACCAGAGGAAGAAGGGACAGGAAGGGAACTCTGCCCCCAAAGCCATTAAGTTTTGACCTAGTGATGTTACTTTTTGCCTAATACCCCAAGAAGATCTAAGAAAGAGGGGAAAAGGGGCAGCTAGGTGGTGCAGTGGATAGAACACCGGCCCTGGACTCAGGAGGACCTGAGTCCAAATCTGGCCTCAGACACATAACACGTATTAGCTGTGTGGCCCTAGGCAAGTCACTTAACCCCATTGCCTAGCCAAAAAAAAAATCAAAGAAAGAAGAAAGAGGGGAAAAGCTTATATGTGGAGAAACTGTATATTTATAACAGATTTTTTTGCCTTGGAAAAAATAGCTAGAAACCAAGGGAGTTCCCACCAATTGGAGAATGGCTGAACAAACTGAAATATATTAACATGAAAGGATTCTATCGTCCTGTAAGAAATAATTCAAGAGACAGTTTCAGAGAAATTTGGGAAGGTGTTAATGAACTGATAAAGTTCAATGAACAGAGCTAGAAGGAAGATTTATAACAAGTTCATTGTGAAAAACAAACAATTTTGAAAGACTTTAGAATTCTGATCATTACAATGATCAACTATGAATTCAGAGGGCCAATGAAAAAGCATACTCCCCTTATGAGTCATATTTTTTTTTTCTTTTGGCCTAGTCAGTGTCAGAATTTTTTTAGCTTGCTTATACACATATGTTAAAAGAGATTTTTTTGTTTGTTTGTTTTTCTGTTGTCCAATGGGTAGGGGAGAGAGGAAAGGAAAGAACAAATGCTTGATAGTGAGGACAGGGGAATGGGGGAACATTTCCAGGTCAGAAAAGATTTTTTTTATCTTAAAATTCTGGTGAGCTGCAGGATTCCATAATTACTGAATGATTAAAGTAGAGAAGTCTTATGGATAGTTGGGCATGATATCTGTAATCAAGTGTTTGAAGACCTGGCATGTAGAATAAGGATTCAGTTTATTGCTTGGTTCCAGAGGGCAGAAGGTAAATGACTCATTGCATATTAAAGTGGAAAATTCATTCTGACACGGGTTGACTAGGCGGCCATTAAGAACATTTCAAACACTGAAAATCCATGATTCCATAATTAAGTAACAAAGTCCCTAAGGTTGGTGAGGCCTACCTCATCAGTCAGGGATATAGCAGAGGGAACCCAGTTCTTTTGTGTCTGTTCTTCATGGGCCTCCTAATTCAATACATATGAAGAAGGGGATGCTCCCTGAGAATTTGGTCAGAAGTTTATGATGCTTAAATTGGGCATAGGGCCAGGTTACTGACAAAATTTCTATATTGTGTGTGGTTACCTGCATGTTTTCTCCTTCATTAGAAAGTAAGGTCCTGGAGCAGCTAGGTGGTGCAGTGGACAGAGCACGGCCCTGAAGTCAGGAGAACCTGAGTTCAAATCTAGCCTCAGACCGAACACTTGACACTTACTAGCTGTGTGGTCCTGGGCAAGTCACTTAACCTCAATTGCCTGAAAAAAAAAGTGAGGTCCTTGGGGGCAGGGACCGTGTTTTTGTTTTTTAGTGTGTGTGTGTGTGTGTGTGTGTGTGTGTGTGTGTGTGTGTGTGGCCAGCACTTAGTGTAAAGCATGGAAGTAGGTGCTTAATAAATGTTTATTGATTCTTCTTTGTCTGAATGTTTAAAATTGAGGGGGGAATAATAAACTTCTAGCAGGTGCCTGAAGGTAAGTGATGAAATGTTTTGTCTATTGGCATAAACTGGACTGTAAACTAGAGTTTGAGGTCCCAGAGCCTCAGGCAGATCCCGCTAACTCCACAGTCTTGCCCTAGGTCATAAGCTTGTTCATTCTTCTGAAGAGAGAGCTAGACTAAAGCTGTCAAGGGAAGGTCCCTATGCCTATTCCCTTTAGAATCTAAAGGCCTCTAGGTCTAAAGATCTTAGGGGCCATCCAGTCCACTCCTTACCTTACAGCATCCTCATCAAAGGATAACCCAGCCATGACAGAGATCATATTTCCTCCAAAAGTAGTCTTGCTTCAGGCAGCTCTAATAATTGGCAGGGCCTATTTATATGTTTGTTGGTTTAAATCCATAAATTTATGTCTAATAGAACACTGGACTTGGAGTCAGATAGAGCTGAGTTGAAATCTTGCTTCACTTACTAGTTGTATGACTCTGGGCAAATCATGTAACCTTCCTCAAGACCCAATTATCACATTTGAAAAAATGGGGATAATAATAGTAACAACACTAGAGGGTTGTTCTTAGGATCAAATGTTAAGGTTGTTTTATAAGTCCTCAATATTGTTTATTTTGTGTTTGTTTATTATTATTCATTAATTTGTTTATTATTGAATTAATAATTATCATACCAATCAAAGGCAGGCGGCAGACAAACATTCCTTTCTCCTGCACATAGTAGGGGCTTTAAAATGAAGGGTTTTCATGGTGCTGCTTAAAGAAAATTCAATTCAACAGATTTTAATTAAGAGAAAATCATATGCAAGGCACTATAGCTCTTTCTCTCTCTTTACACACACACACACAAACATACACGGACAGCCACTACCCTTCAAGTATTTACATTTGATGTAGAGTAGCATAGATGAGACCCATACAAAGATAATAAAATCCAAAACATATTAAAATTAAACAAAATACTTTGAGAATGGAATGAGCACTAACAGTGAGTAGCGGGAAAGGCTTCTTAAAGGTTGTGGTCTCTGAACTGTGATTTGAAGATGAGGATTTTAACAAGCCTTCCCTTTAGCTACTGTCTTGCCAAGATAGACCACCCCTTTTCTGATGTCAAATGTCCTTGAGAAATCTTTCAGTCCATCACTGATGCATACTCAGCACACAGTCTACAAAAAAGCTACCTGACAAAGTAGAGGAGGCAGAAAAGTGATTTTATTCACGACTTTCAGAAATGTCCTCTTTTAGAGCATATTCTTTATTTTCAGACTTTTTGTGATTTTTCTGGAAACATAAATTATTTCAGATTAGCGAATTTGACTTGAGCAGACCCGAAAAGTCCATCACTGGTTCTTTCAAGTCACCTTCCTCCTGTGTGTGTCTGCAACTTTGTACTGCATAGATGTAATTTATACACATATATAAAATTTATACATCATTTCAATACCAAATTAAAACAGCTGGTTTGGACTTCCCAGAAACTCTGTGAGGTAAATAAATGTTGAAATATCAATTTTATGCATGGTTAAACTGAGGATCAGAGATGGGGCTTGAAGGACAGTCACAAAGGCAACCAGAGGCAAAAGTAGCAGAATTGACAATTTTTGGCTATTTGCCTCCCCACTTCAGAATCCTTCCAAATTGCCTAGGTCTTCCTCCACATTTCAGGCTTTAGGATTCCTGAATAAATACCTAAGTATGGAATAAAATAACTAAGAGTTATCCTCTTGGAATGTCTGGATTTAGTCTATTGATGTCAATATCGATGCTTGCTATGGAACCAAGGCCCAATTGTCAATTTGCTAGTCTGTTTCATTGTTTCAATTCTGCCTTCAAGCATGTTAACAGACACCTCCCTATGCATGGAATACTAACATTTTTATTAGTAGCATTTAAAATTTTCTACAGCAACTATACTATTTCTCTCGATTAGCCAACAGCTGTTAGATGTGTTTTAATAATTTTCACAGGGTCTGTGAAAATGCTGGAGCTAATTACTTATAATTTCACATCAATTTACTAATTTCCAGCCCAACAGGATGTCCCCTGTCATAAATGAGCCAGGAGTGGCTTTTAATGGCCTCAACCCAGCTGGCTGTTATGGGGGCCGAATCACACTTAATCCAATTTCAGATCTGCCTATATGCCTATATTACCCCAATGAATGAAATCTGTATTGCCTCAAAATATTAAAAACTATCATCAACAGGTATATGCCCCTTTATAGGCTAATAAGAACATCCAGAGAGCAACATTCTTTAGAGGATGATAAAAAATCAAGAAGTCTGAAATGTTTTCATAAATTCAACAAGAATCAATTAAGTACTTTGTTGTATCATAGGTACTATAAAAAATTACCTTGTAGACTAAGTCAAAGAATACTGTACTTAATTCCTGATGAGGCATTTGGTATTTCCTTAATATCTTGGAGAGGTCTTTTTTTAAATGATTTTCTCATTTCTATGTTATTTTAAGGATTATAAATACATGTCACAAGAAATAGAAATAAAATTAACAAATCACAGAGGGTACTTCAATTTGACTAAAATCAGAGCAATGAGTTGCATTTAGACTAAAGTATCTCTTATTGTAAAGTGAGGTAGGTTGAAATACAATTTGCTTGAAATTAACCTGAATAAATAACATGAAGAGTCCATGTTTAGACTTGTGGCTATAGAAATAACCCAGAGACATTAGATTCAGAGTTCAATTTTGGTTTCAATCTACTTGGTCAGAGAAAATTCAGGGATTATATAAATTAAATAAAATACTACCATTCAAACTAACTACAAATAGCTTTAAAAGAAGGCTTCAAATATTCAGTGCAGGCATGGTGTCACTCCACAAACTTATGTTCAAAATAAAACCAAATTGTCTCAATAGTTCAAGGGCAGACAATTGGAATTACATTCTTGTGTCCCTGAAAGAATTAAATACAATTTTCCACAGACTTCACTATAACTGGATTGCTCATGAGTAGCACTGCAGAACTCCATAAAGACAAAGGATGGGATTTAATGTCAACATTATTGTGTATGAAGGTCTTTCATAGGGCATCCATGGAAATCAAAAGAGTTGAATTTAAAAAGAGCTCAGAACATTTTTAGACATTAAAAAAAAAAAGATTCCCTAGATGGAAGTCATAGGCTAGTGTGGTTAAAAAATAGGAAGAAAGATAATACTCAGCCTATTCTACTGCATTTGAAAAATAATCAGTCCTACTTAGCTTCCGAAGGACTTTAGTGAGATCTAACCTGTAAACCAATAGGCTGAATTCCCCAAGAGCACCCTTTCAATTCCATTTCCAATTCTATTGGGGGGATTATTGAAGGCTTATCCTCTGATGGACAGATAAAACTAGCAGGATGTGGAGACTTACTATTTAATAGACTGGATCTAGGGTATCAGCTGCAGTGAAAATAGACTTTCAGTTAATGCAGTTAGAGAGAAAAAAAAAGAATTTTTTTTGGTTGTTATTCATTTCCCAAAGTAAGAAATTCTGTCTCCTCAATCCCATTTTTGGAGATTGGATGTTCAAAAATTCAATTCTACAAACATTGATTAATTGCCCACTATGTGACAAGCAGTGTTTGCGGCTGAGAGTATAAAGACAAAGATGGACTCAGTCCCTGTTCTCAAGGATCTTACATTCAGTAGAGCATGATATATATATATATATATATATATATATATATATATATATACACACACACACACATATACATATATATATATACACACACATACATATATATGTATATGTATATGTATATGTATATGTGTGTGTGTGCACGAGTGTATGTATATTTATATATGTATATATATGTATATGTGTGTATATGTGTTTATGTGTGTGTGTATATGTATACCAGTAGCAGAGGCAATACCAAACTATTCAAATAGTAATTTTGGATGTACCCATTGGCAATAATCTGTCTACACAGAGGCCTAATCAAAACCATTAGTCATATCATGAAGATAGTGTTGTGTAGATGGACAGCAAAGTGAAGTTTTATGCAGAAGTTAAAGAAAGTTTTGCTGCCACTTTGAGGCTACATGTTTGACTCAACATTATACTGGTTGGCAAGTTCACTTCTTAGAAGTGATTCATTTAATGGTTGTAGCTGAACCGATGGAAATAAATCTTCTAATAGCTACGTGCAGTAATTGAATGAGCATGATGTTGTGAAAGTTCCTAAGAATTTAAATGCACTAGACTTCCTAACACATAAGCATTTCAAGTCATTTTTAAGCCAAGTAAACTAGAATAGTAATTAGGAGGCATATTGGTAAAGTGGGGGAAAATGATTCTGGAGTTGGAAGAACTGTGTTCAATCAATATGCCCCTTACAAGTTCTGCGATATTGGGCAAGTCATGTCACATCTTCATGCCTCAGTTTCTTCATCTTGAAAAAGGGGGCTGGAATATGGCCTCTGAGGTCTATCTGGCTCTAGACATCTGGTCCTATAAATTGATATTGGTTCTTAATAATCCCTTGAAATATTGTAGTATGGTGGAGAGAAAAGCAGCCATGAGTTCAAATTTTGCTTCTGATCCATATTGGCCATGTGATCTCAGGGAAGAGGACTAAACATATGTTTAGGAAAACCTGGGTTCAAATCCTGCATCCATAACTTTTTAGCTGTGTGATCACGTGCAAAGCAGAACCTTCTTGAACTTCAGGTTCCTCATCTGTGAAATGAAGGAGCTGAACTAGATGGCATATAGCTGGTAGACTTTCCAGTTCAGAATCTTTGATCCTACACTCTTTTGTTTCAGAAAACCAGCCAGATTTCATCAAGAGAAGGCAGTCACCAGGATTTGCCTATGAACATCAATGAAATCACCTGTTTGTTCCAAAAATCCTTTTTTTCTCAAAACATCTTGTCTGTTATTGGCTATCATACTATTTGAGTAACTTTCATCTTTCTCAGGTGTGTTAATTTCCTTCCCCTAGTCACTTCTTAACAATTCATAACCTATTTTTTCTTCATCTTCAATTCCTCTCTGTGAGTAAAATATATTGAACACACAGATATATGCATATATGTGTGTATACATATATTATTATTATTATAATGATCATCATTGTTATTATCCCTGTGTGGCATATAGTGATAGGGTATCCAAACTCTTGTTCATCCTTCTTTCTTTAAGAGAGCCAATTAGATCATGAGGGTTATGTCTTGACTTACATGTGAAATGAATTTAAATGAGGAAGAGCTATGCAGTCATTAACCCCACTCAGTCATTGGAGTCCAGTGACAGGACAAAAGTCAGGATGACTATTGATGGTCCAGTGGGCATCCAAATAAATCTTAGCAAAACGACTACATGAAAATTGAAAACCTAGGTCAATACCATTGCATACATTCTTTATTTAGCATTTAAAATGTTCCTAGGTCCCTTTGGTTCCAAGATTTTCATCCCTTCAGGTCTTTATATCTTTTGAAATCCCTATCCTTTATACTGGAAGACTGTATGGTAGAGTGAAAAAGATGATATGAGAAGCGTCCAGCACAAAGGGATTCCCAGTAGGAAAATAGGGAAGAAGAAAAAAGTGATCAAGATGGAGATATTGATTCTAGACTGAGAAGGCCATGCCTCAGATACTTACTTCCTGTGTAACCCCCAGCTATTCACTTAACCCCAGGGGCATATTTTTTTTTCCAATGGTAAAAAGAAAGGATAGAAAATAATGATTATTGATAACCTTTCCAGCTCCAGAGCTATGATTCTTCAACATCAGAAATGACTATTTCTTGAACTTATTAGTCAAATGATTGATAAGACAGATTTGCGTATTCAGTTGTAGTTTTATATATAATGTTAAGTATGGGATTTTGCATTTATGTTACCCCATAAATTATGTTTATGGTCTGGTTTTGATTCACTTGAAATAAACTAGTGTTAGTTAACATGATTAAGTCATGTAAGATATTGATTGGAATCTTTATCTATAACTTTTCAAATATTCTGGTTTTAATGTGTAAATTTTAAATATAAAATTATTTTTTTGGAATTACATGACTATATGATTAGCTTTCTCTGAATAACAGCAATAGAGGACAAGGAGAAGAGGGATAAGCAAGAAATTTGAGAATTTTCACTAGATTTCGATCATCAGTGACAAACACATTTGGTGAAGATAAGGAAATGGAAGATGATAGCAGTAGTAATCATTTACAAGACATTTCCTTTTACTTTCCTCACTTCCCAGTGGAGTAGATGAAGTTGTTAATAAAAACAAAAATAGAAAAAAAAATAAAAAAGAACATACAAATTGAAGGAGAGAGAGAAGCCATGGGATTGGATAGTCAAATAAAACAATCAATCAACAAACATTTACTAAGCTCTTCCTATATGTTAAACATTATTATTGTTGCTGGCAATAAAAAGACAAAAATAAAAAAAAAACAGTCTTGCCCTCAATGTGCTCAATTTAACAGGGGATGGATATATGACAAGTGGAGAGATGGTTCTATTTTGATCAGAAAATTTTTTTTTGTTTTATTTTTAGTTTTGATTTGGTTCACTTTATTATGTTTTGTTCTACTTCCTGGTGTTAAACTGATTTAGCCCATATAACACTACCAGGTTAAACTCTCCATGTCTTTGTCCATAGCCCCAACATAATCCTGGAGGATATTTCATATGTCCATTGAAAACTTGCAGAACATGATGTCATAAATTGCTGGATTATATTTAGCACAGACACTATTAGAATGGAGATATGAAGGCAGGGTTGCTTCATTTTTATATTTTTCCTCTACGTGTAGAAAGTATGTGTTAGTTTTATGATTTTCACTTTTGCTAGTACTAATTCAAACAACTTCCATCATTGTGCTTTTTTGTCAGCATGCAAGAAAGGCAAAAGATTTTACATATAAACATAAAGATTGTTACTTGTAGAGTGAAAACAACAGTGCTAGAAAGCACATTTTTCTATTTAAAATTTGCAACAAACAAACAAAGTACCTTGTCCCTGGAAGATTAGAATCAATTGAGGTTTAAATGTTGTAGCTATAAAAGATAAATGATTTGTCCCCTTTGGTACACAGTTCCTTGTCATTTCTTTTTCTTGCCTTTTTTTTTAAATTCATTAATAGCATTATCATTGTCAAGTAATTGTTTTTAGTTCATAATTTAATACATCACCTTCATCCTGAAAATAAGTTATTTACTTTTTAAGGATGCTATAGCATTTCAGAAAATGCTTAATAGATTCAAGCAATGGACTAATGATTTGGACACAAATAAAATTGATGAGTCTAAAATGACCAATTTTACTCAATCACCTTTGAACTCTGACTTTTGATTTGAGAGTGAATTAATAGAAGATGAAATTAGAAAGGATGATAAAATCTTCCATGAAAACAGTGAACTTGAACTATAAAATACTTAGTTGCCAATAACCAAGAAAGGAAGAAATATTTTATAATTGTAGATGTCATGTTTATCCAAGTCAGCTGCTATAAGTGAGAACCAATTTTGAGATTCATGATTGAAACTCTTTCTACTTCCCATACAATTAAACTGGTGTTTTTTTTTCTAGTTTGAAAACATAATTTCTTAAAATGGTTTCCTAGAACTTTCCTTTCATCCATGCCTCATGGTTGATCTTATTGAGACAATCTTGGAAATTCTAAACACATCAGGGTAAGAAATTTCAATGAACACCCAAATTAAGTAACTACTTTTGTTTATCAGGAAAATTATGTCTTACTAAAATGCAACCATAGCTATTAATTATTTCTTCAGTCAAAATTTATTAACAAGAGGGTTGAAAGCAGGTGATACTTCAGTCCCATTTCCCTCACCCTACATCAGGTTCAAGGCACTTGATTGGGTTGAACTCTACCAAAACCATAGCTCATGAGCCCATGCTAGTATGTTTAGTTTTATAAAACCAACTTGAAGAATCATGTTAGTTCCAAGCTAAAGACATTTAAGAAAATAACAAGATAAGTAACATCAACCTCGCAGTTTGATCTAAGAAAGATAAACAAAATTAGGTCGTGTCCATGTTTTTAATTTCGCTCAAGCTGGGGACACACATGCACTGCATAGGAGTTGCAGTCCAGAACTGGGCCACCCTTGAGGGAGCCAGTCCAGAACTGGCTCAATTGGGGGTAGGGGGTACAGAGTTATATGCTCTTTGAAGAGTAGGTGTTCCAAAGGGGTGCCAATCAACTCTGATTGGTCAACACACTGGAAGGTGGGCTATATTAAAATAGCGGTCTCGGGGTACATGAATTAGGTCACTTAATCTTGATCAAAGAGACATAAACTTCCATATCACCTATTTTGACAATAGGGAGAATCAACATTTTCCCAGACCTGTCTGAGCAACACAATGAGCAGAAAATAGACCTGTTTAAATTAGATCTTAATGCCCTGCTGAAGAAGAAACTGGAACACTGGTAGAAAGGGGAATGGGGGGAAGCTCTGAATCTACAAGATAATGATTACTAAGAAAAATCATTTTTCACATTAATGAGAAAGTTTTCTTCCTGTGAGAAATGAATATTTCTCTCTTTTATTTAATAACTACCTATTGAAGTAAGACCAAGGTTTTTCCCCTTTTTCACTTCCTCAACCAGAAACCAATCAGTGTGGGAAATCTCTCTTAAAGATTTACCCAAGTCAAGATCTAATCAGGCAGTAAAAAAAAAATTCTAAATTTGGGGTAATGGTGCATTCTTGCTCATTGTCTTTGCTCAGGCAGGTCTGGGAAAGTGCTGATTCTCCCCTTTGCCAAGACAGGTGATATGGAAATTGATGTTTCTTTGACCAAGATTTGAGTGACCTAAGTGATGTACCCCAAGACCCTCATTTTAATATAGCCCACCTCTCATGGTGTTAACCAATCAGAGTTGACTGGTACCCCTCAGGAATACCTATCCTTCGAAGGGCATAGAAACTGTGAGCCCACCTCCATGAAGGGTTCTTTGGTTTAAGAGAGAGGGACAAATGACCAATAAATGTGTTGGCCTTATTTAAAAAAATATGATTAAATTATCCAGACACTATGTTTCTTGAACCATTTTAATCTCAACATCCCATACACATGTTTGTACTCTATCCTGTTGATTATCACACCACCAGAGAGTAAGAGACTCATAAAGAGCAAAGGAACATATCCAGAGCAAAGCCCTGAGGGTCTAATGCTAGTTCTAATTCAGGTAATAGAAAAGGGAAAGAAAGAACTGTAAATGGAGATCACCTTTTCAAGCAATGATGGGATATTTAGCAATCTACACAACGCTCCCAATAGTGTTTGAATACCTTCCATCATCAAAACCACTCTCTTTGCTCCACAGTTTAAAATGTCACAAATTCAAACTAGATTTTATTTTAAAAAATGAAACTTTTGCAACATTCCATGTAACTTATCTGAGTAACTCTCTGGCTGCCTTCCTGAGTGCATGCCTTGTACAAATGTTATTAACTCCAGAATAGGCAGAAAGAAAATGTTTATTGAAGTCCCTTTTCTGGCCTTCTGGGAAATATTATGACTCTCCTGGTCAGACTGGTGTTTGACAATTTCACTTTTCAAAATGACTTTGTTTTTGTTCTTAGTTTAGCATAACACAAACTACCCAGACAATTTTCCATCAGCAGATGGCCAGGAGACAAATGTTGGTAGCAGGACAGGTTTTCATTTTCCTTTTATTTGAGATTTTTTTTTCTTCTGACAGAGAATTTGGGGTTACTGAAGTGTACCTGGCTGATGAAACACAGTATTGAAGTTTTCATGTAGGAAACATAGAATCTAAAAAGGTTTCATCATTATTGTAATTGTTCCCTTGACCTTCTATATTCTGGGTCCTAATTCAGAGTTAACTCAACAGGAGATGAACAAAGGATAGCATTTGATGGAACATAGATGGTTCATGTGATTATTTGGCTCAGATGGGTCATTAAGTCTGTGCATCTAGTTTTACCATGATTGATAAGTGCCCTGGGACATACTTCATTTTTCCCACAACACAACAGAAGCAACTGAATCCAACAAATATTTAAGTGCCTATATGTGCGAAATACCATAAAGGATGATGGAGGTACAAAAATAGACACCTTCCCTAAAAATAGTCCTTGACTTGACAGAATATATTTTGCTAGGTAGATACAACATGACTTCCTTAAATGGTAACATTTTGTATATCTAGATATATGGATGGATGGATGGATAGCTAGATAGATAGCTAGATAGCTAGATACATATTGTATATATACTAATTCTGTGCACAATGCCTTACATTCCCAATAGAATTCATGCTCTTTGACTCCAGGGACTTTTTAATCTTCCTTCCTTCCTTCCTTCCTTCCTTCCTTCCTTCCTTCCTTCCTTCCTTCCTTCCTTCCTTCCTTCCTTCCTTCCTTCCTTCCTTCCTTCCTTCCTTCCTTCCTTCTTTCCTTCCTTCCTTCCTTCCTTCCTTCTTTCTTTCCTTTTTTCTTTTTTATGTCTTCCTTCCATCCTTAGTTCCTTGAAAAGTGCCTGACACATAATAGATACCTAAATGTTTGAACTGTACTGCCTCTGATTCTTCCACTTTTCTTTTTTTCTATTTGACATGATTTTAATTCTTACTAGGAAAAATGGCATCAAGTTCTCCAGTTTAAAATTCCTGTTACTTGATTATCTGATTTAGAGTGTACCCCTCAAGTTACCAGTTAATAGCAGTTCTAACTAAGTAGGAATTACTAGCTTGTCCCTGTGAGTGGGTTGCTTCCTGGAAATATTATGATTTATTTTCATTCAAATGTAATTTTAATTCTATTTTTATTACTTGTTGAGATGTCACTCATACTGCCATTAATGTGGGGATAATTGAGGGAATGTAAGTTCTCGTTAACTTTATCATGGATCTTTCATCTCCTCTGATTCTCTTAGTCAGTTAAAACATCCTTTCTAGAAAGGTAAGTTGTACAAAAATACGACCTTAGATTCAGAGGTAAGAAATATTTGAGACCATTTAGTCCAAATTTCTGAGTCTAAATGAGAAAATTGTTTCTGTGATGCCTGAAACAACTTGACAATGTTGAGAATTAGCAGAGGTAGATTTGAACAAAGATTTGTCACTCTTTTAATAGATCTTCAATAGAAATGACTAAAATTTGACCTGATTTGCAGAGAAATTTGTTCTTGCTTATACCCAGGCCAGAAATCTGTAGTAAGTAAATATAATATATTGGGCAATATATTCTTGTTCATTGTGCAGGGGCAATCTTCAGGGACATGGGGCCAATAACAATCATTATCAGACTATAAAATGTTTTTTTTTTTTTTTACAAGGCAGAATTAATACTGGTTCTTGGAAGACCTGAAACACCTAAGCTTCATAGTAAGGGCCTGTGAGTGTGTGGGACGACGTAAATAAAATAATTTATTTTAAGAATATTGATTCTGGAGATAATTTATATCACCTTTTCAATAAATACAGAATCTTATCAATTTGAAAACTCTACAACGTGAGCAGATTGTGGCTTATCCATGCTCTTCCTTATCTTCATCAGTTCTCCATAGTGGATCCACCTAACAAACAAAAGACCTACCTGTGATTATTTGACTATTTCACAGAAGCTACTGCAGTATTCAAACTATCTGTCTACCTGTCCTTAATCTCCAAACCCACTATTTTTTTCAGGAATTATTTTCCTTGATATCCTGCATTATTTCTCACTGTCATTTGGAAATATGTTGTGATCAATATGTATATGAATGTATGTATGTGTATATTCATGTGCATTATGTTTATGCACATACAAATGTGTGTATTCATGCATACACATGCATGTATATATACACACAAATACACTATACAGAACATTTATACATGTATATGCATGTGTATATTCCTCCCCTTCTCCCATGAATCTTAATTAAGGTCTTAGATCCCCTCCCCCTCTAAACCTGTGCTCTTACAATCCTTTGGATCACTTTGACTTGTGACTCTTTTGAGATCTTGGTACTCAAGGAGACATTAGAATTCAAGAGATTTTCCTTTAAGACTAAAAATGTTAGTTGGCATCTAGAAATAGCAAATTGAATATACTTTCTAAAAGAGTGCTTTCTATGTATTTTTTTTTCTTTTCTCTGGAGCTAAAGCCCTTGCTTTTCCCACTGATTTGGATGCTGCATTTCCCCATATGCATATTGCCATATTACTTAGAGCTAGGGCGCTATAAATCCAGGCAGTCTGTACTTATGCAAGGAAAGATACAGAAAGAGAACCTTGTCATTGCTTCCACACAGTATTCAAGTGACAAAGTGCTTGAATGATTTGATTACCTCTTCCAACAAAGAGGGTTGATGATCATAGAAGGCAGATCTACAGCTGATGAATGAAGGTCCCTCCTGTGATTCATTATAGCTTTTCTCTGGCAATGCTATAGTTATGGCTGAGAAGGCATGTTCATTATGAAACCTGCTTTTCAGGGACTAACATCCATGGGCAAAAGTTACCCAACTACATGAAAACTCATTTTTTCTAATGTTCATTTAACCTCTTTCCCTCTCCCGTGCTGACCCTGGTTGGGCAAAAATGTTGTGATATTTTTAACTATTCCAGCATAACAAGTGTGGCTTTCTTGTTGCCTCGCTATGTTTCATTGACTCAATAAATAGCTCATTTTCTAAACTTCAAACATATCACTGACACTTTTCACACATCAATACTTTCGATGTGTTTGAAAACACTTGGTTATGAAAGAGCAAAGTGGTGTTTTTTTTAAATGAAAAATGAAAATCCATTTAACCTTACATGACACTACATAAATCTGTGTATTATACACACATATGTACATATATGTGTATATACATATATACATCTATGCTATATACATGTGTGTGTACACACATGTACACACAGACCCACATGGTATATATGTATGTATGCACACATGTGGATATATGTGTGTACATGTATATACATCCATGTTCATATATGTACATAGATATGTGTATATCTATATCCATCTATCTATATGTAAGTGTGTATGCATATACACATATACACACATACCCATATAGTGGGTATATAAATATATGTATATATACATACATGTGTATACGTGTGCATGTATATGTATCTTTGTCTATGTGTTTATACACACATAGACTCATGTAGTTATACATGGATGATCAGGCCCACATATCTACATGTATACATATAAGTTAAGTCAATAACAAATGTATTCAAACAATAAATATATTAAATACACATACATATGGGGCAACTAGGAGGCACAGCACTTGGCAGGAATCAGGAACACTCCTCTTTGTGAGGTCAGATCTAGTCTCATTCAATTACTAGCTGTGTGACCTTAGATGAATAACTTAACCCTGTTTATCTCAGTTTCCTCATCTGTAAAATAATCTGGAGAAGGAAATAACAAGCCGCAGCAGTATCTTTGCCGAGAAAATCCCAAACAAGGTGTGGAAGAGTCAGACACTATTGAAACAACTGAACAACGTCAACATACAATGCTCACGAGTTGTGTAAATATGTATATATATTTATAAGCATAAACAGATATAGTCATGCACCATATATAAATATATATGACTGAAATGAACTCCCTCCTTATCTCCACCTCAGAGTCCCTCTCTTCCTTTGAAAGACAGCTCATCCATCAGTTTCTACATTAATCTCTTTCTGATCCTTCTCAACTGCTGGTGTCCTCCATCCTAAATGACCTGGCATTTAAATATTGCTCTGGAAATATCTGTATATATTCACTTTATAATTATGCTGTTTATATTTGTATATGAATTGTTTTGCACATTAGAATAGAAGTGCCTGGAGAGTAGGGATTGGTTTATTCTTTGTACTTGTATCTCCAGTGCTGAGCACAATGCCTGCCACAGAAGAGGGGCTTAATAATCACATAATGATGGCTTATGTGTTATATCCTGCATAATGCAGTGGAGAGGCCAACTTTGGAGTTAGGGCAACTGAGTTCAAGTCACTACCTCTGACACAGAGTCTATGTGACCATGTGCAAATGATTTAACCACCCAATCGATAAAAGTATATCAAGTCATTGTTAAGCACCAGTATGAATGAGGAACTGTGCTAAGCTCATAGAATGCAATGAAAAAAATCAGACAGTTCCTGCCTTCCAAGATGGTGACATTATCACTGGACACAACATGTTCATATATAATCATATGCAAAATAAATGAGAAGTCCCCCCTGGGGCTCAGGGCATAAGAAGAAACTCAGGTCAAAAATAACACTAAAGGTAATTATTCAAGGTAATTGTGTACTCTAAAAGGCAGAGGTGAAGCCAAAGAACATTCTAATTAGAGGGCGTATGGCATGTGTAAAGGTATGGGCACTGGAAGTTAAGTGTCATCCAGAGTCAAAATTTCCTCAAGAATTTTCTACGTATATAAATTCAAGGGTAATTGTCAAACTGCTCTATCAGACTTTCCTTGCTAGGCACTCCTTATACCAGTGAAGTCATAGATCACAAATAGATAGATAGATAAATTCATTGATTAATAGTAGGTACTTAATAATATTTATATCCTTCCTTTTCCCTTTCACCTTCCTCCTTTCCTTCCCTTTTCCTCCCCCTTCCCCTTCCTATTCTTTTCCCTTTTCCTCCCCCATTTCTTTCCCTTTTCTTTCTCTTTCCTTTTCCCTACTTCAGTCCCCTTTCCCTTTCCTTTCCCTCCCCCTTTTTTCTTTCCCTTCCTGTTCGCTTCCCTTCTCCTGCCCCCTTTTCTTTCCCTTCCCCTTCTCTTCCCTTCCCCTTCTGTTTCTTTTTCCTTCCCTTCCCCTTTTCCTTTTTCCCCCTTCCCTTCCACTTCTCTTTCCATTTTCCTTCCTTTCCTCTACCCCTTTCCCTTCCCCTCCCCTTTTTCCTTCCTCTCTCCTGCTTTGCCCTCCTCACTTTCTAACTCCCTTTTAAGGGTTGCTTTTATTTATAACTCCAGAACTTTATATCAGTGCCTAGCACATCAAAAATGTTTGACATATTTACTGATACACATATTATCTTCCTGCTATGAAGATAGGTTTTTCATTTTTATCTTCCTATCCTCAGCACCTAGCATAGAGCCATGGACCTAGTTGTCACATAATACCTTCTTCTTGAATGATTAATACTTCTAAGTGTCTGAGCATCTTTGAAAAAATATGTCCAAATAACTCCATGGATGCTACATTGGGGCTTAATGTAACGTATAAGAAATTTGGTCTAAAGGTGAGAAAGAATGTTTGCTTTGCAGGTCAATGAGCTCAACAGTTTGAGGCAAACAGCCAGAGAGATGTTATGGGGGAAAGAGTGGCTGCCAGGTCCAGGAGAGCTGTCACAATCTCTTTGTTTCCAATTTCTCAGCACAATTCTTAATAGTTTCTTCCAATCAATGCCCAGACAGCCTTTGCTAAATCCTTCAGTTGTGCTTTACATAGGTTTTGAAGTTCATTATCATCAGAAAAATAATTATTTCTATTGGCCTTGTCTAGGGTAGGCCAGGCTGAGGGAAATTTGGCAGTCTGTAAGAAAACGAATGTCATGACAATAAATCATCCATTATAATAAGCTTGACCCAATGAACTTAAGTTGAAAAACAAAAGTTTCACTCAACTAAAGGTGTTGTTTTCACAATTGTCATGAGGTTAAATTTAGTTTTGATCTGAAGTCATTGATGGAGTGGAAAAACAACTTTGAAACCACCATTAGAGGAGCTAGGTTCAAAATCACTATATGACACTTGTCATCTGCATGATCTTGGAAAAAAAACATTTTACTTCCCTTGTCCTCAGTTTCCTTAACTGTAAAATGAGGTGGCTAGATAATAATAGCTAACATCTATGTGCATGTATATGTGCGCATGTGTGTCTACTTATATACCTTGCATATACCTTATATACCATGCAATGTCACCTGTTTATATACTATAAACATACAAAAATACACATTTATGTGTGTTTATACATATATGTCCTGACGACTCATATTAGGAGTGAAAAGTTTCCCAGTATATTCTGATTATCCCACCACATAATACAACCCTTTGGTACATGCATTTTAAGTTATATCAGGGTGTATGCGTTGTTGAGAGAGGACTAGCTCCTCTGGTGTGAGGGCTTATTGAGCCCTTTTCAGGGATGATCATCTGCCTTTAGTGTTCATCTGTCACCCAAATCTCATCTGTGGCTCCAAGAAGTTATAGCCTGTGCAGTAGCCATACCTTACAAAACCATGTAAGGAAATGGGCTAAACCAGGTTGAGGATCACCAAAAGATCTCAAACACATTGTCCAGTTAGAGAAGTGTCTACCACAAGCATGAAAAAATAACTTCCCATGGCAGGATGGGTGAATGAATCATCCCCAGTCATCCTGACCCTTATCTTGCCATTGGACTTCCATGACTAAAAGAGAGAGTGTGACTGACTACTTTGTGCAATTTTTTCTCACTTAAATCCAAATCACATGGAAGCCAAAACATTATCTCATAATATCATTGGTCCTCTTCAAAGCAAACAAACAAACAAACAAAAAGAACAAACAACAACAACCTCAAAGGCAAGAAAGTTAATAGGAGGGCCCCATCTTGTTCAGTGGCCACCCTGTGAATGATTCATGTGAAGACATGTAGAAGGGTCATGTGGTAACATTGGAATCTGTGTCTCGGCATGGTATGAGCATCTAGTAAAGTAATTCTTAGATATATACAGGTTATACTGTAGTTGTCTGTCTCATTTGGAAAACACTTAGGAATTATTTAAAAAAAGTGATGAAAATATTCATGCCTTTTGACTTAGTGATTCCCTTACGGGGCATGTGCTGGCAAGAAATCATTCATAAGAAGAAAGTCCCTGTACTCCCTAAATGCTATAGAAAAAATGAACTGGAAACTAAGTACTTATTGAATATAGAATGGATAAATCCATTGTGGTCCATGAATGAAATGAAATATAGTTGTGTTGTTAGACATGATTAATATGATGGAGAAGATAAGCACAGGAAGATCTGCAAGATGCTGCAGAGAAGTAAGCAGATTCCGTAAACAACATACTTAGTAACCACCAGAATGCAAATAGAAGTATGTATATATGTATGTATGTGTGTATGTATGTATGTATATGCATATAAGCATAAATGTATGTATGTGTGCATATACACAATATAATATATAGCTTAGGAAATATGTGTATGTATATGTATATGTTTATCGTATATATGCATATGAATAGACACACACATATACATATATATTGCTTCGGTAAAATAGTATTCCTTTTACTTTTATGATTTCCTTGAATACAAATTAAATGATCCTTGAAGCAAATAATAAAAACAACAATGACAAAAACAACAACAAAAAGCATTGGAGGTCAGACAGATCTGACCTGGCTCCTCAGTGCTTCTAAACATAATACTTTTTGGCAACTTTGGAATCTCTACTTAGATCCATGCATTTGTAATTTTAGTTCATCATTGCACAGACATGACTCCACCAATGTTGTTGAAGTGATTGTTAGAGCAAAATAATAAATATGAGGCATTGAAGGAACTTAAAAATATTATGCTTCCATAGTATTATCAAATCTAGTATGTTATTAATTATAAAGGTTCATCTTGAAGGAATTTGAAGAAATATTTTTCCAAAAATTAATTGAAGGCTCACAGGGAGTTAATTTCCAAATATAGATGTTGTTAAAGTTCATGAAACCAATGATTTTGCTTGAGGAAAAAAAATGAATGTTAATGTGTCTATTTTGAGAGTGTAGTTGGAAAGAAAAAAGAAAGTCACTCTATGCGTATGTGATGAAAACCAGATACAGAAATCCTGCAGTCTAAATTCATTTGTTTGCTTGACAAGAGCAAACATCCTTCCTAATTAGCAGCATTTTTATATTATTTTAATTAGTTTCTATTATGGCTACACACAAAATATTCGAATGTTATTTTCTCTTATGTCAACATTCCTTTAAAAAGCCATTTGAGAATAAATAGTTCATTCTCCCTAAATGAATAATATGTACATCTGTACAAAAAGACAGGTACCAAAATAAAATAATAGACTTTTTCAGATATTAAGAGGCCATGTTAATGACATTAATCATAGGTATGTTCCTTATATGTTCTCTTTCATATTCAACATAAACTTTTAATTTGAGCTGCATCTTTTTCTCTGCTTCCCTTTGACCAGATGTACACATCTATGAGTTAGTTAACCATGGTTAAAGTATTGGTAGAAAGCACCATGGTACAAAATAAAGAATTTTCTACATAAGTACTAGAAAACTCATTCTTATTAACACTAACATTATGGATATCCTAGAGAAGTGATTATCTGGCTCCTAGGACATGCAGCTATTCTCACAGTAACAGTAAACTCATCTGGCAGCCTCACCCCATCATTTCATCCAGAGCTCTCAATTTATACTTCAGAGAGAAAATGGGATTGTTCAATAGAGTTACCATTTCTCCACTCCAATTTTCCTCACATCACTCAGATTTCTTCTTCTATAATACCACCCTTCACTCCAGGCTCAGATGAAGGAATGGTCCTTTTCTTTGCCCAAATAAACACTTATTCATGAGTCTATGATCTCATCATAGACTTATTTTTATGATTATTTCTCATTTCTCCAGAAACTTTTCCCCATTATCATCTTCACTCTCTTTTATCTCCAGTCTCTCCCTGTTTATGGACTTCTACTCTGTTACCTACAAACATATCATATTCCCCTCCTCCAAATAAACAAATAAAGGAATGAATGATTGAATGAGCAAATGAGCATGTAAGTAAAATAAATAAATAAGTCCATATCTTGGTCTGACCATCTCCAATACCTATAATCTCTCCTCTTTTTCAGTAACTAAACCCCTTGAAAAAATATTGTATCAATGCATCTGCTTCTATAACTTTTCTAATCTATCTGCAAATCTGGCTGCCAATCTTATTATTCAATTTTCACTGCCTTCTTCAAAGTTATCAATGATCACCTCATTGCCCATTTTAATATCCTTTTCTCAATCTTGATCTTTATTCTCCTCTGCAATTGTATAACACTGTTATCATCTGTTTTTGGATATTCCCTCCTCTCTGGCTTTTTGTCCATGTCATGTCTACTGAACATAGGTATACTCAAGGCCCTGTGCCTGCCACTTTAACTTTTTCTATGCAATTACAATTGCTGGTCTCATCAGCTTCTATGGGTCAATTATGATCCCTGTCCAGATGATTCCCAGATCTCTATATTCAGCCATTTTCTCTCTATTGAATTATAGTCACATATCTCCAACTGACTCTTGCACATCTCAAATTGGATGTCCAAAACATCTCAAACTTAATCCAAAAACAGAACTCACTATCATTCACCCTAAACCTTTGCCAGTTCTGTTTACTTATCATCATCATCATCAACATCATTAAAGTTAAGGATCCCATGATGCTCCCAGTCACTCAACCTTGTTTTCAAGCTTGAATCTTCACTCCCATTTGTCTAATCCATTGAAAAATAATATTTCTACCTTTACAACCTCTCTAGATTTATTCCCTTATCTCAAATCATACAACTACTAACCTTATTAGAGTCCTCACTACCACTCACCTAGACTAATGAGATGGCTTCTAACTGATCTTTATCTGTCATCTCTCTCCCTACTCCAATTCATCTTATGCTCAACTGAACTGCCAAGATGTTTTTTCTAAAGTGCAGATCTTACCATATCACCCACCTGTTCAATGAACTCCAGTGATTTCCTATTACTTCCAGGATCAAATATAAAACTTTCTATTTGATAGTTAAAGCTTTTCAGGGCATGACTTCTTCCTATGTTTCCATATTTCTTCTATTTTACTTCTCACCATTAACTCTGCAATCTGGCTTCTCTAGCGAACTTGATGTTCTTTAAACATATCGCTCTTGGTCTCTCCCATGCCTTTGTGCTAGATTCCCCCAATGCTTGGAATGTCACTTACTTTCCCTTGCTTCCTTCAAAAACAATTTTAAATTTCACCTTCTGTAGGAGGCTTTCCCCAGTTCTATCAGCTGCTAATGTCTTCTTCTTTTAGACTCAATTTATCTTCTGTGTATATATCATGTATATTCCTAGATATCTACTTGTTGTCTCCCCCATTATAATGTGTGGACCATTAAGGGTGGGTCTTCCTCCCCCACCTTTTTGTATTCTCCAAGCTTAGACTATCTCATAGTAAGTATTCAATAAATACGTGTTTGCTAATTATTATCTAACTGGTCTCCTAATTGTTTTCTTTACTTCCAGTTTCTATTCTCCACACAGCTGCTGAATTCCTAAAGCATGTGTTTGACCACAATCATTATTCTGTTAAAGAAGTTCTGCATTACCTCTAAGACAAAATGTGAACTCCTTCACTTTACATTTACAGCTTTTCACAATTTGGGTCCAAACTATCATTTCAGACTGTGTACATTCCTCTCTTCTTCACTTATTCTATATTCCGGAGAAAGCTACTAGCAGTTCCCCATTCATTCTAATCACACTCCCATGTCTGTGATCTTCGACAAGATGTCCCTCATTCAGAGAATTCATTTCACACTGACCTCTGCCTCTTAGAATCTCTAGCAACCTTTAAGAGTAAGCTCAGATATCACCTGCTTCAGAAGGCATTTCTTGAACCCCCTAGTCTTCCAGTTGTTAATAATCTCTTCCTATAAAGTCTTAAAATTATTTTGTACATAGTTTGCATACATTTTCTATTTACTTCTCATTTTACATATTGAAGCTCCCTGGGAAAATGTAAGCTTCTTTGACATTCCACTTTTGTTTTTGTATCCCTAGTATCTTTCAAATTCTCATGTCTACTGAATATTTGTTGAACAGATAAAGGAGTGAAGGGCAGACCATCCACATTCTAATAGCTGTCAGCTGCACCCAGCAGTATACACCTGCTGTCAGAGTTACTTTCCCTATAGACATGTTGTAGTAGAGAAGTATCATTCTGCCTAAATGACAGAAGAAAGACTAAGAGTCAGCAGATAAGGTTTATCTTTGCTGGGGTTTGCCTCTGCATTTATAGACTCAGGGGATGAGTGTTATGCAATGGAGTGGCCTGGAGACAGGAGTAGGAGGTCAAAGTTCTATCTCTCTCATTCCCCTTCCTTGTGCTCTGTTAGTTGTGATTAGGGTCAAGGGTTCAAAATGGGTTGTCTTATTGTTTTCCCTGCTGAATTGGGTTCTAGTCTGGGTTCCAAATGACAGATACTTGTTATTAAGTGTCAATGGTCATTAGAGAATAGGTTTGGGTGGGTAGTGTCATTAAGTGCAGATCTGTAATAGAATTTGGCTCACAGACTCTTGACTGCCAAAGTTATGGTAGAAATGATCATTGATCACAGAACAGAATGGATATAAGCTGCTTAGCCATGGTTGACACACATTAAAATATCTTCCATCTAACTGGAAAAATTAGACAATAGAAGCAAGTAGACATGATAAATAAATGTGTTTTAATTAATATTAGGGATATTGACTAGACTTATGATTTTATTGTTATAAGAAATTCCTAATTAAGTAAATGTCCTTCATTACAGAAATTTGATACTTTTTCTATGACTTTTAATCTTAGAGAAACACCTAAAACTAGGAGATTAAATGGTTTGCTCAGATACACTAACTTTTATGGGTTAGAGGGTACTTGAGCTCATATTGGTCTGACTTTAAAGCCAATTTATGGCACTGGGACATTTTCCCATTTCCTTCATTTCTTTCCCCCAACTCCTCTTTGACTTTCCTCCTTCCTCTCCTTCTTCCCCCATTGTTATTATTTCCAGCAGAATGCAAACTCCCTGAAGGCAGGAAATATTTCTTTTTTTTATTCTTTGTGTCTAATCAGTGTCTAGAATGCAGAAAGCATTTAATAAATGTTTGCTGAACTTTTGAAATTGGAATTTTGTTGAGAATCAGTATTTAAAAGGCATTCATCAAATGCCTAATACATATCACTTTATGCTAAGCACTGTGGACCCAAAGGCAACAGGCCATCATTCTGTTAACTAGCATTCCTTATGCACTAATTACGTGTGAAGCACTAGGGGAAACAAAGAATGGCAAAATGGGAAGGCAGGGAGTGCTATATTAGACAGAGTCCCAGACCAGGAGGCAAAAAGACAAGTGTTGAAGTCCAGTCCCAGTTACTTACTAGCTGGGTGACCTTAGGCAAGTCACTTAACCTGTTTGGTTCAATTTCCTCACCTATAAAATGGTGATAAGCTTAGCATGTGCTTCTCCAGGTTGTTTATGAGGATCAACTGGCTTAATATTTGTAAAGTGCAAAGCACAGTGCCTGATATATATATATATATATATGTATATATATATATATATATATACACATATATATATAGTTATTATTATTATTAAAATAATCCCTGCCCTCAGAGAGCAGAATATAGGGCAGAAAGACACAACAGATACACATTTATGTACATACAAGATATATTTTGGGTAAATTCATTATAATCCTACAGGGAAAGGTCTAACCATGGAGAGGGTATAGGGTGGGAAGGCCTGGAAAGGGTTCTTATGGAAGGTGAGATTTTAGCTGTATCTTGGAGAAATCCAGGGATTGCAAAAGATGGATACAGGAGAGAGAGCATCTCAAGCATGGGGACAATCAATGAAAAAGCATACACTTGGGTGATTAAATGTTCTGTTTGAAAAACAGCAAGTCAGCCTATGTTGCTAGATCATTGAATACATGGAGAAGAATCAAAAGTAAGAAGATTTGGAAGGTAGGAAGGTTATGAAGGTTTTCAATGCCAGAGAATTTCATATTCACTCCTGGAGGAAATAGTCAACCACAAAAATTTACTGAGGGACTGGTGGAGATTGGGGGGAGTTTGGGAAGCCTAGATTAGGGCTTTTGAAATCATTTTGGCAGTTGAGTAGAGGATAGAGTGAAGTAGGGAGAGACTTGTAGCAGGGAGACCTTCCAGAAGCCTATTATAAGAATCCTGGCTTGAATAGTTGAAGATATGTACAAGAGGGACTACTGTGTCAGAGAAAAGAGGACACACATACATACACACATACATACATATATGCATATACATATATGTATATGTATATACATTATAGAGGTGGAAACAAGAGAACATTGAGTCATCCTCTGTCTTCAAGAAGCTTAAATTCTACTGGGGGTGGGGGATGTGACAAAAGCTGTTCCAAGATAAATAAATATAAAATATATAAATAGAAATACAAAGAACTTTTAGCAGAAGCTAAAGGAAGTAAGGTAGTGCAAACAATTAGGGGAATCTGGAAAGACATCTAGTAAGAGATGACAATTGAGCTGAGCCCTCAGTTAATTAATAAACAGATGTTTATTAAATGCCTACTATGTGCCAGGCCAATGGCAAAATTGCAACCATTTTTGCCCTCATTGAGCTTATGATTTCTTCTTCATATCCTGAAAACTTAAGGTGTTTTGTTTTTCTTTTAGTTTTTGGTTGTTGTTTGTTTGTTTTGTTCATAAGAGTTAGGAGAGGAAAAGGCAAGATAAAGGGAACAAAGATGGTATCCAAAAGCTCTTTGGGTGTACCATTTTCCAGATGGCAAAATCATTTTATGGGCCATTTCTACACTTATTCAGCAATCTGCCAGATATTTATTAGGGAGATGCCTTGAATACTGTATAGATGTCAAATATCACTCCTCTTGTCAGTCCCTATGTCTGAACTTCCTATATTTAAAATGTTTCCTGGAAAGATGTGGCTGGTAGTTTATCGAGCAGAAGTGTAGCACGAGAGGCAGAATTATGTGACAGTAGGAAGAAGGTTGCCTTATGAATAAGAGGGCCTGAGTTTAAGGCCCATATCTTCTGTTTGCCATCTATATGACCTAGATCAAGTCACAGTGTCTCATCTAGAAAATAGGGGGATATACTGGATCATTTCTAAGGTTCCACTTCTAATGTCCTATGGGAGAGAATGGGACTATTCTGAGGTCATCCAACTCAGAATTGACAGAGCAAGACTTTGAACTCAAGTCCCTTGATTTCTGATCAAATATTCTTCCCTTTCTTCACTACAAAAGGTAACTTATCAGTTACATTAATTATTGTCCTAGTCTAGCATGGCCCAGAAGAAATTGTGCGAAGGACAGATATACTGATGAGGTTGGAGGCAGGATTTCATCTGGTGCTTATATAGGATCATATGGGATGCCATAATATGGGGAGTCTGGAAGGAAGATCTAACAAGGCATTTTGGATACCACAATGGGAGTAGGAAAGATATATTGAACATAGATAGACAGACAGACAGATAGATAGATAGATAGATGACAGATAGATGGAAAGAGAGATAGACTGACCAATTATTAAGCATTTACTGTATGCTAAGCTCTACAGTAAAACAAGACAGTCCCTCCTTCAATGACTTTACTTTCTAGTAGGGGAAGGCAATAAATAAAGAGGTGCTAGAAGGAAGAACATGGCTTTCAGTGGTGATGTCTGTGTGGCTTGGAGATGGTTGCTAATTAAGAAGTTAGGTGAGCTTCTACATTAAAAGACCATAGGTCATGGAACATGATATTACATAAGGCAAAAGAGCTGTAATTGCAGCCAAGGATCAACTACCCAGTGAAAATGAGCTTGATTTTTCAGGGGAGGAGATGGATATTCAACAAAATAGGGGACTTCTAAACCTTCCTGATAAAAACACCAGAGCTCATCAAAAATCTTTGATCTTCAAGTACAAGATTCAAGAGAGACATAAAAAGGTAAATGGGACAGAAAGATACAATATGTTGTTAACAAGAGCAAACTGTTTACATCCCTACAAGGGAAGATGACACTTGCAGCTCTTGAGAACTATATTGTTATTACACCATGTTAAAGGGGTATATGTAAAGGGAGTGGATATAAGTTGACTTTGATGTAATGATAAAAAAAAATCTAAGCAAGTGGGTTAGATGGATCCAAGTAAATGATTAGTCTGATCTAAGAAAATGTACTAAGAAAGGAGGAGGCAGACAAGGGTAAATTACATTACAGGAAAAGACACAAAAACCTATTACAGCAGAGGGAAAGAAGGGAGGGGGACGAGCATTGTTTACTCTCATCATATTTGGCTCAAGAAGGGAATAATATAATCAGTTAGGTATAGAAATCTAACTTGCCCTATAGGCAGTAGGAGGGAAAAGGGAAAAAAGGGAGAGGGGATAGAAGGGAGGGAAAAAGCAGTAAGGGTAAAGGGGAAGAAAAGGGAAAGGGAAAATAAAAGGGAGGTGGGACTGAAGGAGGTGGTGGTCAAAAGCAAAACACTAGTGAGGGGAAAGGAGAAAGGAGAAAGAAAAGCATAAATGGGAAAAAAAGGTGGAGAAAAAGACACAGATAGTAATCATAATTGTGAATGTGAATGGGATGAACTCTCCCATAGAAAGGAAACGTATAGCAGAATGGATTAAAAAACATAATCCAACAATATGTTGTTTATAGGAAACACGTTTGAAAAAGAGTGACACATACAGGGCAAAGGTAAAAGGCTGGAGTAGAATATATTATGCTTCAGCTGAAGTAAAAAAGCAGGGGTAGCAATCCTGATCTCATACAAAGCAAAAGCAAAAATAGATCTTATCAAAAGAGATAAGAAAGGAAACTACATCCTGCTAAAAGGCACCATAGACAATGAAGTAATATCATTACTAAACATATATGCACCAAATGGCATAACATCCAGATTCTTAGAGGAGAAGTTCAAGGAGTTACAGGAAGAGATAGACAGCAAAACTATACTAGAGGGGCATCTCAAACTCCCCCTCTCTGAACTACATAAATCTAACCACAAAATAAACAAGAAAGAAGTTAAGGAGGTGAATAGAACATTAGAAAAATGAGGTATGATAGACCTCTGGAGAAAACTGAATGGGGATAGAAAGGAATATACTTTTTTTCTTGGTGGTACATGGCACATACACAAAAATTGACCACGTACTAGGGCATAAAAACCTCATAATACAATGAAGAAAGGCAGAAATATTAAATGCATCTTTTCAGATCATGATTCAATAAAAATTATATGTAATAAATGGTCATGGAAAGATAGACTAAAAAATAATTGGAAGCTAAATAATTTAATCCTAAAAAGTGATTGGGTCAAACAACAAATCATAGAAACAGTCAATAATTCCATTCAAGAGAATGACAATAATGAGACAACATACCAAAACTTATGGGATGCAGCAAAAGCAGTTCTTAGAAGTAGTTTTATATCTCTAAATGCTTAAATAAATAAAATAGAAAAAGGAGATTAATGAATTGGGTTTACAACTAAAATAACTAGAAAAAGAACAGATTAAAAATCCTCAATTAAACACCAAATCAGAAATATTGAAAATCTAAGGAAAAATTAATGAAGTTGAAATTAAGAAAACTATTGAACTAATAAATAAAACTAAGAGCTGGTTTTATGAAAAAAAAAACAATAAAATAGATAAACGTTTGGTTAATTTAATTAAAAAAAAGAAAGAAGAAAATCAAAGTATTAGTATTAAGAATGAAAAGGGTGAAGCTACCACCAAGGAAGAGAAAATTAAAGCAATAATTAAGAATTATTTTGCCCAACTACATGCCAACAAATTTGAGAATCTTAGTGAAATTGATACATATTTACAAAAATATAAATTGCCCAGATTAACATAAGAGGATGCAAAATACTTAAATACTTAAATAACTCCATCTCAGAAAAAGAAATTGAACAAGCCATTGATGAACTCCCTAGGAAAAAATCTCCAGGGCCAGATGGATTTACATGCAAATTCTATCAAACATTTAAAGAATGATTAATTCCAATAGTATATAGACTATTTGAGAAAATAGGTGAAGAAGGAGTCTTACCAAATTCTTTTTATTATACAAATATGGTGTGATACCTAAACCAGGAAGAGTCAAAACAGAGAAAGAAAATTATAGACCAATTTCTCTAATGAATATAGATGCAAAAAAATTAAACAAAATATTAGCAAATAGATTACAACAAATTGTCATAAGAATAATACACTATGACCAGGTAGGATTTATACCAGAAATGCAGGGCTGGTTCAATATTAGGAAGCCTATCAGCATAATTGAGCATATCAACACCAAAACCAACAGAAACATTAGCTTTAGCAATAAGAGAAGAAAAAGAACTTGAAGGTGTTAGAGTAGGCAAAGAAGAAGCAAAGCTATCACTCTTTGCAGATAACATGATGTTATACTTAGAGAATCCTAGAGAATCAAATAAAAACTACTTGAAATAATAAGCAACTCTAGCAAAGTTACAGGCTATAAGATAAACCCACATAAATCATTGGCATTTCTATATATTACCAACAAAGCCCAACAGTAAGAGATAGAGAAATTCCATTTAAACTTACTGTAGACATTATAAAATATTTAGGAGTCTACCTCCCAAAATAAACCCAGGAACTCTATGAACACAATTACAAAATACTTTTCACACAAATAATGTCAGATCCAAATAATTGGAAAAACATCAGTTGCTCATGGGTAGGCCGAGCTAATATAATAAAAATGACATTTCTACCTAAGCTAATTTACTTATTCAGTGCCATACTAATCAATCTACCAAAAATTATTTTATAGAGCTAGCAAAAATAATAACAACATTCATTTGGAAAAACAAAGGTCCAGAATATCAAGAGAACTAATGAAAAGAAATTCAGGGGAAGGTGGCCTAATCATTCCAGATCTTAAATTGTATTATAAAGCAGCAATCATCAAAACTGCTTGGTGCTGGCTAAGAAATAGAGTGGTGGATCAGTGGAATAGGTTAAACATGCAAGACACAGTAGTCAATGACTATAGTAATCTATTATTCAATAAACACAAAGACCCCAGCTTCTGGGATAAGAACCCAATCCTCAAAAAAAACTGCTGGCAAAACTGGAAAAGAGTATGGCAAAAACTAGGCATAGACCAAAATCTCACACCATATACCAAAATAAAGTCAAAATGTGTTCATGATTTAGATATAAAGGCTGATACTATAAGCAAACTGGGAGAGCAAGGAATAGTTTACCTATCAGACCTATGGAGAACAGAAGAATTCATGACCAAACAGGAGATAGAGAACATTACAAAAAGCAAAATGGATAATTTTGATTACATTAAATTGAAAAGTTTTTGCACAAACAAAGCCAATGCAACTAAGATTAGAAGGAAGGTAGAAAATTGGAAAAGAATTTTTACCACCAGTCTGTCTGATAAGGGCCTCATTTCTAAAATATATAGAGAATTAAGTCAAATTTATAAGAATGTAAGTCATTCCCAAATTGATAAATGGTCAAAGGGTATAAACAGACAGTTCTGAGATGAAGAAATTAAAGCCACCTATAGTAATATGAAAAAATGCTCCAAATCACTATTGATTAGAGAAATGCAAATCAAAACAACTCTGAGGTACCACATCATACCTACCAGATTGGCCAACATGACAAAACAAGAAAATGATGAATGTTGGAGAAGATGTGGGAAAATTGGAACTCTAATGCATTGTTGGTGGAGTTGTGAAATGATCCAACCAATTTGGAGAATATTTTGGAACTATAGCTAAAGGCCTATAAAAATGTACATAGCCTTTGACCCAGCAATAGCACTTCTAGTGCTATATCCCAAAGAGATCATACAAAGGGGAAAAGGAATCACATGTACAAAAATATTCATAGTAGCTCTTTTTGTGGTGGCAAAGAATTGGAAATTGAGAGGATGCCCATCAATTGGGGAATGGCTTAGCAAGTTGTGGTATGTGAATGTGATGAAATACTATTATGCTATAAGAAATGAAGAACAGGCTGACTTCAGAAAAACCTGGAAAGACTTGTATGGTCTGATGCTGAGTGAAGTGAGCAGAACCAAGAAAATGTTGTACACAATAACAGCCACGTTATGTGCTGACTAATATTGATAAACTTAATCCTTCCTGGCAATACAAGGATCTAAGACATCTCCAGAGGCCTTGTGATGGAAAATTCTATCCACATCCAAAGAAGGAAATATGGAAGTTGAATTGTTATCTTCTTTTCTTCTCTTCTGTTGAATTTTGTTTCCTCTTTCTGATGGTTCCTCCTATTGGTTTTAATTTCTACTTACAACATCACTAATGTGAAAATATGTTTAACGTGAATGTAAATGTATAGCCTATATCAGATTGTGCACTGTCTTGTGGAGGGTGGTGGGGAGGAAGGGGGAGAAAAATCTTTAATTCAAAAGCATATGGAAATGATTATTGATAAATCAAAATAATAAAAAAAGAAGTTAGGTGGAGGCTGGATTCCAGGCAAGATAAGGCAAAAGTTTTCCTCTCAGAAAGGGAGGGTTAGATAAAACCATCAAATGAAATCAAATAAATATAAAAAGTATGAATGGAATCTAGCTTCTTTCAAAGTTCTTTTCAGAAGACAACTTCCAAACAACTTCTCAAATTCTTTCCTGGTCCCTGTTATTTTTAGTTCTCTCTCCTATTGAAAACTACTTTGAATTTATCTGTCTGTGTACTTGGTTTTTGCCACAACAGAAAATCAGCTCCTTGAAGACAGTGACAATTTCATTTTTGTCCTTATATCCCCAGTACCTACTTTGCCAAGCATAGGGTCTGGCACTTGGTAGGTGATTAATAAATGCTTATTGAAAGAATGAATGAATTTATGTTTGAAATCATTTAGACTAATGATTCCTTATTTTGAGGGGGTGAGATCCTTCTTTAATGTTTAAAAAGAGGACCCAAAGTGAGAAAACTAACAAACAACAAACAAGAATGCTATAGAAAAGATAGCTATTCAGATGTAGGTTGCACTGTGTGGTCACTGGAGTCTGTTTAAACTGTGACTTTGTAAAAGCTGCTGTGAATTCAATAACATATTTCAATGTATTTGTCTTCCATTAATTGCAGAATTACCTGCATAAATGGCAGATAATGCTGCCATTAGTGGAAGACAAATACATTGAAATATATTGCTGAAGTAATTGAAACCAAAATATGTGTGTATATGTATCTATAGAAATATAGATGCATATATCTGTATACATAAACACATATATGTGTATATATGTATGTACACATACACACATTTAAACTGATTGAAACTTGAACATGAAACTTAAATTTGCGTGTATATATATCCATATAAATATATTTATGTAGATATATGCATGTACATCTATATATCTCTATATATACATATGCACAGATACTTAGGTTTCAAGTTTAAGTTTAAATCACAGTTTAAATGTGGTATGTATGAGGAAGTCACATTTGTTGTCTACAAATACTAGTTGATTTTTTATATACAGATTCATCTATAAGCCCATGGACCCCTAACAATTACTCTATAGTCATCATTGTCCCATAGCACTCCCCACTCCAGTTGGGACCTTTGAACTTACCCAAATTCCTCATTTTGGCAAATGGGGAAACTGAGGCTCACAGAGATTAAAATTAAATAGTCAAAGCAGAAATATGACTTGTACTTTGGCCATTTGATTCTAAATCCAGTGTTCTTTCCATTCTATCAATGTCAGCCCTCAATTAAAGTCCATTGATCATTTTATTTAATGCCCCAAAAGGTTCTAATGGTGCATTAACAAGTACTGTCTTTAAAGAGAAGGAGAATACAATTCTATTTTTAATGGAAATTTATGATTATTCTGGATCATTATGTCCTTACTTCTGCTGGTGATCTTAGTTCTGTGATCATATTCTCAATGACATTCCATCAAGGATTAGAAAAGCCAGATAAGTTCCAGAGAATTCAGAGAACACTTCTGCTACTGCATTACTTGAATGCCAAAAGACTATTCTATTCAAAAGTTCTACCACTTAAGGAGGCCATCCTGCAAATATAACCCAACTCAGCTTGTATTGACTTCCCTTTTCTGACTCTGTATCCCTAAAGACCTGATCCTAGCACAAAGCTTCCACTGTCTTTAAAAGGATACTTTGTGCTCGGATGGTCTCAGCAGGAAGAGATAAAAAGCTGATCCAAGGTTCATGCTGTTTTCCCAAGTGCATTTACCCAGGAGATACCAGGCAGAGATAGTAGAAAGGGAGAGATGCCCTTTAATACATCAATATATAGGTTGATTACAGAACTAAATACATGTGCTAGGAATTTTAGACAATTTTTACTTGAATTTCTCTTTTTTAGACACATACACAAATTACCCAGACATTGCAATATTCACTCCATTTCGAAACCCGCACCAATCATTAAAAAAAGCACATGCGAAGCAAAAAATAAAATAAAAATGAAAACATAAACCTTACAAAACCTATTCATCTGAATTAAAGGAGTCAAGAAGCAACTGTCAGCTGTTGTGAAGTCAGATAAAATGTTTGAATTTAGAATGCCCAATATATTTTTTTGTTTTTTCTTCCTCTTTCTCCATTCTATTACGAAAACAGATGGTTTCATTTCTTAGAATGACATTAAGGTAAGTCCCAATAAGAAAATTGAGCTGTCTAAGCATCCTTTAAGAATATGTGTGTGTGTGTGTGTGTGTGTGTGTATACACAGATACATACACACACATATACACACACACATATATACATATAGTAACGTTGAATTTCATTATGAACAACTATTTTTTTTCCTTAGTAACAATTTATATAGAAGCAATATTTCATTTAAATTGCCTTCCCTTCCCTGACCCCTTGGTTGAATCCAAAGCTATTTTTTGATTGGTGTAGGTAACTCTCATGTGGAATCATGCTCCAACAGGGCACATCAGCAATGGCTTTACATCTCATCTGAGACAGGGTAAATGATTTGCATGTTATAAGAGTGTCTATTAAAGGTAGTCCTTCCCCTATACAAAAACTAGCCTACCATTCATTACTCCACAGTGCCTATGAGACAGATAATTATGCATTATTAAATTTAATTCTTAAAGGTCTTCTTATTAGCTGAGGATCAGCGTGAGGAAACATTGTATATTTTTCTCCCAATTTCTTTCCTGCAAAAGATTTATCTTGTCTCAAATTCCAACCCCAAAGTCAATGAATCATGGAATGATGAATCCTCAGTGATTAGTAGGAAGTGGTTTACCTGGTCAAAACAGGTTCTGAATTAGAGTTTTCTCTACATCATGTGTGACTTGTGGCCATACAATTTCAGTGAAGGTCTTTAGTGAGGGGGAGCCTCTTACTATCATGTGACCTATTATCTTTATATACCTTTGAATGTCTGGCATTATATCAAGCCCTAAAGTTGAGTCTGCAACTTCCATATTTTTTCCTACTTCTGCCCACTGAAGCCAAGCAGAGAAAATCTAATCTCTCTTCCACATGACAGGGCTTAACATCATTAGATGCAACTTTTGCACTTCTACAAATTGTCCCTCTATTTCTCTTAGCTAAATATCTTCAGTGGCTTTAACCAGCACCATGTTTCAACCTTCATTTCAATGTAATATAGCTGTGTACTGTTCTTCCTATATTTCCTAGCACTATATTCATTTCTTCAAGTATTATTTGACCAGGATATAATGTATCTGGATAAAGCTTTTTTTTTTTTTTAATTTTGATTTGTTTAATGAACTCTGATACTCTACACATTTTTCCCTTTAAGAAGTCAATCATTCCATTATTGCCTACCGATCTTGTAGTTTAACAAGAAACCTATATATTTTTTCACTTGAATAGTTGACTTGCCAAAAAATACCCTATTCTGTACTTGTCCAGTGTTGTTTTGTTTTGTTTTGTTTTGGTTTCTGTTTTCAGTAATACAAAGGATAGGCCTTAATAATGGCACCTGTAAAATTTAATTTTATGAGACGTGACTCAGAGATAGTGCATAAAGAACTGGCCTCCAAGGCATGAAGAAGTGGTTTCAAGTCCTTCTTCTAATACATGTTGACTTTGTTACCATCATCTCATTACTGAGATTATTAGTGTCTACACTGAAACTATAGGTTTTAAAGAATGTAATGACTTACATCAGTAGTGGAAGTTCCCAATATTCATGAAGTAACAAGTCACATCCCTAATCTTAAACTACATTTGACTTATCACTTTTATGTGTATCATCTCTAAAATAAAATGTGATCCCTCACAGCTTCATAACCTATGCAAATGTCATACATACATAATCTCTGCTTTTATCAAAGACTAATGAAAAGTGTTAAAGAAAAAAGGCAGAGGTTGCCTGATGAATATTCCATGAAACAGAAAAGTCAATCACAATTATTTGAGAATTTAGTACAAATAAGTAAGCATTGCATTGGGTAAATCACTAATAAATTACCAAGGAATAGTTGATATAATATTTAAGTTCTTTAGGTAAACATAGCAAACCATTTCCCCTCCTGGAATATTTTAAATAAGACACAGGAAAAGGTAACCTCTTGAAGTTGCTTTTGGAATCAGGTTTCTCTGAGTTAACTAAGACCACCCTCTCTTCTTTCAAATCTGCCTGAAAATTTATTTCTTCCAAGACATTGTTTTTCAAAGAGCAATAGATTTTTGAAGTATTCAAAGGAACATTATAGATATAAAACCAAGGGACTTTCTGAGATTGAATTGTCTTCTTACATAGTGGATTTTATATTTGAATTGTATTGTCAGTGGAACTTAAGTGATATGCCCAGGAGTGAAGGAATATGTCTCTGCATACATTGTGTTGGAAAATACACTGGTGGCACTTTGTAAGAAAAGTCAGAAAGCAGCAGACTTTTTTCAATGTTTACTCAAATTCATAGTAAGA
Source organism: Vombatus ursinus (assembly GCF_900497805.2). Taxonomy (NCBI): domain Eukaryota; kingdom Metazoa; phylum Chordata; class Mammalia; order Diprotodontia; family Vombatidae; genus Vombatus; species Vombatus ursinus. The sequence continues at coordinate 9,275,128 of NW_020954600.1, read as the reverse complement.
AAACTTTGAGCCTATCTCAGAGGAAGTGATGTGTTTCATAGAAAGCAATCTTTTTGGTCAGAGGTTTTCTTTTTTTCTATAAACAACCTGTGAAAAGGACAAAGGCTATGCAAAAAAAATTAAGCTGTGCATTGAATATTTTGTCTATGAGGAATGCCCAATTATGGTCTAAACAAGCGGTGGAGAACCTGTGGCCTTGAAACCACATGGGACCTTCTAGGTCCTTGGGTGCAGACTTTTGTTTGAGTCCAAATTTTACAGAACAAATCATTTTATTAAGGGGATTTGTTCTATGAAGTTTGGATTCAGTCAAAGCACAGCACTTGAAGACCTAGAAAGTCACATGTGTCATTATGGCCCCAGGTTTCCCACCCCTGGCAAACTAACCCATGTGGCATAATAGAGCAAGAACTGCTAGTAAAGTAGAAAGTCTTAGGTTAGAATTTTGATGCTAGAATTCTCAAGCTATGGTATTAAGGATAAATCCTCAGTTTCCTAGACTTTACAGGGTCAAATATAATCATATATATACTACCAATTCCAGATGATCAAGGTAAGGAAACCTTAAAATGTTCTATGAATGAATTATTTTTAATTAAGAATCATAATTAAAAGACTCCAGTGGTAGTTATACTAATTTAATCTAGAAACACAAAAGAACCCATTGCCTGAATAATTATATCTCACATTTGAATGTTTTCTTTTTTAGTTTTTGTTATTTCACTCATCAGAACCTATATACACAAATCTATAATATGCATGCATATATGTGTATATATGCATTATGCATATTCATATTTATGTGTATATGTGACACATATGTATATATACACATACATATACATACATATACATATATGTGTATGTATATATAATATGTGTGCACACATATTACAGAACAGACACAACACTACATTCTGTTTGTGGGTAGTATTGCACAGTGCTAGACTTAGAATCAAGATGACCCAGATTGAAACCCTGTATTGGGCTAAATGTATGTACTATATGTACTAGCTGTATGTCCCCATAGAAACCACATATACTGTCTCAACCTCAGTTGTCTCTTTGCAAACCATAAAGCACTATTTAAATTTTAGGTATTATTTTCTTTATTATGAATATATGTAAAACAAAACAGAAAATGAGTATGTCAGCTATCATTTCAATTTAGCAGTATTCTCAATTCTTTCATATTTCCCACTATTGTTTCAGCAATGGGATGTGCAGTCAATACAGAAACATTAGCATAATTCAGTAAATAGCATAGTATCATAAAGTTGGAGAGGTAAATCCAGAATGTACTTCATTGGCTAATTAATCCATCACTCTTATTTTACATGTGGGTAAACTAAAGCCAAGGAATTAAAATTAAAGTGAAGGGCTCTGAGCATAAGCAGGTAATATTTTTTTAAAGATGATTCTAGTAGAGATTTGATTTATATCCTTGGGTTAGAAACCTGATAATTATAAATGTTATTAATCATGCTGATAACCTGCTGATTATTCAGAGATAAGGAACTAGGATGATAGAAGGTCCCAAAATCTTATCACTCGAGGATCAACTAGTTGAATGTGAGGTTAATGTAAGAATGGAAAGAGAACTCACTCTCCAGTCAGAAGTTTTGAGTTTAAGTCGCACCAGTAATACATTACCTGACTGACCTTGGACAGGTCACTATTTTACTACCCATCAATTTCTTCTTTTGTAAAATGAGGACAACTAGGTTTGACTTCATGGCCTTTGTGTTTCCTTCCTACTCTAAATCAAGGGTCTTATAAATTGACCATGTCTGGGGCAGAGAAGACTTAGAACCAACAAAGTAGCCAGCAAGTGAAATAAAAATAGACTAGTTCTGCTTGAAACCAGAGGGCAGACTAAGACTATGCAGTGGAAGCTACAAAGACACTAATTAGTCTTGACATAAGAGAAAACTTCCAAGTCACTACAACTGTCAAAAGTTAGGGAAGGTTTCCTTGAGCAGTAATGAGTTTCTCCTCATTGGAGCACAGTCTAAAAGACTATTTCTCAATATATTATTGGTGTTTGTTTAACTCTGGGTCATGCTTGATGAAATTATAAGGTCTTTTCCAACTCTGAGATTCTAAGATTTTTTAAATGAAGAATGTTTTTGAAATATATTATATATGACATTTCATTGTGAAGACAGGTATTAGATAGACATTTTCCCAAATAAGAGAACAATCAAAATAGAATTGAATTGCAGCTATACAAATTTTATTTAGAAACAAGAAAAAAATACAGTCTGAAGAATAATTTTCTATTTGATTTTTTCTTCAGCTTTTACTATTTCATATATATATAATGTATGTATATACATATGTATGTATGTATGTATGTATGCATGTATATGTGTGTGTTTATACTCATTGAATCCTTACAAGTGTATCATTCTCCTCACTCCTAACCTAGTACTTTCCCCTTTTGTATTGTGTGTCCATATGAGCCCTATCCTCCAATCTCTAATATTAACGTTCATACATGGATTATGGTAACAGTGACTCTGGAGTCAGAGATTTAAAAAGTAGAGCATTTGTGTTTCATTCTAGAAATGGCCTTAGATGGACACTCTCCATGGATGTAGATAGGTCTCATTACCTTAAGGTTAACTGGTGGGCTTTGTTTTGACATCTCCCAACCAACAAATGAAAGAATGAACATATGCAGAATTGTCCTTTCAAACCAAGCTCATGTCTGAAGTAAAAATCTTTCAAAATTTAGACTTGGAAATGACTTTGTAGCTATGTAGACCAACCTACATGAACAGATATCCCCTATACAAAATATCTGATAGATCTGATAGATATAACCCCATTTTTATATGAAGACCTTCAGTATGGCAGAATCTATCACTACTAGAAACAACCCATTGCATTTTTTGGATAATTCCAATTGTTAAGAAGTTTCCTTTATGTTAAATTGAAATCTTCATGAAATTTCCATTTCTTACTATAACTATCACTTTGATAATTGAGCTCAAAGTATTCCTTATAAAAGCTAAGGAATTGACTAGATATGAAAATGTCAAGCTTCTCTTACAAAAATAATTATGGATCCAAAATATATCAAATGATATAAACAAATAATTTGCTCAAGGAAATACAAATTTTGAATGACCACAAATTTTAGTCACTAATAGTATTAGATGTGAAATTTTAAGCCACTCTGATGTTTCATATTAAGCCCAAAAAATGGTCAGCACAACAGGTCATGTACAGAGGTAAACTAATACATATATAAATACACAAGTATATGTGTAGGGGATTTGATAAGCAGAACCAGATTTTGATATACACAATCATTACAACTTAAATTTTAAAAAAGTATGAAATTTGGGTTATTGTAGAGCTTGTCATGTTACTAGAGAAAAGATAATAAACCTTATTTCCCTTGAGAAACAGGACATATGGGGAAAGAATGTCACATGCATTATCCAATGTAATCACTATTTTACATTTTCATTAAACTAGTTTTCTTTGTTTCTAAAGTAAATTAAATTCTATAGTAAATTAATTTGGGGGGAAGGAAGCAATAGTTATACGAGAGTGACTATCAGGAAACTACTGAAAGCATCTGTAACATTTAAAAAAATTCATTGGCATATAATTTATTTCACAATAATTTCACATAACTTTAAGAATAATATAATCATTTGCTTAGAAAACTTTTTGTCCAGGATTTTGACTGGTTTTTCACATTGTAAGCTAAGGAAAGGCAGGAACAAACATATGCCCTACACTATGCTTTCTCCCTCGTAATCTCAAACCATGTAAAACCAAAGACAATACATTGTCAAGCAACAATTCAATTAAGTGGACCTACTATTTATCATCACAACACAGTGATTAAAATGTCCTCTATTATCAACACCATCATCCATTAGTTAAAGGTAGAATCCATTTCAAGAGAAAGATCAGTAAAATGAGGTGCTACAAATTTGATTAATCATCATCTAATTACCTTAGACTGGCAGAGATTTCCAAAGAATAGGAACAAACTAGCAGGATAATCTGAAGATGGGAATCATAGAAAATTCATGATAGTATCTTCTGCTGTTAAATGACCATTACTGATTTTTTGGTCCTCTTGAACAATGTGTTCTGGGAACTGCTAACCTTCTGTTACTATTCTATACCAGGCCCGGACATGCTACTCCAATCAAAGAGAAAACAGATCACCTCTCTATTTAGGGTTATAATATTCAAAATAGCAAGGAGGAAGGGACTCTGGACACTCAGTGTCATCAATATGCCAACGTGTGACAGCAAGGTATTAAAAGAAGCAGGATGAAAATAGGTAGAATTGTCAAATCTGCTAAAGATAGTAAAATGTTTTATGTGAAGAATAAAAAAACTTTAATGCAAGAGAAGAGAGAAAAACAGAGAGACAGAAAGAGAGACGAAGAGAGAGAGAGACAGAGAGAGAGAGATCTAAACTTCATAATGTTTTGTGCATACATTTTTCCCCTCCATAGGTGGTTGTTACACATTACTAAAATGTGTAACAACCAGCTATGCAAGAAAAAAAATGTATGTGCAACACACTTTTAAGTTTAAACTGCATTATTAACATTATCCCCATCACTTTTTAAAGTCTTGACAAGCAACAAAAATAAATTGTCTTGATTTAGAGTGTTTGCAGATTTCTGAGGTGTAAATGCTCACACTGAGAATTTAATAACCATCTCACATTAGCTAGTTTGAGTAATCTCTATCTCTATGTTTAGCTCTATCTTTATATGTCTATTTCTATCACTATATTATCTATATCTACATCTATAACTAGACTTACATTTATACATATTCAACTCCCACTTCATCTCTATATGAATTATTTATATAAGTATGTATAGATATGTGTGTACATAGGTATGTATGTATGTATGGATATACAAAGATATGTTTGTACATGTGTGTATCTATCTATATCTATGTCTGTATATCTTCATATATCTATCTATGTCTTAAAGTATTTTTTCTTTGACCTGAGAGCTCTGAAACTTGGCTATTATATTCTCAGGAGTTTTAATTTTGGGATCTCTTTTGGTAGATGATTAGAGCATCCTTAGAATTTCTATTTTACCTTCTAGATCTAAGATATCAAGGAAGTTATCCACAATAATTTCTTGAAATATGATATCTAGCCTCTTTGATCTTGATTTTCATGTAGTCCAATAATACTGTGATTATCTCTCTTCTATCTAATTTCCAGGTCAGTTATTTTTCCAAGGAGATATTTCACATTTTATTCTATTTTTTTCATGCTTTTGACTTTGGTTTTACTTTTCTTTATGTTTCATGGAGTCAGCTTCCATTTGCCTAATTCTAATTTTTAAAGTGATTTTCTTTAGTCAGCTTTTGTACCCCTTTTGTCATATGCCTAATTTGCCTTTTTAAATAGATCTTTTCTTCAGTGAATTTCTTTTTCCACTTGGCCAATTCTGCTTTTTTGGACTTCTTCTCTTTAATGGATTTTGTGCCTATTTTACCACTTGGCCAATTCTTTTTTTTTTAAGTGCTATTTATTTCAGTATTTTTGTGATTTTTTTTTATGAAGCTGTTAATTCTCTTTTCATGATTTTCTTGCATCACTATTTTCCCCCCACATTTTCTGGTACCACTCTTACCTTTTTCTTTAACCTTCCCAGGAATTCTTATTGTATTTGGACCCAATTAGCATGTTTCTTTGAAGATTTTTTTTTTGTTTGCTTATTTATGTTTGTACATTGTTGCCGTGTTCTGAATTTATGTCTTGGTCTTCTCTGACAGAGTAGCAGCTTTTTATGGCCAAATTATTCTTTTTTGTTTGCTTATTTTTTCCAATCTATTTCTTGACTTTGAATTTTATGTTAAAATTGGGCTCTTCTCACCTGGATGTGAGCAGGCATTATCCCAAGCTTCAGGCTTTTTCCTGTTGCTGTTTTCAAAGCTAGTTCTGGGGGTTTGCAAGTTTTTGGAGTTTCCAAGGTTTTGTGGTGCTAGCAGAGGTATAGGCACTGCATTCCTCATCTGTACTGAGGTCTTTAACTAGGAAGGGCCTCTGGTCCTCTGCAGCCACAATGTTTGTGCCCTTTGCTTAGGAACTGTGACCCACACTCCTGCTCTCTTTCTGCCTTGGAACTCGAACCTAGAAGTGAGACCCAGAATTGCATATGGACAAAAGAGTTGTCAGTCAGTACCAGCAAAGGTACCCTTATAATCTCTGACCAGCTTTTGCAACTTTCTTATTGTCTTTCCAAGCTGTTGCTGCTACTGCATATGTGGGCTCTGGACAGACCTCCACCCCAGTGGGCACAGATTTCTGCTTCTTAAGTTTTCTTAGACCAGAAAAAAAGTCTCATCTCACCCTGACCTTTTTGGGGGATCTAGTACTCAGTATTTCATTTGAGATATTATTTTATTTTCTTTTATATTTACTAATTTATTTTGATGTATTAACAATCACTTCCATAGGCTTTTGAGTTTTAATTTTTCCTCCCTCTCCCTTCCCACCTCCCTCCCCAAGATGGCACACAATCAGATATGTGCTATACATATGTATTCCTCTTAAACATATTTTCACATTAGTGATGTTTTAAATAAGAATTAGAACCAATAGGAGGAACCATCAGAAAGAGGAAACAAAACACAACAAAAGAAAAAGATAGTAAATAGAATGAGACATTATTTTAAAGTTGTTTGGAGGGGAATGCTGAGAGAGTTCAGCTGGGTGTCTGCTTCTAATCCACCATAATGTCTCTGCCTCCCAAATCAGTTTTGCTATGTTGGAGTTGCCTTTCTGTCTTATATCAACCCTATGAATGAATTAATGTGCTGAAGCTATCAGGGGAAGCTCAGATCTCAGTTAAATCAAGAGGAAAAAATATGATTAAAATTTTAACCCATTAAATAAATGTGGGAAAGCTATCATTGAGGGCTCATATTTCCTTCAACACCAGAAGATTCACAATGGAAGAAAATGTCATCAGTGTTATGAATAAAGGATTTGGTTAGCCAGAGCACAAAATTTAATGTACATCAGAGAATTGACACTGGAGAGATTTTTTTCATTGTTTTTTGTTTTTGTTTTTGTTTTTGCATAAGAGAATTCAAATTGAAAAGAACTCAGATGATTTTAACACGAATATGAAAGATTATGGTTACTGGTTAAATCTTAGATGTAGCCATATGGAAACTGGGGAAGTTTTATAAATCAAATTAACTATTGGGGTTCAAGATATTTTGGCAGGTGGTCAATTTCACAAGGAGAAAGTCTTTGATTAAAAAAATAGATGTGTATAGCATTCAACTTAATGTTACATATAGACATATATTTATAATAATTTAAAGAATTCATTGCTCACAGACAGTCATACTTAGTCAAACTAACCATATTCTTTAATGAAAATATGCAAGCAGTTTGTGAATATAATGACATAAAAGAAAACAAGTGTTCTTTCTGTCTTGTTGTTATCCAAAAGTTCCATTTCCCAGTAATCTTTATACTTAAATAATAAGTGTTTCTTTGAATGATTCAATTTATCATTGTGGAAAATTTATAGTTCTATATTAACATTCAAGTCCTGGGGTGTAGGTATGTGTGTGTATGTATGTGGGTATGTGTATATTTTGCAGAAATTAAAAAAACACAAATGAGAAATTGTTATTTCAACTGAACTTTGTATTCTGTTGGAAAAATTGTACATGTTAGGCAGAACAGTTCAACCTCTATCTTATCTGGACTCACCTAGAAAATATTTTTGTACAAGGTAAGGTGTAATGTGATACAATTTATTTTGTAAAACAAAACTCCAGAGAGCCTGGAATAACCTCCTTTACTAAAGACTTAACTGCTAACTTAGGATTATTTCATATTATATTTTATTAGAATTATTAGAAAGTTATAATACATCTTTTTAAAAAGTGAAATACTATAGGCAATATTCACCCATAATAAGGCAATACCTATCACATTTGGAGCTTGGGTAAAAATGCATCCCATGACCCTAGAACAAAGAGTTCAATAGTATGTCTATTCCAATGTATTAGGTACAGAAAATATGAAGAAGAAAATAACATAGAGTATTAATTCTCAAGATTATTTTCAGATAAATTTTCACTGAAATTATGTGTAAGGTTATTTTTTGACTGAATTCATGGGGCTTAGAATAGTAGGACCAGGGTTGTAACTCAGAAGATACCAACAATTAAAAATCAGAATGAGAGAGAGATTAATAGATAAATGAAAATGTATGAATAGATAGATAAACAGGAAAGTAAATAGATGAATAAATAAGTAGATGGATAGATAGGTAGATAGATAGATAGGTAGATAGATAGATGATAGTGTTTGCAAAATGTTGAAAAGGCCCACTCATCCAAATCATACCTAAAAAGAATATACTCTAAAATATTTTGACCATGGCTTTTGCTTAAGGGCCTACATTGCAGGGTTAACCACTATCACCAGAGGCAACATTGTCCTTTTGGATAGCACTTCAAAGCCTGCCCTCTTACTCATGCTAGCTTTGTTATCCTGGGGAAACTTCTTAACTTCTCAGTGGCCAAAGCAACTTTCTAAGACTGTAAGTTGCTGAGAATGTGTCAACTTTATTGGTGGAAGCAGCAAGTAGTTTCCTATGCTAATGAAATCACAAATCCAATCTCCTAAAAGAGCATGGGTTTCAAAGACAAGAAATTCTTCCATATTAAAAATAAGCAAACAAAAACAAACAAAAAAAAGAGACAGGTTAAGAAAGATAAAAGCAAATAAGGGAACCTTGATCATTCACTAAAGGAGATCATTGCTTATCTTAGGGCCATTATGATCATTGACTTACCACTTTAATAGAGGACATATGAAATATGATGAAATATAGTAGAGGACATTTTAGAATAAACAACCCAGACATAACAAAATGAAGACTGTTATTCAAAACACTCACCTTGGGAGAATACAAACATATTCCAAAAATAGTGCAATAGTGTCCTTGTTCAGACTCTCCCTCCCTCCCTCCTTCCATCATCTCTCTGTCTCTCTCTGTATCTCTGCCTGTCTCTCTGTTTCTCTCTGTCTCTCTCTCTTTCTCTCCTTTTTTCTCTCTAACTCTGCTTTTGGAAGAACCTTAGAAGGGATACAAGAAAACAATCCTTATTCCTTTTATAATCATGGCCTGTTTGAATTACAAATATGACAAATAGCATAATTCAACATGTTCTTCCACTTAGTTACCAGACAGTATTGCAATTAGTTTTGGCTAATTCCAAAAGAAAAAAATTAAATCTACCTTCAGGGTTAAGATCACCCATTATTGCAGATTTGTATAATTTCAGAAGTAGATTGGACTTTAGAAATTATAGTACTTTGTGTTTTTCTCCTCTGCTCCTTGTGTTACATTTTATATAAGTTATTTTTGTTACAGCCCTCTCCTAGACTAAAAATGTCATGAGATAAAAAGTCATATCTTATTTATCTGTGTGGCTCTCTAAGTGCCTAGTATTGGGCTCTGAAGCCAGAAGATTCATACAAGCTCATTGAATAGACTTTTCCATATAATCTACTTAAAATATCCAAATGAGTTGACTATGTGTTAATCTAGAATCAGGGGTAAAGAACCTGTGGCCTCGAGGCCACATGTATCCCTCTAGGTCCTCAAGTATGGCCTTTGACTAAATCTAGACTTCACAAAACAAATCCCCTTAATAAAAGGATTTGTTCTGTAAAACTTGGACTCAGTCAAAAGGCCTCAGCCAAGGACTCCACTCCTGCAGGTTCCCCACTCCTGATTCTAGATCAATTGTAATGTGGATAGCAACATGCCAATTGAGGAGTTCAGTCATTCTATGGTTTATTTAATTGATCAAGTATAAACGTATCTGGACATTTGGAAATAACGGTTCAAATGAGGGTCAATTAGTTCTTTCATAATCAATATAGCTCAATTATTTACATGGTTTAAAATTGTGTTTGAGTGACTTTGTCCCACTCACATGCCATTTATATAAGGCAAACTATGAGAGAACTAGACTTGGAGTTAAGAACACAGATAAGTTCACATACTGTTGCTGACTACACTTGTATGGACATGTGAAAGTGTGCATGTCAGGAAGTACTCTAGGCCTATTCTCTACCTCCATTTCTGTTGAGGATACAAGCATTTTTCCAGTAACCTATTTTAACAACCCAGAAGTCATCTTCAACTATTTAATTTCTCTACTCCCAACTCAACTAATTTCTTATTGATCCCACCTCCCCATCTTATAAACAGCTAAGTGGAGTGGTGGATAGAATTCTGGGCCTGGATTCAGGGAGATTCAACTTTGTGAATTCAAATCTGACTTCACTTACTAACTGTGTGACTCTGGGCCAGACTGTGTGACCATGTGTGCCTCAGTTTCCTCATCTGTAAAATGTACTGGAGAAGTAAATGGCAAACCACTCTAGTATCTCTGCCAAGAAAACCTCAAATGTGGTAACGAAGAGTCAGACATGACTGAAATGGCTAAACAACAACAACCCTTACATCTTTTTCATCCATTCCCTTCTCTCTACTTACATCTTACTCAACCTACCACTCTAGAAGTCTCTCATAAATTCTCACTTAGAATACTGCAATAACTTTAAAATTGGTCTCTGTGCATGTCTTCTCTGCTTTTTATAATCCATCTTTCACAGAACTGCAAAATGGGTACTAAAGAGCAGGGTTGACCATTTTACTGCCCTATTCAGGAGACTTCAATGGCTTCCTGTTGCCCTTAGGATAAAACAAACTCTGTTTTTTTTTTTTATTTTAAAATTCTTTATAGACTTTCTCTACTCTGATTACAGTTGTGCAACATTCCCTCTTATGTAACCTATGCTGATATATTGACTTATTATTCCCAATATACAACCTCCCTTGCCCTATCTCTGTGCTTTTGCATATACTGTCCACTAAGACAAGAATGCTCAGCTTCATCACTTCTACCACTTGGAATTCTTAACTCCTTTCTAAACTGACATTAAGTACCACTCTCTACATGATATACTGCTTCCAGAAATTGTTACTGACCCTTAAACACACACACACGCACACACACACATTTCTTGTGTATTCATTTTGTATCATTTCTGTATGTAATTATCAGTCAAGATGCTATAATTGCAAGTTCCTTTTGGTAGGAACTATCTCACTTGTCTTCACATCCTTAGTACCTGGCACACAATATATGCTTAATGAATATTTCTTCACTTATTTTTTGTCTATTAAGTCATACATATGTTATACAACAATATGTTATAACATAAGTTATACAACAGTTACTATCTGTTTCAAAGGAAAGAGTTTTCATACCAAGGAAAACATGGATCCTTTGTATATCGACCCTTTAATATAATACAGCAGAAGACTAAAAACCAACATCTCTCATGGCCTCAAACAGCTTTACTAGCAGCTGTAGAAATACATGGCAGTTTTAGGCTGACAAATAAGAAAATCGAAAAAAATGAAATAGAGATGGACAAAGAGTCGATGGAATGTCTAGAGAAAGCTTCATATTAAATTAATCTGGACTGAAGGGAAATGGAATCTATATGGAGAGAGAGACAGAGACAGAGACAGATTATGTGGGTTTAAAGTAGACAGAGGGGTATAGATACCACATATTCTTAAGATCATAGAAAAATAACTAGTAGAGACCCTCTACTCCTATTCCTTCAATTTAAAGATGTTAACTTTACTTAGCACCCAATTGATAAGTCATACCCAAAAGACACACAAGTCCATACAGTGTCCCTTCTTTAGTCCCAAAGAATGTGGATTTTCAATTTGTTGTCTATGCAACAACATGGATATATATATATGCATACAATCTGTTAGTCAAATTCCATTTTATACCCCCAAAGAAAGAGGCATACCTACCTTAAAGCATATGTAATTACATTCTCATAGGATGGGAATTTAATAATTATGAATATTTTCATAATACTTTAAGCTTCTCAGAACATTTTGACTTTATTATCTCATTTGGTCCTCACCATAATTCTATTAATCAAGCGCTATCGTTTTCCTCATTTCACACAAAAAAAACTGAGGCAAAGATTTGGGATGACTTGTCTGGGATCACCAAGTCAATGAGTGTTTGAGGCAGGATTCAAACACAAGTCTTTTTGATACAAAATCTATCCATCTATCTCTGTCTATCTACCTATCTGCCTCATGAAAGTAACATTTAATTCTTATTACCATTACTTTCACAATCCAAACATTTATTAGATTGAAAAATAATCATATAAAACAATGACAGGTTAACAGAGGAACTCAGTTTCTACTTCACATTTATAATATTCTTAGTGAAACATGAATCAGATGCTCTCAAACTGATACAATAGAGGTGATTCAAGAAATGAGAAACTTTTGTTCACATCTAACCACTTATCACACTTATTTTCTAATAACAGTCATTAATATCAAACATGTTTATCTCCCTAATCTATTACATTTTTTCTAATTTAGTATTTAGCAGTCACAATGTGGGTGCCATATGCAAGTATTATCACTCAACATATTCCCTCTAAATTAATCTTTTGACAATGAAGCTCTCTTTAGTCTCCCCACATATGGTCATTCTCATTGTGCATTTGAAAATTTAATTATTCCATACCACAAAACACAAATTGAGAATTCCCATTTAGATAATATCACCCAACAAATCATCAAGAAAACTCTGTATTTAGTATAACAAATTTGGTTTATGCAAACCCAAGGGGACAGAAGCTTCAATTTGTATTTTTTTTAACTTTTGCTCCTTAACTACTTTGTTTAATACTATTTTGACTTTTTTGGAAGGTTTATTTGTCCCTGATGATCTCCTTCTCTAACAGTGATGGGTACAAAAAGAGAAGGAGGAGAAAGACTCATAGGAACATGAATTGTAAACATATTATTATAACTTTATAAATTTACAAGGATTTCCGTTGATATGCATATTATTTTTTCACCTCTTGCCTAAAGACTTGGCCAAAAATTCTAGCTGTCCTGTAAGTCATTCTTCCCACAAATATTGTTCTTTGGTTGACATTTAATGTTAATCACATTCCCTCTCTTTCCATTAGAGTAATTGTTTGTCTCTCTCTCCCTCCTGTGGCTGATTATTATGTCTACAATCTATCTACATAAATGTTATGGGTTGTAAATGTATATCTTCTCCCAGGGTGGCTATTATATGTATAATCTGTTACCTTTTTCCATTAAGCTAATGAATGGATGACACTTGTGATTAGAACAGTCTGGCATCTTTAAATGATGTCTTAAACGTTAAAAAAAATGGAAATGGTCCTCGGTCAAACCCAAAGAAAAACATCTGTTTTACATTTGACATATGGGAAGATGTGCCTCTTGTTTACTATCAAGAAAGAAAGAGGAAAATTGAATGACTACATTCCAGTGTACTTTAAGTAAATGTGAAACTGTCACTTCCAAAAGTTGGACTTCTTGGACACCTTGGTCCCTTATTTCTCCCCAGAGAAGAATTGTGTGACTCATCATCCTTGTTTGGACTTTGTTCTTACCATTTATTAATATGATATACCAATATGTGGGGGAGGAAAGGAGAAAAGAAGGAATAAATTCAAAGTAATTCATGATTGGTTGAGTGGCTGCCATCATTGGAATCACTTTGGAAATGGAGGTTTGATCTTAGTAACCAGATGATCCAATTAACAAGAGAGATAGGAAAATACTCCCAAAACTTCTCAGGAGAGCTCCTTTTACTTAAACGTTATAACTTCAGAGTTTAGCTGGAGTCAGTGTTGCATCAGAGACATTTTTGCTGCTATAGATCTGCTTATAACTATATGTGTGTGTGTGTGTGTGTGTGTGTGTGTGTGTGCAATAGATTGATGGATAGATAGATGGATAAAATATAGAGATTGATGATGACAGATAAATAGAAATATGATGGATGGATATGAATTAGACAGAGGAAAAGAAGGAGAGAGAAAAATATGATATGTACTTGACCTCTTATCTGAATTTTATTTCTAATATTTTCAGAACATTTCCACTTTTTCTTGTCACTTAAATCACAACATGTCAAAAATTGGCCCCTACAAGTAAAAAAAATCAATGCTCTCCAACAAAAATCCTTATTTCTTACAAAACTATTATGCTTATTCTAGATATTCAAGAACAAAAACTCAGACTCTGATGAGACTAGACCCTCTGTCCTTCATCCCCATGGTCACACACTCAAGTTATTTTTAGTTTTTTTCCTCAAAAAGTCTCTGGGATTCCTTGTTATGTCCCCATTGTAACATTTATGAATTTAGAACTGGCTTTTATCTCCCCACACCTGAAACTCTGCAATAACTTCCTAATTAATCTCATCTTCTAGTCTCTCTTTCATTAAGTAATTTTGTATAATGCCTCAAGATTCCTTATTTTTTCAACCTGATTTTCATCATATCATTTACCTTTTGAAGAAAGTATAATGACTTTTCACTGTAAGATCAAATTCAACTTCTTCCCCTTGACTGTCAAATACCTGTACAAATCAACCTCATTTTATTTGTGTAGTTTTGTGTGGAAGGATAGTGTGACAGACATATATCATTCATCCTGGACTCTTTTAACTCCCAGAGATAAGATGATATGTCTTCAGTTTTTCCCAGTCCCTGCCTGCCTTTAAGTGTTTTTCACAATCTGCCCTGGGAGAAAAGGAATTCCCTATTCAAGGTTTCAAAATCACTATTGAAATCTTGGCAGCCAATCATTGCAAGAATTCTCAATCCCCTTGGTATTTATGAAGGATAACTTACAAGGAGTGAGACACTTATGTCTCCACTTCAACTGGCCCCATAAAAAACAATGTTTTCCTCATGATGGAAAGCTGGTATATTTATAGTAAGAGCACAGGATAGGATTTTCTTTGCTACATCAAAGGAAGCTAATGTATATGAATTATCATGGAATGTGTTCATGAAACTTATTATATAAGTAATCTGTGATAATGTTGTTGTATATTTAAAATGAATAGTAAATTGTGCATAGTAGATTTGCAATTTCATGTACAATAGTCTTCTTTTATTATACTATATTATGGAAATGCATGTTGTATTCCATAAATTAAAAAAAAATCCTAAGTAATCTTTGTGCATTCCTTTCTTTTGATCAGTATGTATGAAAGTTAAGCTCCATTCCTTCACTTACTTAATAATATATATCTTCTACTTCATTTAGACTCATCCTCTTCTACCTGCCCAATATGTAAGGTATGTGAGGTTCAACCTCACCTCTTCTCTAGACTATGTATCTCCAGTTTCTTCAAGTCAATGTAATGAATCTCCAACTTTCCAATGACTTTTATAATTTGTGACATTTCAAGGCAATATCTAAGAGGGGAATTAAATAGATAAAAATATAGTATGATCATCTCTCTTTCATCTTAATATGATGAACTTTTTTCTTCCTAAATCTCCTACATTCTGGAATTGTGAAGCTGATTTGTTGAACATAAGCATAGAATTGTCACTTATCTCTGCTTAATTTTGTTGCATTATTTTCCATACTGTTGTAGCCTGTAAACTTCTTTTGCGTTTCCAATTCTATAATTTGTTTATAGTCATACCTCTAAGATATGTGCCATCTACAAATTTTAAATTCATATCAACTGCACCTTGATACCAATTATTGATCCTATTGATCAAAATGCTGAACATCACAGGACCAAAGGGGAAAATGATGCAGCTGACTAAAGACCTCTTTTTACACCTTCGACCAAGTTATCCAACTATTTCTAAAACCTTCTAGGTATCCTAACATCCAGCCAATATGTATCTCTATTTTATCTTTAAGGGTGACTTGAAACATTTCCCCAATATCTTGCTGAAGTTCAGATGTGATTTGTCTTGAGTATTCTTCTAGTTACTCAGGCTAGTAACCCCATAAAGAATAAAGTGGTATTCGTCCCCCATTACATATTTTTGATGCATCCATGCTGTCTCTTTGTGATCACTGCTTCCTTTCCCAATAATCAGAAGCCATTCAAAATATTATGTTCTAGAATTTTTCTAGGACTCAAAATCTCACACACCTACCAATAGAATGAATGCTAGAATAATCTCAAATTCCTTCCTTCTCCCCATGTTTGCATGTGATGTATGAATGTCTCTGATTTTCATCCTATTGACTCATATAAATTGTTAATTCCAATAATCACTGATACATATAGTCAAGTTAAAATTCAATAATCCTATCCAACAAACACTTATTTTAAAAGAAATTCAAAAATATTTATTATTTTCTTTTTAATTAATTAATTAATTTTTACTTTTGAACATTCACTTCTATGAGATTTTGAGTTCTAAATTTTGTCCCCTTCCCTTTATTCACCCTCCCCATGATGGCATGAAATATGATATAGACTATACACATATTTTCACATCAGTCACGTTGTAAAGCAGAATTAGAACCAATGGGAGCAACCACAAGAAGGAAGAGAAGTGGAAAGTGTTTTCCATCATGAGTCTTTTGGTGTTAACTTGGATCCTTACATTGCTGAAAATAGCTACTTATTCAATGGGCATTGTGGCTGTTGCTTTTTAAAAATAATTAATTTATTTTTAGACTTCAAACATTCACTTCCATAAGATTTTGAGTTTTAAATTTTCTCCCCCTACACAACCTCTTCCTTCCCCAAGATGGCATGCAATCTGATTTAGACTCTTATAGATCCATATTAAGCATATTTTCCCATTAGTCATGATGTGAAGAATTAGAACTAATAGGAGCAACTACGAGAATGAAGCAGTAAAACAAAACAACAAAATAAAAGGAGGGCAACTAGTTTGCTTCCATCTGTATTCAGACTCCATAGTTTTTTCTTTGAATGTGGATAGCACTTTCCATCATGAGTCTTTTGGTGTTGTCTTAGATCCTTGCATTGCTGAGAAGGGTCATTTCTATCAAAGTCAGTCATCACACAATGTGGCTGTTACTGTTTATAATGTTCTTCTGGTTCTGCTCATTTCACTTAACATTAGTTCATATAAGTCTTTCCAGGTTTTTCTGAAGTCTGCTTGCTCATCATTTCTTAAAGCACAATAGTGTTCCATTCCATTCATATACCACAACTTGTTCAGTCATCCCCCAGTTGATGTTACTCCTCTCAATTTCCAACTCTTGGCTACTACAAAAAGAACTACTATAAATATTTTTGTATGCATGGGTCCTTTTTCCCATTTTTATGATCTCTTTGGGATACAGACCTAAAAGTGGCATTGCTAGGTCAAAGGGTATGCACAGTTTTGGAGCTCTTTGGGCACATTTCCAAATTGCTCTCTAGAATGGGTTGCATCAGTTCACAACTCCACCAACAATGCATTAGTGCTCCAATTTTCCCACGTCTTCTCCAGCCTTTATCATTTTCTGTTTTGTCATATTAGCCAATCTTATTGGTGTGATGTAATAACTCAGAGTCCAACAAACACTTATTAAGCACCTACTACATGTAGGGTTCTATGCTTGGCCTTAGGTACACAATGACAAAGTAAATATTGTCTCTGTCCTTAAACTTCCATTCTGCTGGGGTAGATCAGGGTTCTTCTTATGTGTATAAGATTTCATCTCATAGAAAGGAAATGGAGTTTCAAAGAGATAAAGGACATACCCAAGATTGCATAGGTAGTGTTGATTCAAATACAGTTTTCAAGATGTCTAGGTGATTGTTCATTCCATTCCATTTCACTGCTTCCATCAAGCACAATGTTCAGCAGTATAAAAACAGAACTTGAATTGTATTGTTTCTATCTTTTCTGTTCTTATTGAATGAACTAATGAATAATTAGACCACAAACATAGAAAGACAAATAATTTAAACATTATTTGATCCCCAACATCATTAGTGATTCAACACAGCACATTTATTTTCTTTAATTAAAATATCAATCCTGAAATTGGGAAGGGCTCAGCACATAATCACCATCTGCTGATTAATTTGTTTTTTTAGATGATATTTTGCCTTATTCTTTATTACCTCCAGATTACTAGTTCTGGCCAAATTATGTTGGGAATTTTTTTGGGAGAAAATGGGAATCCAATGACTTACATGAGAGAGTTGGTCATTTAAATCTTGTTTCAGAATGTCAGATATTAACAGTTTCATAGAGGTGATTACCATCAACCTGAAATTGATAGTTCAATACAACATCTAATTGAGCATTGATTTTTAATCCCCCAAATTCTCTCTGAAGCAGGTGGGGATAGATTTGTGGTGGACTGGAGCAAACACAGCTTTTCACTCCCATGATTAGCTCTGTACAAAATTGTGAACTTTGTAAGGTTTAATACAGCCTATGTGGTGCTTGATAGTTGCATGCTTTCTCTATCACCATAATCTGAATTGGGTGGGTGAAAATCTATACTTTGGATTCACATTAAGGGACTATTCATTAAGTACTTACAATATGTTGAGAGAAAGTGTGGCAAAGACTGACCTCAAAACCTTGGGTTCAAGTACCATATTTGACAACTATTTTATCATGAGCAAGCTACTTAAACTCTAATTGCTATAGGATGCTCTATAAGACTATATGTTGCAGAAAAGGTTATGCCCTATATTGATAGATATTTAATGTAGGAGTTCTCTATAGAAGTGAAGTCAGAGCTTGAGTCACTATCACAATTCTTGTCCTTAATATAAGTAAGAAATTTAAGGTGGAGTTGATTCCAAGTTGAAATTTAACCTGATATTTAATTATGGAGAGGAGGCAAGGCTTCATTCCTAGTCAAAAAAAATCTGAGTTTGTGACTTCCACCTCAGAGACTGACCTTGACTCAAATTATTTAACTTCTTTAACCCTCAATTTTCTTACCTACAAAATGGAAATAATACCATCAAGAATTTTTTTGTTTGTTTTTTGGTGAGGATCAAAGAAGGTAACCTATTTTAAAAATCTTTTAAGTTTTGCAAAGCATTTATATGAAGTTTAGCTATTGTCATAATCATCATCATCATTACCCTCATCATCAGTATCTTCATAACATATCACCATTATCATAGTTATCATCAATATTATCACTGTCACAGATGTTCCTCATGCCGATGAAATCAAAAAATGGAATACCTTAACATAGATCCCATCTTAGACTTTTCAAGTCACTTTACATGAGTGGTTTCATACTCATAGCTTCACCTACCATATTGAAGCAATCAAGTGCAACAGTTGAAGGAGGGCTGGGCCTGGAGATGGTAAAGATTGAATAAAATATAGATTCAGGCACTTCCTCACTGCATGACTTGGGGCAAGTCACTTAATCTCTATTTGCCTCACTTTTCTCATTCCTAAAAAATGATGGAGGGAATATTAATATCACCTACCTCCCTGGGTTGTTGTGAAGAAAAAAAAATGAGATTAAATTAGTAAAATATTTAACACAGTGCCTGTCACATTGTAGGTGATTAAGAAGTACTTGTCCCCTTTCTTTTACCTTATTTATTTTATGCATCAGAAAAAAAATGAGGATATTTTTAAAAGTTTAATAATAATTATATTCACATAAATAGCAAATGGGAATTCTGGGGCTCAAAATCAGATCTCATTACATGCAGGACAATGTTATTTTCTCTATTCCATATTGCCTACTCACTCTCTACTCGCAATCCTCCATCTATGCCTATTCTTTGGCCAAATAATATACTTCCCTATGACAAAATGAAACAGTAGCACAATCTATTAATGTGAGGGAGGAGAAATGACAAAGATTATTTTCAAATTTAGTAATTATTTATATTTAAATTTTTTAAAGTTTTGAGTTATGAATTCTCTCTTTCCCTCCCCCACCTCCCCTACCCACTGTGAAGACAAGAAATGTGAAATCAATTATACATATAAAACCATACCAAACATATTACCACATAAGTAGTGTTGCAAAAAATAAAGTGGAAAAATAGACTTTAGTGTCTATTCAGACTCCATCAGATCTTTCTCTGAACATGTATAGCATTTTTCATCATTGCTCCTTTGAAACTGTCTTGGACCATTATGTTGATCAAAGTAGTTCTCATTCACAGTAGATTAATATTGTGGTTGCTGTGTACAATGTCCTTCTGCTTCTGTTCACTTCACCTTGCATCACTCAATATGTCTTCCCACATTAAAAAAAATCCTACTTATCATTACTTATAGTAGAATAACATTTCAGCACAATCATATCACAACTTGTTCAGCTATTCCAAAGTTGAGGGGCATCCCTTCAATTTCTAAATCTTTGCTACCAGAAAAGGAGCTGCTATGAATATTTTTGTATATATAGTGTTTTTTTTCTTTTTTCTTTGTTTTCTTTGGGGTACAGATCTAATGGTAGCATTGCCACATTAAAGGATATACACAGTTTTACAGTCCTCTGAATACAGTTCTAAATTTTTTGACAGAATCATTGGATCGCTTCACAAATCCACCAACAGTGCATTAGTGTCCCAATTTTCCTATATTCCTTCCAACATATGTCATTTTCCTTTTCTGTCATGTTAACCGATCTGATAGGTGTGAGGTGATATCTCAGAATTGTTTTAATTGGCATTTCTCTAATCAATAGTTATATAGAGCATTTTTTCTTTTTTTAAAAGCTAATCCCTCCATTTGTTTAAACAATCCCATTCCATCCTGTCTCCTCTAATAGATTTCTCTTTCTGTCATCTCTATTCTTTCACTTATTTTATTTTATTATTTTGGTGAGGCAATTGAGGTTAAGTGACTTGCCCAGGGTCACACAGTTAGTAAGTGTCAAGTGCCTGAGGTCAGATTTGAACTCAGGTCCTCCTGACTCCAAGGCTGGAGCTTTATCCACTGTGCCACCTAGCTGCCCCTAGAGCATTTTTCATGAAAATAGCATTGATTCCTTTGTCTGAAAACTTCTTTTTCATGTCCTTTGACCATGTATCAGTTGGAGAATGACTTGTGTTCCTATAGATTTGACTCAATTCTCTTTATATTTTTGAAAGGAGGCCTCTAGCAGAGAAACTTGCTATAAACCCCACCCCAGTTTTGTGCTTTCCTTCTAATTTTGTCTGTATTGATTTTGTTTGTGCAAAAATTTTTTAATTCAATGTAATCAAAATCATCAATTTTGCATCCTATGATGCTCTTTATTTATTGTTTGGTCATAAATTCTTCCCTTCTACATAGATCTGACAAGTAAATTAATCTATGCTTCCTTAATTTGTTTAAGGTATCCACCTTTATATCTAAATCCATACACCAGGGAGTCACAGACCTTTCCTGCTGACCCACTAAGTTGTCCCGGGATGGAAAAAATGTATCACCTTTACCTTTTTTGACTGCCATTTCATAACTCAATTTGAGTCATTATGTAGTAATTGTTTGGAGGGTAAAGTTAGGAGAGTTCAGCTGAGTTTCTGCCCCCACTCCACCATCTTTGTCACCCCTCAATGATAAAGAATTGTGAAGAGGTTAGTGTCTAATAGATAATAATACATACACTAAGTTTAAACATTTTACACTTTCTTCCATGAGACAAGCTTGAAATCATCCAAAGCAGTTAGTCAGACAGTTGGACTGTAATCTAAGAAAAAACGGAATAAAGGTATGTGTCAATGCATCCATCTTGATCTGAATTATTATTATGCACAAGATGTCCCCTAATTGAGGAGACTTGAAGACTGGGTTGTCTTCTGTAGGATAATTCTAATTTTGCTACCCAAAAATAATAAAGATGATGGATATGTTTTTTTTTCCCCTCTAAACCCAACATTCATAATCTGGGTATGTGAAATCTCTCTCTCTCTCTCTCTCTCACAGACACACACACACACACACACACACACACACACACACACGCGTCTCTTTCTATCATTATGGAGAAAGATAATCTATGGATATAACTATTTGGATAGATTAAAAGAGAGTCTATTTATATGCACATGTGGATGGAGTAATGGTTGATAAATAAGAGATAGATAACACTACTTCAATATAATTGTTTTTTTTAATCCTATGTATTTATTTATTTGCTAAAACCACCATTCTTCTTGATAAATAAAGAAGTAAAGCAAGGCTACCACTCTCCTCATTTTCATTTAATATAATTTTTTTAAATGTAAGTGATAATAATGAGACAAGAGAAAATAATTAAAGACATGAAGATAGACAAAAAGTAGACTAAACTACCCCATATGCTGACAATATGATATTTTACTTGGAAAACTCTAATATTCAGAAAAGGTAATAATTAAGACAATTAATTGCTTCAAAAATTTTGTAGAATATAAAATTAGACGACTAAAATCAATTATATTTCCAAGTAATAATAACAAAATCTGAAAGGCAATAATTAAAAAAAATCTTATTCAAAATAAAATATATGAAATATTTGTGGAATAATATACCAAAGCACGTGAAAAAGAATGCTTGTATCAATGCAATTGCAAATTGTTTCTCAAAGACATAATGCACATCTTAAGTAGTTGGAATAATACTCAGTGCTTGTGTCTGAGTCATGCCAAAATGAAATTATTAACATCAAAAATATCAAAATAACAAGTGATAATACTATTATATTTAATTAATTTCAGTTTAATTGTATACCAACAAATTACTAAAATGATATTTTATAGAACTTAATGAAATTATAGCAAAATAAATTTGAAGAAACAAAAGATCTAGAATACCATGGGAAATAAAGAAAAGGCTAGATATAAAAGGAGAATATCATTTCTGAACCTCAAACTGTTATATAAAACAATTATCATCAAAACAATAGAGTTATTGAAAAAATATCAAATAACATCTCTAAGTGATTTCAAAAAAGTTAAAGTGCAATACAAATGCTAGTTACTATTGTTCCTGTTGATAATGATGGTGAGATTATAATGATGAAGATTTTTCTGTTGTCTTCCTTCAATAACAACTATTATTTTCTATCATACATGGTATGGTTTTCTGTGAAAGAGCAGGGAAAGAATACTGGGAGAAATATAATTAATATAAAATGTGTATGTCTGTATATGCATATGTATGTATGCATATGTGTATATATGTAAATATCTTAAATATGCTTATTATCATTGACAATATGATGAAATACATAACTATGAAATTATTATTAATGCATATATAATATTATATTGATTAAATAAATTTGAACTTACTTTTTGTTTTATGTGTTCAGGATTATAATATAAAAATTTAAATAAAAGCTGGCATCATTTTGACAATATCTCCAATGAATAAATTTTCACTTAGAAGCAAATTCAAGACTCTAATTCTATCTGTCTATCTATCTATTTATCTATCTATCTATCTATCTATCTATCTATCTATCTATCTATCTATGTATTTATCTATCTAAATTTATTAGGGTTGACCTTGGCATTTTTTCTTCATTTCTTTGTATTTTACAACTGCCTCTATAGTAATATAAGTAACTCAGAACATAATGCATTTCTAGTCAGGACACTGCTTACAAATGAAATTGTTATGAAAATACACTATTTTCTTCAATGTCAACATTCATAGGCTAATAATGGCCAGGTTTGTAATGAAATGACAATGAGGTATCCTTGAAAAACAGTATTGAGATGTTCTCCTTTTCAATGCAATGACCTTCTCTTTGCAATGATCTATCTGTCATCCTGTTGGCCCACATAGCATTTTGGAAAGAATGACGTGAGAAGTTTTCCTTTGTGACCTCATGACAGATGACAAACCCAATGATCGGGTATAACAATGCACTATATTGCATTTAAAGACACCAGGAGGTTTAAGTAACAAAGATGATAGGTGGATAATTTCTGATTGGGCTTCCAGAATGGATAATACAGTAAAATAGAGGGCCAACTTAGGGACTAAAACATTTTGGTGGAATGAATCGTAAATCTAAGTTGTTCATATAGAAAAAAGGCGTGAGAAAAACCATGTGTCAAATCTGATATTTGGTCTTAAGGAGCATATTATGAAAAAAAAATATTATCGAATCTCAGAGAAGAAATGCCCAAAAGGCAATGAAATTGAACAGAAAGGGGAGCAGGTTGTGTCATTACAGATATAAACTTCGTTACACTGGAGGAAGCACTAGATAAGGTATCAGAGAAAATGTGTTCAAATCCTAGGTAAATGTGACTATGGGGATATCACTTGTCTTATTTGGGCCTCAATATCTTCAACTGTAAAAATTGGTGTTTTGGATTACATATCCTACAAGGTCCCTTGATTGATCCATTATTTGACAACTTTACTCAGGGACAGTTTTAGTCTTTTATTTCATTTTATCTTTTTATAACTCTGTTACTTTTCCATTAACAAAAGAAAAACAAATCCTTCTTCCCCACTTTCCTGTACCATTAAAAAGAGAATTAAAACAAATCCCATGTAATTCACAGTAAAGCAAAATAAATTCCAGTGTTGGCTATGGCCAACATAACACATGTAGACATGCACATGTACATATTTATGTATATTAGGATGAATACATATATATGTATGTTTGAAATCTCTCTATATATACATATATGTATTTATATATTGTATACCTATAAATATACATATATGCATGTGTGCCTAAATCTGAGTCATGAGTCCATCACCAATGAATTTTTTTTCAGAAAGTGGGTAGTACATTTCATCATGAGTCCTCTGAAACCATATTTCATCATTGCATTGAGTTCTGAAATCTTGCTTAGCAATTTGTCTTCAAAATGTTTTTTTTTACTTGCCATTTAAATTGTTTTCCAGATTCTGCTCAATTCTCTCCAAATCAGTCCATACAAGTCATTTCATGTTTTTCTG
Organism: Vombatus ursinus; assembly: GCF_900497805.2. Classification (NCBI taxonomy): domain Eukaryota; kingdom Metazoa; phylum Chordata; class Mammalia; order Diprotodontia; family Vombatidae; genus Vombatus; species Vombatus ursinus. Next base: position 9,250,350 of record NW_020954600.1, on the reverse strand, counting down.
AAATAATCTACCTATCATCATTTCTCACTGTACAATAATATTTCATTAATTCATATGCCATAAATTCTTTAGACATTGACCACTTGATAGGTATGCCAGTAATTTTCCTTTCTTTGCCAAAAGAAAAAGAAAATTTTTATAAATATTGTTGCATATATGGGTCATTTTTCTTTTTTATTTTACCTCTCTGGAGGTCTTAGATCTGGTAGTGGTTTCACTGAATCAAATGTATGCATATTTAATAACTTTTGGCATAGAGTTTCAAATCATTTTCCAGAACCACTGGATAAGTTCATAATGCTACCAAGAGTGAATTAATATCTTTCCCCACAGTTTCTTCAGCATTTGTCATTTTCCTTTTCCTCAACTTTGCCAATCTGATGGATGTAAGGGAAAATATCACAGTTGTTTTAGTTTGAATTTCTCTAATTATAGTAGTGATTTGGAGTATTTTTCATATGGCTATTGATATCCTGGTTTTCTTCCTCTTAAAACTCTCTGTTCATATCCTTTGATGATCTACCTATTCTGGGGCATGGTTCTTATTCTTGTAAATTTGAACCAGACCCACATATGTCTTGGAAATGAGACTATTAACAGAAAAAAATGTTTTAAAGGTATATTTTCTCCCTTAGTAGTTTGCTTCCCTTCTAATTTTATCTTCGTTGATTTTGTTTGGGTGAAAAAATTATGTATAGTTACCATAGTCCATTTTTTTCTTCTGTCAACAAGGGTTTAGTAACAAACTCTTCTGTATTCCCAAAATTCTGATCTGAAAAGTCTGAAAGACATTTTCTTCCATGCTCCTCTAATTTGTTTATGATATCATCTTTTATGTGTAAATTCTAAATTTATTAGGAGTTTTTCTTGGTATATGATATGATCTGTTGGTCTATGCCTTTTTTTCTGGCAGACTGCTTTGCAGTTTTCACATAGCTCTTTCCAAAAAGTGAGTTCTTATCCCAATACAGGTATCTTTGTGTTTGTCAAACAGTACAGTTGATTGTGGAGTTACTGAACAAATTTTGGTACATGAATGCTATGGGATATTACCTTACCATGAACAAAATATAGGAGCTGTAGAGGGGAAAATAGAAAGACTAAATACATTGCCTTGATCAGATCACAATTAGAATATCATGTTCAGTTTTAATCCCTACATGCCATGCATCTCAGAGAAATCTGAGAGATAGATAGATAGACAAATGAGATGATAGGTAAATAATGAATGATAAATAAGAAGAGAATGAGATGAGATATAGAAAAAGAGATAAAAGAGAAAGATAAGAGAGATAAAAAATATGACAGATATCTCTATCTACTGTCAAGTAGTTTTCATCTTAGTTTTGCTGATTTACTTTTCATTATTTTTATTTTAAAATATTGGTGCAAACAAAATGATGGGTACGGAAACGAGGATGTATGATGCATCCATAAATTATAGTATTGTAAATTGTTTTTTTTCTTTTTTAAAAAGACATTTTGATATGGCATTATGACTTTTGGATATTAAAGAGTTAAGAGAGGGCTGTTTCAAAGTTGGAACAATATTTTGACCTTCTGTCATAGGGATAATGATGATGCCTTGGAAAATATAGATTATTGGGAGAGAAAACTAATTTGGGTAAAAGATGATCAAGTTTCTTTTTTAGATGCTGAGTTTCAAGTGTGTTTTGAAGGGATTCTTGTGAAGATAAAATTGGGATAAGTTGACCACTGAGATTACTGATAACTCTGATTGTATGATTCCATGAGACAGGTACAACCAACAGGAAATATCTAGTAGGTAGCAGGTAGAGAAATAAAGATTAGAATAAGGGTAAGAGGATGAAACTGGAGATATACATTTTATATTCTTCATAAGAGATGAACATTGTAAATGTTCTCTCAGAGGTGCTCTCTAAGAAAGAGGGAAAGGTATATATATATATATATATACTTAGTGAGACAATTGGGGTTAAGTGACTTGCCCAGGGTCACACAGCTAGTAAGTGTCAAGTGTTTGGTCTGAGGCCAGATTTGAACTCAGGTCCTCCTGACTTCGGGGCTGGTGCTCTATCCATTGTGCCACCTAGCTGCCCCGGGAGAAATTTTTTAAAAGAAAATGAAAAGAAGGCTTGTCTTGGCATACACCAAAATAAATCACTAAAGGTAGAATTAAAGCATTAGGTGAGAATTACAGACTAAACTAATGCCTTCCCACATAAGTCTGAGACTGTGCTCTATTGGAAACTCCTCATTTTGTACAGTAAAATGTTCAGTCTAGCCACCACATTCTGTGTACATAACCTTAACTGGAATTTATATATCACTTTAAATTTTACAAAGTACTTTACAAATAATATTTACTTCTATCCTCACAAGTGGTCAAGAAATTGTGTGTTGTTATCATTTGATTTTTTCAGGTGAGAAGCTGAGACCTGATCAGCAGAATCTCACAGTTGAAAACTCAAAGTTCATTCAGTCTAATCTGCAAATACATTGTGTCTAAGAAATTCAACAGTGTAAAGTGTTCTGGATCTAAACTCGGAGAGCTTGGATTCAAATCCTACCTCTTATATTTACTGATTTTAGGCAATTAATGTAAAATCCACCCTCCTCAGTTTCCTCAACTATATGATGATTAGATTTTATCTTATGTACCTACCATCTCATGGTCTATGATGCTTAAGATTCTAAGAATCCCCTCTTCACAAGACCAATTAAGTCATTATAATACCTTCTCTGCTTAAAGAAGTCCAGGGAGGAGGACTCAGACCATTTATATTTTTCTGAATTTTAATTGTTAGCTATTTCTTAGATTTTACTTTTACAATAAACCATAATTTTTTTAATATCCAGGCTTTGATTCTATTTCTTCTTCCAATGGGCAAGCAGAATGATTACCATTCCCTTTTTTTGAGCTATTAATTACTACAAATTAGTGAAGACTCTTATCAAGACCATCCTTTTCTCCTCACTGGAGTGTTCTCTTCTGCAAACTAATAAAAACCCTAGTTCCTTCAAATAGTCCTAAAATACCAAAATTTCTGGATTCTTCATTATCTTTAGTTCTTTCCTCTGAACAGGTTCCAGTTTAGCCTTACTAAAGTGTAAGGTTTCAAACTCAACAACATATTCTAGTTGTGGCTTGCTCAGGAGAAAAAATATGAGAGATATTTTTTTTCTGGTCTTGGATGCTATGCTTGACATCTTATCGGCTTTTAAAACTATTTACTTTGTTAAATGACATTGAAATTATGATTAAATAAACACTCAGTTGTTTTTTTTTCCTTCCAGACTGCAATTTGATTTAGAGGGATGAAGGCCTCGGTTTAAATACTATCCCTGTCACCTATTAGCTGTGTGAGTATAGGCAATCCATGGATCACTTCTGTGCCTCAGTTTCCTAATTTATAAAATGAGGAGGTGAAATAGATGTTACTAAAGTACTTATATCTATAAAGTTCTGTTTAGTCATTCACTTGTGTCCAATTCTTCATCATCTTGTAGACCATAGCACATTGATAATGTCGATGGGGTTTTCTCGGCAAAAATCCTGGAGTAGTTTGCCATTTATTTCCTTCTCCAGTGTATTAAGGTAAACAGAGATTAAGTGACTTGCCCAGGGTCACACAGTTAGTAAGTAACTGAATTTGAGGCTGAATTTGAACTCGAGCCTTCCTGACTCCAGGCCAAGTGCTCTATCCACTAAGCCACCTGGCAGCCATCTTTAAAGTCAAGATATTATAAGTCACAATGTTTTTGTGACTCTTTAAAATTAGGTTCCTATAAGTCAAAACCTGTCTGTGACTCTTATCTATACATTGAAAGGAGTAGACTCCATAGCTTTATATGGTAAATCTATGATCATTACCTCTCATAATAGACATGGAAAGTTGATTCTTTCATGTCAATAGTGAGACCATATTTATTTTTTGTTATGAAAATTTACATTCCATTTGGCCCACCATTACAGTTTGTTGAGAGTGGGGATACTGGCAATCACTCAACATGTTAATTTTGAGTCATCTTCAAATTTAGTAAATATGCCTTCCATTTCTTTATTGAAATCATTAATAATCATGTTCAATAGCATAAGACTGCACAAATCCCTGGGACCTTCCTCTGAGCCTCCTCTCAAGCCAGCATAGAAACATCAGTTACTAATTACTGATTCTGCCATTACAAAGGTTTCAACTCCATCTAACCATTCTGTTGTCTAGCCCACATCTATTCTTCTTGTCTACAAAATGAAAGCTGAAGAATCTTTATCAAATACTTTACTTATGTCAAGACAAATATTTCTATAACCCTCTGCTGTCTAATAACTTTGTCAAAAATAATAAGGTGGATCTAACATGATGTGTTTGTGTTGAAACTATCAAGGTTCTTTTTAATCATTGATTGCTTTCCTAGGTGTTCATTGAGCATTGCAATGGAGCCAGGTTCCAAAATTTAGCAAATGTGACATGAGCTTCAAAAGTCCTTCTTACACTAGGGATAGAGCTAGTGTCATCCTAAAGGTCAGACTCTGACATAATCAGCTTGAGTTTCCATGTTCCCTGACTCCTTGGTCTTAAATTATATATAGAAATGTGGGGGAAAATCCCAACTTTTTTTCTTTTTTTTTAATTAAAGAATATTTGGGCAAGAATAAAAAATGGTTTTAGTAGTAGCTTTAGAAGCACAACTTTAAGAAAAATGTTCTAGCTGAAGAGATAGGACAAATATCAAATAAATAACCCTAATCCTTATAATACAACCCATTATTTTTATTTCTTTTCCCAACTTCATTTTGACAAACATTTTGCTTAACTGTACCTTTGGGTGAAAAATCATATCAGTACATTTAATTATTTAGCCTCAATCAGAGAGAGCATTTCCTCTTCTTCATCATTTTTTTCTCTCTCTCTCTGAGAATCCTGTTGAATGAACCAAGAGAATGATCATCAGCCATTGAGCCCATTTCAAAATTATGAGGTTACCAAGAAACCAGCCACAATCTTGAAGACACTAGATGAGGTTATCTACAAAGTAATTTCTCACAAACTGCAGTCTATGCAATCTTTTCTATCAGGATCAGAAACCAAAGGGCTGAATATTGCAGCTCCCCTAAAATTTAACTTCCATTGTTCCTATCTGAATTGAAAAGTATTCTCTGTCTCTCTCTCTATCTCTGTCTTTGTCTGTCTCCCTGAATCTGCCTTTGTGTCTGTCTTTGTCTCTGTCTCTCTGTCTCTCTCTCTCTCTCTCAATATTTATTTTATTTATCTCTCTCTGATGTTGTGTGTTTCTCTATATCTGTCTGTCTCCTGTCCCCATATCTCTTTCTTCTTTACTTCCTGTCTTCCTACTTCAGTGCATATAAACAATTGAGATAAGTTAATTACTTATAGTTACAGAGATTAATCTCTGGATGATACCTGACTATATTTTGTGATCATAAAATAGTAGATCTTTCAGAGGCTTAGAAGTTCATCTCATTTAGCAGTGTATAGAGAAATACACTGATTCTGGAAGCAGAGAATTGAGTTTTCAATCACACTTCCAAAGTTTAGTATTTGTGTGACCTTGGAAAAGTCAAGTAACTACCCTGGATCTCAGGTGGTTTATTTGTTTATTATTTATTTATTTGTCTATCAATCTACTTATTTATTTATATTTCAAGTGGGTGGAGTTGTGCTAGATGCCCTCCAAAGTCCCTTCTGTCCCTAAAAATATAATCCTATGATTTCACAAAGGACATAGGTGAGACTGAGAGAAGTTAAAAAAATACAAACCACTAATAAGAGTTAAGGAGTGGGTTATAACCCAGGTCATCTACTCCAAGTACCAGTGTATTTTCCATTATAATAAGTTATCTCTCTCAGGGCACTTATGAAGCAAATGATCAATGCACAAAGGAACACAACGCAAGCAAAGTCCACAACTGTTTAATATTCTTTTCAAGTTAGAGCTGTTGTTTCATCATTAATCATATTTAGCTGCACCTGTAATTATTTTTCATACCCTTAATATGCCAATTTTATTACAGTGACTGCTCTCAGGAGGTTTATAACAGTGATTAAAACCACGTTAATTGTTCCACATATTTTAGGATTGTTTCAAAGTCAATGTGATGAAAGCCAAAAAGAAAAAAAAAAGCAAGGTTACCACAAGTATAGAAACTTTAGATTATGGTTAAACTTTAGCTACTGGATATCCTAGATTTGAAAAGAAAGAGTATAAGAATAAACTATATCCCATTGGAAGGGAGGAAGGCTTTATCCTTTTAAGAAAATAATCATATCCATTGCCTCTAGCTATACCTGTGAAATAGATATAACAGAAATTATTATTCCCATTTTCAGGTGAGAAAATTGAGTCTTAGATTAAGTAGGTGGCTCAAGTTTTATAACAATGAGTGGCAATACTAGTACTAGAATCCAAGTTTGATGGCCTAGCCACTAAATTAATCACTGGATTCTCTCAGTACTATAACTCAGCATTAATTGTATACTATAAACTTTCAAGGTTAGTTTCACTGTTAATATGAATGATGGGAGAAAACTCAGTTGTACTACTTTTCAAGATACTCTCTATCTTTGAATCCTGTTTTCTTTACCTCCTTGAATATAGAAATATGTTTAGGATATGTTTTATTTGTTGACTGGTTTGTTTTTAGATATCCTCAGTTCTCCTGTGTAAAAACCCCATTAACAGCTAAGTCCTAGTGGGATTGCCAGTGCTACATAGCAATTAAAGGGCTTACCCAGGATCACACAGCTAATAAGAATCAGGGTCAGGATTGGAACTTAGATTTTCTTGACTGTAAATACTATATTGCCCATGCATGTTGTCTTATTTTTCTTTCAGAGAAACCAATAAACTTTATAGCAATCAATTATGGGACCTGGGGATATAAACACAAAAGCAAAAAGAGTTCCTACCCTCAATGAGCTTATAGTTTAACCTAGGGAGCCAACTGGAGCATATAAAAGTAGACAGAAAGACAGATAGAAAGACAGACAGATGATAGAAAGATAGATAGATAGATACAGATTTTGAGAATAAGACATGAGAATCTAAAGATATCATAAAAAGTCCCATGTAGAATATGCCATGATATAATTCTTGAAAGAGACTAGGAATTCCGAGAGATGGGGATGTGGAGGAAGAACATTCTATGCTTCAAGGGCAGCCAGTGCAAAGATCTAGAGGTGGGAGCTGGCATGCTGATGGAAGGTGGCCAGATTGACTGGATTGTCAGGTGCATTAGAGGGGAATGTGTGCAGTAAAGATTGAAAGGTATGTTGGCATCAGATGGAAAAGGTCTTTAAATGTCATAATCTAGAAGAGTTTCTTCTTATAGAAATATTGCCTTTGATTGGTTTAATTCTCATTCCTCTTCTTATTCATGGATCATGGAGTATTGACGGAGAAAACCTATAATGATGTCAATTGACCCGTATTAAAATTCATGTTATAAAATTCTACTATGGTTCTTGAATGTTGTTATAATATTACATATTACAATAATATATCTTATTAATATTATTAATTAATATTATAATAGCCATTTAGTTATTGCCTACTGACTCCCTATCACATTCCTCTCAGTGACAACTTCATATTTTCCCCAAAATAATCAAGCTCCCAATCATTCTCAACCATGATTTACTAAGTATCTAAATAAAAGAGTAATCAATATGGGGTGTATCCTCTGTGTGTGAAGAAGTTTAATAAAAAACTCCATAGTATATTTTTAAAAGCAATTCAATTTTCAGAAATGTTTTTCCCATACAATCTTTCAGTTACTGTTTAAATATAACTGGATTGACATATTTGGTTCTTTGGAGGTCAGTAGGGGTACTAGATTTGATTAGTGTTTACAGAAGAGAAACAGGCAAGGCAGAGGAAGGGGAAAATATTTTCTCTTGGAACAAGTCAACTCTGTGTATTTTCACAGTGTCATAAAATTAAAGTTAGGAAAGATGGGATATCTATAGATCTGGTCGGAATATAGTTCAGTTTTCTTCAATTGTTTTTCAAGTTCCTTACCTTCAGTGCAGAATAATTACACCAAATTTGACAAGGTCTGAAAGTGTCAGAATTTAGTTCAATGTGTTATAATTATATTTCACTTATCTATTTTTATATTACATCTCCATGGGAGAATATAAACATTTTTGGGGAAATACTGTTTCATTATGATCCTTGTTTCCCCAGCAATGAACGTAGCACCTGAAATATGCCACTTAATAAACGTGTATTGATGTTGCTGATGATTTATCAAGTTTTCACCTGTGAATTTCCAGTATTAAAAACCATTGGATAGTCTAGAAGAACTGAGGCACTAAATCCATTCATTCTTCATAAGGTTTCCCTGTCCTCTTGTCCCACAGGTATGATGTGAATTAGTTTGTCACACAAGCTCCTAGCCTCTAATGAAGAAAGGTTTATTTTCTCTTTCTTTACACTGTTGGCTCATGTCTAGATCTTCCCCAAAGTGTGCATGTAAAGGGGGAGGGGATAATGAAATGGAATTCAAAGTATAATACAAAGTAGATATGGAAGAGGTATTCATTTCACACACACACAGACACACACACACAAAGCTGAAAGAAACAAAAGACTTGTGAAGATTGATAGAATGGCTTAAAACTGGTTTCATCTGTTTAACCTAAAAATCACAATCTTAGGATTACTAAAGACTCATTAGATCATAAAGCAGTTGGGGGTAGGGAGTGGTCTCAAATAAGTATTCTGCCTTCCACTTTAGCTTTACATTGTCCAGACAAGTCCTGCTCTACCTTCTGCCAGCATATAAGTCCAGCCTTAAGCCCACCCTTTCGCTCGTAGTTATATTCTCTTACCATGGTGGAATAAATCCCTGGCTCTCCATACTAGGTAGCTAGTAATCTCCAACCAAACAAAAATTCAAGATACCTTGGCCTCCTGAATTCAAAAGGCATCTAAGCCCGGAGATGCTCATGTCAATGCTGACACTTTCATTTATAAAATTAACTAAACAACAACAAGAAAATGAAATTAAAGAAAAAAAAACACCCAAGCTTGCCTAGGCTTTACTTATCTTAAAGTTGCTATACTTTCATAGCCACATTGAAGCTAGAATGAGACATATATCAAACCAATTCCCCTCTTTTCTTAACACTCCAAAGGAGCAAATCAAAATGATACTAATCCAACCCACACATAAAACACACACAGAGTGTTGGGTCAATCACTTTTAACTAGAATTCTAGCTGTCTTAAAGTTCTTCCTAGTCAGTGGTTAATAAGGTGACCATTTTCCATCTTAATGTGCCAAGCTGCCTCAGGGTTGAGGTAAGCATAGGTGGTCAGTGGGAAATGAGTGGGTTATTTCTGTGCTTTCCCCATTACAATATTTTTTCTTAGTCAAATATTAGCTATCTTTAGTAAATCAACTGTTGTTATTTTCACAACTTTATCTATATCCCAATTCTTGAAAGTTGTCTGGGTTCCTGGCAAATGAAAACTATTTTTTCAAGTGCCTCACTAGTGTTTCACAATAAGAGTTTCAAACATTCCATTAGGCACTCAGTTTCCTTTTTATATACAAAATGCTTAAAATCTAATAAAAAGTTAAGCAGCTAGGTGGTACAGTGGATAGAGCACTGGGCCTGGAATCAGGAAGATTTAAGTTCAAATCCAGCCTTAAACAAGTACTATCTGTGAAACCCTTGGCAAGTCACTTAACCTCTGTTTGCCTCAGTTTCCTCAGTTGTAAAATGGGAATAATAAAAGCTCCTACATCTTGGGATTGTTGTGAGGATCAAATGAGATAATATGTAAGCTCTCTCTCTCTGTCTCTCTCTCTGTATATACATATACATACATATATATGTATGTATGTATATACATGTATATATGTATGTATATATACTTACTGTTTTCCTCTTTTCTTCTTAAATCTTTCTTCCTTTCTTTCCTCACTCTTTCCTTCCCAGTTCTTATACAGTACCAAATTTAGCCATCCTGGGACTGAAGATCAAGTTAACATACAATTACAAAATTATGAAAATTCAAAAAACAAAACAGTTAAAATGCTTATCAAAGATTATTGCCTGATGTGTCATTGTAAAAGCATGTCTCCTAAAACAAAAAAAATGAGAAAAATAAAATAAAGGTGGGAATAAAAAAATACAACCTAACTTTGAAGGAAAAATAGAGAAGAGTTAAACTCAACTTCCATACTCAGAGGGAGACTCTAGTCCCAGGAAATGTTGGGTCATCTCCACAAGCATGAGAAACCTGAGGTTACTTACCTCCTCCACCACCACCATCACCAGAAACAATAAATCAACCTGTTCTAGATGCAAATTAACCCAAGATTGCCTTTGGCTTATAGGGAGATACAAAATGGAGCTTTGAGGAAAATCTCTCCAGTTGCCCTTTAAGCATGTTCTCCAGGAATCAATAATATGAATAGGGAAATTTCACTGGTTTCTGTGTAATAATGATAGCAACAACAATAACAACAACAATAACAATACTTGTGTCACTGTGTAGATTACCTGGAATTTCCCCAATGCATTGATACCAATGTAAAGGGTAATTGAAAATGGTATCTGTAAGTGACACTCATAAAACAAGCAAGTTTTTTTGAAAAAGAAAGCAAGTGATTTCAGGTGAGCCCTTGAACATATGTGAAACTCTCAGAATGAATAATGCATTTGGGGTTAATTAGAATCACCCTTCAAAAAAGGGAAGCACCCTCATATCTGGTAGTAAATAACTTCAGTGTCATTTTTAAACATCAGAGTAAGAATCCCATGAAGAAAGTCAAATAATTCAGTTTAGTTCAATTCAAAATGTGTATTAACTACATTCTGTGTAAAGAACTCTAAGGTACTTCAAGCAGATGCTATTACTCAGTCTGTCAACAAGCCTTTATTGAGTGATTATTATGTGTCAGGAACTTCACTGAGCACTGGGATACAAAGAACAGCAAAAAAAAGTCACTGTTCTTATGGAATTCACCATCAAATATAAGAGAGTACATGTAAAGAGCCATGTTCAAATAAGCTATATACAGAATAAATTGGAGATAATAGAGAAAAGGCACTAGCATTAAGGGGGATCAGGAAGATGCTTCTTGCAAAAGGTGGGATTTTTAAATGGGATTTCAATGAAGTCCGTAAAACTAGAAAATATAGCTAAGGAATAATTGAATTCTAGGCATGGGAGATAGCCAGTGAAAAACCAGTGAACCCAGGGTGTGAAAAATGTTGTATCTTGTGTGAATAAACAGAAAGGAGGTCAAAGTCACCATATTTCAGGGTATCAGGAGTCAGTAAAGTGTACAAAGATTGGAAATACAGGAAGAAGTCATTGTATGAAGGGCTTTAAAGAGAAAAGACAGTCATTGTCTGAAAACTGAGGTGCATCAAATTTGAAGACCTCCATTACTCAACTTAATTTCCATAAAACCTCCTTCAATTAAAAAAATCTATATTTATATCTTCTAATGTTATTTTCATTTCTAAATATACTCTGATCTCTTCCTTATCCATAAGGTTTTCCCTTATTTTGAAAAAAAAAACAAAATGAATTCAGCCAAATTAATCAATATATCAAATGAGTCTTCTAGTATGAAGAGTGTTTCTCATCCATGCCCCTTACCTCTGCAAAGGAAGAAGGCAATTTTTTTTAATTTTTAATGTTGTTTCATTCTAAGTATAACAGTCAATGATTTTTTTGGTGTAATTACTCATTTCATCAACACAGGCCATTAAAAACCTTCATTAAATTCTCCTTTGGTCCTAAGATGGGTCACAATTATTAAATGATGTTCAATTTCACTTTGTGGCTGATATTTACTTTCCATTTGCATAGTTGTAGTCACTGGATATGTTGATTTCCTCATTCTCCTTACTTCCTTCTGGATCAATTCTCATATTTCTCTGCATTTTTCACATGTATTGCTTCATTTCTTTTAAATAGATTGTTTTAAATGATAACTTATGTTTCTTAAATCATACTAGTTATCCCAAGTATCCTTCCCTCTCCCCTTACAAGAAAGCAATCAGGTAAAACAAATAGTATTTTTTAGAGAGGAAATAAATCAACACAACTGATCAATGCATTGGAAAAATAAGAAAACATGCAATGTGTAATACCTGTGGACCTCACACTTCCATAAATGGGTGAGTTGTGGATATCCTTTCATATCTTTTTATCCCAGTCCTGCTTGATCTTTATCATTTTCTTGCATTTACTTTCAATTTCTTTGCAGTGTTTTTGTTCTTTCCATTCACATTGTTATAGTTTCTGTGTATGTTATTTTCTTGACTGTGGTTATTCCAATGCATCAGTTCAAATAGATCATTACATGCTTCCTCCAGGTTCATCACCTATCATTTCCAAACAGAACAGTAATATTTGATTATATTCACGTAAAATAATTTGCTTAATAATTCCCCAAATGATGGGCATTTACTTGCTTTTAATCATTTTTTCACATTTATTCATTAATTTATTTATTTTTAGTTTTCAACATTCACTTCCACAAGATTTTGAGTTCCAAATTTTCTCCCCATCTCATCCCTCCCTCCATCCCAAGATGACATGCATTCTGAATACCCTTTCCCCTAATCTGCCCTCCCTTCTATCCCCTCTCCTTTCTCTTATCCCCTTCCCCTTCAATTTTCCTGTAGGACAGGATAGATTTCTATACGCCATTGCCTGTATATCTTATTTCCTAGTTGCATGTGAAAACATTTTTTAAACATTTGTTTTTAAAACTAGTTTCCAAATTTTGTCCCTTCCTCCCTACCTACCCTCATTGAGAAGGCAAGCAACTCGATACAGGTTATACATATGTAGTCATGCAAAACACTTCCATAGTTATACATCTGTAGTCATGCAAAATACTTCCATAGTAGTCATGTTGTGAAAAACTAAGTATATTTCCCTTAATCCTATCCTACCCCCCCATTTATTCTATTTTCTCTTTTGATCCTGTCCCTCCTTAGAAGTGTTTGCTTCTGATTACCGCCCCAATCTGTCCTACCCTCTATCATCTCCCTGCTCTCTTGTGCACTTGTGCTATCTCCCATACCTAGAATTCAATTATTCCTTAGCTATATTTTCTAGTTTTACAGACTTCATTGAAATCCCATTTAAAAATCCCACCTTTTGCAAGAAGCATTTTCCTGATACCCCTTAATGTTAGTGCCTTTTCTCTATTATCTCCAATTTATTCTGTATATAGCTTATTTGAACATGGCTCTTTACATGTACTCTCTTATATTTGGTGGTGAATTCCATAAGAACAATGACTTTTTTTTGCCGTTCTTTGTATCCCAGTGCTCAGTGAAGTTCCTGACACATAGTAATCACTCAATCACCCCTCCCATTTTCCTGTAGGTTAAGATAGATTTCCATACCTAATTGAGTATGTATGTTATTCCCTCCTTAAACCAAATCTGATGAGAATAAGATTCCCTCATTCCCTCTCACCTTCTCCCATTTCCCCTCCACTGTAAAAGTCTTTTCTTGTCTTCTTTATGAGATAATTTACCCCATTCTACCACTCCTTTTCTCCTTCTCCCAGTATAATCCTCTCTCACTCCTTCATTTTATTCTCCAGATGTCACTCCTTCCTATTCAACTCACTCTGTGCCCTCTATCTATCTATCTATCTATCTATCTATCTATCTATCTATCTATCTATCTATCTAT